>NW_027423402.1:0-714201 GCF_048934315.1 Petromyzon marinus | reverse complement strand
CTCACCGCCCACCTCACCTCATCCGGCGCGAGCTCTCACCGCCCACCTCACCTCACCGCTCACCTCACCGCCCACCTCACCTCACCGCTCACCTCACCGCCCACCTCACCTCACCGCTCACCTCACCGCCCACCTCACCTCACCGCTCACCTCACCGCCCACCTCACCTCACCGCTCACCTCACCGCCCACCTCACCTCACCGCTCACCTCACCGCCCACCTCACCTCACCGCTCACCTCACCGCCCACCTCACCTCACCGCTCACCTCACCGCTCCACCTCACCTCACCGCTCACCTCACCGCCCACCTCACCTCACCGCTCACCTCACCGCCCACCTCACCTCACCGCTCACCTCACCGCCCACCTCACCTCACCGCTCACCTCACCGCCCACCTCACCTCACCGCTCACCTCACCGCCCACCTCACCTCACCGCTCACCTCACCCCCACCTCACCTCACCGCTCACCTCAACGCTCACCTCACCGCTCACCGCTGACCTCACCGCTCACCTCTCCGCTCACCTTACCGCTCACCTCACCGCTCACCGCTCACCTCACCGCTCACCTCACCGCTCACAGACACCTCACCGCTCACCTCACCTCAACGCTCACCTCACCTCACCGCTCACCTCACCTCACCTCACCCCTCACCTCACCTCACCGCTCACCTCACCGCCCACCTCACCTCACCGCTCACCTCACCGCCCACCTCACCTCACCGCACCTCACCGCTCACCTCACCGCCCACCTAACCTCACCGCTCACCTCACCGCCCACCTCACCTCACCGCTCACCTCACCGCCCACCTCACCTCACCGCTCACCTCACCGCCCACCTCACCTCACCGCTCACCTCACCGCCCACCTCACCTCACCGCTCACCTCACCGCCCACCTCACCTCACCGCTCACCTCACCGCCCACCTCACCTCACCGCTCACCTCACCGCCCACCTCACCTCACCGCTCACCTCACCGCCCACCTCACCTCACCGCTCACCTCACCGCCCACCTCACCTCACCGCACCGCTCACCTCACCGCCCACCTCACCTCACCGCACCGCTCACCTCACCGCCCACCTCACCTCACCGCTCACCTCACCGCCCACCTCACCTCACCGCTCACCTCACCGCCCACCTCACCTCACCGCTCACCTCACCTCACCGCTCACCTCACCGCCCACCTCACCTCACCGCTCACCTCACCGCCACCTCACCTCACCGCTCATCTCACCGCCCACCTCACCTCACCGCTCACCTCACCGCCCACCTCACCTCACCGCTCACCTCACCGCCCACCTCACCTCACCGCTCACCTCACCGCCCACCTCACCTCACCGCTCACCTCACCGCCCACCTCACCTCACCGCTCACCTCACCGCCCACCTCACCTCACCGCTCACCTCACCGCCCACCTCACCTCACCGCTCACCTCACCGCCCACCTCACCTCACCGCTCACCTCACCGCCCACCTCACCTCACCGCTCACCTCACCGCCCACCTCACCTCACCGCTCACCTCACCGCCCACCTCACCTCACCGCTCACCTCACCGCCCACCTCACCTCACCGCTCACCTCACCGCCCACCTCACCTCACCGCTCACCTCACCGCCCACCTCACCTCACCGCTCACCTCACCGCCCACCTCACCTCACCGCTCACCTCACCGCCCACCTCACCTCACCGCTCACCTCACCGCCCACATCACCTCACCGCTCACCTCACCGCCCACCTCACCTCACCGCCCACCTCACCTCACCGCTCACCTCACCGCCCACCTCACCTCACCGCTCACCTCACCGCCCACCTCACCTTACCGCTCACCTCACCGCCCACCTCACCTCACCGCTCACCTCACCGCTCACCTCTCCTCACCGCTCACCTCACCGCTCACCTCACCGCTCACCTCACCTCACCTCACCGCTCACCTCACCGCTCACCTCATCTCACCGCTCACCTCACCGCTCACCTCACCTCACCGCTCACCTCACCGCTCACCTCACCTCACCGCTCACCTCACCGCTCACATCACCTCACCGCTCACCTCACCGCTCACCTCACCTCACCGCTCACCTCACCGCTCACCTCACCGCTCACCTCTCACCTCACCGCTCACCTCACTGCTCACCTCACCGCTCACCTCTCACCTCACCTCACCGCTCACCTCTCACCTCACCGCTCACCTCACCGCTCACCTCACCGCTCACCTCACCGCTCACCTCACCGCTCACCGCTCACCTCACCGCTCACCTCACCGCTCACCGCTCACCTCACCGCTCACCTCACCGCTCGCCGCTCACCTCAACGCTCACCTCACCGCTCACCGCTGACCTCACCGCTCACCTCACCACTCACCTCACCGCTCACCGCTCACCTCACCGCTCACCTCACCGCTCACCTCTCACCTCACCGCTCACCTCACCGCTCACCGCTCACCTCACCGCTCACCGCTCACCTCACCGCTCACCTCACCTCACCGCTCACCTCACCGCTCACCTCACCGCTCACCTCACCTCACCACTCACCTCACCTCACCACTCACCTCACCGCTCACCTCACCTCACCTAACCGCTCACCTCACCACTCACCTCACACCTCGCCTCACCGCTCACCTCACCGCTCACCTCACCTCACCGCTCACCTCACCGCCCACCTCACCTCACCGCTCACCTCACCGCTCACCTCACCTCACCGCTCACCTCACCGCTCACCTCACCTCACCGCTCACCTCACCGCTGACCTCACCGCTCACCTCACCTCACCGCTCACCTCACCGCTCACCTCACCTCACCGCTCACCTCACCGCTCACCTCACCTCACTGCTCACCTCACCGCTCACCTCACCACTCACCTCACCTCAACGCTCACCTCACCTCACCGCTCACCTCACCTCACCTCACCGCTCACCTCACCGCCCATCTCACCTCACCGCTCACCTCACCGCCCACCTCACATCACCGCTCACCTCACCGCCCACCTCACCTCACCGCTCACCTCACCGCACCGCTCACCTCACCGCCCACCTCACCTCACCGCTCACCTCACCGCCCACCTCACCTCACCGCTCACCTCACCGCCCACCTCACCTCACCGCTCACCTCACCGCCCACCTCACCTCACCTCACCGCTCGCCTCACCGCCCACCTCACCTCACCGCTCGCCTCACCGCCCACCTCACCTCAACGCTCGCCTCACCGCCCACCTCACCTCACCGCTCACCTCACCGCCCACCTCACCTCACCGCTCACCTCTCCTCACCGCTCACCTCACCGCTCACCTCACCTCACCGCTCACCTCACCGCTCACCTCACCTAACCGCTCACCTCACCGCTCACCTCACCTCACCGCTCACCTCACCGCTCACCGCTCACCGCTCACCTCACCGCTCACCTCACCGCTCACCTCACCGCTCACCTCACCTCACCGCTCACCTCACCGCTCACCTCACCTCACCGCTCACCTCACCGCTCACCGCTCACCTCACCGCCCACCTCACCTCACCGCTCACCTCACCGCCCACTTCACCTCACCGCTCACCTCACCGCCCACCTCACCTCACCGCTCACCTCACCGCCCACCTCACCTCACCGCTAACCTCACCGCCCACCTCACCTCACCGCTCACCTCACCGCCCACCTCACCTCACCGCTCACCTCACCGCCCACCTCACCTCACCGCTCACCTCACCGCCCACCTCACCTCACCGCTCACCTCACCGCCCACCTCACCTCACCGCTCACCTCACCGCCCACCTCACCTCACCGCTCACCTCACCGCCCACCTCACCTCACCGCTCACCTCACCGCCCACCTCACCTCACCGCTCACCTCACCGCCCACCTCACCTCACCGCTCACCTCACCGCCCACCTCACCTCACCGCTCACCTAACCGCCCACCTCACCTCACCGCTCATCTCACCGGTCACCGCTCACATCACCGCCCACCTCACCTCACCGCTCACCTCACCGCCCACCTCACCTCACCGCTCACCTCACCGCCCACCTCACCTCACCGCTCACCTCACCGCCCACCTCACCTCACCGCTCACCTCACCGCCCACCTCACCTCACCGCTCACCTCACCGCCCACCTCACCTCACCGCTCACCTCACCGCCCACCTCACCTCACCGCTCACCTCACCGTCACTCACCGCCCACCTCACCTCACCGCTCACCTCACCGCCCACCTCACCTCACCGCTCACCTCACCGCCCACCTCACCTCACCGCTCACCTCACCGCCCACCTCACCTCACCGCTCACCTCACCGCCCACCTCACCTCACCGCTCACCTCACCGCCCACCTCACCTCACCGCTCAGCCTCACCGCCCACCTCACCTCACCGCTCACCTCACCGCCCACATCACCTCACCGCTCACCTCACCGCCCACCTCACCTCACCGCCCACCTCACCTCACCGCTCACCTCACCGCCCACCTCACTCACCGCTCACCTCACCGCCCACCTCACCTCACCGCTCACCTCACCGCCCACCTCACCTCACCGCTCACCTCACCGCCCACCTCACCTCACCGCTCACCTCACCGCTCACCTCTCCTCACCGCTCACCTCACCGCTCACCTCACCTCACCGCTCACCTCACCGCTCACCTCACCTCACCGCTCACCTCACCGCTCACCTCACCTCACCGCTCACCTCACCGCTCACCTCACCGCTCACCTCACCTCACCACTCACCTCACCGCTCACCTCACCTCACCGCTCACCTCACCGCTCACCTCACCGCTCACCTCACCTCACCTCACCGCTCACCTCACCTCACCGCTCACCTCACCGCTCTCCTCACCTCACCGCTCACCTCACCGCTCACCGCTCACCTCACCGCTCACCTCACCTCACCGCTCACCTCACCGCTCACCTCACCTCACCGCTCACCTCACCCCTCACCTCACCTCACCCCTCACCTCACCTCAACGCTCACCTCTCGCCTCACCGCTCACTTCACCGCTCACCTCACCGCTCAACTCACCTCACCGCTCACCTCACCTCACCGCTCACCTCACCGCTCACCTCACCGCTCACCTCTCACCTCACCGCTCACCTCTCACCTCACCGCCCACCTCACCTCACCGCTCACCTCACCGCTCACCTCTCCTCACCGCTCACCTCACCGCTCACCTCACCTCACCGCTCACCTCACCGCTCACCTCACCTCACCACTCACCTCACCGCTCACCTCACCTCACCGCTCACCTCACCGCTCACCTCACCTCACCACTCACCTCACCGCTCACCTCACCTCACGGCTCACCTCACCGCTCACCTCACCGCTCACCTCACCTCACCTCACCGCTCACCTCACCGCTCACCTCACCGCTCTCCTCACCTCACCGCTCACCTCACCGCTCACCGCTCACCTCACCGCTCACCTCACCTCACCGCTTACCTCACCGCTCACCTCACCTCACCGCTCACCTCACCTCACCCCTCACCTCACCTCACCCCTCACCTCACCTCACCGCTCACCTCACCGCTCACCTCTCGCCTCACCGCTCACTTCACCGCTCACCTCACCGCTCAACTCACCTCACCGCTCACCTCACCTCACCGCTCACCTCACCGCTCACCTCACCGCTCACCTCTCACCTCACCGCTCACCTCTCACCTCACCGCTCACCTCACCGCTCACCTCTCACCTCACCTCACCGCTCACCGCTCACCTCTCACCTCAACTCACCGCTCACCTCACCGCTCACCTCACCGCTCACCTCACCGCTCACCTCACCGCTCACCTCACCGCTCACCTCACCGCTCACCGCTCACCTCACCGCTCACCTCACCGCTCACCTCACCGCTCACCGCTCACCTCACCGCTCACCTCACCGCTCACCGCTCACCTCACCGCTCACCTCACCGTCTCACCGCACCGCTCACCTCACCTCACCGCTCACCTCACCGCTCACCTCACCTCACCGCTCACCTCACCTCACCGCTCACCTCACCTCACCGCTCACCTCACCTCACCGCTCACCTCACCGCTCACCTCAGCTAACCGCTCACCTCACCGCTCACCTCACCTCACCGCTCACCTCACCGCTCACCTCACCTCACCGCTCACCTCACCGCTCACCTCACCTCACCGCTCACCTCACCGCCCACCTCACCTCACCGCTCAACTCACCGCTCACCTCACCTCACCGCTCACTTCACCTCACCGCTCACCTCACCTCACCGCTCACCTCACCGCTCACCTCACCTCACCGCTCACCTCACCGCTCACCTCACCTCACTGCTCACCTCACCTCACCGCTCACCTCACCGCTCACCTCACCTCAACGCTCACCTCACCGCTCACCTCACCTCACCGCTCACCTCACCGCTCACCTCACCTCACCGCTCACCTCACCGCTCACCTCACCTCACCGCTCACCTCACCGCTCACCTCACCTCACCGCTCACCTCACCTCACCGCTCACCTCACCGCTCACCTCACCTCACCGCTCACCTCACCGCTCACCTCACCGTTCACCTCACCGCTCACCTCACCGCTCACCTCACCGCTCACCTCACCCCTCACCTCACCGCTCAACGCTCACCTCACCCCTCACCTCACCGCTCACCTCACCGCTCACCTCACCCCTCACCTCACCGCTCAACGCTCACCTCACCCCTCACCTCACCGCTCACCGCTCACCTCACCTCACCGCTCACCTCACCGCTCACCTCACCTCACCGCTCACCTCACCGCTCACCTCACCTCACCGCTCACCTCACCGCTCACCTCACCTCACCGCTCACCTCAACTCATCTCACCGCTCACCTCACCGCTCACCTCACCTCACCTCACCGCTCACCTCACCTCACCTCACCGCTCACCTCACCTCACCTCACCGCTCACCTCACCTCACCTCACACCTCACCTCACCGCTCACCTCACCGCTCACCTCACCTCACCTCACCGCTCACCTCACCGCTCACCTCACCTCACCTCACCGCTCACCTCACCTCACCTCGCCTCACCGCTCACCTCACCGCTCACCTCACCTCACCGCTCACCTCACCTCACCTCACCTCGCCTCACCGCTCACCTCGCCTCACCGCTCACCTCACCTCACCGCTCATCTCACCTCACCGCTCACCTGACCGCTCACCTCACCTCACCTCGCCTCACCGCTCACCTCACCGCTCACCTCACCTCACCGCTCACGTCACCTCACCTCACCTCGCCTCACCGCTCACCTCGCATCACCGCTCACCTCACCTCACCTCACCGCTCACCTCACCTCATCGCTCACCTCACCACACCGCTCACCTCACCTCACCGCTCACCTCACCGCTCACCTCACCCCACCTCACCGCTCACCTCACCACACCGCTCACCTCACCTCACCACTCACCTCACCGCTCACCTCACCTCACGCCTCACCGCTCACCTCACCGCTCACCTCACCTCATCCACCTCACCTCACCGCTCACCTCACTCACCGCTCACCTCACCGCTCTCCTCACCTCACCGCTCACCTCACCGCTCACCGCTCACCTCACCGCTCACCTCACCTCACCGCTCACCTCACCGCTCACCTCACCTCACCGCTCACCTCACCCCTCACCTCACCTCACCCCTCACCTCACCTCAACGCTCACCTCTCGCCTCACCGCTCACTTCACCGCTCACCTCACCGCTCAACTCACCTCACCGCTCACCTCACCTCACCGCTCACCTCACCGCTCACCTCACCGCTCACCCTCTCACCTCACCGCTCACCTCTCACCTCACCGCCCACCTCACCTCACCGCTCACCTCACCGCTCACCTCTCCTCACCGCTCACCTCACCGCTCACCTCACCTCACCGCTCACCTCACCGCTCACCTCACCTCACCACTCACCTCACCGCTCACCTCACCTCACCGCTCACCTCACCGCTCACCTCACCTCACCACTCACCTCACCGCTCACCTCACCTCACCGCTCACCTCACCGCTCACCTCACCGCTCACCTCACCTCACCTCACCGCTCACCTCACCGCTCACCTCACCGCTCTCCTCACCTCACCGCTCACCTCACCGCTCACCGCTCACCTCACCGCTCACCTCACCTCACCGCTCACCTCACCGCTCACCTCACCTCACCGCTCACCTCACCTCACCCCTCACCTCACCTCACCCCTCACCTCACCTCACCGCTCACCTCACCGCTCACCTCTCGCCTCACCGCTCACTTCACCGCTCACCTCACCGCTCAACTCACCTCACCGCTCACCTCACCTCACCGCTCACCTCACCGCTCACCTCACCGCTCACCTCTCACCTCACCGCTCACCTCTCACCTCACCGCTCACCTCACCGCTCACCTCTCACCTCACCTCACCGCTCACCGCTCACCTCTCACCTCAACTCACCGCTCACCTCACCGCTCACCTCACCGCTCACCTCACCGCTCACCTCACCGCTCACCTCACCGCTCACCTCACCGCTCACCGCTCACCTCACCGCTCACCTCACCGCTCACCTCACCGCTCACCGCTCACCTCACCGCTCACCTCACCGCTCACCGCTCACCTCACCGCTCACCTCACCGCTCACCGCACCGCTCACCTCACCTCACCGCTCACCTCACCGCTCACCTCACCTCACCGCTCACCTCACCTCACCGCTCACCTCACCTCACCGCTCACCTCACCTCACCGCTCACCTCACCGCTCACCTCACCTAACCGCTCACCTCACCGCTCACCTCACCTCACCGCTCACCTCACCGCTCACCTCACCTCACCGCTCACCTCACCGCTCACCTCACCTCACCGCTCACCTCACCGCCCACCTCACCTCACCGCTCAACTCACCGCTCACCTCACCTCACCGCTCACCTCACCTCACCGCTCACCTCACCTCACCGCTCACCTCACCGCTCACCTCACCTCACCGCTCACCTCACCGCTCACCTCACCTCACTGCTCACCTCACCTCACCGCTCACCTCACCGCTCACCTCACCTCAACGCTCACCTCACCGCTCACCTCACCTCACCGCTCACCTCACCGCTCACCTCACCTCACCGCTCACCTCACCGCTCACCTCACCTCACCGCTCACCTCACCGCTCACCTCACCTCACCGCTCACCTCACCTCACCGCTCACCTCACCGCTCACCTCACCTCACCGCTCACCTCACCGCTCACCCTCACCGTTCACCTCACCGCTCACCTCACCGCTCACCTCACCGCTCACCTCACCCCTCACCTCACCGCTCAACGCTCACCTCACCCCTCACCTCACCGCTCACCTCACCGCTCACCTCACCCCTCACCTCACCGCTCAACGCTCACCTCACCCCTCACCTCACCGCTCACCGCTCACCTCACCTCACCGCTCACCTCACCGCTCACCTCACCTCACCGCTCACCTCACCGCTCACCTCACCTCACCGCTCACCTCACCGCTCACCTCACCTCACCGCTCACCTCAACTCATCTCACCGCTCACCTCACCGCTCACCTCACCTCACCTCACCGCTCACCTCACCTCACCTCACCGCTCACCTCACCTCACCTCACCGCTCACCTCACCTCACCTCACACCTCACCTCACCGCTCACCTCACCGCTCACCTCACCTCACCTCACCTCACCGCTCACCTCACCGCTCACCTCACCTCACCTCACCGCTCACCTCACCTCACCTCGCCTCACCGCTCACCTCACCGCTCACCTCACCTCACCGCTCACCTCACCTCACCTCACCTCGCCTCACCGCTCACCTCGCCTCACCGCTCACCTCACCTCACCGCTCATCTCACCTCACCGCTCACCTGACCGCTCACCTCACCTCACCTCGCCTCACCGCTCACCTCACCGCTCACCTCACCTCACCGCTCACCTCACCTCACCTCACCTCGCCTCACCGCTCACCTCGCATCACCGCTCACCTCACCTCACCTCACCGCTCACCTCACCTCATCGCTCACCTCACCACACCGCTCACCTCACCTCACCGCTCACCTCACTCACCGCTCACCTCACCCCACCTCACCGCTCACCTCATCTCACCGCTCACCTCACCTCACACCTCACCGCTCACCTCACCTCACCGCTCACCGCTCACCTCACCTCACCGCTCACCTCACCTCACCGCTCACCTCACCTCACCTAACCTCACCGCTCACCTCACCTCACCGCTCACCTCACCTCACCTCACCGCTCACCTCACCTCACCTCACCGCTCACCTCACCTCACCTCTCACCTCACCTCACCTCACCGCTCACCTCACCTCACCGCTCACCTCACCTCACCGCTCACCTCACCTCACCTCACCGCTCACCTCACCGCTCACCTCACCTCACCGCTCACCTCACCTCACCTCACCGCTCACCTCACCTCACCGCTCACCTCACCGCTCACCTCACCTCACCTCACCGCTCACCTCACCTCACCTCACCGCTCACCTCACCTCACCGCTCACCTCACCTCACCTCACACCTCACCGCTCACCTCACCGCTCACCTCACCGCTCACCTCACCTCACCGCTCAGCTCACCTCACCGCTCAGCTCACCTCACCGCTCCGCTCACCTCAGCGCTCAGGTCACCTCACCGCTCAGCTCAGCTCACCGCTCAGCTCAGGTCACCACTCTGCTCAGCTCACCGCTCAGCTCAGCTCACCGCTCAGCTCACCACCCAGCTCACCACCCAGCTCACCACCCAGCTCACCACTCAGCTCACCACTTAGCTCGCCACTCAGCTCGCCACTCAGCTCACCACTCAGCTCACCACTCAGCTCACCACACTCCACAGCTCACCACTCACCTCACCGCTCACCTCACCGCCCACCTCACCTCACCGCTCACCCTCACCGCCCACCTCACCTCACCGCTCACCTCACCGCCCACCTCACCTCACCGCTCACCTCACCGCCCACCTCACCTCACCGCTCACCTCACCGCCCACCTCACCTCACCGCTCACCTCACCGCCCACCTCACCTCACCGCTCACCTCACCGCTCACCTCACCGCCCACCTCACCTCACCGCTCACCTCACCGCCCACCTCACCTCACCGCTCACCTCACCGCCCACCTCACCTCACCGCTCACCTCACCGCCCACCTCACCTCACCGCTCACCTCACCGCCCACCTCATCGCCCACCTCACCTCACCGCTCACCTCACCGCCCACCTCACCGCTCACCTCACCGCCCACCTCACCGCTCACCTCACCGCCCACCTCACCTCACCGCTCACCTCACCGCCCACCTCACCTCACCGCTCACCTCACCGCCCACCTCACCTCACCGCTCACCTCACCGCCCACCTCACCTCACCGCTCACCTCACCGCCCACCTCACCTCACCGCTCACCTCACCGCCCACATCACCTCACTGCTCACCTCACCGCCCACCTCACCTCACCGCCCACCTCACCTCACCGCTCACCTCACCGCCCACCTCACCTCACCGCTCACCTCACCGCCCACCTCACCTCACCGCTCACCTCACCGCCCACCTCACCTCACCGCTCACCTCACCGCTCACCTCTCCTCACCACCGCTCACCTCACCGCTCACCTCACCTCACCGCTCACCTCACCGCTCACCTCACCTCACCGCTCACCTCACCTCACCGCTCACCTCACCGCTCACCTCACCTCACCGCTCACCTCACCTCACCGCTCACCTCACCGCTCACCTCACCGCTCACCTCACCGCTCACCTCACCTCACCGCTCACCTCACCTCACCCCTCACCTCACCTCACCGCTCACCTCACCGCACCGCTCACCTCACCGCATCGCTCACCTCACCGCTCACCTCTCGCCTCACCGCTCACCGCTCACCTCACCTCACCGCTCAACTCCCCTCACCGCTCACCTCACCGCTCACCTCACCTCACCGCTCACCTCACCGCTCACCTCACCGCTCACCTCACCGCTCACCTCACCGCTCACCTCTCACCTCATCGCTCACCTCTCACCTCACCTCACCGCTCACCTCTCACCTCACCTCACCGCTCACCTCTCACCTCACCTCACCGCTCACCTCTCACCTCACCTCACCGCTCACCTCTCACCTCACCTCACCGCTCACCTCACCGCTCACCTCACCGCTCACCTCACCTCACCGCTCACCTCACCTCACCGCTCACCTCACCTCACCTCACCGCTCACCTCACCTCACCTCACCGCTCACCTCACCTCACCTCACCGCTCACCTCACCTCACCGCTCACCTCTCGCCTCACCGCTCACTTCACCGCTCACCTCACCTCACCGCTCAACTCCCCTCACCGCTCACCTCACCGCTCACCTCACCGCTCACCTCACCTCACCGCTCACCTCACCGCTCACCTCACCGCTCACCTCTCACCTCACCTCTCACCTCACCGCTCACCTCTCACCTCACCTCTCACCTCACCGCTCACCTCTCACCTCACCGCTCACCTCACCGCTCACCTTGCCGCTCACCTCTCACCTCACCTCACCGCTCACCTCACCGCTCACCTCACCGCTCACCTCACCTCACCGTTCACCTCACCGCACTCACCTCACCTCACCGCTCACCTCAACTCATCTCACCGCTCACCTCACCTCACCTCACCGCTCACCTCACCGCTCACCTCACCTCACCGCTCACCTCACCGCTCACCTCACCGCTCCTCACCTCACCGCTCACCTCACCTCACACCTCACCTCACCGCTCACCTCAACTCACCTCGCCTCACCGCTCACCTCACCGCTCACCTCACCTCACCGCTCACCTCACCTCACCTCACCTCGCCTCACCGCTCACCTCGCCTCACCGCTCACCTCACCTCACCGCTCACCTCACCTCACCGCTCACCTCACCGCTCACCTCACCTCACCGCTCACCTCACCTCACCTCGCCTCACCGCTCACCTCACCGCTCACCTCACCTCACCGCTCACCTCACCTCACCTCACCTCACCGCTCACCTCGCCTCACCGCTCACCTCACCTCACCTCACCACTCACCTCACCTCATCGCTCACCTCACCTCACCGCTCAACTCACCTCACCGCTCACCTCACCTCACCGCTCACCTCACCCCACCTCACCGCTCACCTCATCTCACCGCTCACCTCACCTCACACCTCACCGCTCACCTCACCTCACCGCTCACCTCACCGCTCACCTCACCTCACCGCTCACCTCATCTCACCTCACCGCTCACCTCACCTCACCTCACCGCTCACCTCACCTCACCTCACCGCTCACCTCACCTCACCTCACAGCTCACCTCACCTCACCTCTCACCTCACCTCACCGCTCACCTCACCTCACCGCTCACCTCACCTCACCGCTCACCTCACCTCACCGCTCACCTCACCTCACCTCACCACTCACCTCACCGCTCACCTCACCTCACCGCTCACCTCACCTCACCTCACCGCTCACCTCACCTCACCGCTCACCTCACCTCACCGCTCACCTCACCTCACCTCACCGCTCACCTCACCGCTCACCTCACCTCACCGCTCAGCTCACCTCACCGCTCCGCTCACCTCAGCGCTCAGGTCACCTCACCGCTCAGCTCAGCTCACCGCTCAGCTCAGCTCACCGCTCAGCTCAGCTCACCGCTCAGCTCACCACCCAGCTCACCACCCAGCTCACCACCCAGCTCACCACTCAGCTCGCCACTCAGCTCGCCACTCAGCTCACCACTCAGCTCACCACTCAGCTCACCACACTCCACAGCTCACCACTCACCTCACCGCTCACCTCACCGCCCACCTCACCTCACCGCTCACCTCACCGCCCACCTCACCTCACCGCTCACCTCACCGCCCACCTCACCTCACCGCTCACCTCACCGCCCACCTCACCTCACCGCTCACCTCACCGCCCACCTCACCTCACCGCTCACCTCACCGACCACCTCACCTCACCGCTCACCTCACCGCCCACCTCACCTCACCGCTCACCTCACCGCCCACCTCACCTCACCGCTCACCTCACCGCCCACCTCACCTCACCGCTCACCTCACCGCCCACCTCACCGCTCACCTCACCGCCCACCTCACCTCACCGCTCACCTCACCGCCCACCTCACCTCACCGCTCATCTCACCGCCCACCTCACCTCACCGCTCACCTCAACTCATCTCACCGCTCACCTCACCGCTCACCTCACCTCACCTCACCGCTCACCTCACCTCACCTCACCGCTCACCTCACCTCACCTCACCGCTCACCTCACCTCACCTCACACCTCACCTCACCGCTCACCTCACCGCTCACCTCACCTCACCTCACCGCTCACCTCACCGCTCACCTCACCTCACCTCACCGCTCACCTCACCTCACCTCACCTCGCCTCACCGCTCACCTCGCCTCACCGCTCACCTCACCTCACCGCTCACCTCACCTCACCGCTCACCTGACCGCTCACCTCACCTCACCTCGCCTCACCGCTCACCTCACCGCTCACCTCACCTCACCGCTCACCTCACCTCACCTCACCTCGCCTCACCGCTCACCTCGCATCACCGCTCACCTCACCTCACCTCACCGCTCACCTCACCTCATCGCTCACCTCACCTCACCGCTCACCTCACCTCACCGCTCACCTCACCGCTCACCTCACCCCACCTCACCGCTCACCTCATCTCACCGCTCACCTCACCTCACACCTCACCGCTCACCTCACCTCACCGCTCACCGCTCACCTCACCTCACCGCTCACCTCACCTCACCGCTCACCTCACCTCACCTAACCTCACCGCTCACCTCACCTCACCGCTCACCTCACCTCACCTCACCGCTCACCTCACCTCACCTCACCGCTCACCTCACCTCACCTCTCACCTCACCTCACCTCACCGCTCACCTCACCTCACCGCTCACCTCACCTCACCGCTCACCTCACCTCACCTCACCGCTCACCTCACCGCTCACCTCACCTCACCGCTCACCTCACCTCACCTCACCGCTCACCTCACCTCACCGCTCACCTCACCGCTCACCTCACCTCACCTCACCGCTCACCTCACCTCACCTCACCGCTCACCTCACCTCACCGCTCACCTCACCTCACCGCTCACCTCACCTCACCTCACACCTCACCGCTCACCTCACCGCTCACCTCACCGCTCACCTCACCTCACCGCTCAGCTCACCTCACCGCTCAGCTCACCTCACCGCTCCGCTCACCTCAGCGCTCAGGTCACCTCACCGCTCAGCTCAGCTCACCGCTCAGCTCAGGTCACCGCTCAGCTCACCACCCAGCTCACCACCCAGCTCACCACCCAGCTCACCACTCAGCTCACCACTTAGCTCGCCACTCAGCTCGCCACTCAGCTCACCACTCAGCTCACCACTCAGCTCACCACACTCCACAGCTCACCACTCACCTCACCGCTCACCTCACCGCCCACCTCACCTCACCGCTCACCTCACCGCCCACCTCACCTCACCGCTCACCTCACCGCCCACCTCACCTCACCGCTCACCTCACCGCCCACCTCACCTCACCGCTCACCTCACCGCCCACCTCACCTCACCGCTCACCTCACCGCCCACCTCACCTCACCGCTCACCTCACCGCTCACCTCACCGCCCACCTCACCTCACCGCTCACCTCACCGCCCACCTCACCTCACCGCTCACCTCACCGCCCACCTCACCTCACCGCTCACCTCACCGCCCACCTCACCTCACCGCTCACCTCACCGCCCACCTCACCGCCCACCTCACCTCACCGCTCACCTCACCGCCCACCTCACCGCTCACCTCACCGCCCACCTCACCGCTCACCTCACCGCCCACCTCACCTCACCGCTCACCTCACCGCCCACCTCACCTCACCGCTCACCTCACCGCCCACCTCACCTCACCGCTCACCTCACCGCCCACCTCACCTCACCGCTCACCTCACCGCCCACCTCACCTCACCGCTCACCTCACCGCCCACATCACCTCACCGCTCACCTCACCGCCCACCTCACCTCACCGCTCACCTCACCTCACCGCTCACCTCACCGCCCACCTCACCTCACCGCTCACCTCACCGCCCACCTCACCTCACCGCTCACCTCACCGCCCACCTCACCTCACTGCTCACCTCACCGCTCACCTCTCCTCACCGCTCACCTCACCGCTCACCTCACCGCTCACCTCACCTCACCGCTCACCTCACCGCTCACCTCACCTCACCGCTCACCTCACCTCACCGCTCACCTCACCGCTCACCTCACCTCACCGCTCACCTCACCTCACCGCTCACCTCACCGCTCACCTCACCGCTCACCTCACCGCTCACCTCACCTCACCGCTCACCTCACCTCACCCCTCACCTCACCTCACCGCTCACCTCACCGCACCGCTCACCTCACCGCTCACCTCTCGCCTCACCGCTCACCGCTCACCTCACCTCACCGCTCAACTCCCCTCACCGCTCA
Organism: Petromyzon marinus; assembly: GCF_048934315.1. Lineage (NCBI taxonomy): Eukaryota > Metazoa > Chordata > Hyperoartia > Petromyzontiformes > Petromyzontidae > Petromyzon > Petromyzon marinus. The sequence continues at coordinate 697,838 of NW_027423402.1, read as the reverse complement.
CCTCACCGCTCACCTCACCGCTCACCTCACCGCTCACCTCACCGCTCACCTCTCACCTCACCGCTCACCTCTCACCTCACCTCACCGCTCACCTCTCACCTCACCTCACCGCTCACCTCTCACCTCACCTCACCGCTCACCGCTCACCTCACCTCACCGCTCACCTCTCACCTCACCTCACCGCTCACCTCACCGCTCACCTCACCGCTCACCTCACCGCTCACCTCACCTCACCGCTCACCTCACCTCACCGCTCACCTCAACTCATCTCACCGCTCACCTCACCTCACCTCACCGCTCACCTCACCTCACCTCACCGCTCACCTCACCTCACCTCACCGCTCACCTCACCTCACCTCACCGCTCACCTCACCTCACCGCTCACCTCTCGCCTCACCGCTCACTTCACCGCTCACCTCACCTCACCGCTCAACTCCCCTCACCGCTCACCTCACCGCTCACCTCACCGCTCACCTCACCTCACCGCTCACCTCACCGCTCACCTCACCGCTCACCTCTCACCTCACCTCTCACCTCACCGCTCACCTCTCACCTCACCTCTCACCTCACCGCTCACCTCTCACCTCACCGCTCACCTCACCGCTCACCTTGCCGCTCACCTCTCACCTCACCTCACCGCTCACCTCACCGCTCACCTCACCGCTCACCTCACCTCACCGCTCACCTCACCGCTCACCTCACCTCACCGCTCACCTCAACTCATCTCACCGCTCACCTCACCTCACCTCACCGCTCACCTCACCGCTCACCTCACCTCACCGCTCACCTCACCGCTCACCTCACCGCTCCTCACCTCACCGCTCACCTCACCTCACACCTCACCTCACCGCTCACCTCAACTCACCTCGCCTCACCGCTCACCTCACCGCTCACCTCACCTCACCGCTCACCTCACCTCACCTCACCTCGCCTCACCGCTCACCTCGCCTCACCGCTCACCTCACCTCACCGCTCACCTCACCTCACCGCTCACCTCACCGCTCACCTCACCTCACCGCTCACCTCACCTCACCTCGCCTCACCGCTCACCTCACCGCTCACCTCACCTCACCGCTCACCTCACCTCACCTCACCTCGCCTCACCGCTCACCTCGCCTCACCGCTCACCTCACCTCACCTCACCACTCACCTCACCTCATCGCTCACCTCACCTCACCGCTCACCTCACCTCACCGCTCACCTCACCTCACCGCTCACCTCACCCCACCTCACCGCTCACCTCATCTCACCGCTCACCTCACCTCACACCTCACCGCTCACCTCACCTCACCGCTCACCTCACCGCTCACCTCACCTCACCGCTCACCTCATCTCACCTCACCGCTCACCTCACCTCACCTCACCGCTCACCTCACCTCACCTCACCGCTCACCTCACCTCACCTCACAGCTCACCTCACCTCACCTCTCACCTCACCTCACCGCTCACCTCACCTCACCGCTCACCTCACCTCACCGCTCACCTCACCTCACCGCTCACCTCACCTCACCTCACCACTCACCTCACCGCTCACCTCACCTCACCGCTCACCTCACCTCACCTCACCGCTCACCTCACCTCACCGCTCACCTCACCTCACCGCTCACCTCACCTCACCTCACCGCTCACCTCACCGCTCACCTCACCTCACCGCTCAGCTCACCTCACCGCTCAGCTCACCTCACCGCTCCGCTCACCTCAGCGCTCAGGTCACCTCACCGCTCAGCTCAGCTCACCGCTCAGCTCAGCTCACCGCTCAGCTCAGCTCACCGCTCAGCTCACCACCCAGCTCACCACCCAGCTCACCACCCAGCTCACCACTCAGCTCGCCACTCAGCTCGCCACTCAGCTCACCACTCAGCTCACCACTCAGCTCACCACACTCCACAGCTCACCACTCACCTCACCGCTCACCTCACCGCCCACCTCACCTCACCGCTCACCTCACCGCCCACCTCACCTCACCGCTCACCTCACCGCCCACCTCACCTCACCGCTCACCTCACCGCCCACCTCACCTCACCGCTCACCTCACCGCCCACCTCACCTCACCGCTCACCTCACCGACCACCTCACCTCACCGCTCACCTCACCGCCCACCTCACCTCACCGCTCACCTCACCGCCCACCTCACCTCACCGCTCACCTCACCGCCCACCTCACCTCACCGCTCACCTCACCGCCCACCTCACCGCTCACCTCACCGCCCACCTCACCTCACCGCTCACCTCACCGCCCACCTCACCTCACCGCTCATCTCACCGCCCACCTCACCTCACCGCTCACCTCACCGCCCACCTCACCTCACCGCTCACCTCACCGCCCACCTCACCTCACCGCTCACCTCACCGCCCACCTCACCTCACCGCTCACCTCACCGCCCACATCACCTCACCGCTCACCTCACCGCCCACCTCACCTCACCGCCCACCTCACCTCACCGCTCACCTCACCGCCCACCTCACCTCACCGCTCACCTCACCTCACCGCTCACCTCAACTCATCTCACCGCTCACCTCACCTCACCTCACCGCTCACCTCACCTCACCTCACCGCTCACCGCTCACCTCTCACCTCACCTCACCGCTCACCTCACCGCTCACCTCACCGCTCACCTCACCGCTCACCTCACCGCTCACCGCTCACCTCACCGCTCACCTCACCGCTCACCGCTCACCTCACCGCTCACCTCACCGCTCACCTCACCGCTCACCGCTCACCTCACCGCTCACCTCACCGCTCACCGCTCACCTCACCGCTCACCTCACCGCTCACCGCACCGCTCACCTCACCTCACCGCTCACCTCACCGCTCACCTCACCTCACCGCTCACCTCACCGCTCACCTCACCTAACCGCTCACCTCACCGCTCACCTCACCTCACCGCTCACCTCACCGCTCACCTCACCTCACCGCTCACCTCACCGCTCACCTCACCTCACCGCTCACCTCACCGCCCACCTCACCTCACCGCTCACCTCACCGCTCACCTCACCGCTCACCTCACCTCACCGCTCACCTCACCTCACCGCTCACCTCACCGCTCACCTCACCTCACCGCTCACCTCACCGCTCACCTCACCTCACTGCTCACCTCACCTCACCGCTCACCTCACCGCTCACCTCACCTCAACGCTCACCTCACCGCTCACCTCACCTCACCGCTCACCTCACCGCTCACCTCACCTCACCGCTCACCTCACCGCTCACCTCACCTCACCGCTCACCTCACCGCTCACCTCACCTCACCGCTCACCTCACCTCACCGCTCACCTCACCGCTCACCTCACCTCACCGCTCACCTCACCGCTCACCTCACCGTTCACCTCACCGCTCACCTCACCGCTCACCTCACCGCTCACCTCACCCCTCACCTCACCGCTCAACGCTCACCTCACCCCTCACCTCACCGCTCACCTCACCGCTCACCTCACCCCTCACCTCACCGCTCAACGCTCACCTCACCCCTCACCTCACCGCTCATCGCTCACCTCACCTCACCGCTCACCTCACCGCTCACCTCACCTCACCGCTCACCTCACCGCTCACCTCACCTCACCGCTCACCTCACCGCTCACCTCACCTCACCGCTCACCTCAACTCATCTCACCGCTCACCTCACCGCTCACCTCACCTCACCTCACCGCTCACCTCACCTCACCTCACCGCTCACCTCACCTCACCTCACCGCTCACCTCACCTCACCTCACACCTCACCTCACCGCTCACCTCACCGCTCACCTCACCTCACCTCACCGCTCACCTCACCGCTCACCTCACCTCACCTCACCGCTCACCTCACCTCACCTCGCCTCACCGCTCACCTCACCGCTCACCTCACCTCACCGCTCACCTCACCTCACCTCACCTCGCCTCACCGCTCACCTCGCCTCACCGCTCACCTCACCTCACCGCTCACCTCACCTCACCGCTCACCTGACCGCTCACCTCACCTCACCTCGCCTCACCGCTCACCTCACCGCTCACCTCACCTCACCGCTCACCTCACCTCACCTCACCTCGCCTCACCGCTCACCTCGCATCACCGCTCACCTCACCTCACCTCACCGCTCACCTCACCTCATCGCTCACCTCACCTCACCGCTCACCTCACCTCACCGCTCACCTCACCGCTCACCTCACCCCACCTCACCGCTCACCTCATCTCACCGCTCACCTCACCTCACCGCTCACCTCACCTCACCGCTCATCGCTCACCTCACCTCACCGCTCACCTCACCTCACCGCTCACCTCACCTCACCTAACCTCACCGCTCACCTCACCTCACCGCTCACCTCACCTCACCTCACCGCTCACCTCACCTCACCTCACCGCTCACCTCACCTCACCTCTCACCTCACCTCACCTCACCGCTCACCTCACCTCACCGCTCACCTCACCTCACCGCTCACCTCACCTCACCTCACCGCTCACCTCACCGCTCACCTCACCTCACCGCTCACCTCACCTCACCTCACCGCTCACCTCACCTCACCGCTCACCTCACCGCTCACCTCACCTCACCGCTCACCTCACCTCACCGCTCACCTCACCTCACCGCTCACCTCACCTCACCTCACACCTCACCGCTCACCTCACCGCTCACCTCACCGCTCAGCTCACCTCACCGCTCAGCTCACCTCACCGCTCCGCTCACCTCAGCGCTCAGGTCACCTCACCGCTCAGCTCAGCTCACCGCTCAGCTCAGGTCACCACTCTGCTCAGCTCACCGCTCAGCTCAGCTCACCGCTCAGCTCACCACCCAGCTCACCACCCAGCTCACCACCCAGCTCACCACTCAGCTCACCACTTAGCTCGCCACTCAGCTCGCCACTCAGCTCACCACTCAGCTCACCACTCAGCTCACCACACTCCACAGCTCACCACTCACCTCACCGCTCACCTCACCGCCCACCTCACCTCACCGCTCACCTCACCGCCCACCTCACCTCACCGCTCACCTCACCGCCCACCTCACCTCACCGCTCACCTCACCGCCCACCTCACCTCACCGCTCACCTCACCGCCCACCTCACCTCACCGCTCACCTCACCGCCCACCTCACCTCACCGCTCACCTCACCGCTCACCTCACCGCCCACCTCACCTCACCGCTCACCTCACCGCCCACCTCACCTCACCGCTCACCTCACCGCCCACCTCACCTCACCGCTCACCTCACCGCCCACCTCACCTCACCGCTCACCTCACCGCCCACCTCACCGCCCACCTCACCTCACCGCTCACCTCACCGCCCACCTCACCGCTCACCTCACCGCTCACCTCACCGCCCACCTCACCGCTCACCTCACCGCCCACCTCACCTCACCGCTCACCTCACCGCCCACCTCACCTCACCGCTCACCTCACCGCCCACCTCACCTCACCGCTCACCTCACCGCCCACCTCACCTCACCGCTCACCTCACCGCCCACCTCACCTCACCGCTCACCTCACCGCCCACCTCACCTCACCGCTCACCTCACCGCCCACATCACCTCACCGCTCACCTCACCGCCCACCTCACCTCACCGCCCACCTCACCTCACCGCTCACCTCACCGCCCACCTCACCTCACCGCTCACCTCACCGCCCACCTCACCTCACCGCTCACCTCACCGCCCACCTCACCTCACCGGTCACCTCACCGCTCACCTCTCCTCACCGCTCACCTCATCGCTCACCTCACCGCTCACCTCACCTCACCGCTCACCTCACCGCTCACCTCACCTCACCGCTCACCTCACCTCACCGCTCACCTCACCGCTCACCTCACCTCACCGCTCACCTCACCTCACCGCTCACCTCACCGCTCACCTCACCGCTCACCTCACCGCTCACCTCACCTCACCGCTCACCTCACCTCACCCCTCACCTCACCTCACCGCTCACCTCACCGCACCGCTCACCTCACCGCTCACCTCTCGCCTCACCGCTCACCGCTCACCTCAACTCACCGCTCAACTCCCCTCACCGCTCACCTCACCGCTCACCTCACCTCACCGCTCACCTCACCGCTCACCTCACCGCTCACCTCACCGCTCACCTCACCGCTCACCTCTCACCTCACCGCTCACCTCTCACCTCACCTCACCGCTCACCTCTCACCTCACCTCACCGCTCACCTCTCACCTCACCTCACCGCTCACCTCTCACCTCACCTCACCGCTCACCTCTCACCTCACCTCACCGCTCACCTCACCTCACCGCTCACCTCACCTCACCGCTCACCTCAACTCATCTCACCGCTCACCTCACCTCACCTCACCGCTCACCTCACCTCACCTCACCGCTCACCTCTCACCTCACCGCTCACCTCACCGCTCACCTCACCTCACCGCTCACCTCACCTCACCTAACCTCACCGCTCACCTCACCTCACCGCTCACCTCACCTCACCTCACCGCTCACCTCACCTCACCTCACCGCTCACCTCACCTCACCTCTCACCTCACCTCACCTCACCGCTCACCTCACCTCACCGCTCACCTCACCTCACCGCTCACCTCACCTCACCTCACCGCTCACCTCACCGCTCACCTCACCTCACCGCTCACCTCACCTCACCTCACCGCTCACCTCACCTCACCGCTCACCTCACCGCTCACCTCACCTCACCGCTCACCTCACCTCACCGCTCACCTCACCTCACCGCTCACCTCACCTCACCTCACACCTCACCGCTCACCTCACCGCTCACCTCACCGCTCACCTCACCTCACCGCTCAGCTCACCTCACCGCTCAGCTCACCTCACCGCTCCGCTCACCTCAGCGCTCAGGTCACCTCACCGCTCAGCTCAGCTCACCGCTCAGCTCAGGTCACCACTCTGCTCAGCTCACCGCTCAGCTCAGCTCACCGCTCAGCTCACCACCCAGCTCACCACCCAGCTCACCACCCAGCTCACCACTCAGCTCACCACTTAGCTCGCCACTCAGCTCGCCACTCAGCTCACCACTCAGCTCACCACTCAGCTCACCACACTCCACAGCTCACCACTCACCTCACCGCTCACCTCACCGCCCACCTCACCTCACCGCTCACCTCACCGCCCACCTCACCTCACCGCTCACCTCACCGCCCACCTCACCTCACCGCTCACCTCACCGCCCACCTCACCTCACCGCTCACCTCACCGCCCACCTCACCTCACCGCTCACCTCACCGCCCACCTCACCTCACCGCTCACCTCACCGCTCACCTCACCGCCCACCTCACCTCACCGCTCACCTCACCGCCCACCTCACCTCACCGCTCACCTCACCGCCCACCTCACCTCACCGCTCACCTCACCGCCCACCTCACCTCACCGCTCACCTCACCGCCCACCTCACCGCCCACCTCACCTCACCGCTCACCTCACCGCCCACCTCACCGCTCACCTCACCGCCCACCTCACCGCTCACCTCACCGCCCACCTCACCTCACCGCTCACCTCACCGCCCACCTCACCTCACCGCTCACCTCACCGCCCACCTCACCTCACCGCTCACCTCACCGCCCACATCACCTCACCGCTCACCTCACCGCCCACCTCACCTCACCGCTCACCTCACCGCCCACCTCACCTCACCGCTCACCTCACCGCCCACATCACCTCACCGCTCACCTCACCGCCCACCTCACCTCACCGCCCACCTCACCTCACCGCTCACCTCACCGCCCACCTCACCTCACCGCTCACCTCACCGCCCACCTCACCTCACCGCTCACCTCACCGCCCACCTCACCTCACCGCTCACCTCACCGCTCACCTCTCCTCACCGCTCACCTCATCGCTCACCTCACCGCTCACCTCACCTCACCGCTCACCTCACCGCTCACCTCACCTCACCGCTCACCTCACCTCACCGCTCACCTCACCGCTCACCTCACCTCACCGCTCACCTCACCTCACCGCTCACCTTACCGCTCACCTCACCGCTCACCTCACCTCACCGCTCACCTCACCTCACCCCTCACCTCACCTCACCGCTCACCTCACCGCACAGCTCACCTCACCGCTCACCTCTCGCCTCACCGCTCACCGCTCACCTCACCTCACCGCTCAACTCCCCTCACCGCTCACCTCACCGCTCACCTCACCTCACCGCTCACCTCACCGCTCACCTCACCGCTCACCTCACCGCTCACCTCACCGCTCACCTCTCACCTCACCGCTCACCTCTCACCTCACCTCACCGCTCACCTCTCACCTCACCTCACCGCTCACCTCTCACCTCACCTCACCGCTCACCTCTCACCTCACCTCACCGCTCACCTCACCGCTCACCTCACCGCTCACCTCACCTCACCGCTCACCTCACCTCACCGCTCACCTCAACTCATCTCACCGCTCACCTCACCTCACCTCACCGCTCACCTCACCTCACCTCACCGCTCACCTCACCTCACCTCACCGCTCACCTCACCTCACCTCACCGCTCACCTCACCTCACCGCTCACCTCTCGCCTCACCGCTCACTTCACCGCTCACCTCACCTCACCGCTCAACTCCCCTCACCGCTCACCTCACCGCTCACCTCACCGCTCACCTCACCTCACCGCTCACCTCACCGCTCACCTCACCGCTCACCTCTCACCTCACCTCTCACCTCACCGCTCACCTCTCACCTCACCTCTCACCTCACCGCTCACCTCTCACCTCACCGCTCACCTCACTGCTCACCTCACCGCTCACCTCTCACCTCACCTCACCGCTCACCTCACCGCTCACCTCACCGCTCACCTCACCTCACCGCTCACCTCACCGCTCACCTCACCTCACCGCTCACCTCAACTCATCTCACCGCTCACCTCACCTCACCTCACCGCTCACCTCACCGCTCACCTCACCTCACCGCTCACCTCACCGCTCACCTCACCGCTCCTCACCTCACCGCTCACCTCACCTCACACCTCACCTCACCGCTCACCTCAACTCACCTCGCCTCACCGCTCACCTCACCGCTCACCTCACCTCACCGCTCACCTCACCTCACCTCACCTCGCCTCACCGCTCACCTCGCCTCACCGCTCACCTCACCTCACCGCTCACCTCACCTCACCGCTCACCTCACCGCTCACCTCACCTCACCGCTCACCTCACCTCACCTCGCCTCACCGCTCACCTCACCGCTCACCTCACCTCACCGCTCACCTCACCTCACCTTACCTCGCCTCACCGCTCACCTCGCCTCACCGCTCACCTCACCTCACCTCACCACTCACCTCACCTCATCGCTCACCTCACCTCACCGCTCACCTCACCTCACCGCTCACCTCACCTCACCGCTCACCTCACCCCACCTCACCGCTCACCTCATCTCACCGCTCACCTCACCTCACACCTCACCGCTCACCTCACTTCACCGCTCACCTCACCGCTCACCTCACCTCACCGCTCACCTCATCTCACCTCACCGCTCACCTCACCTCACCTCACCGCTCACCTCACCTCACCTCACCGCTCACCTCACCTCACCTCACCGCTCACCTCACCTCACCTCACAGCTCACCTCACCTCACCTCTCACCTCACCTCACCGCTCACCTCACCTCACCGCTCACCTCACCTCACCGCTCACCTCACCTCACCGCTCACCTCACCTCACCTCACCACTCACCTCACCGCTCACCTCACCTCACCGCTCACCTCACCTCACCTCACCGCTCACCTCACCTCACCGCTCACCTCACCTCACCGCTCACCTCACCGCTCACCTCACCGCTCACCTCACCTCACCGCTCACCTCACCTCACCTCACCACTCACCTCACCGCTCACCTCACCTCACCGCTCACCTCACCTCACCTCACCGCTCACCTCACCTCACCGCTCACCTCACCTCACCGCTCACCTCACCGCCCACCTCACCTCACCGCTCACCTCACCGCCCACCTCACCTCACCGCTCACCTCACCGCCCACATCACCTCACCGCTCACCTCACCGCCCACCTCACCTCACCGCCCACCTCACCTCACCGCTCACCTCACCGCCCACCTCACCTCACCGCTCACCTCACCGCCCACCTCACCTCACCGCTCACCTCACCGCCCACCTCACCTCACCGCTCACCTCACCGCTCACCTCTCCTCACCGCTCACCTCATCGCTCACCTCACCGCTCACCTCACCTCACCGCTCACCTCACCGCTCACCTCACCTCACCGCTCACCTCACCTCACCGCTCACCTCACCGCTCACCTCACCTCACCGCTCACCTCACCTCACCGCTCACCTCACCGCTCACCTCACCGCTCACCTCACCGCTCACCTCACCTCACCGCTCACCTCACCTCACCCCTCACCTCACCTCACCGCTCACCTCACCGCACCGCTCACCTCACCGCTCACCTCTCGCCTCACCGCTCACCGCTCACCTCAACTCACCGCTCAACTCCCCTCACCGCTCACCTCACCGCTCACCTCACCTCACCGCTCACCTCACCGCTCACCTCACCGCTCACCTCACCGCTCACCTCTCACCTCACCGCTCACCTCTCACCTCACCTCACCGCTCACCTCTCACCTCACCTCACCGCTCACCTCTCACCTCACCTCACCGCTCACCTCTCACCTCACCTCACCGCTCACCTCTCACCTCACCTCACCGCTCACCTCACCTCACCGCTCACCTCACCTCACCGCTCACCTCAACTCATCTCACCGCTCACCTCACCTCACCTCACCGCTCACCTCACCTCACCTCACCGCTCACCTCTCACCTCACCGCTCACCTCACCGCTCACCTCACCTCACCGCTCACCTCACCTCACCTAACCTCACCGCTCACCTCACCTCACCGCTCACCTCACCTCACCTCACCGCTCACCTCACCTCACCTCACCGCTCACCTCACCTCACCTCTCACCTCACCTCACCTCACCGCTCACCTCACCTCACCGCTCACCTCACCTCACCGCTCACCTCACCTCACCTCACCGCTCACCTCACCGCTCACCTCACCTCACCGCTCACCTCACCTCACCTCACCGCTCACCTCACCTCACCGCTCACCTCACCGCTCACCTCACCTCACCGCTCACCTCACCTCACCGCTCACCTCACCTCACCGCTCACCTCACCTCACCTCACACCTCACCGCTCACCTCACCGCTCACCTCACCGCTCACCTCACCTCACCGCTCAGCTCACCTCACCGCTCAGCTCACCTCACCGCTCCGCTCACCTCAGCGCTCAGGTCACCTCACCGCTCAGCTCAGCTCACCGCTCAGCTCAGGTCACCACTCTGCTCAGCTCACCGCTCAGCTCAGCTCACCGCTCAGCTCACCACCCAGCTCACCACCCAGCTCACCACCCAGCTCACCACTCAGCTCACCACTTAGCTCGCCACTCAGCTCGCCACTCAGCTCACCACTCAGCTCACCACTCAGCTCACCACACTCCACAGCTCACCACTCACCTCACCGCTCACCTCACCGCCCACCTCACCTCACCGCTCACCTCACCGCCCACCTCACCTCACCGCTCACCTCACCGCCCACCTCACCTCACCGCTCACCTCACCGCCCACCTCACCTCACCGCTCACCTCACCGCCCACCTCACCTCACCGCTCACCTCACCGCCCACCTCACCTCACCGCTCACCTCACCGCTCACCTCACCGCCCACCTCACCTCACCGCTCACCTCACCGCCCACCTCACCTCACCGCTCACCTCACCGCCCACCTCACCTCACCGCTCACCTCACCGCCCACCTCACCTCACCGCTCACCTCACCGCCCACCTCACCGCCCACCTCACCTCACCGCTCACCTCACCGCCCACCTCACCGCTCACCTCACCGCCCACCTCACCGCTCACCTCACCGCCCACCTCACCTCACCGCTCACCTCACCGCCCACCTCACCTCACCGCTCACCTCACCGCCCACCTCACCTCACCGCTCACCTCACCGCCCACATCACCTCACCGCTCACCTCACCGCCCACCTCACCTCACCGCTCACCTCACCGCCCACCTCACCTCACCGCTCACCTCACCGCCCACATCACCTCACCGCTCACCTCACCGCCCACCTCACCTCACCGCCCACCTCACCTCACCGCTCACCTCACCGCCCACCTCACCTCACCGCTCACGTCACCGCCCACCTCACCTCACCGCTCACCTCACCGCCCACCTCACCTCACCGCTCACCTCACCGCTCACCTCTCCTCACCGCTCACCTCATCGCTCACCTCACCGCTCACCTCACCTCACCGCTCACCTCACCGCTCACCTCACCTCACCGCTCACCTCACCTCACCGCTCACCTCACCGCTCACCTCACCTCACCGCTCACCTCACCTCACCGCTCACCTCACCGCTCACCTCACCGCTCACCTCACCTCACCGCTCACCTCACCTCACCCCTCACCTCACCTCACCGCTCACCTCACCGCACCGCTCACCTCACCGCTCACCTCTCGCCTCACCGCTCACCGCTCACCTCACCTCACCGCTCAACTCCCCTCACCGCTCACCTCACCGCTCACCTCACCTCACCGCTCACCTCACCGCTCACCTCACCGCTCACCTCACCGCTCACCTCACCGCTCACCTCTCACCTCACCGCTCACCTCTCACCTCACCTCACCGCTCACCTCTCACCTCACCTCACCGCTCACCTCTCACCTCACCTCACCGCTCACCTCTCACCTCACCTCACCGCTCACCTCACCGCTCACCTCACCGCTCACCTCACCTCACCGCTCACCTCACCTCACCGCTCACCTCAACTCATCTCACCGCTCACCTCACCTCACCTCACCGCTCACCTCACCTCACCTCACCGCTCACCTCACCTCACCTCACCGCTCACCTCACCTCACCTCACCGCTCACCTCACCTCACCGCTCACCTCTCGCCTCACCGCTCACTTCACCGCTCACCTCACCTCACCGCTCAACTCCCCTCACCGCTCACCTCACCGCTCACCTCACCGCTCACCTCACCTCACCGCTCACCTCACCGCTCACCTCACCGCTCACCTCTCACCTCACCTCTCACCTCACCGCTCACCTCTCACCTCACCTCTCACCTCACCGCTCACCTCTCACCTCACCGCTCACCTCACCGCTCACCTCACCGCTCACCTCTCACCTCACCTCACCGCTCACCTCACCGCTCACCTCACCGCTCACCTCACCTCACCGCTCACCTCACCGCTCACCTCACCTCACCGCTCACCTCAACTCATCTCACCGCTCACCTCACCTCACCTCACCGCTCACCTCACCGCTCACCTCACCTCACCGCTCACCTCACCGCTCACCTCACCGCTCCTCACCTCACCGCTCACCTCACCTCACACCTCACCTCACCGCTCACCTCAACTCACCTCGCCTCACCGCTCACCTCACCGCTCACCTCACCTCACCGCTCACCTCACCTCACCTCACCTCGCCTCACCGCTCACCTCGCCTCACCGCTCACCTCACCTCACCGCTCACCTCACCTCACCGCTCACCTCACCGCTCACCTCACCTCACCGCTCACCTCACCTCACCTCGCCTCACCGCTCACCTCACCGCTCACCTCACCTCACCGCTCACCTCACCTCACCTTACCTCGCCTCACCGCTCACCTCGCCTCACCGCTCACCTCACCTCACCTCACCACTCACCTCACCTCATCGCTCACCTCACCTCACCGCTCACCTCACCTCACCGCTCACCTCACCTCACCGCTCACCTCACCCCACCTCACCGCTCACCTCATCTCACCGCTCACCTCACCTCACACCTCACCGCTCACCTCACCTCACCGCTCACCTCACCGCTCACCTCACCTCACCGCTCACCTCATCTCACCTCACCGCTCACCTCACCTCACCTCACCGCTCACCTCACCTCACCTCACCGCTCACCTCACCTCACCTCACCGCTCACCTCACCTCACCTCACAGCTCACCTCACCTCACCTCTCACCTCACCTCACCGCTCACCTCACCTCACCGCTCACCTCACCTCACCGCTCACCTCACCTCACCGCTCACCTCACCTCACCTCACCACTCACCTCACCGCTCACCTCACCTCACCGCTCACCTCACCTCACCTCACCGCTCACCTCACCTCACCGCTCACCTCACCTCACCGCTCACCTCACCTCACCTCACCGCTCACCTCACCGCTCACCTCACCTCACCGCTCAGCTCACCTCACCGCTCAGCTCACCTCACCGCTCCGCTCACCTCAGCGCACAGGTCACCTCACCGCTCAGCTCACCGCTCAGCTCAGCTCACCGCTCAGCTCAGCTCACCGCTCAGCTCACCACCCAGCTCACCACCCAGCTCACCACTCAGCTCGCCACTCAGCTCGCCACTCAGCTCACCACTCAGCTCACCACTCAGCTCACCACACTCCACAGCTCACCACTCACCTCACCGCTCACCTCACCGCCTACCTCACCTCACCGCTCACCTCACCGCCCACCTCACCTCACCGCTCACCTCACCGCCCACCTCACCTCACCGCTCACCTCACCGCCCACCTCACCTCACCGCTCACCTCACCGCCCACCTCACCTCACCGCTCACCTCACCGACCACCTCACCTCACCGCTCACCTCACCGCCCACCTCACCTCACCGCTCATCTCACCGCCCACCTCACCTCACCGCTCACCTCACCGCCCACCTCACCTCACCGCTCACCTCACCGCCCACCTCACCGCTCACCTCACCGCCCACCTCACCTCACCGCTCACCTCACCGCCCACCTCACCTCACCGCTCATCTCACCGCCCACCTCACCTCACCGCTCACCTCACCGCCCACCTCACCTCACCGCTCACCTCACCGCCCACCTCACCTCACCGCTCACCTCACCGCCCACCTCACCTCACCGCTCACCTCACCGCCCACATCACCTCACCGCTCACCTCACCGCCCACCTCACCTCACCGCCCACCTCACCTCACCGCTCACCTCACCGCCCACCTCACCTCACCGCTCACCTCACCTCACCGCTCACCTCAACTCATCTCACCGCTCACCTCACCTCACCTCACCGCTCACCTCACCTCACCTCACCGCTCACCTCACCTCACCTCACCGCTCACCTCACCTCACCGCTCACCTCTCGCCTCACCGCTCACTTCACCGCTCACCTCACCTCACCGCTCAACTCCCCTCACCGCTCACCTCACCGCTCACCGCTCACCTCACCTCACCTCACCACTCACCTCACCGCTCACCTCACCTCACCGCTCACCTCACCTCACCTCACCGCTCACCTCACCTCACCGCTCACCTCACCTCACCGCTCACCTCACCGCCCACCTCACCTCACCGCTCACCTCACCGCCCACCTCACCTCACCGCTCACCTCACCGCCCACATCACCTCACCGCTCACCTCACCGCCCACCTCACCTCACCGCCCACCTCACCTCACCGCTCACCTCACCGCCCACCTCACCTCACCGCTCACCTCACCGCCCACCTCACCTCACCGCTCACCTCACCGCCCACCTCACCTCACCGCTCACCTCACCGCTCACCTCTCCTCACCGCTCACCTCATCGCTCACCTCACCGCTCACCTCACCTCACCGCTCACCTCACCGCTCACCTCACCTCACCGCTCACCTCACCTCACCGCTCACCTCACCGCTCACCTCACCTCACCGCTCACCTCACCTCACCGCTCACCTCACCGCTCACCTCACCGCTCACCTCACCGCTCACCTCACCTCACCGCTCACCTCACCTCACCCCTCACCTCACCTCACCGCTCACCTCACCGCACCGCTCACCTCACCGCTCACCTCTCGCCTCACCGCTCACCGCTCACCTCAACTCACCGCTCAACTCCCCTCACCGCTCACCTCACCGCTCACCTCACCTCACCGCTCACCTCACCGCTCACCTCACCGCTCACCTCACCGCTCACCTCTCACCTCACCGCTCACCTCTCACCTCACCTCACCGCTCACCTCTCACCTCACCTCACCGCTCACCTCTCACCTCACCTCACCGCTCACCTCTCACCTCACCTCACCGCTCACCTCTCACCTCACCTCACCGCTCACCTCACCTCACCGCTCACCTCACCTCACCGCTCACCTCAACTCATCTCACCGCTCACCTCACCTCACCTCACCGCTCACCTCACCTCACCTCACCGCTCACCTCTCACCTCACCGCTCACCTCACCGCTCACCTCACCTCACCGCTCACCTCACCTCACCTAACCTCACCGCTCACCTCACCTCACCGCTCACCTCACCTCACCTCACCGCTCACCTCACCTCACCTCACCGCTCACCTCACCTCACCTCTCACCTCACCTCACCTCACCGCTCACCTCACCTCACCGCTCACCTCACCTCACCGCTCACCTCACCTCACCTCACCGCTCACCTCACCGCTCACCTCACCTCACCGCTCACCTCACCTCACCTCACCGCTCACCTCACCTCACCGCTCACCTCACCGCTCACCTCACCTCACCGCTCACCTCACCTCACCGCTCACCTCACCTCACCGCTCACCTCACCTCACCTCACACCTCACCGCTCACCTCACCGCTCACCTCACCGCTCACCTCACCTCACCGCTCAGCTCACCTCACCGCTCAGCTCACCTCACCGCTCCGCTCACCTCAGCGCTCAGGTCACCTCACCGCTCAGCTCAGCTCACCGCTCAGCTCAGGTCACCACTCTGCTCAGCTCACCGCTCAGCTCAGCTCACCGCTCAGCTCACCACCCAGCTCACCACCCAGCTCACCACCCAGCTCACCACTCAGCTCACCACTTAGCTCGCCACTCAGCTCGCCACTCAGCTCACCACTCAGCTCACCACTCAGCTCACCACACTCCACAGCTCACCACTCACCTCACCGCTCACCTCACCGCCCACCTCACCTCACCGCTCACCTCACCGCCCACCTCACCTCACCGCTCACCTCACCGCCCACCTCACCTCACCGCTCACCTCACCGCCCACCTCACCTCACCGCTCACCTCACCGCCCACCTCACCTCACCGCTCACCTCACCGCCCACCTCACCTCACCGCTCACCTCACCGCTCACCTCACCGCCCACCTCACCTCACCGCTCACCTCACCGCCCACCTCACCTCACCGCTCACCTCACCGCCCACCTCACCTCACCGCTCACCTCACCGCCCACCTCACCTCACCGCTCACCTCACCGCCCACCTCACCGCCCACCTCACCTCACCGCTCACCTCACCGCCCACCTCACCGCTCACCTCACCGCCCACCTCACCGCTCACCTCACCGCCCACCTCACCTCACCGCTCACCTCACCGCCCACCTCACCTCACCGCTCACCTCACCGCCCACCTCACCTCACCGCTCACCTCACCGCCCACATCACCTCACCGCTCACCTCACCGCCCACCTCACCTCACCGCTCACCTCACCGCCCACCTCACCTCACCGCTCACCTCACCGCCCACATCACCTCACCGCTCACCTCACCGCCCACCTCACCTCACCGCCCACCTCACCTCACCGCTCACCTCACCGCCCACCTCACCTCACCGCTCACGTCACCGCCCACCTCACCTCACCGCTCACCTCACCGCCCACCTCACCTCACCGCTCACCTCACCGCTCACCTCTCCTCACCGCTCACCTCATCGCTCACCTCACCGCTCACCTCACCTCACCGCTCACCTCACCGCTCACCTCACCTCACCGCTCACCTCACCTCACCGCTCACCTCACCGCTCACCTCACCTCACCGCTCACCTCACCTCACCGCTCACCTCACCGCTCACCTCACCGCTCACCTCACCTCACCGCTCACCTCACCTCACCCCTCACCTCACCTCACCGCTCACCTCACCGCACCGCTCACCTCACCGCTCACCTCTCGCCTCACCGCTCACCGCTCACCTCACCTCACCGCTCAACTCCCCTCACCGCTCACCTCACCGCTCACCTCACCTCACCGCTCACCTCACCGCTCACCTCACCGCTCACCTCACCGCTCACCTCACCGCTCACCTCTCACCTCACCGCTCACCTCTCACCTCACCTCACCGCTCACCTCTCACCTCACCTCACCGCTCACCTCTCACCTCACCTCACCGCTCACCTCTCACCTCACCTCACCGCTCACCTCACCGCTCACCTCACCGCTCACCTCACCTCACCGCTCACCTCACCTCACCGCTCACCTCAACTCATCTCACCGCTCACCTCACCTCACCTCACCGCTCACCTCACCTCACCTCACCGCTCACCTCACCTCACCTCACCGCTCACCTCACCTCACCTCACCGCTCACCTCACCTCACCGCTCACCTCTCGCCTCACCGCTCACTTCACCGCTCACCTCACCTCACCGCTCAACTCCCCTCACCGCTCACCTCACCGCTCACCTCACCGCTCACCTCACCTCACCGCTCACCTCACCGCTCACCTCACCGCTCACCTCTCACCTCACCTCTCACCTCACCGCTCACCTCTCACCTCACCTCTCACCTCACCGCTCACCTCTCACCTCACCGCTCACCTCACCGCTCACCTCACCGCTCACCTCTCACCTCACCTCACCGCTCACCTCACCGCTCACCTCACCGCTCACCTCACCTCACCGCTCACCTCACCGCTCACCTCACCTCACCGCTCACCTCAACTCATCTCACCGCTCACCTCACCTCACCTCACCGCTCACCTCACCGCTCACCTCACCTCACCGCTCACCTCACCGCTCACCTCACCGCTCCTCACCTCACCGCTCACCTCACCTCACACCTCACCTCACCGCTCACCTCAACTCACCTCGCCTCACCGCTCACCTCACCGCTCACCTCACCTCACCGCTCACCTCACCTCACCTCACCTCGCCTCACCGCTCACCTCGCCTCACCGCTCACCTCACCTCACCGCTCACCTCACCTCACCGCTCACCTCACCGCTCACCTCACCTCACCGCTCACCTCACCTCACCTCGCCTCACCGCTCACCTCACCGCTCACCTCACCTCACCGCTCACCTCACCTCACCTTACCTCGCCTCACCGCTCACCTCGCCTCACCGCTCACCTCACCTCACCTCACCACTCACCTCACCTCATCGCTCACCTCACCTCACCGCTCACCTCACCTCACCGCTCACCTCACCTCACCGCTCACCTCACCCCACCTCACCGCTCACCTCATCTCACCGCTCACCTCACCTCACACCTCACCGCTCACCTCACCTCACCGCTCACCTCACCGCTCACCTCACCTCACCGCTCACCTCATCTCACCTCACCGCTCACCTCACCTCACCTCACCGCTCACCTCACCTCACCTCACCGCTCACCTCACCTCACCTCACCGCTCACCTCACCTCACCTCACAGCTCACCTCACCTCACCTCTCACCTCACCTCACCGCTCACCTCACCTCACCGCTCACCTCACCTCACCGCTCACCTCACCTCACCGCTCACCTCACCTCACCTCACCACTCACCTCACCGCTCACCTCACCTCACCGCTCACCTCACCTCACCTCACCGCTCACCTCACCTCACCGCTCACCTCACCTCACCGCTCACCTCACCTCACCTCACCGCTCACCTCACCGCTCACCTCACCTCACCGCTCAGCTCACCTCACCGCTCAGCTCACCTCACCGCTCCGCTCACCTCAGCGCACAGGTCACCTCACCGCTCAGCTCACCGCTCAGCTCAGCTCACCGCTCAGCTCAGCTCACCGCTCAGCTCACCACCCAGCTCACCACCCAGCTCACCACTCAGCTCGCCACTCAGCTCGCCACTCAGCTCACCACTCAGCTCACCACTCAGCTCACCACACTCCACAGCTCACCACTCACCTCACCGCTCACCTCACCGCCTACCTCACCTCACCGCTCACCTCACCGCCCACCTCACCTCACCGCTCACCTCACCGCCCACCTCACCTCACCGCTCACCTCACCGCCCACCTCACCTCACCGCTCACCTCACCGCCCACCTCACCTCACCGCTCACCTCACCGACCACCTCACCTCACCGCTCACCTCACCGCCCACCTCACCTCACCGCTCATCTCACCGCCCACCTCACCTCACCGCTCACCTCACCGCCCACCTCACCTCACCGCTCACCTCACCGCCCACCTCACCGCTCACCTCACCGCCCACCTCACCTCACCGCTCACCTCACCGCCCACCTCACCTCACCGCTCATCTCACCGCCCACCTCACCTCACCGCTCACCTCACCGCCCACCTCACCTCACCGCTCACCTCACCGCCCACCTCACCTCACCGCTCACCTCACCGCCCACCTCACCTCACCGCTCACCTCACCGCCCACATCACCTCACCGCTCACCTCACCGCCCACCTCACCTCACCGCCCACCTCACCTCACCGCTCACCTCACCGCCCACCTCACCTCACCGCTCACCTCACCTCACCGCTCACCTCAACTCATCTCACCGCTCACCTCACCTCACCTCACCGCTCACCTCACCTCACCTCACCGCTCACCTCACCTCACCTCACCGCTCACCTCACCTCACCGCTCACCTCTCGCCTCACCGCTCACTTCACCGCTCACCTCACCTCACCGCTCAACTCCCCTCACCGCTCACCTCACCGCTCACCGCTCACCTCACCTCACCGCTCACCTCACCGCTCACCTCACCGCTCACCTCTCACCTCACCTCTCACCTCACCGCTCACCTCTCACCTCACCTCTCACCTCACCGCTCACCTCTCACCTCACCGCTCACCTCACCGCTCACCTCACCGCTCACCTCTCACCTCACCTCACCGCTCACCTCACCGCTCACCTCACCGCTCACCTCATCTCACCGCTCACCTCACCGCTCACCTCTCCTCACCGCTCACCTCAACTCATCTCACCGCTCACCTCAACTCACCTCACCGCTCACCTCACCGCTCACCTCACCTCACCGCTCACCTCACCGCTCACCTCACCGCTCCTCACCTCACCGCTCACCTCACCTCACACCTCACCTCACCTCACCGCTCACCTCAACTCACCTCGCCTCACCGCTCACCTCACCGCTCACCTCACCTCACCGCTCACCTCACCTCACCTCACCTCGCCTCACCGCTCACCTCGCCTCACCGCTCACCTCACCTCACCGCTCACCTCACCTCACCGCTCACCTCACCGCTCACCTCACCTCACCGCTCACCTCACCTCACCTCGCCTCACCGCTCACCTCACCGCTCACCTCACCTCACCGCTCACCTCACCTCACCTCACCTCGCCTCACCGCTCACCTCGCCTCACCGCTCACCTCACCTCACCTCACCGCTCACCTCACCTCATCGCTCACCTCACCTCACCGCTCACCTCACCTCACCGCTCACCTCACCTCACCGCTCACCTCACCCCACCTCACCGCTCACCTCATCACACCGCTCACCTCACCTCACACCTCACCACTCAGCTCACCTCACCGCTCACCTCACCGCTCACCTCACCTCACCGCTCACCTCATCTCACCTCACCGCTCACCTCACCTCACCTCACCGCTCACCTCACCTCACCTCACAGCTCACCTCACCTCACCTCTCACCTCACCTCACCGCTCACCTCACCTCACCGCTCACCTCACCTCACCGCTCACCTCACCTCACCGCTCACCTCACCTCACCGCTCACCTCACCGCTCACCTCACCGCTCACCTCACCTCACCGCTCAGCTCACCTCACCTCACCGCTCACCTCACCTCACCGCTCACCTCACCTCACCGCTCACCTCACCTCACCGCTCACCTCACCGCTCACCTCACCTCACCGCTCAGCTCACCTCACCGCTCAGCTCACCTCACCGCTCACCTCACCTCACCGCTCACCTCACCTCACCGCTCACCTCACCTCACCTCACCGCTCACCTCACCGCTCACCTCACCTCACCGCTCAGCTCACCTCACCGCTCAGCTCACCTCACCGCTCCGCTCACCTCAGCGCTCAGGTCACCTCACCGCTCAGCTCAGCTCACCGCTCAGCTCAGCTCACCGCTCAGCTCAGCTCACCGCTCAGCTCACCACCCAGCTCACCACCCAGCTCACCACCCAGCTCACCACTCAGCTCACCACTCAGCTCGCCACTCAGCTCGCCACTCAGCTCACCACTCAGCTCACCACTCAGCTCACCACACTCCACAGCTCACCACTCACCTCACCGCTCACCTCACCGCCCACCTCACCTCACCGCTCACCTCACCGCCCACCTCACCTCACCGCTCACCTCACCGCCCACCTCACCTCACCGCTCACCTCACCGCCCACCTCACCTCACCGCTCACCTCACCGCCCACCTCACCTCACCGCTCACCTCACCGCCCACCTCACCTCACCGCTCACCTCACCGCCCACCTCACCTCACCGCTCACCTCACCGCCCACCTCACCTCACCGCTCACCTCACCGCCCACCTCACCTCACCGCTCACCTCACCGCCCACCTCACCGCCCACCTCACCTCACCGCTCACCTCACCGCCCACCTCACCTCACCGCTCACCTCACCGCCCACCTCACCGCTCACCTCACCGCCCACCTCACCTCACCGCTCACCTCACCGCTCACCTCACCTCACCGCTCACCTCACCGCTCACCTCACCTCACCGCTCACCTCACCTCACCGCTCACCTCACCGCTCACCTCACCGCTCACCTCACCGCTCACCTCACCGCTCACCTCACCTCACCGCTCACCTCACCGCTCACCTCACCGCTCACCTCACCGCTCACCGCTCACCTCACCGCTCACCTCACCTCACCCCTCACCTCACCTTACCCCTCACCTCACCTCACCGCTCACCTCACCGCTCACCTCTCGCCTCACCGCTCACTTCACCGCTCACCTCACCTCACCGCTCAACTCCCCTCACCGCTCACCTCACCGCTCACCTCACCGCTCACCTCACCTCACCGCTCACCTCACCGCTCACCTCTCACCTCACCTCTCACCTCACCGCTCACCTCTCACCTCACCGCTCACCTCACCGCTCACCTCTCACCTCACCGCTCACCTCACCGCTCACCTCTCACCTCACCTCACCGCTCACCTCACCGCTCACCTCACCGCTCACCTCACCGCTCACCTCACCTCACCGCTCACCTCAACTCATCTCACCGCTCACCTCACCTCACCTCACCGCTCACCTCACCGCTCACCTCACCTCACCGCTCACCTCACCGCTCAGCTCACCGCTCCTCACCTCACCGCTCACCTCACCTCACACCTCACCTTACCTCACCGCTCACCTCAACTCACCTCGCCTCACCGCTCACCTCACCGCTCACCTCACCTCACCGCTCACCTCACCTCACCTCGCCTCACCGCTCACCTCGCCTCACCGCTCACCTCACCTCACCGCTCACCTCACCTCACCGCTCACCTCACCGCTCACCTCACCTCACCTCGCCTCACCGCTCACCTCACCGCTCACCTCACCTCACCGCTCACCTCACCTCACCTCACCTCGCCTCACGGCTCACCTCGCCTCACCGCTCACCTCACCTCACCTCACCGCTCACCTCACCTCATCGCTCACCTCACCTCACCGCTCACCTCACCTCACCGCTCACCTCACCTCACCGCTCACCTCACCCCACCTCACCGCTCACCTCATCTCACCGCTCACCTCACCTCACACCTCACCGCTCACCTCACCTCACCGCTCACCTCACCGCTCACCTCACCTCACCGCTCACCTCATCTCACCTCACCGCTCACCTCACCTCACCTCACCGCTCACCTCACCTCACCTCACCGCTCACCTCACCTCACCTCACAGCTCACCTCACCTCACCTCTCACCTCACCTCACCGCTCACCTCACCTCACCGCTCACCTCACCTCACCGCTCACCTCACCTCACCGCTCACCTCACCTCACCGCTCACCTCACCTCACCTCACCGCTCACCTCACCTCACCGCTCACCTCACCTCACCGCTCACCTCACCTCACCTCACCGCTCACCTCACCTCACCGCTCACCTCACCTCACCTCACCGCTCACCTCACCTCACCTCACCGCTCACCTCACCTCACCTCACCGCTCACCTCACCTCACCTCACCGCTCACCTCACCTCACCGCTCACCTCACCTCACCGCACCGCTCACCTCACCGCTCACCTCACCTCACCTCACCGCTCACCTCACCTCACCGCTCACCTCACCTCACCGCTCACCTCACCTCACCGCTCACCTCACCGCTCACCTCACCTCACCGCTCAGCTCACCTCACCGCTCAGCTCAGCTCACCGCTCAGCTCAGCTCACCGCTCAGCTCAGCTCACCGCTCAGCTCACCACCCAGCTCACCACCCAGCTCACTACCCAGCTCACCACTCAGCTCACCACTCAGCTCGCCACTCAGCTCGCCACTCAGCTCACCACTCAGCTCACCACTCAGCTCACCACACTCCACAGCTCATCACTCAGCTCACCACACTCCACAGCTCACCACACTCCACAACTCACCACACAGCTCACCACTCAGCTCACCACTCAGCTCACCACACTCCACAGCTCACCACTCAGCTCACCACACTCAGCTCACCACTCAGCTCACCACACTCCACAGCTCACCACACTAAGCTCACCACACTTCACAGCTCACCACTCAGCTCACCACACTCCACAGCTCACCACAGCTCACCACACTAAGCTCACCACACTCCACAGCTCACCACTTTCCACAACTCACCACTCAGCTCACCACACTCCACTGCTCACCACACTCCACTGCTCACCACACTCCACAGCTCACCACACTCTACACAGCTCCCAACACAACTCATCACATCAGCTCACCACATTCCAAAGCTCACAACACAACTCACCACACTCAGCTCACCACATTCCACAGCTCACCACATTCCACTGCTCACCACACTCCACAGCTCACCACGCTCAGCAGGTTTAAGCCTGGATACTACTGGCATCATAGACTCAACACAATGCATGACTGCACGGTTAAATAGGCGAGCGGGGACCACTACTTTCGCACCTAATGCCATCCTGATCATGGCCATCATCACCATTGGGTAGACTAATGTCTTTCAGTGTTCTTAACACAATTTATAAACGTGCGTTTAGAGAATTTAGCTGCTACACATGTCCACGTGATCGGCCACTTTCTTGAACTTTCATTCGTGATAGTCAGGTCGCTTCTGAAAAATACCTTTATAGCTCAGTTTGTTTCAATTACCTTTTATTGTTCACTTAATGCTTTCGTGACTGCAGGAATTCATATTCTTTGGGTCTTTCGGTAAAGTCACGGAGATAGGTTAAAAGAAAATAACAACAAATAACAACTACCACGTTTCGATCGCAACACAAGCGTTCGTCATCACGCTTGTGTTGCGATCGAAACGTCGTAGTTTTAATAATGTAAATTTTTGGTTATTTCCTTTGAACCTATCAACGTGACTTTCCCGAAAGACCCAAAGAATATCACCTTTAATTATTTTCACAACTTTATATCATCAAATATCAGAAGCAAAGCAGGCTTGAGCCTCGACCCTGGATCAGTGAGTGGTTTGCGCAGCCGATTGTTGATGTGTAAAGCTGCGTGGCCCTACCCGTTCACGCTGGCGGGACGTGTTGAAGAAGTCTCCTCCACACTGTACCCCAGCAGACATGACCTGCCCGTTCACTCAGTGGCGTTTACCATTCAAACTTTTGGGGCTGACAGAGGCGGGGTGAGGATCAACTGCTGCGCTGCGAGATCGAACTGGCAACCACCGCATTTGCCAGTCGAATGCGGGAACGAACAACACCACGGCAACATCATTCCAATGTGTGTGCGGAATTCCATCTTTATTGAGAAAGTATCAATTCTCTTTGTGAATGCGTATTAACGTTGTTCACTTGGCACCATTGTTGCGTGTTCAGTCTCCATTCACGGTCGTTGATGACAAAGAGAACGAAAACGGAAGGGGTGCACACACAATACTAGGATGATCTTGATTTAAAAAAATATGTAAATCAATGGGCCATTACTCTCTGGTTCTTTCGGTACAGTCGCGTAGGTAGAAACAAAATAATAATAATAGATCACGACGTTTCGATCGCAACACAAGCAGCCGTTCTCAGGCGGAAAAAAACAGCGAGAGAGCTGTTACAACAAGGTGATAAAGGTTATAACCTTGTTGTAACAGCGAGAGAGCTGTTACAACAAGGTGATAAAGGTTATAACCTTGTTGTAACAGCGAGAGAGCTGTTACAACCTTGTTTTAAGAGCTGTTACAACAAGGTTGAAACAGTGGAACTGCTCGTTCAGCAGTTCAACTGCTGGATTATTTTTTACTCCTAAGGATGACCGCTTGTGTTGCGATCGAAACGTTGTGATCTATTATTTTTATAATAATAGATCACAGACACTCGCCAGTGGAGTGGACAACCTCCCGTTGCCATGGCTACGGGGCGGCCCGTTGGGTTCCAACCGTGGACTGTCGTTACGAACCAGTGGGCCACGTGACCACCCCACGTGGTTGAACACGTGGGCCACAGTCGAGTCTTACGAGGAGGAGCAGTGCAGCCGCTCTCTGCTGTTGTGATCGCGATCGAACGGCAAAGATGGATGTGTCCAGATGCAACCCGTACCAAGTGATGCTCACGATGGCGTCTTTAGTCGGATTTGTCACTTGGCAAGGGGTGATGGAGCCGGCCATCTGGCTGCCACCCTCCATACTAAAGGTGAGCGATCACCTGGGGGTTAATTCCCTGATTGGATATCTCGATAACCTGGGTGGCAATGCTGCTAGTCTTGGAAATCCCGATGATCTTGGTGGCAATGCTGCTCTTCTTGGAAATCCCGATGATCTTGGTGGCAATGCTGCTCTTCTTGGAAATCCCGATGATCTTGGTGGCAGTGCTGCTCTTCTTGGAAATCCCGATGATCTTGGTGGCAGTGCTGCTCTTCTTGGAAATCCCGATGATCTTGGTGGCAATGTTGCTCCTCTTGGAAATCCCGATGATCTTGGTGGCAGTGCTGCTCCTCTTGGAAATCCCGATGATCTTGGTGGCAATGCTGCTCTTCTTGGAAATCCCGATGATCTTGGTGGCAATGCTGCTCCTCTTGGAAATCCGGATGATCTTGGTGGCAATGCCCCCATGGCATATGCCGACTTTGCTTCGACCGATTTTCCGAGCCAATCGATACCGGACAGCAACGAGAGAGAAGACGTCCCCGCCGAGCAGAGGCCGTGCGACATTCAACCACCGCCGGAGCCGCGAGAGCAGCACCGACATAGCCTCTTGTCGACCGTCATCTCCGTAATCAGCACGGGATTCAGCGCAGTGCAAGTGATCGCGTGGATTTGGGCACGCAAGGTACGTTCATCGCACCGCCGCACTACAACAGTCAAATAACACTTTAGCGTGGGGGTAGCGGTCAACTTTAAAATAAGTTAATATCAAATTTGTATACAGTAGATCGATCCCGGAGGGCATTTTGGTCGATTTGAGGCCGCCTCCCCCGCTACTCCCCTGCGCCCCCGCTACCCCCCCCCACTACCCCCTCTGCTACCCCCCCACTACCCCCTCCGCTACCCCCCCACTACCCCTCACTACCCCCCCCCCACTATCCCCACCGCTACCCCCCTCCGCTACCCCCCTCCGCTACCTCCCCTGCACACTCCCCCTCTACAACCACCACCACCCGAACCAACCCAACCCCGTTTTGGAGGCAGGTACGGGGGACCTGAACAGCGTCAGAATCTCTCTTGAGACTGGAGCAGTCCGATAAGCTATGAGGCTGTTTTAGTCTTTCACAGACGTCCAGTATGGGCGGGTCAGCAAGTTGTAGCGGCAAACAGAGCCGCGGGGCCTGCAGGAGAATGTGCGAGGCCTATAACAGGTCTCTATTCGGATGTTGCTGGCACGGCATCGGACAGGCGCATTAGCTAGTGAGCAGATGAGGCGACGTGACACATCGTGACTTAGTCGTTGTGTCCCTCTGGCCGCGGAGGGTGATGTGGGTGCGGACTGGGATGGTGGGGAGTTTTGGCCATACTTCACCTGGCTAGTCATTAGATCCGGTTCAGGGAGAGGGACGGACAGAGCGCATGCCCGGAGCTCCGTTTGTTTAAAATCATGGCCAGACGCGCAGCACGGCGTGATTCAGAAGTGTGCAGGGAAAGTTCGTTGTAAAGTGTTGCTCAGAGCAGTGTTGTGTAATTATTCAAGAAACACCTCTTACGTTTTATAATACGAGCAAATTAGGAATCAACGAGCTAGCATAAATAATGTTCGTACCTGTACGTCGAGTAATGTTTCTGAACTCCATTTGGAAATACGGAGCGTGAAGAGTTTTTTTTTGCATGCCAGAGATTCCACATCGTTAACGGGAGTGCGTGTGTGTGCCTCTTATTGTGCATCTTGGCTGTTGCTCTGAGAACAGAAGCCGCGTGATGGCGGCCTGAGTCCACAATTGGTGCGGAAGGCGTTTGTCTACAATTCCAAGGCCCGCTATTTCCAAAGGAGGAACCCGCGTGGGGTGAGTCGCAACACTGGGGGCGCACACAGCCGACAACACAACGCTCGTTGCTCGCGATCCACCGATGAGTCCCAGTGAGAAACGATCACGGGGAAACATTTATTATACTTCTTTTGTTCTTTCGGTAAAGTCACGTAGAATGAGAATAAAATAATAAATTGATGAAATAAAATAACACAATAATATTCTCACGACGTTTCGGCCATAGCGGGAAACAGAGCCGTGGGGCCGAAACGTCGTGAGAATATTTGTGTTATTTTATTTTATCAATTTATTATTTTATTCTCATTCTACGTGACTTTACCGAAAGAACCAAAGAAGATGAATCATTGCAGTCACGAAAGCTTTAAATCGTAATTTATTATTCTTTTGATTTAAAGCTTTCGTGACTGCAGTAATTCATATACTTAGCTCTTTCGGTAAAGTCACGTTGAAGGGAAACAATAAAATATATAATATATATAAATAATATAAATATATAAAAATATAAATAATATATATAAATATATTTTTTTCATATATTATATATTTTATTGTTTCCCTTCAGCGTGACTTTATAAAATAATAAAATATATAGAAATATATATTATTGTTTATATATTATATATTTTATTGTTTTCCTTCAACGTGACTTTACCGAAAGAGCTAAGAACATGAATTACTGCAGTCACGAAAGCTTTAAATCAAAAGTATAATAAATTTCGATTTAGAGCTTTCGTGACTGCAATGATTCATCTTCTTTGGTTCTTTCGGTAAAGTCACGTAGAATGAGAATAAAATAATCAATTGATAAAATAAAATAACACAATAATATTCTCACGACGTTTCGGCCCCGCGGCTCTGTTTCCCGCTATGGCCGAAACGTCGTGAGAATATTATTGTGTTATTTTATTTTATCAATTTATTATTTTATTCTCATTCTACGTGACTTTACCGAAAGAACAAAAGAAGTATAATAAATGTTTCCCCGTGAATATATATAATATATATTATTGTTTAATATATAAACAATAATATATATTTATATATTTTATTATTTTAGAAAGTCACGTTGAAGGGAAACAATAAAATATATAATATATAAACAATAATATATATACTTATATATATTTTATTATTTTCTTGTTTCCCTTCAACGTGACTTTACCGAAAGAGCTAAGAATATTTATTATACTCTTTGGTTCTTTCGGTAAAGTCACGTAGGTAGAAAAATAATAGATCACGACGTTTCGATCGCAACACAAGCAATCGTCATCAGGTGGGACAACCACAGCAAGACCACCTGATGACGATTGCTTGTGTTGCGATCGAAACTTCGTGATCTATTGTTTTTCTACCTACGTGACTTTTACCGAAAGAACCAAAGAAAATGGATTCCTGCAGTCACGAAAGCTTCAAATCAAGATTGAAACAAATATTGTTTGACTGGGTATTGCATTGTACATTCCTGCATCATACATTATACATCACACATTCTTGAAGATATGCCATGCGTATAAATTTTGGGTTGGATTGGAAATTGAGCTGTGTACATATCTGTCCATTCCATCCCTGGATTCCTCCCCTATCCATAAATGGTTCTGCATTCACGTGAGCCTATTGTTACAGTTGTCATTGTGAAGCTGACGGTGATTCTGATCACAGTTCTGTAGTATAAATATACACAGGTCTGTGCGTAACTCCGTACGATTGCAGCAGCTGAAATAGAACGCGACTTTGTCCCGCGTGCAAACCCAGGTGATGGTTATCCGCACGCTTCTCGTCAGCAAGGAGGACGCTGGGAGGCCCCGCAAGATGAAAGACTTCGCTGGCAGCGTGATGACCGGAAGAAGACGTGTCCAAGACGGCGGTGGCCCAGCGAAGACAACGAGCCCTTGGAGTCTTCCCAGCCTGCCAAGCTGGATTCGGCGGCAATAGCGAAATCGGGATAGAACTGTTATAAAACTGGGGGAAAAAAAATAATAATAACAAAAACATGTTCATTTATTATCTACTACAATAAATATTTATTTCCGAAGAAAATCACTTGTGATATTTCTTCTTGGTTGGTTCACTGCTTTATTTACACACCTGTGTTAAAATCCTATGGTTTACAATGTTTTTAAAAATAAAACTCATAATTAAGGCTATGGGGTTGTCACAGAAGCCGCGGTCATCACGTGAGTTGTGAATTTCAGGTCCGCTATAACCTGGACACGACTGCAGAAATATTCAATCAAGCGCTCTCGAAGTTGGACTATCAGTAAAGAGGAGCCCTGGCAACCACGAGCAATTGGTCTGTGCAGATACACGCAGACACAGAGATACTACCACGTTACAGACACGGAGATACACAGCGATACAGAAGCACAGATACCACACTCTATAGCTCGCCACACTTTACAGCTCACCACACTCCACAGCTCACCACACTCCAAAGTTCACAACAACTTACCCCACTCAGCTCACCACACTCCACAGCTCACAACACTCCACAACTCACCACACTCCACAGCTCACCACTCTTAGCTCACCACACTCCACAGCTCACCACACAACTCACCACACTTCACAGCTCACCACACAACTCACCACACTTCACAACTCAACACTCCACAGCTCACCACACTCCACCGCTCACCACACAACTCACCACACTCAACACACCACACTCCACAGCTCACCACACTCCACAGCTCCCCAGACTCCAAAGCTCACCACACTCAACTCACCACACTCCCCACGCTATCGCTATGAGCCCCACATGCCGCTCACCACACTCATGGTATGAGTAAATTAAGTGAAGTTATTTCCTTTAGCTCATCGTCTGCTTGCAGCCCTAAGCCAGTGGTGGAAGTTCCACATTCCTGTGGCGGAGCCAAAGGCAGTACTTATTTCAGCTTTCCTGAGGGGATAATGGGCTAAGTTAACCACCATCCATGGACGTTAACTAGTAATCTTCCGATTAGCTCAACTGGCACTGGATTAGATTAGATGGGATCCCGGGGTTGGTAATATGCGCCACGGAGGCGAGATTTAACTCTCGCACCTGGCATACAGGATCCCGACCCTGACGCCTGCTGGATATTTGGAGTTTGCATGCCTCTCTCCCTGTGGTCGTGTGGATTTTTCTCCTGGTCCCTCCGGCTTTTCCCCCTCCACAATTAGAAACACTTCGTTTGAGCTATTTTGTGATAGCAGGTCACATCTGAAAACAAATGGCTATATTGCTCAGTTGGCCTTACCTGGTAAAATAAATAGTAGTTCATAGCTTTGGGAGGCCCTCTCTGGCAATTTCAATATCTTGTCTTTATTGTTTTACTACCACCAATGGTCATTACCAACACTGTTGTTATTTACCTTGGATATGTAATTTCTTTTTAACACGTAGGCTTTCGCGACCAATATTATTCATAATAAAGGTTTTTGGGTTAGATCGCGTTTATTTATAAATGTGTCGTAACCCTCCACCACCCGACACGGCCAATCAGCAAAAAAAGTGTCACGTTGACAAAAGACAAATAATTCACTACTTTAGCCCACCGGTGTGTTGAAGAGTGAATCCACATTTACAGTTTGAGTACGACGTTTCGCTGGTAAATACATCCAGCATCATCGGGCAATTTTCCAGAATGGTAAAGCCCTCGCTTGCTCCCGGTTTTATATAGAGCAGCAGGGTGACGTCATCACTTAACTCCTATCAGGTGCAGTGATTAGAGGCGGAGGGGGGGTATTGTAATTATATAATCGATTAGTAATCAGTCATTGGTTATGATTAGTAATGAGTTCTCTAATTAGTCTTTGCCAGTAATAATTAGTTTTACACACCACTGCAACATTGTCAAAATCAATTGAGTGTCCTTGTTGACAAGCATGTTCTGCCACTGCCGACAGTTGTGTTTGAGATAATTTAATATTTCTCTGATGTTCTTTTAGTCTTACACTGATGTTACGTCCCGTCTGCCCAATGTAGCAGCTGCCACATAAACAATTAATCCGATATACACCTTCTGTTGATAATTTAGGTAATGCTTCTTTAGTGCAAGATACTAGTTTTTGAATTTTGTGTACTGTACCAAATCTTACTGTAATGTTTTGCTTTTGCAAAACACGGGCTAATTTGTCAGTTACTCCTGAGATGTATGGAATTTTTATTGTTTTAACAATCTGGTCGCTTTCAGCAGTATTGCTTTGCGATCGTGATTTGGCATTCAGTGCTCTGTTAATTTGAGCATTATTGTAGCCATTCTGTCGTAGTGCGTCTTTAACGTGCTTAATCTCTCTCACTAGACTCTCACCATCTGACACTGTTTTAGCCCGATGTATGAGCGTCTTGATAAGAGAGGATTTCTGAGCTGGATGATGATGTGATTCTGCATTCAGATAGGCATCAGTGTGCGTTTGCTTTCTGTAAACGCTGTGTGTTATTTTACCGTTTAAGCCATGTCCAAGCAAAATATCTAGGAATGGGAGTGTGTTATTCACCTCCATTTCCATGGTGAACTGGATGGCCGGATTTTGTGCATTGAGATGATTTAGAAAATCATTAAGTGTATCTTTACCATGTGGCCAGACAACCAAAGTGTCATCCACATATCTAAACCAAAAGGATGGTTTTAATGTGCTCGAGGCAAGTGCTCTTATTTCAAAGTTTTCCATGTACAAATTTGCTATAGCAGGGGATAAAGGAGAACCCATTGCTGCTCCTTCCTTTTGTTTAAAGAAATCCCCTCTCCATAAGAAGTAAGTGTTATTTAAACAATGGCCAGCAAGTTTCGGAATATCTTTTGGTAAACCGGTATTCTTTACTAGTGTATCAAGTAATATAAAACCTTGTATATGTTTGGTCATTTTTGTTATCCAGTGCAGGATGAGGGCCTCACCGTGCCACGTGAGCTGCTGGGATTAGCTGCCCATACTTCAACGCACTAGTAGTCAACGTGGGTTAGTCGAGCCGAGAAGTAAAGAGCGATGTCATGAATTTCACTACACTGCCCTCTGCTTCCCCTACACGTAAGCCACTTACAAGAAACTGACATGCACATGGCCACCCATCCAGGCACTATCCAGGTTCAACCCCACTCAGCATTGATGAGATCTGTGCATTTTGGGCCATTTTATCAAAGGCTATACAGTAATGCATTAGAAGAGCTAAATGAAATGTTTTGGCCAATCCCTCATATAATGTCATACGGCATATTTACCTGTATATTATAGATGCTACTGTATTGCAATATATTTACCTGCACATTTTAGGCACAATTGTACAACACACGATTATGCCAAAAAAATATATCAGTTTGAAAATGTGGAAAACTATATTGTCTTGTTTGTATAGGTCTGGCAGCACTGAAGAAATAATATAACAAAAAATCTAAACAGCGTGCATTTCAGGTGAACGGGACACATCTCCGGTTACCGCCGGTGTCAGGGAAAATCTGAAACCACCAGGACCCATTCACATCTGTAAACTAAGAGCATAGGGCATATGACCGTGCATGTATTCAATGTATTATAAGAAAAGCAGGGCTTTTCACAGACGAGCATTTCAGGCTTTAACCTGAACCAAAATAATCCCATTTCAGTGTGTCTGGCGAGACGACACTGTGCAGTTTGACATAACTCGCAAATGTCTTTATGCAGTGCCGTGACTCATAGTGGTTTTTTTTCTTTAAATGCGTTTTCTAAAAGTAAATATAAAGGGCATTTTTGTATTTTAAGACTGACCTTTCATGAATAAAACTTCCATCGATAACAATGTACGTGTATTCTAACAATTGCCAAACAATTTGTACCCTAAAACCGTACAAACATATTACATATGTGGGATATTAAACGGACAGTCGAAATTGTAATTGAGCAATACTACGTATTGTATTCATCCTGTGAAGCCTGGACTGAGCTCGACTGTTTTTTTTAATGACGGTTCGATTCCCAGCCTTGGCAAACCAGTGGTGTTCGATAACTGTGCAACCCCGATCCTCACTAACCTTCACCGACCTGTACCGACCAACAAGATAAAGTATCGTCAAAAAAACCTCCACGGTCTACATGGCGTGGAGACGAAGCCTCCATCCAGGAGTGTAAGTACAGGGGGTCTGAACGATAAGCGTCATGTCGAACATGCCAAACGTTGACGCGCGTGTGGTCGTGGCAAGACAGGGCACGTGAGGCGTCTTGGGACACACGCCCAGTTGCCAAGTAAAATCTGCCACACACACACAGAACACTCCCTCAGATGGAGCTGTCCAGGCTAAGCTCCGGAAAAAAATATCCACCCCCTGTCAGAGGTAGGGGGCAGTTGTCTGGGGATTTGGGGGGGGTCCCAGGAAAATGTCATGAAAGATTAAGCCCTGGAAATGTCCATATAAAACCCAATGTACATGTACGGTTACGTTTTGCTAATCCACTGCTGGATGGTCTCCTCTCCACGCCGTGCGGGTCGTGGTAGGGGGGGGGGTGTATTTGACCATACTTCACCACACTCTTTGGTTCTATTCCGTAAAGTCACGTAGGTAAAAAATAAAACAACAAAAATCACGACGTTTCGGCCACAACACAAGTGGCCTTCATCAGGCGAAGGGACCGTACTGTCCACGTTAGTAAGTGCAGACTTGATGTTGTTTGTTATCAGCTACGTCCGGACGGGACTGGAACTCAGGTAGTCCACAAGGCAGTGGTCCACTCACGGCTGCATCACCACTCCCCCCCAGGCACGTGGCAAGAACACAGAAATAACAATAGTAACAGTGATGATGGCCATGCCTCGGTTGGCATTAGATGCGAATGAAGTTCAACATTCATACGTAGGGCTGTCCCGTGCTGTCAAACCATACAGTAGTCCCCGCTCGCCCATTTAACCGTGCAGTCATGCATGGCGATGCATCTATGATGCCAGTTGCATCCAGTCTCAAACCTGCTGAGCTTCCGAGATCAGACGCATTCCGAGTTTATTTTCTCCAAAACCGGAAAACCATTATCACCATCATCCTCCCTTCCCCTCCAAGTTCCTAAACACGGTGTAACCTTTCTCAACTCGGGACGCGTACTGCACGTACAGGTGTGTCACGCAAGCTCGCATCCATTCTACAAAATACGAAGAGAGTGGCGATGTTTGTTGCCGGCCGCTCTGGTGTCGTTTTCGGGCCTCCTTGCGTGTGCCACACCGCGCTTGCCGACACCGCGGTCCTTTTAAATCGTCAACGGCAAGTCGGTGTGTCAAGTCGGTGTGCACGTTGATGAACGTAAATCCGTGCGAATTGTCAACGCTGCTGATACACACACACACACGACAAAGATCCCCCGTGTAGCCTGTAACAGACTGAAGGGGCAAGTGCTGTTAGCGAGCAGCACCTATTGAAGGCCGGAATGGTACACGAGGGGGGGGGGGGTGTGGGTGGCCAGCACCACGCCCGGCCGCCTTTGTCTCCCCAGTGATAATGTTTACGCACCGCACCAGGTACTCATTTGAGGCCGTGAGCGGTAATCGAACTCTGGGTTCGTGGCGCAGCGTAGCGCTAACCGCTGCACCACCGCTCCTCGCACAGCACGCGCCCCGCAAGTCACCAAGAGTCGTCGAGAGGGTGACGATGACGACAGTGGCGGCGTCTTCGTCGCCTCGCCTCGTCACCCACCACCACCATCATCATCAGAGTTACACATCTGGGAAACGTTTTACTCACCAAGGGATTCAGACCGCTCGATCACCATCCTCCTCCTGTTTAACACGTAGGCTTTCGCGACCAATATTATTCATAATTTAATATTTCTCTGATGTTCTTTTAGTCTTACACTGATGTTACGTCCCGTCTGCCCAATGTAGCAGCTGCCACATGAACAATTAATCCGATATACACCTTCTGTTGATAGTTTAGGTAATGCGTCTTTAGTGCAAGATACTAGTTTTTGAATTTTGTGTACTGTACCAAATCTTACTGTAATGTTTTGCTTTTGCAAAACGCGGGCTAATTTGTCAGTTATTCCTGAGATATATGGAATTTTTATTGTTTTAACAATCTGGTCGCTTTCAGCAGTATTGCTTTGCGATCGTGATTTGGCGTTCAGTGCTCTGTTAATTTGAGCATTATTGTAGCCATTCTGTCGTAGTGCGTCTTTAACGTGCTTAATCTCTCTCACTAGACTCTCACCATCTGACACTCAGTGAGAGGATTTCCTTCGATTGATCGATGACGACGACGACGATAATAACAATAATGGTTAATTAAAAACAGCAAGAAGTGAACTTTTTGAGTCTCCGGCTGAGAGTGAGTGGAGGCAGCGGGCGCGTTGTTTGGCTGAGCGCGACAGCGCGGGTTGCCGTGGCGACGAGACGCAGGGCACCCTCCTCCCCTCTCCGCCCTTACAGGGGGCCTCGAGCAGCCCCACCACCACTCAGCTCACCACACAGCTCACCACTCAGCTCACCACTCAGCTCACCACTCAGCTCACCACTCAGCTCACCACTCAGCTTACCACACTCCACAGCTCACCACTCAGCTCACCACTCAGCTCACCACACAGCTCACCACTCAGCTCACCACTCAGCTCACCACTCAGCTCACCACTCAGCTTACCACACTCCTCAGCTCACCACTCAGCTCACCACTCAGCCCACCACTCAGCTCACCACTCAGCTCACCACTCAGCTTACCACACTCCTCAGCTCACCACTCAGCTCACCACTCAGCCCACCACTCAGCCCACCACTCAGCTCACCGCTCAGCTCACCACAGCTCACCACACAGGTCACCACTCAGCTCACCACTCAGCTCATCACTCAGCTCACCACACTCCACAGCTCACCACTCAGCTCACCACACTCCACAGCTCACCACTCAGCTCACCACACTCCACAGCTCACCACAGCTCACCACACTAAGCTCACCACACTCCACAGCTCACCACTTTCCACAACTCACCACTCAGCTCACCACACTCCACTGCTCACCACACTCCACAGCTCACCACACTCTACACAGCTCCCAACACAACTCACCACACTCAGCTCACCACATTCCAAAGCTCACAACACAACTCACCACACTCAGCTCACCACATTCCACAGCTCACCACACTCAGCTCACCACATTCCACAGCTCACCACACTCAGCTCACCACACTCCACAGCTCACCACACTAAGCTCACCACACTCCAGAGCTCACCACTTTCCACAACTCACCACACTCCACTGCTCACCACACTCCACTGCTCACCACACTCCACAGCTCACCACACTCTACACAGCTCCCAACACAACTCACCACACTCAGCTCACCACATTCCAAAGCTCACAACACAACTCACCACACTCAGCTCACCACATTCCACAGCTCACCACACTCAGCTCACCACATTCCACAGCTCACCACTCTTAGCTCACCACACTCCACTGCTCACCACACTCCACAGCTCACCACGCTCAGCAGGTTTAAGCCTGGATACTACTGGCATCATAGACTCAACACAATGCATGACTGCACGGTTAAATAGGCGAGCGGGGACCACTACTTTCGCACCTAATGCCATCCTGATCATGGCCATCATCACCATTGGGTAGACTAATGTCTTTCAGTGTTCTTAACACAATTTATAAACGTGCGTTTAGAGAATTTAGCTGCTACACATGTCCACGTGATCGGCCACTTTCTTGAACTTTCATTCGTGATAGTCAGGTCGCTTCTGAAAAATACCTTTATAGCTCAGTTTGTTTCAATTACCTTTTATTGTTCACTTAATGCTTTCGTGACTGCAGGAATTCATATTCTTTGGGTCTTTCGGTAAAGTCACGGAGATAGGTTAAAAGAAAATAACAACAAATAACAACTACCACGTTTCGATCGCAACACAAGCGTTCGTCATCACGCTTGTGTTGCGATCGAAACGTCGTAGTTTTAATAATGTAAATTTTTGGTTATTTCCTTTGAACCTATCAACGTGACTTTCCCGAAAGACCCAAAGAATATCACCTTTAATTATTTTCACAACTTTATATCATCAAATATCAGAAGCAAAGCAGGCTTGAGCCTCGACCCTGGATCAGTGAGTGGTTTGCGCAGCCGATTGTTGATGTGTAAAGCTGCGTGGCCCTACCCGTTCACGCTGGCGGGACGTGTTGAAGAAGTCTCCTCCACACTGTACCCCAGCAGACATGACCTGCCCGTTCACTCAGTGGCGTTTACCATTCAAACTTTTGGGGCTGACAGAGGCGGGGTGAGGATCAACTGCTGCGCTGCGAGATCGAACTGGCAACCACCGCATTTGCCAGTCGAATGCGGGAACGAACAACACCACGGCAACATCATTCCAATGTGTGTGCGGAATTCCATCTTTATTGAGAAAGTATCAATTCTCTTTGTGAATGCGTATTAACGTTGTTCACTTGGCACCATTGTTGCGTGTTCAGTCTCCATTCACGGTCGTTGGTGACAAAGAGAACGAAAACGGAATGGGTGCACACACAATACTAGGATGATCTTGATTTAAAAAAATATGTAAATCAATGGGGCATTACTCTCTGGTTCTTTCGGTAAAGTCGCGTAGGTAGAAACAAAATAATAATAGATCACGACGTTTCGATCGCAACACAAGCGGCCGTTCTCAGGCGGAAAAAAACAGCGAGAGAGCTGTTACAACAAGGTGATAAAGGTTATAACCTTGTTGTAACAGCGAGAGAGCTGTTACAACAAGGTGATAAAGGTTATAACCTTGTTGTAACAGCGAGAGAGCTGTTACAACCTTGTTTTAAGAGCTGTTACAACAAGGTTGAAACAGTGGAACTGCTCGTTCAGCAGTTCAACTGCTGGATTATTTTTTTCCTCCTAAGGATGACCGCTTGTGTTGTGATCGAAACGTTGTGATCTATTATTATTTTTATAATAATAGATCACAGACAC
This sequence comes from Petromyzon marinus, assembly GCF_048934315.1. Taxonomy (NCBI): domain Eukaryota; kingdom Metazoa; phylum Chordata; class Hyperoartia; order Petromyzontiformes; family Petromyzontidae; genus Petromyzon; species Petromyzon marinus. Next base: position 658,526 of record NW_027423402.1, on the reverse strand, counting down.
TCGCCAGTGGAGTGGACAACCTCCCGTTGCCATGGCTACGGGGCGGCCCGTTGGGTTCCAACCGTGGACTGTCGTTACGAACCAGTGGGCCACGTGACCACCCCACGTGGTTGAACACGTGGGCCACAGTCGAGTCTTACGAGGAGGAGCAGTGCAGCCGCTCTCTGCTGTTGTGATCGCGATCGAACGGCAAAGATGGATGTGTCCAGATGCAACCCGTACCAAGTGATGCTCACGATGGCGTCTTTAGTCGGATTTGTCACTTGGCAAGGGGTGATGGAGCCGGCCATCTGGCTGCCACCCTCCATACTAAAGGTGAGCGATCACCTGGGGGTTAATTCCCTGATTGGATATCTCGATAACCTGGGTGGCAATGCTGCTAGTCTTGGAAATCCCGATGATCTTGGTGGCAATGTTGCTCCTCTTGGAAATCCCGATGATCTTGGTGGCAGTGCTGCTCTTCTTGGAAATCCCGATGATCTTGGTGGCAATGTTGCTCCTCTTGGAAATCCCGATGATCTTGGTGGCAGTGCTGCTCTTCTTGGAAATCCCGATGATCTTGGTGGCAATGTTGCTCCTCTTGGAAATCCCGATGATCTTGGTGGCAATGCCCCCATGGCATATGCCGACTTTGCTTCGACCGATTTTCCGAGCCAATCGATACCGGACAGCAACGAGAGAGAAGACGTCCCCGCCGAGCAGAGGCCGTGCGACATTCAACCACCGCCGGAGCCGCGAGAGCAGCACCGACATAGCCTCTTGTCGACCGTCATCTCCGCAATCAGCACGGGATTCAGTGCAGTGCAAGTGATCGCGTGGATTTGGGCACGCAAGGTACGTTCATCGCACCGCCGCACTACAACAGTCAAATAACACTTTAGCGTGGGGGTAGCGGTCAACTTTAAAATAAGTTAATATCAAATTTGTATACAGTAGATCGATCCCGGAGGGCATTTTGGTCGATTTGAGGCCGCATCCCCCGCTACTCCCCTGCGCCCCCGCTACCCCCCCCCACTACCCCCTCTGCTACCCCCCCACTACCCCTCACTACCCCCCCACTATCCCCACCGCTACCCCCCTCCGCTACCCCCCTCTGCTACCTCCCCTGCACACTCCCCCTCTACAACCACCACCACCCGAACCAACCCAACCCCGTTTTGGAGGCAGGTACGGGGGACCTGAACAGCGTCAGAATCTCTCTTGAGACTGGAGCAGTCCGATAAGCTATGAGGCTGTTTTAGTCTTTCACAGACGTCCAGTATGGGCGGGTCAGCAAGTTGTAGCGGCAAACAGAGCCGCGGGGCCTGCAGGAGAATGTGCGAGGCCTATAACAGGTCTCTATTCGGATGTTGCTGGCACGGCATCGGACAGGCGCATTAGCTAGTGAGCAGATGAGGCGACGTGACACATCGTGACTTAGTCGTTGTGTCCCTCTGGCCGCGGAGGGTGATGTGGGTGCGGACTGGGATGGTGGGGAGTTTTGGCCATACTTCACCTGGCTAGTCATTAGATCCGGTTCAGGGAGAGGGACGGACAGAGCGCATGCCCGGAGCTCCGTTTGTTTAAAATCATGGCCAGACGCGCAGCACGGCGTGATTCAGAAGTGTGCAGGGAAAGTTCGTTGTAAAGTGTTGCTCAGAGCAGTGTTGTGTAATTATTCAAGAAACACCTCTTACGTTTTATAATACGAGCAAATTAGGAATCAACGAGCTAGCATAAATAATGTTCGTACCTGTACGTCGAGTAATGTTTCTGAACTCCATTTGGAAATACGGAGAGTGAAGATGTTTTTTTTTGCATGCCAGAGATTCCACATCGTTAACGGGAGTGCGTGTGTGTGCCTCTTATTGTGCATCTTGGCTGTTGCTCTGAGAACAGAAGCCGCGTGATGGCGGCCTGAGTCCACAATTGGTGCGGAAGGCGTTTGTCTACAATTCCAAGGCCCGCTATTTCCAAAGGAGGAACCCGTGTGGGGTGAGTCGCAACACTGGGGGCGCACACAGCCGACAACACAACGCTCGTTGCTCGCGATCCACCGATGAGTCCCAGTGAGAAACGATCACGGGGAAACATTTATTATACTTCTTTTGTTCTTTCGGTAAAGTCACGTAGAATGAGAATAAAATAATAAATTGATGAAATAAAATAACACAATAATATTCTCACGACGTTTCGGCCATAGCGGGAAACAGAGCCGCGGGGCCGAAACGTCGTGAGAATATTATTGTGTTATTTTATCAATTTATTATTTTATTCTCATTCTACGTGATTTTACCGAAAGAACCAAAGAAGATGAATCATTGCAGTCACGAAAGCTTTAAATCGTAATTTATTATTCTTTTGATTTAAAGCTTTCGTGACTGCAGTAATTCATATACTTAGCTCTTTCAGTAAAGTCACGTTGAAGGGAAACAATAAAATATATAATATATATAAATAATATAAATATATAAATAATATATATAAATATATTTTTGTTCATATATTATATATTTTATTGTTTCCCTTCAACGTGACTTTATAAAATAATAAAATATATAGAAATATATATTATTGTTTATATATTATATATTTTATTGTTTTCCTTCAACGTGACTTTACCGAAAGAGCTAAGAATATGAATTACTGCAGTCACGAAAGCTTTAAATCAAAAGTATAATAAATTTCGATTTAGAGCTTTCGTGACTGCAATGATTCATCTTCTTTGGTTCTTTCGGTAAAGTCACGTAGAATGAGAATAAAATAATAAATTGATAAAATAAAATAACACAATAATATTCTCACGACGTTTCGGTCCCGCGGCTCTATTTCCCGCTATGGCCGAAACGTCGTGAGAATATTATTGTGTTATTTTATTTTATCAATTTATTATTTTATTCTCATTCTACGTGACTTACCGAAAGAACAAAAGAAGTATAATAAATGTTTCCCCGTGAATATATATAATATATTATTGTAATATATTATTGTTTAATATATAAACAATAATATATATTTCTATATATTTTATTATTTTATAAAGTCACGTTGAAGGGAAACAATAAAATATATATAATATATAAATATATATATTTATATATAATATATATTTATATATTTATATATTATATATTTTATTGTTTCCCTTCAACGTGACTTTATAAAATAATAAAATATATATTATTGTTTATATATTATATATTTTATTGTTTCCCTTCAACGTGACTTTACCGAAAGAGCTAAGCATATGAATTACTGCAGTCACGAAAGCTTTAAATCAAAAGTATAATAAATTTCGATTTAAAGCTTTCGTGACTGCAATGATTCATCTTCTTTGGTTCTTTTGGTAAAGTCACGTAGAATGAGAATAAAATAATAAATTGATAAAATAAAATAACACAATAATATTCTCACGACGTTTCGGCCCCGTGGCTCTGTTTCCCGCTATGGCCGAAACGTCGTGAGAATATTATTGTGTTATTTTATTTTATCAATTTATTATTTTATTCTCATTCTATGTGACTTTACCGAAAGAACAAAAGAAGTATAATAAATGTTTCCCCGTGAATATATATAATATATTATTGTTTAATATATAAACAATAATATATATTTCTATATATTTTATTATTTTATAAAGTCACGTTGAAGGGAAACAATAAAATATATAATATATAAACAATAATATATATTTTATTATTTTATAAAGTCACGTTGAAGGGAAACAATAAAATATATAATATATAAACAACAATATATTTTTCGATTTAACGCTTTCGTGACTGCAATGATTCATCTTCTTTGGTTCTTTCGGTAAAGTCACGTAGAATGAGAATACAATAATAAATTGCTAAAGTTGAGGGTAAGAATCCACCCATTTTTTCGCCATATAGCATTGTGATATATAACGACTTATTGTTGGTAGCTTAGCTGATTGGAGAATATAGAGTTTATTGATAACATTAAGGTAATTTATATTTTAGTTTTTATTGGTTCACTATATAGTACTGTGAATAGCTCAGATGTGTAGGCCTTGACTTCAACATAGTCATTTCTGTGACCAGTCACTAGCTAATCACTCAGTTATTTCAATGCTAAATTCGCCTAGTTATTTCAATGCTAAATTCTCCTGTTTGATTTGTACTAAGTGCCTCGGTGAATGTGTATGGTCTGACTTTAACGTAGCTATTTCTGTAAGCAGTTACAAGCTAATCACTCAGCTATTTCAATGCTAAATTCTATGCTAATTCCATTGTCAAGGGGTGCCTCTGCGGATGTGTATGCTTTAACTTAGCTATTTCAATTGCTAAATTCTATGCTAATTCCATTGTCAAGGGGTGCCTCTGCAGATGTGTATGCTTTAACTTTTAACATAACTATTTCTGTGACCAGTCACAAGCTAATCATTCAGCCATTTCAATGCTAAATTATATGCTAATTCCTTTGTCAAGGCGCTTTGTTCCTCTCACACAGCTTAAAAGCCGTAATCTGAACGTGGCTCTTTCACTCCAGCGCTGTCCTACCAGACAGTCTCGTCCCTTCACCTGATGAAGGCCGCTTGTGTTGTGGCCGAAACGTCGTGAAAATATTATTGTGTTATTTTATTTTATCAATTTATTATTTTATTCTCATTCTACGTGACTTTATCGAAAGAACCAAAGAAGAACAATATATTTATATATATTTTATTATTTTCTTGTTTCCCTTCAACGTGACTTTACCGAAAGAGCTAAGAATATTTATTATACTCTTTGGTTCTTTCGGTAAAGTCACGTAGGTAGAAAAATAATAGATCACGACGTTTCGATCGCAACACAAGCAATCGTCATCAGGTGGGACAACCACAGCAAGACCACCTGATGACGATTGCTTGTGTTGCGATCGAAACTTCGTGATCTATTGTTTTTCTACCTACGTGACTTTTACCGAAAGAACCAAAGAAAATGGATTCCTGCAGTCACGAAAGCTTCAAATCAAGATTGAAACAAATATTGTTTGACTGGGTATTGCATTGTACATTCCTGCATCATACATTATACATCACACATTCTTGAAGATATGCCATGCGTATAAATTTTGGGTTGGATTGGAAATTGAGCTGTGTACATATCTGTCCATTCCATCCCTGGATTCCTCCCCTATCCATAAATGGTTCTGCATTCACGTGAGCCTATTGTTACAGTTGTCATTGTGAAGCTGACGGTGATTCTGATCACAGTTCTGTAGTATAAATATACACAGGTCTGTGCGTAACTCCGTACGATTGCAGCAGCTGAAATAGAACGCGACTTTGTCCCGCGTGCAAACCCAGGTGATGGTTATCCGCACGCTTCTCGTCAGCAAGGAGGACGCTGGGAGGCCCCGCAAGATGAAAGACTTCGCTGGCAGCGTGATGACCGGAAGAAGACGTGTCCAAGACGGCGGTGGCCCAGCGAAGACAACGAGCCCTTGGAGTCTTCCCAGCCTGCCAAGCTGGATTCGGCGGCAATAGCGAAATCGGGATAGAACTGTTATAAAACTGGGGGAAAAAAAATAATAATAACAAAAACATGTTCATTTATTATCTACTACAATAAATATTTATTTCCGAAGAAAATCACTTGTGATATTTCTTCTTGGTTGGTTCACTGCTTTATTTACACACCTGTGTTAAAATCCTATGGTTTACAATGTTTTTAAAAATAAAACTCATAATTAAGGCTATGGGGTTGTCACAGAAGCCGCGGTCATCACGTGAGTTGTGAATTTCAGGTCCGCTATAACCTGGACACGACTGCATAAATATTCAATCAAGCGCTCTCGAAGTTGGACTATCAGTAAAGAGGAGCCCTGGCAACCACGAGCAATTGGTCTGTGCAGATACACGCAGACACAGAGATACTACCACGTTACAGACACGGAGATACACAGCGATACAGAAGCACAGATACCACACTCTATAGCTCGCCACACTTTACAGCTCACCACACTCCACAGCTCACCACACTCCACAGCTCACCACACTCCAAAGTTCACAACAACTTACCACACTCAGCTCACCACACTCCACAGCTCACAACACTCCACAACTCACCACACTCCACAGCTCACCACTCTTAGCTCACCACACTCCACAGCTCACCACACAACTCACCACACTTCACAGCTCACCACACAACTCACCACACTTCACAACTCAACACTCCACAGCTCACCACACCCCACCGCTCACCACACAACTCACCACACTCAACACACCACACTCCACAGCTCACCACACTCCACAGCTCCCCAGACTCCAAAGCTCACCACACTCAACTCACCACACTCCCCACGCTATCGCTATGAGCCCCACATGCCGCTCACCTCACCTCACCGCTCACCTCACCGCCCACCTCACCTCACCGCTCACCTCACCGCCCACCTCACCTCACCGCTCACCTCACCGCTGACCTCACCTCACCGCTCACCTCACCGCTCACCTCACCTCACCTCACCGCTCACCTCACCGCTCACCTCACCGCTCACCGCTCACCTCACCACTCACCTCACCTCACCTCACCGCTCACCTCACCGCTCACCTCACCTCACCGCTCACCTCACCGCTCACCTCACCTCACCGCTCACCTCACCGCCCACCTCACCTCACCGCTCACCTCACCGCCCACCTCACCTCACCGCTCACCTCACCGTCCACCTCACCTCACCGCTCACCTCACCGCCCACCTCACCGCTCACCTCACCGCCCACCTCACCTCACCGCTCACCTCACCGCCCACCTCACCTCACCGCTCACCTCACCGCCCACCTCACCTCACCGCTCACCTCACCGCCCACCTCACCTCACCGCTCACCTCACCGCCCACCTCACCTCACCGCTCACCTCAACGCTCACCTCACCGCTCACCGCTGACCTCACCGCTCACCTCTCCGCTCACCTTACCGCTCACCTCACCGCTCACCGCTCACCTCACCGCTCACCTCACCGCTCACAGACACCTCACCGCTCACCTCACCTCAACGCTCACCTCACCTCACCGCTCACCTCACCTCACCTCACCCCTCACCTCACCGCTCACCTCACCGCCCACCTCACCTCACCGCTCACCTCACCGCCCACCTCACCTCACCGCACCTCACCGCTCACCTCACCGCCCACCTAACCTCACCGCTCACCTCACCGCCCACCTCACCTCACCGCTCACCTCACCGCCCACCTCACCTCACCGCTCACCTCACCGCCCACCTCACCTCACCGCTCACCTCACCGCCCACCTCACCTCACCGCTCACCTCACCGCCCACCTCACCTCACCGCACCTCACCGCTCACCTCACCGCCCACCTAACCTCACCGCTCACCTCACCGCCCACCTCACCTCACCGCTCACCTCACCGCCCACCTCACCTCACCGCTCACCTCACCGCCCACCTCACCTCACCGCTCACCTCACCGCCCACCTCACCTCACCGCTCACCTCACCGCCCACCTCACCTCACCGCTCACCTCACCGCCCACCTCACCTCACCGCTCACCTCACCGCCCACCTCACCTCACCGCTCACCTCACCGCCCACCTCACCTCACCGCTCACCTCACCGCCCACCTCACCTCACCGCACCGCTCACCTCACCGCCCACCTCACCTCACCTATATATAAACAATAATATATTTCTATATATTTTATTATTTTATAAAGTCACGTTGAAGGGAAACAATAAAATATATAATATATGAACAATAATATATATTTTATTATTTTATAAAGTCACGTTGAAGGGAAACAATAAAATATATAATATATAAACAACAATATATTTTTCGATTTAACGCTTTCGTGACTGCAATGATTCATCTTCTTTGGTTCTTTCGGTAAAGTCACGTAGAATGAGAATACAATAATAAATTGCTAAAGTTGAGGGTAAGAATCCACCCATTTTTTCGCCATATAGCATTGTGATATATAACGACTTATTGTTGGTAGCTTAGCTGATTGGAGAATATAGAGTTTATTGATAACATTAAGGTAATTTATATTTTAGTTTTTATTGGTTCACTATATAGTACTGTGAATAGCTCAGATGTGTAGGCCTTGACTTCAACATAGTTATTTCTGTGACCAGTCACTAGCTAATCACTCAGTTATTTCAATGCTAAATTCGCCTAGTTATTTCAATGCTAAATTCTCCTGTTTGATTTGTACTAAGTGCCTCGGTGAATGTGTATGGTCTGACTTTAACGTAGCTATTTCTGTGAGCAGTTACAAGCTAATCACTCAGCTATTTCAATGCTAAATTCTATGCTAATTCCATTGTCAAGGGGTGCCTCTGCGGATGTGTATGCTTTAACTTAGCTATTTCAATTGCTAAATTCTATGCTAATTCCATTGTCAAGGGGTGCCTCTGCAGATGTGTATGCTTTAACTTTTAACATAACTATTTCTGTGACCAGTCACAAGCTAATCATTCAGCCATTTCAATGCTAAATTATATGCTAATTCCTTTGTCAAGGCGCTTTGTTCCTCTCACACAGCTTAAAAGCCATAATCTGAACGTGGCTCTTTCACTCCAGCGCTGTCCTACCAGACAGTCTCGTCCCTTCACCTGATGAAGGGCGCTTGTGTTGTGGCCGAAACGTCGTGAAAATATTATTGTGTTATTTTATTTTATCAATTTATTATTTTATTCTCATTCTACGTGACTTTATCGAAAGAACCAAAGAAGAACAATATATTTATATATATTTTATTATTTTCTTGTTTCCCTTCAACGTGACTTTACCGAAAGAGCTAAGAATATTTATTATACTCTTTGGTTCTTTCGGTAAAGTCACGTAGGTAGAAAAATAATAGATCACGACGTTTCGATCGCAACACAAGCAATCGTCATCAGGTGGGACAACCACAGCAAGACCACCTGATGACGATTGCTTGTGTTGCGATCGAAACTTCGTGATCTATTGTTTTTCTACCTACGTGACTTTTACCGAAAGAACCAAAGAAAATGGATTCCTGCAGTCACGAAAGCTTCAAATCAAGATTGAAACAAATATTGTTTGACTGGGTATTGCATTGTACATTCCTGCATCATACATTATACATCACACATTCTTGAAGATATGCCATGCGTATAAATTTTGGGTTGGATTGGAAATTGAGCTGTGTACATATCTGTCCATTCCATCCCTGGATTCCTCCCCTATCCATAAATGGTTCTGCATTCACGTGAGCCTATTGTTACAGTTGTCATTGTGAAGCTGACGGTGATTCTGATCACAGTTCTGTAGTATAAATATACACAGGTCTGTGCGTAACTCCGTACGATTGCAGCAGCTGAAATAGAACGCGACTTTGTCCCGCGTGCAAACCCAGGTGATGGTTATCCGCACGCTTCTCGTCAGCAAGGAGGACGCTGGGAGGCCCCGCAAGATGAAAGACTTCGCTGGCAGCGTGATGACCGGAAGAAGACGTGTCCAAGACGGCGGTGGCCCAGCGAAGACAACGAGCCCTTGGAGTCTTCCCAGCCTGCCAAGCTGGATTCGGCGGCAATAGCGAAATCGGGATAGAACTGTTATAAAACTGGGGGAAAAAAAATAATAATAACAAAAACATGTTCATTTATTATCTACTACAATAAATATTTATTTCCGAAGAAAATCACTTGTGATATTTCTTCTTGGTTGGTTCACTGCTTTATTTACACACCTGTGTTAAAATCCTATGGTTTACAATGTTTTTAAAAATAAAACTCATAATTAAGGCTATGGGGTTGTCACAGAAGCCGCGGTCATCACGTGAGTTGTGAATTTCAGGTCCGCTATAACCTGGACACGACTGCATAAATATTCAATCAAGCGCTCTCGAAGTTGGACTATCAGTAAAGAGGAGCCCTGGCAACCACGAGCAATTGGTCTGTGCAGATACACGCAGACACAGAGATACTACCACGTTACAGACACGGAGATACACAGCGATACAGAAGCACAGATACCACACTCTATAGCTCGCCACACTTTACAGCTCACCACACTCCACAGCTCACCACACTCCACAGCTCACCACACTCCAAAGTTCACAACAACTTACCACACTCAGCTCACCACACTCCACAGCTCACAACACTCCACAACTCACCACACTCCACAGCTCACCACTCTTAGCTCACCACACTCCACAGCTCACCACACAACTCACCACACTTCACAGCTCACCACACAACTCACCACACTTCACAACTCAACACTCCACAGCTCACCACACCCCACCACTCACCACACAACTCACCACACTCAACACACCACACTCCACAGCTCACCACACTCCACAGCTCCCCAGACTCCAAAGCTCACCACACTCAACTCACCACACTCCCCACGCTATCGCTATGAGCCCCACATGCCGCTCACCTCACCTCACCGCTCACCTCACCGCCCACCTCACCTCACCGCTCACCTCACCGCCCACCTCACCTCACCGCTCACCTCACCGCTGTCCTCACCTCACCGCTCACCTCACCGCTCACCTCACCTCACCTCACCGCTCACCTCACCGCTCACCTCACCGCTCACCGCTCACCTCACCACTCACCTCACCTCACCTCACCGCTCACCTCACCGCTCACCTCACCTCACCGCTCACCTCACCGCTCACCTCACCTCACCGCTCACCTCACCGCCCACCTCACCTCACCGCTCACCTCACCGCCCACCTCACCTCACCGCTCACCTCACCGTCCACCTCACCTCACCGCTCACCTCACCGCCCACCTCACCGCTCACCTCACCGCCCACCTCACCTCACCGCTCACCTCACCGCCCACCTCACCTCACCGCTCACCTCACCGCCCACCTCACCTCACCGCTCACCTCACCGCCCACCTCACCTCACCGCTCACCTCACCGCCCACCTCACCTCACCGCTCACCTCACCGCCCACCTCACCTCACCGCTCACCTCACCGCCCACCTCACCTCACCGCTCACCTCACCGCCCACCTCACCTCACCGCTCACCTCACCGCCCACCTCACCTCACCGCACCGCTCACCTCACCGCCCACCTCACCTCACCTATATATAAACAATAATATATTTCTATATATTTTATTATTTTATAAAGTCACGTTGAAGGGAAACAATAAAATATATAATATATAAACAATAATATATATTTTATTATTTTATAAAGTCACGTTGAAGGGAAACAATAAAATATATAAACAACAATATATTTTTCGATTTAACGCTTTCGTGACTGCAATGATTCATCTTCTTTGGTTCTTTCGGTAAAGTCACGTAGAATGAGAATACAATAATAAATTGCTAAAGTTGAGGGTAAGAATCCACCCATTTTTTCGCCATATAGCATTGTGATATATAACGACTTATTGTTGGTAGCTTAGCTGATTGGAGAATATAGAGTTTATTGATAACATTAAGGTAATTTATATTTTAGTTTTTATTGGTTCACTATATAGTACTGTGAATAGCTCAGATGTGTAGGCCTTGACTTCAACATAGTCATTTCTGTGACCAGTCACTAGCTAATCACTCAGTTATTTCAATGCTAAATTCGCCTAGTTATTTCAATGCTAAATTCTCCTGTTTGATTTGTACTAAGTGCCTCGGTGAATGTGTATGGTCTGACTTTAACGTAGCTATTTCTGTGAGCAGTTACAAGCTAATCACTCAGCTATTTCAATGCTAAATTCTATGCTAATTCCATTGTCAAGGGGTGCCTCTGCGGATGTGTATGCTTTAACTTAGCTATTTCAATTGCTAAATTCTATGCTAATTCCATTGTCAAGGGGTGCCTCTGCAGATGTGTATGCTTTAACTTTTAATATAACTATTTCTGTGACCAGTCACAAGCTAATCATTCAGCCATTTCAATGCTAAATTATATGCTAATTCCTTTGTCAAGGCGCTTTGTTCCTCTCACACAGCTTAAAAGCCGTAATCTGAACGTGGCTCTTTCACTCCAGCGCTGTCCTACCAGACAGTCTCGTCCCTTCACCTGATGAAGGCCGCTTGTGTTGTGGCCGAAACGTCGTGAAAATATTATTGTGTTATTTTATTTTATCAATTTATTATTTTATTCTCATTCTACGTGACTTTATCGAAAGAACCAAAGAAGAACAATATATTTATATATATTTTATTATTTTCTTGTTTCCCTTCAACGTGACTTTACCGAAAGAGCTAAGAATATTTATTATACTCTTTGGTTCTTTCGGTAAAGTCACGTAGGTAGAAAAATAATAGATCACGACGTTTCGATCGCAACACAAGCAATCGTCATCAGGTGGGACAACCACAGCAAGACCACCTGATGACGATTGCTTGTGTTGCGATCGAAACTTCGTGATCTATTGTTTTTCTACCTACGTGACTTTTACCGAAAGAACCAAAGAAAATGGATTCCTGCAGTCACGAAAGCTTCAAATCAAGATTGAAACAAATATTGTTTGACTGGGTATTGCATTGTACATTCCTGCATCATACATTATACATCACACATTCTTGACGATATGCCATGCGTATACATTTTGGGTTGGATTGGAAATTGAGCTGTGTACATATCTGTCCATTCCATCCCTGGATTCCTCCCCTATCCATAAATGGTTCTGCATTCACGTGAGCCTATTGTTACAGTTGTCATTGTGAAGCTGACGGTGATTCTGATCACAGTTCTGTAGTATAAATATACACAGGTCTGTGCGTAACTCCGTACGATTGCAGCAGCTGAAATAGAACGCGACTTTGTCCCGCGTGCAAACCCAGGTGATGGTTATCCGCACGCTTCTCGTCAGCAAGGAGGACGCTGGGAGGCCCCGCAAGATGAAAGACTTCGCTGGCAGCGTGATGACCGGAAGAAGACGTGTCCAAGACGGCGGTGGCCCAGCGAAGACAACGAGCCCTTGGAGTCTTCCCAGCCTGCCAAGCTGGATTCGGCGGCAATAGCGAAATCGGGATAGAACTGTTATAAAACTGGGGGAAAAAAAATAATAATAACAAAAACATGTTCATTTATTATCTACTACAATAAATATTTATTTCCGAAGAAAATCACTTGTGATATTTCTTCTTGGTTGGTTCACTGCTTTATTTACACACCTGTGTTAAAATCCTATGGTTTACAATGTTTTTAAAAATAAAACTCATAATTAAGGCTATGGGGTTGTCACAGAAGCCGCGGTCATCACGTGAGTTGTGAATTTCAGGTCCGCTATAACCTGGACACGACTGCATAAATATTCAATCAAGCGCTCTCGAAGTTGGACTATCAGTAAAGAGGAGCCCTGGCAACCACGAGCAATTGGTCTGTGCAGATACACGCAGACACAGAGATACTACCACGTTACAGACACGGAGATACACAGCGATACAGAAGCACAGATACCACACTCTATAGCTCGCCACACTTTACAGCTCACCACACTCCACAGCTCACCACACTCCACAGCTCACCACACTCCAAAGTTCACAACAACTTACCACACTCAGCTCACCACACTCCACAGCTCACAACACTCCACAACTCACCACACTCCACAGCTCACCACTCTTAGCTCACCACACTCCACAGCTCACCACACAACTCACCACACTTCACAGCTCACCACACAACTCACCACACTTCACAACTCAACACTCCACAGCTCACCACACCCCACCGCTCACCACACAACTCACCACACTCAACACACCACACTCCACAGCTCACCACACTCCACAGCTCCCCAGACTCCAAAGCTCACCACACTCAACTCACCACACTCCCCACGCTATCGCTATGAGCCCCACATGCCGCTCACCTCACCTCACCGCTCACCTCACCGCCCACCTCACCTCACCGCTCACCTCACCGCCCACCTCACCTCACCGCTCACCTCACCGCTGACCTCACCTCACCGCTCACCTCACCGCTCACCTCACCTCACCTCACCGCTCACCTCACCGCTCACCTCACCGCTCACCGCTCACCTCACCACTCACCTCACCTCACCTCACCGCTCACCTCACCTCACCGCTCACCTCACCGCTCACCTCACCTCACCGCTCACCTCACCGCTCACCTCACCTCACCGCTCACCTCACCGCCCACCTCACCTCACCGCTCACCTCACCGCCCACCTCACCTCACCGCTCACCTCACCGTCCACCTCACCTCACCGCTCACCTCACCGCCCACCTCACCGCTCGCCTCACCGCCCACCTCACCTCACCGCTCGCCTCACCGCCCACCTCACCTCACCGCTCGCCTCACCGCCCACCTCACCTCACCGCTCACCTCACCGCCCACCTCACCTCACCGCTCACCTCTCCTCACCGCTCACCTCACCGCTCACCTCACCTCACCGCCCACCTCACCGCTCACCTCACCTCACCGCTCACCTCACCGCTCACCTCACCTCACCGCTCACCTCACCGCTCACCGCTCACCTCACCGCTCACCGCTCACCTCACCGCTCACCTCACCGCTCACCTCACCTCACCGCTCACCTCACCGCTCACCTCACCTCACCGCTCACCTCACCGGTCACCGCTCACCTCACCGCCCACCTCACCTCACCGCTCACCTCACCGCCCACCTCACCTCACCGCTCACCTCACCGCCCACCTCACCTCACCGCTCACCTCACCGCCCACCTCACCTCACCGCTCACCTCACCGCCCACCTCACCTCACCGCTCACCTCACCGCCCACCTCACCTCACCGCTCACCTCACCGCCCACCTCACCTCACCGCTCACCTCACCGCTCACCTCACCTCACCGCTCACCTCACCGCTCACCTCACCTCACCGCTCACCTCACCGGTCACCGCTCACCTCACCGCCCACCTCACCTCACCGCTCACCTCACCGCCCACCTCACCTCACCGCTCACCTCACCGCCCACCTCACCTCACCGCTCACCTCACCGCCCACCTCACCTCACCGCTCACCTCACCGCCCACCTCACCTCACCGCTCACCTCACCGCCCACCTCACCTCACCGCTCACCTCACCGCCCACCTCACCTCACCGCTCACCTCACCGCCCACCTCACCTCACCGCTCACCTCACCGCCCACCTCACCTCACCGCTCACCTCACCGCCCACCTCACCTCACCGCTCACCTCACCGCCCACCTCACCTCACCGCTCACCTCACCGCCCACCTCACCTCACCGCTCACCTCACCGCCCACCTCACCTCACCGCTCACCTCACCGCCCACCTCACCTCACCGCTCACCTCACCGCCCACCTCACCTCACCGCTCACCTCACCGCCCACCTCACCTCACCGCTCACCTCACCGCCCACCTCACCTCACCGCTCACCTCACCGCCCACCTCACCTCACCGCTCACCTCACCGCCCACCTCACCTCACCGCTCACCTCACCGCCCACCTCACCTCACCGCTCACCTCACCGCCCACCTCACCTCACCGCTCACCTCACCGCTCACCTCTCCTCACCGCTCACCTCACCGCTCACCTCACCTCACCGCTCACCTCACCTCACCTCACCGCTCACCTCACCGCTCATCTCATCTCACCGCTCACCTCACCGCTCACCTCACCTCACCGCTCACCTCACCGCTCACATCACCTCACCGCTCACCTCACCGCTCACCTCACCTCACCGCTCACCTCACCGCTCACCTCACCGCTCACCACACCGCTCACCTCTCACCTCACCTCACCGCTCACCTCTCACCTCACCGCTCACCTCACCGCTCACCTCACCGCTCACCGCTCACCTCACCGCTCACCGCTCACCTAACCGCTCACCTCACTGCTCACCGCTCACCTCAACGCTCACCTCACCGCTCACCGCTGACCTCACCGCTCACCTCACCGCTCACCTCACCGCTCACCTCACCGCTCACCGCTCACCTCACCGCTCACCTCACCGCTCACCGCTCACCTCACCGCTCACCGCTCACCTCACCGCTCACCTCACCTCACCGCTCACCTCACCGCTCACCTCACCTCACCGCTCACCTCACCGCTCACCTCACCTCACCGCTCACCTCACCGCCCACCTCACCTCACCGCTCACCTCACCGCCCACCTCACCTCACCGCTCACCTCACCGCCCACCTCACCTCACCGCTCACCTCACCGCCCACCTCACCTCACCGCTCACCTCAACGCTCACCGCTGAGCTCACCGCTCACCTCTCCGCTCACCTTACCGCTCACCTCACCGCTCACCGCTCACCTCACCGCTCACCTCACCGCTCACAGACACCTCACCGCTCACCTCACCTCAACGCTCACCTCACCTCACCGCTCACCTCACCTCACCTCACCCCTCACCTCACCTCACCGCTCACCTCACCGCCCACCTCACCTCACCGCTCACCTCACCGCCCACCTCACCTCACCGCACCTCACCGCTCACCTCACCGCCCACCTAACCTCACCGCTCACCTCACCGCCCACCTCACCTCACCGCTCACCTCACCGCCCACCTCACCTCACCGCTCACCTCACCGCCCACCTCACCTCACCGCTCACCTCACCGCCCACCTCACCTCACCGCTCACCTCACCGCCCACCTCACCTCACCGCTCACCTCACCGCCCACCTCACCTCACCGCTCACCTCACCGCCCACCTCATCTCACCGCTCACCTCACCGCCCACCTCACCTCACCGCTCACCTCACCGCCCACCTCACCTCACCGCTCACCTCACCGCCCACCTCACCTCACCGCTCACCTCACCGCCCACCTCACCTCACCGCTCACCTCACCGCCCACCTCACCTCACCGCTCACCTCACCGCCACCTCACCTCACCGCTCATCTCACCGCCCACCTCACCTCACCGCTCACCTCACCGCCCACCTCACCTCACCGCTCACCTCACCGCCCACCTCACCTCACCGCTCACCTCACCGCCCACCTCACCTCACCGCTCACCTCACCGCCCACCTCACCTCACCGCTCACCTCACCGCCCACCTCACCTCACCGCTCACCTCACCGCCCACCTCACCTCACCGCTCACCTCACCGCCCACCTCACCTCACCGCTCACCTCACCGCCCACCTCACCTCACCGCTCACCTCACCGCCCACCTCACCTCACCGCTCACCTCACCGCCCACCTCACCTCACCGCTCACCTCACCGCCCACCTCACCTCACCGCTCACCTCACCGTCCACCTCACCTCACCGCTCACCTCACCGCCCACCTCACCTCACCGCTCACCTCACCGCCCACCTCACCTCACCGCTCACCTCACCGCCCACCTCACCTCACCGCTCACCTCACCGCCCACCTCACCTCACCGCTCACCTCACCGCCCACATCACCTCACCGCTCACCTCACCGCCCACCTCACCTCACCGCCCACCTCACCTCACCGCTCACCTCACCGCCCACCTCACCTCACCGCTCATCTCACCGCCCACCTCACCTCACCGCTCACCTCACCGCCCACCTCACCTCACTGCTCACCTCACCGCTCACCTCTCCTCACCGCTCACCTCACCGCTCACCTCACCTCACCGCTCACCTCACCGCTCACCTCATCTCACCGCTCACCTCACCTCACCGCTCACCTCACCGCTCACCTCACCTCACCGCTCACCTCACCGCTCACATCACCTCACCGCTCACCTCACCGCTCACCTCACCTCACCGCTCACCTCACCGCTCACCTCACCGCTCACCTCTCACCTCACCGCTCACCTCACTGCTCACCTCACCGCTCACCTCTCACCTCACCTCACCACTCACCTCTCACCTCACCGCTCACCTCACCGCTCACCTCACCGCTCACCGCTCACCTCACCGCTCACCTCACCGCTCACCTCACCGCTCACCGCTCACCTCACCGCTCACCTCACCGCTCGCCGCTCACCTCAACGCTCACCTCACCGCTCACCGCTGACCTCACCGCTCACCTCACCGCTCACCTCACCGCTCACCGCTCACCTCACCGCTCACCTCACCGCTCACCTCACCGCTCACCTCACCGCTCACCGCTCACCTCACCGCTCACCTCACCGCTCACCGCTCACCTCACCGCTCACCGCTCACCTCACCGCTCACCTCACCTCACCGCTCACCTCACCGCTCACCTCACCTCACCGCTCACCTCACCGCTCACCTCACCTCACCGCTCACCTCACCTCACCACTCACCTCACCGCTCACCTCACCTCACCTAACCGCTCACCTCACCACTCACCTCACACCTCACCTCACCGCTCACCTCACCGCTCACCTCACCTCACCGCTCACCTCACCGCCCACCTCACCTCACCGCTCACCTCACCGCTCACCTCACCTCACCGCTCACCTCACCGCTCACCTCACCTCACCGCTCACCTCACCGCTCACCTCACCTCACCGCTCACCTCACCGCTCACCTCACCTCACTGCTCACCTCACCGCTCACCTCACCACTCACCTCACCTCAACGCTCACCTCACCTCACCGCTCACCTCACCTCACCTCACCGCTCACCTCACCGCCCATCTCACCTCACCGCTCACCTCACCGCCCACCTCACCTCACCGCTCACCTCACCGCCCACCTCACCTCACCGCTCACCTCACCGCACCGCTCACCTCACCGCCCACCTCACCTCACCGCTCACCTCACCGCCCACCTCACCTCACCGCTCACCTCACCGCCCACCTCACCTCACCGCTCACCTCACCGCCCACCTCACCTCACCTCACCGCTCGCCTCACCGCCCACCTCACCTCACCGCTCGCCTCACCGCCCACCTCACCTCACCGCTCGCCTCACCGCCCACCTCACCTCACCGCTCACCTCACCGCCCACCTCACCTCACCGCTCACCTCTCCTCACCGCTCACCTCACCGCTCACCTCACCTCACCGCTCACCTCACCGCTCACCTCACCTCACCGCTCACCTCACCGCTCACCTCACCTCACCGCTCACCTCACCGCTCACCGCTCACCTCACCGCTCACCGCTCACCTCACCGCTCACCTCACCGCTCACCTCACCTCACCGCTCACCTCACCGCTCACCTCACCTCACCGCTCACCTCACCGCTCACCGCTCACCTCACCGCCCACCTCACCTCACCGCTCACCTCACCGCCCACCTCACCTCACCGCTCACCTCACCGCCCACCTCACCTCACCGCTCACCTCACCGCCCACCTCACCTCACCGCTCACCTCACCGCCCACCTCACCTCACCGCTCACCTCACCGCCCACCTCACCTCACCGCTCACCTCACCGCCCACCTCACCTCACCGCTCACCTCACCGCCCACCTCACCTCACCGCTCACCTCACCGCCCACCTCACCTCACCGCTCACCTCACCGCCCACCTCACCTCACCGCTCACCTCACCGCCCACCTCACCTCACCGCTCACCTCACCGCCCACCTCACCTCACTGCTCACCTCACCGCCCACCTCACCTCACTGCTCACCTCACCGCTCACCTCTCCTCACCGCTCACCTCACCGCTCACCTCACCTCACCGCTCACCTCACCGCTCACCTCATCTCACCGCTCACCTCACCTCACCGCTCACCTCACCGCTCACCTCACCTCACCGCTCACCTCACCGCTCACATCACCTCACCGCTCACCTCACCGCTCACCTCACCTCACCGCTCACCTCACCGCTCACCTCACCGCTCACCTCACCGCTCACCTCTCACCTCACCGCTCACCTCACTGCTCACCTCACCGCTCACCTCTCACCTCACCTCACCACTCACCTCTCACCTCACCGCTCACCTCACCGCTCACCTCACCGCTCACCTCACCGCTCACCTCACCGCTCACCGCTCACCTCACCGCTCACCTCACCGCTCACCTCACCGCTCACCTCACCGCTCACCTCACCGCTCGCCGCTCACCTCAACGCTCACCTCACCGCTCACCGCTGACCTCACCGCTCACCTCACCGCTCACCTCACCGCTCACCGCTCACCTCACCGCTCACCTCACCGCTCACCTCACCGCTCACCTCACCGCTCACCGCTCACCTCACCGCTCACCTCACCGCTCACCGCTCACCTCACCGCTCACCGCTCACCTCACCGCTCACCTCACCTCACCGCTCACCTCACCGCTCACCTCACCTCACCGCTCACCTCACCGCTCACCTCACCTCACCGCTCACCTCACCTCACCACTCACCTCACCGCTCACCTCACCTCACATAACCGCTCACCTCACCACTCACCTCACACCTCACCTCACCGCTCACCTCACCGCTCACCTCACCTCTCACCTCACCGCCCACCTCACCTCACCGCTCACCTCACCGCTCACCTCACCTCACCGCTCACCTCACCGCTCACCTCACCTCACCGCTCACCTCACCGCTCACCTCACCGCTCACCTCACCTCACCGCTCACCTCACCGCTCACCTCACCTCACTGCTCACCTCACCGCTCACCTCACCACTCACCTCACCTCAACGCTCACCTCACCTCACCGCTCACCTCACCTCACCTCACCGCTCACCTCACCGCCCATCTCACCTCACCGCTCACCTCACCGCCCACCTCACCTCACCGCTCACCTCACCGCCCACCTCACCTCACCGCTCACCTCACCGCACCGCTCACCTCACCGCCCACCTCACCTTACCGCTCACCTCACCGCCCACCTCACCTCACCGCCCACCTCACCTCACCGCTCACCTCACCGCCCACCTCACCTCACCTCACCGCTCGCCTCACCGCCCACCTCACCTCACCGCTCGCCTCACCGCCCACCTCACCTCACCGCTCGCCTCACCGCCCACCTCACCTCACCGCTCACCTCACCGCCCACCTCACCTCACCGCTCACCTCTCCTCACCGCTCACCTCACCGCTCACCTCACCTCACCGCTCACCTCACCGCTCACCTCACCTCACCGCTCACCTCACCGCTCACCTCACCTCACCGCTCACCTCACCGCTCACCGCTCACCTCACCGCTCACCGCTCACCTCACCGCTCACCTCACCGCTCACCTCACCTCACCGCTCACCTCACCGCTCACCTCACCTCACCGCTCACCTCACCGCTCACCGCTCACCTCACCGCCCACCTCACCTCACCGCTCACCTCACCGCCCACCTCACCTCACCGCTCACCTCACCGCCCACCTCACCTCACCGCTCACCTCACCGCCCACCTCACCTCACCGCTCACCTCACCGCCCACCTCACCTCACCGCTCACCTCACCGCCCACCTCACCTCACCGCTCACCTCACCGCCCACCTCACCTCACCGCTCACCTCACCGCCCACCTCACCTCACCGCTCACCTCACCGCCCACCTCACCTCACCGCTCACCTCACCGCCCACATCACCTCACCGCTCACCTCACCGCCCACCTCACCTCACCGCCCACCTCACCTCACCTCACCTCGCCTCACCGCTCACCTCGCCTCACTGCTCACCTCACCGCTCACCTCACCGCTCACCTCACCTCACCGCTCACCTCACCTCACCTCGCCTCACCGCTCACCTCACCGCTCACCTCACCTCACCGCTCACCTCACCTCACCTCACCTCGCCTCACCGCTCACCTCGCCTCACCGCTCACCTCACCTCACCTCACCGCTCACCTCACCTCATCGCTCACCTCACCTCACCGCTCACCTCACCTCACCGCTCACCTCACCTCACCGCTTACCTCACCCCACCTCACCGCTCACCTCATCTCACCACTCACCTCACCTCACACCTCACCGCTCACCTCACCTCACCGCTCACCTCACCGCTCACCTCACCTCACCGCTCACCTCATCTCACCTCACCGCTCACCTCACCTCACCGCTCACCTCACCTCATCGCTCACCTCACCTCACCGCTCACCTCACCTCACCGCTCACCTCACCTCACCGCTCACCTCACCCCACCTCACCGCTCACCTCATCTCACCGCTCACCTCACCTCACACCTCACCGCTCACCTCACCTCACCGCTCACCTCACCGCTCACCTCACCTCACCGCTCACCTCAACTCATCTCACCGCTCACCTCACCTCACCTCACCGCTCACCTCACCTCACCTCACCGCTCACCTCACCTCACCTCACCGCTCACCTCACCTCACCGCTCACCTCACCGCTCCTCACCTCACCGCTCACCTCACCTCACACCTCACCTCACCTCACCGCTCACCTCACCTCACCGCTCACCTCACCGCTCACCTCACCTCACCGCTCACCTCACCTCACCTCACCGCTCACCTCACCGCTCACCTCACCGCTCACCTCACCGCTCACCTCACCGCTCACCGCTCACCTCACCGCTCACCTCACCTCACCGCTCACCTCACCGCTCACCTCACCTCACCGCTCACCTCACCGCTCACCTCACCTCACCGCTCACCTCACCTCACCACTCACCTCACCGCTCACCTCACCTCACCTAACCGCTCACCTCACCACTCACCTCACACCTCACCTCACCGCTCACCTCACCGCTCACCTCACCTCACCGCTCACCTCACCGCCCACCTCACCTCACCGCTCACCTCACCGCTCACCTCACCTCACCGCTCACCTCACCGCTCACCTCACCTCACCGCTCACCTCACCGCTCACCTCACCGCTCACCTCACCTCACCGCTCACCTCACCGCTCACCTCACCTCACTGCTCACCTCACCGCTCACCTCACCACTCACCTCACCTCAACGCTCACCTCACCTCACCGCTCACCTCACCTCACCTCACCGCTCACCTCACCGCCCATCTCACCTCACCGCTCACCTCACAGCCCACCTCACCTCACCGCTCACCTCACCGCCCACCTCACCTCACCGCTCACCTCACCGCACCGCTCACCTCACCGCCCACCTCACCTCACCGCTCACCTCACCGCCCACCTCACCTCACCGCTCACCTCACCGCCCACCTCACCTCACCGCTCACCTCACCGCCCACCTCACCTCACCTCACCGCTCGCCTCACCGCCCACCTCACCTCACCGCTCGCCTCACCGCCCACCTCACCTCACCGCTCGCCTCACCGCCCACCTCACCTCACCGCTCACCTCACCGCCCACCTCACCTCACCGCTCACCTCTCCTCACCGCTCACATCACCGCTCACCTCACCTCACCGCTCACCTCACCGCTCACCTCACCTCACCGCTCACCTCACCGCTCACCTCACCTCACCGCTCACCTCACCGCTCACCTCACCTCACCGCTCACCTCACCGCTCACCGCTCACCTCACCGTCCACCTCACCTCACCGCTCACCTCACCGCCCACCTCACCGCTCACCTCACCGCCCACCTCACCTCACCGCTCACCTCACCGCCCACCTCACCTCACCGCTCACCTCACCGCCCACCTCACCTCACCGCTCACCTCACCGCCCACCTCACCTCACCGCTCACCTCACCGCCCACCTCACCTCACCGCTCACCTCACCGCCCACCTCACCTCACCGCTCACCTCACCGCCCACCTCACCTCACCGCTCACCTCACCGCCCACCTCACCTCACCGCTCACCTCACCGCCCACCTCACCTCACCGCACCGCTCACCTCACCGCCCACCTCACCTCACCTATATATAAACAATAATATATTTCTATATATTTTATTATTTTATAAAGTCACGTTGAAGGGAAACAATAAAATATATAATATATAAACAATAATATATATTTTATTATTTTATAAAGTCACGTTGAAGGGAAACAATAAAATATATAATATATAAACAACAATATATTTTTCGATTTAACGCTTTCGTGACTGCAATGATTCATCTTCTTTGGTTCTTTCGGTAAAGTCACGTAGAATGAGAATACAATAATAAATTGCTAAAGTTGAGGGTAAGAATCCACCCATTTTTTCGCCATATAGCATTGTGATATATAACGACTTATTGTTGGTAGCTTAGCTGATTGGAGAATATAGAGTTTATTGATAACATTAAGGTAATTTATATTTTAGTTTTTATTGGTTCACTATATAGTACTGTGAATAGCTCAGATGTGTAGGCCTTGACTTCAACATAGTCATTTCTGTGACCAGTCACTAGCTAATCACTCAGTTATTTCAATGCTAAATTCGCCTAGTTATTTCAATGCTAAATTCTCCTGTTTGATTTGTACTAAGTGCCTCGGTGAATGTGTATGGTCTGACTTTAACGTAGCTATTTCTGTGAGCAGTTACAAGCTAATCACTCAGCTATTTCAATGCTAAATTCTATGCTAATTCCATTGTCAAGGGGTGCCTCTGCGGATGTGTATGCTTTAACTTAGCTATTTCAATTGCTAAATTCTATGCTAATTCCATTGTCAAGGGGTGCCTCTGCAGATGTGTATGCTTTAACTTTTAACATAACTATTTCTGTGACCAGTCACAAGCTAATCATTCAGCCATTTCAATGCTAAATTATATGCTAATTCCTTTGTCAAGGCGCTTTGTTCCTCTCACACAGCTTAAAAGCCGTAATCTGAACGTGGCTCTTTCACTCCAGCGCTGTCCTACCAGACAGTCTCGTCCCTTCACCTGATGAAGGCCGCTTGTGTTGTGGCCGAAACGTCGTGAAAATATTATTGTGTTATTTTATTTTATCAATTTATTATTTTATTCTCATTCTACGTGACTTTATCGAAAGAACCAAAGAAGAACAATATATTTATATATATTTTATTATTTTCTTGTTTCCCTTCAACGTGACTTTACCGAAAGAGCTAAGAATATTTATTATACTCTTTGGTTCTTTCGGTAAAGTCACGTAGGTAGAAAAATAATAGATCACGACGTTTCGATCGCAACACAAGCAATCGTCATCAGGTGGGACAACCACAGCAAGACCACCTGATGACGATTGCTTGTGTTGCGATCGAAACTTCGTGATCTATTGTTTTTCTACCTACGTGACTTTTACCGAAAGAACCAAAGAAAATGGATTCCTGCAGTCACGAAAGCTTCAAATCAAGATTGAAACAAATATTGTTTGACTGGGTATTGCATTGTACATTCCTGCATCATACATTATACATCACACATTCTTGACGATATGCCATGCGTATACATTTTGGGTTGGATTGGAAATTGAGCTGTGTACATATCTGTCCATTCCATCCCTGGATTCCTCCCCTATCCATAAATGGTTCTGCATTCACGTGAGCCTATTGTTACAGTTGTCATTGTGAAGCTGACGGTGATTCTGATCACAGTTCTGTAGTATAAATATACACAGGTCTGTGCGTAACTCCGTACGATTGCAGCAGCTGAAATAGAACGCGACTTTGTCCCGCGTGCAAACCCAGGTGATGGTTATCCGCACGCTTCTCGTCAGCAAGGAGGACGCTGGGAGGCCCCGCAAGATGAAAGACTTCGCTGGCAGCGTGATGACCGGAAGAAGACGTGTCCAAGACGGCGGTGGCCCAGCGAAGACAACGAGCCCTTGGAGTCTTCCCAGCCTGCCAAGCTGGATTCGGCGGCAATAGCGAAATCGGGATAGAACTGTTATAAAACTGGGGGAAAAAAAATAATAATAACAAAAACATGTTCATTTATTATCTACTACAATAAATATTTATTTCCGAAGAAAATCACTTGTGATATTTCTTCTTGGTTGGTTCACTGCTTTATTTACACACCTGTGTTAAAATCCTATGGTTTACAATGTTTTTAAAAATAAAACTCATAATTAAGGCTATGGGGTTGTCACAGAAGCCGCGGTCATCACGTGAGTTGTGAATTTCAGGTCCGCTATAACCTGGACACGACTGCATAAATATTCAATCAAGCGCTCTCGAAGTTGGACTATCAGTAAAGAGGAGCCCTGGCAACCACGAGCAATTGGTCTGTGCAGATACACGCAGACACAGAGATACTACCACGTTACAGACACGGAGATACACAGCGATACAGAAGCACAGATACCACACTCTATAGCTCGCCACACTTTACAGCTCACCACACTCCACAGCTCACCACACTCCACAGCTCACCACACTCCAAAGTTCACAACAACTTACCACACTCAGCTCACCACACTCCACAGCTCACAACACTCCACAACTCACCACACTCCACAGCTCACCACTCTTAGCTCACCACACTCCACAGCTCACCACACAACTCACCACACTTCACAGCTCACCACACAACTCACCACACTTCACAACTCAACACTCCACAGCTCACCACACCCCACCGCTCACCACACAACTCACCACACTCAACACACCACACTCCACAGCTCACCACACTCCACAGCTCCCCAGACTCCAAAGCTCACCACACTCAACTCACCACACTCCCCACGCTATCGCTATGAGCCCCACATGCCGCTCACCTCACCTCACCGCTCACCTCACCGCCCACCTCACCTCACCGCTCACCTCACCGCCCACCTCACCTCACCGCTCACCTCACCGCTGACCTCACCTCACCGCTCACCTCACCGCTCACCTCACCTCACCTCACCGCTCACCTCACCGCTCACCTCACCGCTCACCGCTCACCTCACCACTCACCTCACCTCACCTCACCGCACCGCTCACCTCACCTCACCGCTCACCTCACCGCTCACCTCACCTCACCGCTCACCTCACCGCCCACCTCACCTCACCGCTCACCTCACCGCCCACCTCACCTCACCGCTCACCTCACCGTCCACCTCACCTCACCGCTCACCTCACCGCCCACCTCACCGCTCGCCTCACCGCCCACCTCACCTCACCGCTCGCCTCACCGCCCACCTCACCTCACCGCACGCCTCACCGCCCACCTCACCTCACCGCTCACCTCACCGCCCACCTCACCTCACCGCTCACCTCTCCTCACCGCTCACCTCACCGCTCACCTCACCTCACCGCCCACCTCACCGCTCACCTCACCTCACCGCTCACCTCACCGCTCACCTCACCTCACCGCTCACCTCACCGCTCACCGCTCACCTCACCGCTCACCGCTCACCTCACCGCTCACCTCACCGCTCACCTCACCTCACCGCTCACCTCACCGCTCACCTCACCTCACCGCTCACCTCACCGGTCACCGCTCACCTCACCGCCCACCTCACCTCACCGCTCACCTCACCGCCCACCTCACCTCACCGCTCACCTCACCGCCCACCTCACCTCACCGCTCACCTCACCGCCCACCTCACCTCACCGCTCACCTCACCGCCCACCTCACCTCACCGCTCACCTCACCGCCCACCTCACCTCACCGCTCACCTCACCGCCCACCTCACCTCACCGCTCGCCTCACCGCCCACCTCACCTCACCGCTCGCCTCACCGCCCACCTCACCTCACCGCTCACCTCACCGCCCACCTCACCTCACCGCTCACCTCACCGCCCACCTCACCTCACCGCTCACCTCACCGCCCACCTCACCTCACCGCTCACCTCACCGCCCACCTCACCTCACCGCTCACCTCACCGCCCACCTCACCTCACCGCTCACCTCACCGCCCACCTGACCTCACCGCTCACCTCACCGCCCACCTCACCTCACCGCTCACCTCACCGCCCACCTCACCTCACCGCTCACCTCACCGCCCACCTCACCTCACCGCTCACCTCACCGCCCACCTCACCTCACCGCTCACCTCACCGCCCACCTCACCTCACCGCTCACCTCACCGCCCACCTCACCTCACCGCTCACCTCACCGCTCACCTCTCCTCACCGCTCACCTCACCGCTCACCTCACCTCACCGCTCACCTCACCTCACCTCACCGCTCACCTCACCGCTCACCTCATCTCACCGCTCACCTCACCGCTCACCTCACCTCACCGCTCACCTCACCGCTCACATCACCTCACCGCTCACCTCACCGCTCACCTCACCTCACCGCTCACCTCACCGCTCACCTCACCGCTCACCACACCGCTCACCACACCGCTCACCTCTCACCTCACCTCACCGCTCACCTCTCACCTCACCGCTCACCTCACCGCTCACCTCACCGCTCACCGCTCACCTCACCGCTCACCGCTCACCTAACCGCTCACCTCACTGCTCACCGCTCACCTCAACGCTCACCTCACCGCTCACCGCTGACCTCACCGCTCACCTCACCGCTCACCTCACCGCTCACCGCTCACCTCACCGCTCACCTCACCGCTCACCGCTCACCTCACCGCTCACCTCACCTCCCCGCTCACCTCACCGCTCACCTCACCTCACCGCTCACCTCACCGCTCACCTCACCGCTCACCTCACCTCACCGCTCACCTCACCGCCCACCTCACCTCACCGCTCACCTCACCGCCCACCTCACCTCACCGCTCACCTCACCGCCCACCTCACCTCACCGCTCACCTCACCGCCCACCTCACCTCACCGCTCACCTCAACGCTCACCGCTGACCTCACCGCTCACCTCTCCGCTCACCTTACCGCTCACCTCACCGCTCACCGCTCACCTCACCGCTCACCTCACCGCTCACAGACACCTCACCGCTCACCTCACCTCAACGCTCACCTCACCTCACCGCTCACCTCACCTCACCTCACCCCTCACCTCACCTCACCGCTCACCTCACCGCCCACCTCACCTCACCGCTCACCTCACCGCCCCACCTCACCTCACCGGACCTCACCGCTCACCTCACCGCCCACCTAACCTCACCGCTCACCTCACCGCCCACCTCACCTCACCGCTCACCTCACCGCCCACCTCACCTCACCGCTCACCTCACCGCCCACCTCACCTCACCGCTCACCTCACCGCCCACCTCACCTCACCGCTCACCTCACCGCCCACCTCACCTCACCGCTCACCTCACCGCCCACCTCACCTCACCGCTCACCTCACCGCCCACCTCATCTCACCGCTCACCTCACCGCCCACCTCACCTCACCGCTCACCTCACCGCCCACCTCACCTCACCGCTCACCTCACCGCCCACCTCACCTCACCGCTCACCTCACCGCCCACCTCACCTCACCGCTCAACTCACCGCCCACCTCACCTCACCGCTCACCTCACCGCCACCTCACCTCACCGCTCATCTCACCGCCCACCTCACCTCACCGCTCACCTCACCGCCCACCTCACCTCACCGCTCACCTCACCGCCCACCTCACCTCACCGCTCACCTCACCGCCCACCTCACCTCACCGCTCACCTCACCGCCCACCTCACCTCACCGCTCACCTCACCGCCCACCTCACCTCACCGCTCACCTCACCGCCCACCTCACCTCACCGCTCACCTCACCGCCCACCTCACCTCACCGCTCACCTCACCGCCCACCTCACCTCACCGCTCACCTCACCGCCCACCTCACCTCACCGCTCACCTCACCGCCCACCTCACCTCACCGCTCACCTCACCGCCCACCTCACCTCACCGCTCACCTCACCGTCCACCTCACCTCACCGCTCACCTCACCGCCCACCTCACCTCACCGCTCACCTCACCGCCCACCTCACCTCACCGCTCACCTCACCGCCCACCTCACCTCACCGCTCACCTCACCGCCCACCTCACCTCACCGCTCACCTCACCGCCCACATCACCTCACCGCTCACCTCACCGCCCACCTCACCTCACCGCCCACCTCACCTCACCGCTCACCTCACCGCCCACCTCACCTCACCGCTCACCTCACCGCCCACCTCACCTCACCGCTCACCTCACCGCCCACCTCACCTCACCGCTCACCTCACCGCTCACCTCTCCTCACCGCTCACCTCACCGCTCACCTCACCTCACCGCTCACCTCACCGCTCACCTCATCTCACCGCTCACCTCACCTCACCGCTCACCTCACCGCTCACCTCACCTCACCGCTCACCTCACCGCTCACATCACCTCACCGCTCACCTCACCGCTCACCTCACCTCACCGCTCACCTCACCGCTCACCTCACCGCTCACCTCTCACCTCACCGCTCACCTCACTGCTCACCTCACCGCTCACCTCTCACCTCACCTCACCACTCACCTCTCACCTCACCGCTCACCTCACCGCTCACCTCACCGCTCACCGCTCACCTCACCGCTCACCTCACCGCTCACCTCACCGCTCACCGCTCACTTCACCGCTCACCTCACCGCTCGCCGCTCACCTCAACGCTCACCTCACCGCTCACCGCTGACCTCACCGCTCACCTCACCGCTCACCTCACCGCTCACCGCTCACCTCACCGCTCACCTCACCGCTCACCTCACCGCTCACCTCACCGCTCACCGCTCACCTCACCGCTCACCTCACCGCTCACCGCTCACCTCACCGCTCACCGCTCACCTCACCGCTCACCTCACCTCACCGCTCACCTCACCGCTCACCTCACCTCACCGCTCACCTCACCGCTCACCTCACCTCACCGCTCACCTCACCTCACCACTCACCTCACGGCTCACCTCACCTCACCTAACCGCTCACCTCACCACTCACCTCACACCTCACCTCACCGCTCACCTCACCGCTCACCTCACCTCACCGCTCACCTCACCGCCCACCTCACCTCACCGCTCACCTCACCGCTCACCTCACCTCACCGCTCACCTCACCGCTCACCTCACCTCACCGCTCACCTCACCGCTCACCTCACCTCACCGCTCACCTCACCGCTCACCTCACCTCACTGCTCACCTCACCGCTCACCTCACCACTCACCTCACCTCAACGCTCACCTCACCTCACCGCTCACCTCACCTCACCTCACCGCTCACCTCACCGCCCATCTCACCTCACCGCTCACCTCACCGCCCACCTCACCTCACCGCTCACCTCACCGCCCACCTCACCTCACCGCTCACCTCACCGCACCGCTCACCTCACCGCCCACCTCACCTCACCGCTCACCTCACCGCCCACCTCACCTCACCGCTCACCTCACCGCCCACCTCACCTCACCGCTCACCTCACCGCCCACCTCACCTCACCTCACCGCTCGCCTCACCGCCCACCTCACCTCACCGCTCGCCTCACCGCCCACCTCACCTCACCGCTCGCCTCACCGCCCACCTCACCTCACCGCTCACCTCACCGCCCACCTCACCTCACCGCTCACCTCTCCTCACCGCTCACCTCACCGCTCACCTCACCTCACCGCTCACCTCACCGCTCACCTCACCTCACCGCTCACCTCACCGCTCACCGCTCACCTCACCGCTCACCTCACCGCTCACCGCTCACCTCACCGCTCACCGCTCACCTCACCGCTCACCTCACCGCTCACCTCACCTCACCGCTCACCTCACCGCTCACCTCACCTCACCGCTCACCTCACCGCTCACCGCTCACCTCACCGCCCACCTCACCTCACCGCTCACCTCACCGCCCACCTCACCTCACCGCTCACCTCACCGCCCACCTCACCTCACCGCTCACCTCACCGCCCACCTCACCTCACCGCTCACCTCACCGCCCACCTCACCTCACCGCTCACCTCACCGCCCACCTCACCTCACCGCTCACCTCACCGCCCACCTCACCTCACCGCTCACCTCACCGCCCACCTCACCTCACCGCTCACCTCACCGCCCACCTCACCTCACCGCTCACCTCACCGCCCACATCACCTCACCGCTCACCTCACCGCCCACCTCACCTCACCGCTCACCTCACCGCCCACCTCACCTCACCGCTCACCTCACCGCCCACCTCACCTCACTGCTCACCTCACCGCCCACCTCACCTCACTGCTCACCTCACCGCTCACCTCTCCTCACCGCTCACCTCACCGCTCACCTCACCTCACCGCTCACCTCACCGCTCACCTCATCTCACCGCTCACCTCACCTCACCGCTCACCTCACCGCTCACCTCACCTCACCGCTCACCTCACCGCTCACATCACCTCACCGCTCACCTCACCGCTCACCTCACCTCACCGCTCACCTCACCGCTCACCTCACCGCTCACCTCACCGCTCACCTCTCACCTCACCGCTCACCTCACTGCTCACCTCACCGCTCACCTCTCACCTCACCTCACCACTCACCTCTCACCTCACCGCTCACCTCACCGCTCACCTCACCGCTCACCTCACCGCTCACCTCACCGCTCACCGCTCACCTCACCGCTCACCTCACCGCTCACCTCACCGCTCACCTCACCGCTCGCCGCTCACCTCAACGCTCACCTCACCGCTCACCGCTGACCTCACCGCTCACCTCACCGCTCACCTCACCGCTCACCGCTCACCTCACCGCTCACCTCACCGCTCACCTCACCGCTCACCTCACCGCTCACCGCTCACCTCACCGCTCACCTCACCGCTCACCGCTCACCTCACCGCTCACCGCTCACCTCACCGCTCACCTCACCTCACCGCTCACCTCACCGCTCACCTCACCTCACCGCTCACCTCACCGCTCACCTCACCTCACCGCTCACCTCACCTCACCACTCACCTCACCGCTCACCTCACCTCACATAACCGCTCACCTCACCACTCACCTCACACCTCACCTCACCGCTCACCTCACCGCTCACCTCACCTCACCGCTCACCTCACCGCCCACCTCACCTCACCGCTCACCTCACCGCTCACCTCACCTCACCGCTCACCTCACCGCTCACCTCACCTCACCGCTCACCTCACCGCTCACCTCACCGCTCACCTCACCTCACCGCTCACCTCACCGCTCACCTCACCTCACTGCTCACCTCACCGCTCACCTCACCACTCACCTCACCTCAACGCTCACCTCACCTCACCGCTCACCTCACCTCACCTCACCGCTCACCTCACCGCCCATCTCACCTCACCGCTCACCTCACCGCCCACCTCACCTCACCGCTCACCTCACCGCCCACCTCACCTCACCGCTCACCTCACCGCACCGCTCACCTCACCGCCCACCTCACCTCACCGCTCACCTCACCGCCCACCTCACCTCACCGCCCACCTCACCTCACCGCTCACCTCACCGCCCACCTCACCTCACCTCACCGCTCGCCTCACCGCCCACCTCACCTCACCGCTCGCCTCACCGCCCACCTCACCTCACCGCTCGCCTCACCGCCCACCTCACCTCACCGCTCACCTCACCGCCCACCTCACCTCACCGCTCACCTCTCCTCACCGCTCACCTCACCGCTCACCTCACCTCACCGCTCACCTCACCGCTCACCTCACCTCACCGCTCACCTCACCGCTCACCTCACCTCACCGCTCACCTCACCGCTCACCGCTCACCTCACCGCTCACCGCTCACCTCACCGCTCACCTCACCGCTCACCTCACCTCACCGCTCACCTCACCGCTCACCTCACCTCACCGCTCACCTCACCGCTCACCGCTCACCTCACCGCCCACCTCACCTCACCGCTCACCTCACCGCCCACCTCACCTCACCGCTCACCTCACCGCCCACCTCACCTCACCGCTCACCTCACCGCCCACCTCACCTCACCGCTCACCTCACCGCCCACCTCACCTCACCGCTCACCTCACCGCCCACCTCACCTCACCGCTCACCTCACCGCCCACCTCACCTCACCGCTCACCTCACCGCCCACCTCACCTCACCGCTCACCTCACCGCCCACCTCACCTCACCGCTCACCTCACCGCCCACATCACCTCACCGCTCACCTCACCGCCCACCTCACCTCACCGCCCACCTCACCTCACCTCACCTCGCCTCACCGCTCACCTCGCCTCACTGCTCACCTCACCGCTCACCTCACCGCTCACCTCACCTCACCGCTCACCTCACCTCACCTCGCCTCACCGCTCACCTCACCGCTCACCTCACCTCACCGCTCACCTCACCTCACCTCACCTCGCCTCACCGCTCACCTCGCCTCACCGCTCACCTCACCTCACCTCACCGCTCACCTCACCTCATCGCTCACCTCACCTCACCGCTCACCTCACCTCACCGCTCACCTCACCTCACCGCTCACCTCACCCCACCTCACCGCTCACCTCATCTCACCACTCACCTCACCTCACAACTCACCGCTCACCTCACCTCACCGCTCACCTCACCGCTCACCTCACCTCACCGCTCACCTCATCTCACCTCACCGCTCACCTCACCTCACCGCTCACCTCACCTCATCGCTCACCTCACCTCACCGCTCACCTCACCTCACCGCTCACCTCACCTCACCGCTCACCTCACCCCACCTCACCGCTCACCTCATCTCACCGCTCACCTCACCTCACACCTCACCGCTCACCTCACCTCACCGCTCACCTCACCGCTCACCTCACCTCACCGCTCACCTCAACTCATCTCACCGCTCACCTCACCTCACCTCACCGCTCACCTCACCTCACCTCACCGCTCACCTCACCTCACCTCACCGCTCACCTCACCTCACCGCTCACCTCACCGCTCCTCACCTCACCGCTCACCTCACCTCACCGCTCACCTCACCGCTCACCTCACCTCACCTCACCGCTCACCTCACCTCACCTCACCGCTCACCTCACCGCTCACCTCACCGCTCACCTCACCGCTCACCGCTCACCTCACCGCTCACCTCACCTCACCGCTCACCTCACCGCTCACCTCACCTCACCGCTCACCTCACCGCTCACCTCACCTCACCGCTCACCTCACCTCACCACTCACCTCACCGCTCACCTCACCTCACCTAACCGCTCACCTCACCACTCACCTCACACCTCACCTCACCGCTCACCTCACCGCTCACCTCACCTCACCGCTCACCTCACCGCCCACCTCACCTCACCGCTCACCTCACCGCTCACCTCACCTCACCGCTCACCTCACCGCTCACCTCACCTCACCGCTCACCTCACCGCTCACCTCACCGCTCACCTCACCTCACCGCTCACCTCACCGCTCACCTCACCTCACTGCTCACCTCACCGCTCACCTCACCACTCACCTCACCTCAACGCTCACCTCACCGCTCACCTCACCTCACCTCACCGCTCACCTCACCGCCCATCTCACCTCACCGCTCACCTCACCGCCCACCTCACCTCACCGCTCACCTCACCGCCCACCTCACCGCACCGCTCACCTCACCGCACCGCTCACCTCACCGCCCACCTCACCTCACCGCTCACCTCACCGCCCACCTCACCTCACCGCTCACCTCACCGCCCACCTCACCTCACCGCTCACCTCACCGCCCACCTCACCTCACCTCACCGCTCGCCTCACCGCCCACCTCACCTCACCGCTCGCCTCACCGCCCACCTCACCTCACCGCTCGCCTCACCGCCCACCTCACCTCACCGCTCACCTCACCGCCCACCTCACCTCACCGCTCACCTCTCCTCACCGCTCACATCACCGCTCACCTCACCTCACCGCTCACCTCACCGCTCACCTCACCTCACCGCTCACCTCACCGCTCACCTCACCTCACCGCTCACCTCACCGCTCACCGCTCACCGCTCACCTCACCGCTCACCTCACCGCTCACCTCACCTCACCGCTCACCTCACCGCTCACCTCACCTCACCGCTCACCTCACCGCTCACCGCTCACCTCACCGCCCACCTCACCTCACCGCTCACCTCACCGCCCACCTCACCTCACCGCTCACCTCACCGCCCACCTCACCTCACCGCTCACCTCACCGCCCACCTCACCTCACCGCTCACCTCACCGCCCACCTCACCTCACCGCTCACCTCACCGCCCACCTCACCTCACCGCTCACCTCACCGCCCACCTCACCTCACCGCTCACCTCACCGCCCACCTCACCTCACCGCTCACCTCACCGCCCACCTCACCTCACCGCTCACCTCACCGCCCACATCACCTCACCGCTCACCTCACCGCCCAACTCACCTCACCGCCCACCTCACCTCACCTCACCTCGCCTCACCGCTCACCTCGCCTCACCGCTCACCTCACCGCTCACCTCACCTCACCGCTCACCTCACCGCTCACCTCACCTCACCGCTCACCTCACCTCACCTCGCCTCACCGCTCACCTCACCGCTCACCTCACCTCACCGCTCACCTCACCTCACCTCACCTCGCCTCACCGCTCACCTCGCCTCACCGCTCACCTCACCTCACCTCACCGCTCACCTCACCTCATCGCTCACCTCACCTCACCGCTCACCTCACCTCACCGCTCACCTCACCCCACCTCACCGCTCACCTCATCTCACCGCTCACCTCACCTCACACCTCACCGCTCACCTCACCTCACCGCTCACCTCACCGCTCACCTCACCTCACCGCTCACCTCATCTCACCTCACCGCTCACCTCACCTCACCGCTCACCTCACCTCATCGCTCACCTCACCTCACCGCTCACCTCACCTCACCGCTCACCTCACCTCACCGCTCACCTCACCCCACCTCACCGCTCACCTCATCTCACCGCTCACCTCACCTCACACCTCACCGCTCACCTCACCTCACCGCTCACCTCACCGCTCACCTCACCTCACCGCTCACCTCAACTCATCTCACCGCTCACCTCACCTCACCTCACCGCTCACCTCACCTCACCTCACCGCTCACCTCACCTCACCTCACCGCTCACCTCACCTCACCGCTCACCTCACCGCTCCTCACCTCACCGCTCACCTCACCTCACACCTCACCTCACCTCACAGCTCACCTCACCTCACCTCGCCTCACCGCTCACCTCACCGCTCACCTCACCGCTCACCTCACCTCACCGCTCACCTCACCTCACCTCACCGCTCACCTCACCGCTCACCCTCACCGCTCACCTCTCCTCACCGCTCACCTCACCGCTCACCTCACCGCTCACCTCACCTCACCGCTCACCTCACCGCTCACCTCACCTCACCGCTCACCTCACCGCTCACCTCACCGCTCACCTCACCTCACCTCACCGCTCACCTCACCTCACCGCTCACCTCACCTCACCGCTCACCTCACCGCTCACCTCACCTCACCGCTCACCTCACCGCTCACCGCTCACCTCACCGCTCACCTCACCTCACCGCTCACCTCACCGCTCACCTCACCTCACCGCTCACCTCACCTCACCCCTCACCTCACCTCACCCCTCACCTCACCTCACCGCTCACCTCACCGCTCACCTCTCGCCTCACCGCTCACTTCACCGCTCACCTCACCGCTCAACTCACCTCACCGCTCACCTCACCTCACCGCTCACCTCACCGCTCACCTCACCGCTCACCTCTCACCTCACCGCTCACCTCTCACCTCACCGCTCACCTCACCGCTCACCTCTCACCTCACCTCACCGCTCACCGCTCACCTCTCACCTCACCGCTCACCTCACCGCTCACCTCACCGCTCACCTCACCGCTCACCTCACCGCTCACCGCTCACCTCACCGCTCACCTCACAGCTCACCGCTCACCTCACCGCTCACCTCACCGCTCACCTCACCGCTCACCTCACCGCCCACCTCACCTCACCTCACCGCTCGCCTCACCGCCCACCTCACCTCACCGCTCGCCTCACCGCCCACCTCACCTCACCGCTCGCCTCACCGCCCACCTCACCTCACCGCTCACCTCACCGCCCACCTCACCTCACCGCTCACCTCTCCTCACCGCTCACCTCACCGCTCACCTCACCTCACCGCTCACCTCACCGCTCACCTCACCTCACCGCTCACCTCACCGCTCACCTCACCTCACCGCTCACCTCACCGCTCACCGCTCACCTCACCGCTCACCTCACCGCTCACCTCACCGCTCACCTCACCGCTCACCTCACCTCACCGCTCACCTCACCGCTCACCTCACCTCACCGCTCACCTCACCGCTCACCGCTCACCTCACCGCCCACCTCACCTCACCGCTCATCCTCACCGCCCACCTCACCTCACCGCTCACCTCACCGCCCACCTCACCTCACCGCTCACCTCACCGCCCACCTCACCTCACCGCTCACCTCACCGCCCACCTCACCTCACCGCTCACCTCACCGCCCACCTCACCTCACCGCTCACCTCACCGCCCACCTCACCTCACCGCTCACCTCACCGCCCACCTCACCTCACCGCTCACCTCACCGCCCACCTCACCTCACCGCTCACCTCACCGCCCACATCACCTCACCGCTCACCTCACCGCCCACCTCACCTCACCGCCCACCTCGCCTCACCGCTCACCTCGCCTCACCGCTCACCTCACCTCACCGCTCACCTCACCTCACCGCTCATCTCACCTCACCGCTCACCTCACCTCACCGCTCACCTCACCTCACCTCGCCTCACCGCTCACCTCACCGCTCACCTCACCTCACCGCTCACCTCACCTCACCTCACCTCGCCTCACCGCTCACCTCGCCTCACCGCTCACCTCACCTCACCTCACCGCTCACCTCACCTCATCGCTCATCTCACCTCACCGCTCACCTCACCTCACCGCTCACCTCACCTCACCGCTCACCTCACCCCACCTCACCGCTCACCTCATCTCACCGCTCACCTCACCTCACACCTCACCGCTCACCTCACCTCACCGCTCACCTCACCGCTCACCTCACCTCACCGCTCACCTCACCTCACCTCACCGCTCACCTCACCTCACCGCTCACCTCACCTCATCGCTCACCTCACCTCACCGCTCACCTCACCTCACCGCTCACCTCACCTCACCGCTCACCTCACCCCACCTCACCGCTCACCTCATCTCACCGCTCACCTCACCTCACACCTCACCGCTCACCTCACCGCTCACCTCACACCTCACCTCACCTCACCGCTCACCTCACCTCACCTCGCCTCACCGCTCACCTCACCGCTCACCTCACCTCACCGCTCACCTCACCTCACCTCACCGCTCACCTCACCGCTCACCTCACCGCTCACCTCTCCTCACCGCTCACCTCACCGCTCACCTCACCTCACCGCTCACCTCACCGCTCACCTCACCTCACCGCTCACCTCACCGCTCACCTCACCTCACCGCTCACCTCACCGCTCACCTCACCGCTCACCTCACCTCACCACTCACCTCACCGCTCACCTCACCTCACCGCTCACCTCACCGCTCACCTCACCGCTCACCTCACCTCACCTCACCGCTCACCTCACCTCACCGCTCACCTCACCGCTCACCTCACCTCACCGCTCACCTCACCGCTCACCGCTCACCTCACCGCTCACCTCACCTCACCGCTCACCTCACCTCACCCCTCACCTCACCTCACCCCTCACCTCACCTCACCGCTCACCTCACCGCTCACCTCTCGCCTCACCGCTCACTTCACCGCTCACCTCACCGCTCAACTCACCTCACCGCTCACCTCACCTCACCGCTCACCTCACCGCTCACCTCACCGCTCACCTCTCACCTCACCGCTCACCTCTCACCTCACCGCTCACCTCACCGCTCACCTCTCACCTCACCTCACCGCTCACCGCTCACCTCTCACCTCACCTCACCGCTCACCTCACCGCTCACCTCACCGCTCACCTCACCGCTCACCGCTCACCTCACCGCTCACCTCACCGCTCACCTCACCGCTCACCGCTCACCTCACCGCTCACCTCACCGCTCACCGCTCACCTCACCGCTCACCTCACCGCTCACCGCACCGCTCACCTCACCTCACCGCTCCCCTCACCGCTCACCTCACCTCACCGCTCACCTCACCGCTCACCTCACCTCACCGCTCACCTCACCTCACCGCTCACCTCACCTCACCGCTCACCTCACCGCTCACCTCACCGCTCACCTCACCGCTCACCTCACCTAACCGCTCACCTCACCGCTCACCTCACCTCACCGCTCACCTCACCGCTCACCTCACCTCACCGCTCACCTCACCGCTCACCTCACCTCACCGCTCACCTCACCGCCCACCTCACCTCACCGCTCACCTCACCGCTCACCTCACCTCACCGCTCACCTCACCTCACCGCTCACCTCACCTCACCGCTCACCTCACCGCTCACCTCACCTCACCGCTCACCTCACCGCTCACCTCACCTCACTGCTCACCTCACCTCACCGCTCACCTCACCGCTCACCTCACCTCAACGCTCACCTCACCGCTCACCTCACCTCACCGCTCACCTCACCGCTCACCTCACCTCACCACTCACCTCACCGCTCACCTCACCGCTCACCTCACCTCACCGCTCACCTCACCTCACCGCTCACCTCACCGCTCACCTCACCTCACCGCTCACCTCACCGCTCACCTCACCGTTCACCTCACCGCTCACCTCACCGCTCACCTCACCGCTCACCTCACCCCTCACCTCACCGCTCAACGCTCACCTCACCCCTCACCTCACCGCTCACCTCACCGCTCACCTCACCCCTCACCTCACCGCTCAACGCTCACCTCACCGCTCACCTCACCTCACCGCTCACCTCACCGCTCACCTCACCTCACCGCTCACCTCACCGCTCACCTCACCTCACCGCTCACCTCACCTCACCGCTCACCTCACCTCACCGCTCACCTCACCGCCCACCTCACCTCACCGCTCACCTCACCGCCCACCTCACCTCACCGCTCACCTCACCGCCCACCTCACCTCACCGCTCACCTCACCGCCCACCTCACCTCACCGCTCACCTCACCGCCCACCTCACCTCACCGCTCACCTCACCGCCCACCTCACCTCACCGCTCACCTCACCTCACCTCACCGCTTCATCACCTCACCTCACACCTCACCTCACCGCTCACCTCACCGCTCACCTCACCTCACCTCACCGCTCACCTCACCGCTCACCTCACCTCACCTCACCGCTCACCTCACCTCACCTCGACTCACCGCTCACCTCTCCGCTCACCTCACCTCACCTCGCCTCACCGCTCACCTCGCCTCACCGCTCACCTCACCTCACCGCTCACCTCACCTCACCGCTCACCTCACCGCTCACCTCACCTCACCTCGCCTCACCGCTCACCTCACCTCACCTCGCCTCACCGCTCACCTCGCATCACCGCTCACCTCACCTCACCTCACCGCTCACCTCACCTCATCGCTCACCTCACCTCACCGCTCACCTCACCGCTCACCTCACCGCTCACCTCACCCCACCTCACCGCTCACCTCATCTCACCGCTCACCTCACCTCACACCTCACCGCTCACCTCACCTCACCGCTCACCGCTCACCTCACCTCACCGCTCACCTCACCTCACCGCTCACCTCACCTCACCTAACCTCACCGCTCACCTCACCTCACCGCTCACCTCACCTCACCTCACCGCTCACCTCACCTCACCTCACCGCTCACCTCACCTCACCTCACCTCTCACCTCACCTCACCTCACCGCTCACCTCACCTCACCGCTCACCTCACCTCACCGCTCACCTCACCTCACCTCACCGCTCACCTCACCGCTCACCTCACCTCACCGCTCACCTCACCTCACCTCACCGCTCACCTCACCTCACCGCTCACCTCACCGCTCACCTCACCTCACCGCTCACCTCACCTCACCTCACCGCTCACCTCACCTCACCGCTCACCTCACCTCACCGCTCACCTCACCTCACCGCTCACCTCACCTCACCGCTCACCTCACCTCACCGCTCACCGCACCTCACCGCTCACCTCACCTCACCTCACACCTCACCGCTCACCTCACCGCTCACCTCACCTCACCGCTCAGCTCACCTCACCGCTCAGCTCACCTCACCGCTCAGCTCACCTCACCGCTCCGCTCACCTCACCGCTCAGCTCAGCTCACCGCTCAGCTCAGCTCACCGCTCTGCTCAGCTCACCGCTCAGCTCAGCTCACCGCTCAGCTCACCACCCAGCTCACCACCCAGCTCACCACCCAGCTCACCACTCAGCTCACCACTCAGCTCACCACTTAGCTCGCCACTCAGCTCGCCACTCAGCTCACCACTCAGCTCACCACTCAGCTCACCACACTCCACAGCTCACCACTCACCGCACCGCTCACCTCACCGCCCACCTCACCTCACCGCTCACCTCACCACCCACCTCACCTCACCGCTCACCTCACCGCCCACCTCACCTCACCGCTCACCTCACCGCCCACCTCACCTCACCGCTCACCTCACCGCCCACCTCACCTCACCGCTCACCTCACCGCCCACCTCACCTCACCGCTCACCTCACCGCCCACCTCACCTCACCGCTCACCTCACCGCTCACCTCACCGCCCACCTCACCTCACCGCTCACCTCACCGCCCACCTCACCTCACCGCTCACCTCACCGCCCACCTCACCTCACCGCTCACCTCACCGCCCACCTCACCTCACCGCTCACCTCACCGCCCACCTCACCGCCCACCTCACCTCACCGCTCACCTCACCGCCCACCTCACCTCACCGCTCACCTCACCGCCCACCTCACCGCTCACCTCACCGCCCACCTCACCTCACCGCTCACCTCACCGCCCACCTCACCTCACCGCTCACCTCACCGCCCACCTCACCTCACCGCTCACCTCACCGCCCACCTCACCTCACCGCTCACCTCACCGCCCACATCACCTCACCGCTCACCTCACCGCCCACCTCACCTCACCGCCCACCTCACCTCACCTCACCTCGCCTCACCGCTCACCTCGCCTCACCGCTCACCTCACCGCTCACCTCACCTCACCGCTCACCTCACCGCTCACCTCACCTCACCGCTCACCTCACCTCACCGCTCACCTCACCCCACCTCACCGCTCACCTCATCTCACCGCTCACCTCACCTCACACCTCACCGCTCACCTCACCTCACCGCTCACCTCACCGCTCACCTCACCTCACCTCTCACCTCACCTCACCTCACCGCTCACCTCACCGCTCACCTCACCTCACCGCTCACCTCACCTCACCTCACCGCTCACCTCACCGCTCACCTCACCTCACCGCTCACCTCACCTCACCTCACCGCTCACCTCACCTCACCGCTCACCTCACCGCTCACCTCACCTCACCTCACCGCTCACCTCACCTCACCTCACCGCTCACCTCACCTCACCGCTCACCTCACCTCACCGCTCACCTCACCTCACCGCTCACCTCACCTCACCGCTCACCTCACCTCACCTCACACCTCACCGCTCACCTCACCGCTCACCTCACCGCTCAGCTCACCTCACCGCTCAGCTCACCTCACCGCTCAGCTCACCTCACCGCTCCGCTCACCTCACCGCTCAGCTCAGCTCACCGCTCAGCTCAGCTCACCGCTCTGCTCAGCTCACCGCTCAGCTCAGCTCACCGCTCAGCTCACCACCCAGCTCACCACCCAGCTCACCACCCAGCTCACCACTCAGCTCACCACTCAGCTCACCACTTAGCTCGCCACTCAGCTCGCCACTCAGCTCACCACTCAGCTCACCACTCAGCTCACCACACTCCACAGCTCACCACTCACCTCACCGCTCACCTCACCGCCCACCTCACCTCACCGCTCACCTCACCACCCACCTCACCTCACAGCTCACCTCACCGCCCACCTCACCTCACCGCTCACCTCACCGCCCACCTCACCTCACCGCTCACCTCACCGCCCACCTCACCTCACCGCTCACCTCACCGCCCACCTCACCTCACCGCTCACCTCACCGCCCACCTCACCTCACCGCTCACCTCACCGCTCACCTCACCGCCCACCTCACCTCACCGCTCACCTCACCGCCCACCTCACCTCACCGCTCACCTCACCGCCCAC
Organism: Petromyzon marinus; assembly: GCF_048934315.1. NCBI lineage: Eukaryota > Metazoa > Chordata > Hyperoartia > Petromyzontiformes > Petromyzontidae > Petromyzon > Petromyzon marinus. The sequence goes on along the minus strand of NW_027423402.1, from coordinate 615,118 downwards.
CTCACCTCACCGCTCACCTCACCGCCCAACTCACCGCCCACCTCACCTCACCGCTCACCTCACCGCCCACCTCACCTCACCGCTCACCTCACCGCCCACCTCACCTCACCGCTCACCTCACCGCCCACCTCACCTCACCGCTCACCTCACCGCCCACCTCACCTCACCGCTCACCTCACCGCCCACCTCACCTCACCGCTCACCTCACCGCCCACCTCACCTCACCGCTCACCTCACCGCCCACATCACCTCACCGCTCACCTCACCGCCCACCTCACCTCACCGCCCACCTCACCTCACCTCACCTCGCCTCACCGCTCACCTCGCCTCACCGCTCACCTCACCGCTCACCTCACCTCACCGCTCACCTCACCGCTCACCTCACCTCACCGCTCACCTCACCTCACCTCGCCTCACCGCTCACCTCACCGCTCACCTCACCTCACCGCTCACCTCACCTCACCTCGCCTCACCGCTCACCTCGCCTCACCGCTCACCTCACCTCACCTCACCGCTCACCTCACCTCACCGCTCACCTCACCCCACCTCACCGCTCACCTCATCTCACCGCTCACCTCACCTCACACCTCACCGCTCACCTCACCTCACCGCTCACCTCACCGCTCACCTCACCTCACCGCTCACCTCATCTCACCTCACCGCTCACCTCACCTCACCGCTCACCTCACCTCATCGCTCACCTCACCTCACCGCTCACCTCACCTCACCGCTCACCTCACCTCACCGCTCACCTCACCCCACCTCACCGCTCACCTCATCTCACCGCTCACCTCACCTCACACCTCACCGCTCACCTCACCTCACCGCTCACCTCACCGCTCACCTCACCTCACCGCTCACCTCAACTCATCTCACCGCTCACCTCACCTCACCTCACCGCTCACCTCACCTCACCTCACCGCTCACCTCACCTCACCGCTCACCTCACCGCTCCTCACCTCACCGCTCACCTCACCTCACAGCTCACCTCACCTCACCGCTCACCTCACCTCACCTCGCCTCACCGCTCACCTCACCGCTCACCTCACCGCTCACCTCACCTCACCGCTCACCTCACCTCACCTCACCGCTCACCTCACCGCTCACCTCACCGCTCACCTCTCCTCACCGCTCACCTCACCGCTCACCTCACCTCACCGCTCACCTCACCGCTCACCTCACCTCACCGCTCACCTCACCGCTCACCTCACCTCACCGCTCACCTCACCGCTCACCTCACCGCTCACCTCACCTCACCACTCACCTCACCGCTCACCTCACCTCACCGCTCACCTCACCGCTCACCTCACCGCTCACCTCACCTCACCTCACCGCTCACCTCACCTCACCGCTCACCTCACCGCTCACCTCACCTCACCGCTCACCTCACCGCTCACCGCTCACCTCACCGCTCACCTCACCTCACCGCTCACCTCACCGCTCACCTCACCTCACCGCTCACCTCACCTCACCCCTCACCTCACCTCACCCCTCACCTCACCTCACCGCTCACCTCACCGCTCACCTCTCGCCTCACCGCTCACTTCACCGCTCACCTCACCGCTCAACTCACCTCACCGCTCACCTCACCTCACCGCTCACCTCACCGCTCACCTCACCGCTCACCTCTCACCTCACCGCTCACCTCTCACCTCACCGCTCACCTCACCGCTCACCTCTCACCTCACCGCTCACCTCTCACCTCACCGCTCACCTCACCGCTCACCTCACCGCTCACCTCACCGCTCACCGCTCACCTCACCGCTCACCTCACCGCTCACCGCTCACCTCACCGCTCACCTCACCGCTCACCTCACCGCTCACCTCACCTCACCTCACCGCTCGCCTCACCGCCCACCTCACCTCACCGCTCGCCTCACCGCCCACCTCACCTCACCGCTCGCCTCACCGCCCACCTCACCTCACCGCTCACCTCACCGCCCACCTCACCTCACCGCTCACCTCTCCTCACCGCTCACCTCACCGCTCACCTCACCTCACCGCTCACCTCACCGCTCACCTCACCTCACCGCTCACCTCACCGCTCACCTCACCTCACCGCTCACCTCACCGCTCACCGCTCACCTCACCGCTCACCTCACCGCTCACCTCACCGCTCACCTCACCGCTCACCTCACCGCTCACCTCACCTCACCGCTCACCTCACCGCTCACCTCACCTCACCGCTCACCTCACCGCTCACCGCTCACCTCACCGCCCACCTCACCTCACCGCTCACCTCACCGCCCACCTCACCTCACCGCTCACCTCACCGCCCACCTCACCTCACCGCTCACCTCACCGCCCACCTCACCTCACCGCTCACCTCACCGCCCACCTCACCTCACCGCTCACCTCACCGCCCACCTCACCTCACCGCTCACCTCACCGCCCACCTCACCTCACCGCTCACCTCACCGCCCACCTCACCTCACCGCTCACCTCACCGCCCACCTCACCTCACCGCTCACCTCACCGCCCACATCACCTCACCGCTCACCTCACCACCCACCTCACCTCACCGCCCACCTCGCCTCACCGCTCACCTCGCCTCACCGCTCACCTCACCTCACCGCTCACCTCACCTCACCGCTCACCTCACCTCACCGCTCACCTCACCGCTCACCTCACCTCACCGCTCACCTCACCTCACCTCGCCTCACCGCTCACCTCACCGCTCACCTCACCTCACCGCTCACCTCACCTCACCTCACCTCGCCTCACCGCTCACCTCACCTCACCTCACCGCTCACCTCACCTCACCGCTCACCTCACCTCACCGCTCACCTCACCGCTCACCTCACCGCTCACCTCACCTCACCACTCACCTCACCGCTCACCTCACCTCACCGCTCACCTCACCGCTCACCTCACCGCTCACCTCACCTCACCTCACCGCTCACCTCACCTCACCGCTCACCTCACCTCACCGCTCACCTCACCGCTCACCGCTCACCTCACCGCTCACCTCACCTCACCGCTCACCTCACCGCTCACCTCACCTCACCGCTCACCTCACCTCACCCCTCACCTCACCTCACCCCTCACCTCACCTCACCCCTCACCTCACCGCTCACCTCTCGCCTCACCGCTCACTTCACCGCTCACCTCACCGCTCAACTCACCTCACCGCTCACCTCACCTCACCGCTCACCTCACCGCTCACCTCACCGCTCACCTCTCACCTCACCGCTCACCTCTCACCTCACCGCTCACCTCACCGCTCACCTCTCACCTCACCGCTCACCTCTCACCTCACCGCTCACCTCACCGCTCACCTCACCGCTCACCTCACCGCTCACCTCACCGCTCACCGCTCACCTCACCGCTCACCTCACCGCTCACCGCTCACCTCACCGCTCACCTCACCGCTCACCTCACCGCTCACCTCACCGCTCACCTCACCTCACCTCACCGCTCGCCTCACCGCCCACCTCACCTCACCGCTCGCCTCACCGCCCACCTCACCTCACCGCTCGCCTCACCGCCCACCTCACCTCACCGCTCACCTCACCGCCCACCTCACCTCACCGCTCACCTCTCCTCACCGCTCACCTCACCGCTCACCTCACCTCACCGCTCACCTCACCGCTCACCTCACCTCACCGCTCACCTCACCGCTCACCTCACCTCACCGCTCACCTCACCGCTCACCGCTCACCTCACCGCTCACCTCACCGCTCACCTCACCGCTCACCTCACCGCTCAACTCACCTCACCGCTCACCTCACCTCACCGCTCACCTCACCTCACCGCTCACCTCACCGCTCACCGCTCACCTCACCGCCCACCTCACCTCACCGCTCACCTCACCGCCCACCTCACCTCACCGCTCACCTCACCGCCCACCTCACCTCACCGCTCACCTCACCGCCCACCTCACCTCACCGCTCACCTCACCGCCCACCTCACCTCACCGCTCACCTCACCGCCCACCTCACCTCACCGCTCACCTCACCGCCCACCTCACCTCACCGCTCACCTCACCGCCCACCTCACCTCACCGCTCACCTCACCGCCCACCTCACCTCACCGCTCACCTCACCGCCCACATCACCTCACCGCTCACCTCACCGCCCACCTCACCTCACCGCCCACCTCGCCTCACCGCTCACCTCGCCTCACCGCTCACCTCACCTCACCGCTCACCTCACCTCACCGCTCACCTCACCTCACCGCTCACCTCGCCGCTCACCTCACCTCACCGCTCACCTCACCTCACCTCGCCTCACCGCTCACCTCACCGCTCACCTCACCTCACCGCTCACCTCACCTCACCTCGCCTCACCGCTCACCTCGCCTCACCGCTCACCTCACCTCACCTCACCGCTCACCTCACCTCATCGCTCATCTCACCTCACCGCTCACCTCACCTCACCGCTCACCTCACCTCACCGCTCACCTCACCCCACCTCACCGCTCACCTCATCTCACCGCTCACCTCACCTCACACCTCACCGCTCACCTCACCTCACCGCTCACCTCACCGCTCACCTCACCTCACCGCTCACCTCATCTCACCTCACCGCTCACCTCACCTCACCGCTCACCTCACCTCATCGCTCACCTCACCTCACCGCTCACCTCACCTCACCGCTCACCTCACCTCACCGCTCACCTCACCCCACCTCACCGCTCACCTCATCTCACCGCTCACCTCACCTCACACCTCACCGCTCACCTCACCTCACCGCTCACCTCACCGCTCACCTCACCTCACCGCTCACCTCAACTCATCTCACCGCTCACCTCACCTCACCTCACCGCTCACCTCACCTCACCTCACCGCTCACCTCACCTCACCTCACCGCTCACCTCACCTCACCGCTCACCTCACCGCTCCTTACCTCACCGCTCACCTCACCTCACACCTCACCTCACCTCACCGCTCACCTCACCTCACCTCGCCTCACCGCTCACCTCACCGCTCACCTCACCTCACCGCTCACCTCACCTCACCTCACCGCTCACCTCACCGCTCACCTCTCCTCACCGCTCACCTCACCGCTCACCTCACCTCACCGCTCACCTCACCGCTCACCTCACCGCTCACCTCACCTCACCGCTCACCTCACCGCTCACCTCACCGCTCACCTCACCGCTCACCTCACGTCACCACTCACCTCACCGCTCACCTCACCTCACCGCTCACCTCACCGCTCACCTCACCTCACCTCACCGCTCACCTCACCTCACCGCTCACCTCACCGCTCACCTCACCTCACCGCTCACCTCACCGCTCACCGCTCACCTCACCGCTCACCGCTCACCTCACCGCTCACCTCACCTCACCGCTCACCTCACCGCTCACCTCACCTCACCCCTCACCTCACCTCACCCCTCACCTCACCTCACCGCTCACCTCACCGCTCACCTCTCGCCTCACCGCTCACTTCACCGCTCACCTCACCGCTCAACTCACCTCACCGCTCACCTCACCTCACCGCTCACCTCACCGCTCACCTCACCGCTCACCTCTCACCTCACCGCTCACCTCTCACCTCTCACCTCTCACCTCACCGCTCACCTCTCACCTCACCTCACCGCTCACCTCTCACCTCACCTCACCGCTCACCTCACCGCTCACCTCACCGCTCACCGCTCACCTCACCGCTCACCTCACCGCTCACCTCACCGCTCACCTCACCGCTCACCGCTCACCTCACCGCTCACCTGACCGTTCACCGCTCACCTCACCGCTCACCTCACCGCTCACCGCACCGCTCACCTCACCTCACCGCTCCCCTCACCGCTCACCTCACCTCACCGCTCACCTCACCGCTCACCTCACCTCACCGCACCTCACCGCTCACCTCACCTCACCGCTCACCTCACCGCTCACCTCACCGCTCACCTCACCTAACCGCTCACCTCACCGCTCACCTCACCTCACCGCTCACCTCACCGCTCACCTCACCTCACCGCTCACCTCACCGCTCACCTCACCGCTCACCTCACCGCCCACCTCACCTCACCGCTCACCTCACCGCTCACCTCACCTCACCGCTCACCTCACCTCACCGCTCACCTCACCTCACCGCTCACCTCACCGCTCACCTCACCTCACCGCTCACCTCACCGCTCAACTCACCTCACTGCTCACCTCACCTCACCGCTCACCTCACCGCTCACCTCACCTCAACGCTCACCTCACCGCTCACCTCACCTCACCGCTCACCTCACCGCTCACCTCACCTCACCACTCACCTCACCGCTCACCTCACCTCACCGCTCACCTCACCGCTCACCTCACCTCACCGCTCACCTCACCTCACCGCTCACCTCACCTCACCGCTCACCTCACCGCTCACCTCACCTCACCGCTCACCTCACCGCTCACCTCACCGTTCACCTCACCGCTCACCTCACCGCTCACCTCACCCCTCACCTCACCGCTCAACGCTCACCTCACCCCTCACCTCACCGCTCACCTCACCGCTCACCTCACCCCTCACCTCACCGCTCAACGCTCACCTCACCGCTCACCGCTCACCTCACCTCACCGCTCACCTCACCGCTCACCTCACCTCACCGCTCACCTCACCGCTCACCTCACCTCACCGCTCACCTCAACTCATCTCACCGCTCACCTCACCGCTCACCTCACCTCACCTCACCGCTCACCTCACCTCACCTCACCGCTCACCTCACCTCACCTCATCTCACACCTCACCTCACCGCTCACCTCACCGCTCACCTCACCTCACCTCACCGCTCACCTCACCGCTCACCTCACCTCACCTCACCGCTCACCTCACCTCACCTCGCCTCACCGCTCACCTCACCGCTCACCTCACCTCACCTCGCCTCACCGCTCACCTCGCCTCACCGCTCACCTCACCTCACCGCTCACCTCACCTCACCGCTCACCTCACCGCTCACCTCACCTCACCTCGCCTCACCGCTCACCTCACCGCTCACCTCACCTCACCGCTCACCTCACCTCACCTCACCTCGCCTCACCGCTCACCTCGCATCACCGCTCACCTCACCTCACCTCACCGCTCACCTCACCTCATCGCTCACCTCACCTCACCGCTCACCTCACCTCACCGCTCACCTCACCGCTCACCTCACCCCACCTCACCGCTCACCTCATCTCACCGCTCACCTCACCTCACACCTCACCGCTCACCTCACCTCACCGCTCACCGCTCACCTCACCTCACCGCTCACCTCACCTCACCGCTCACCTCACCTCACCGCTCACCTCACCGCTCACCTCACCTCACCGCTCACCTCACCTCACCTCACCGCTCACTTCACCTCACCTCACCGCTCACCTCACCTCACCTCACCGCTCACCTCACCTCACCGCTCACCTCACCTCACCGCTCACCTCACCTCACCGCTCACCTCACCTCACCTCACCGCTCACCTCACCGCTCACCTCACCTCACCGCTCACCTCACCTCACCTCACCGCTCACCTCACCTCACCGCTCACCTCACCGCTCACCTCACCTCACCTCACCGCTCACCTCACCTCACCGCTCACCTCACCTCACCTCACCGCTCACCTCACCTCACCGCTCACCTCACCTCACCGCTCACCTCACCTCACCGCTCACCTCACCTCACCGCTCACCTCACCTCACCGCTCACCTCACCGCCCACCTCACCTCACCGCTCACCTCACCGCCCACCTCACCTCACCGCTCACCTCACCGCCCACCTCACCTCACCGCTCACCTCACCGCCCACCTCACCTCACCGCTCACCTCACCGCCCACCTCACCTCACCGCTCACCTCACCGCCCACATCACCTCACCGCTCACCTCACCGCCCACCTCACCTCACCGCCCACCTCACCTCACCGCTCACCTCACCGCCCACCTCACCTCACCGCTCACCTCACCGCCCACCTCACCTCACCGCTCACCTCACCGCCCACCTCACCTCACCGCTCACCTCACCGCTCACCTCTCCTCACCGCTCACCTCACCGCTCACCTCACCGCTCACCTCACCTCACCGCTCACCTCACCGCTCACCTCACCTCACCGCTCACCTCACCTCACCGCTCACCTCACCTCACCGCTCACCTCACCTCACCGCTCACCTCACCGCTCACCTCACCGCTCACCTCACCGCTCACCTCACCGCTCACCTCACCGCTCACCTCACCGCTCACCTCACCGCCCACCTCACCTCACCGCTCACCTCACCGCTCACCTCACCTCACCGCTCACCTCACCTCACCGCTCACCTCACCTCACCGCTCACCTCACCGCTCACCTCACCTCACCGCTCACCTCACCGCTCAACTCACCTCACTGCTCACCTCACCTCACCGCTCACCTCACCGCTCACCTCACCTCAACGCTCACCTCACCGCTCACCTCACCTCACCGCTCACCTCACCGCTCACCTCACCTCACCACTCACCTCACCGCTCACCTCACCTCACCGCTCACCTCACCGCTCACCTCACCTCACCGCTCACCTCACCGCTCACCTCACCTCACCACTCACCTCACCGCTCACCTCACCTCACCGCTCACCTCACCGCTCACCTCACCTCACCGCTCACCTCACCTCACCGCTCACCTCACCTCACCGCTCACCTCACCTCACCGCTCACCTCACCTCACCGCTCACCTCACCGCTCACCTCACCGTTCACCTCACCGCTCACCTCACCGCTCACCTCACCCCTCACCTCACCGCTCAACGCTCACCTCACCCCTCACCTCACCGCTCACCTCACCGCTCACCTCACCCCTCACCTCACCGCTCAACGCTCACCTCACCGCTCACCGCTCACCTCACCTCACCGCTCACCTCACCGCTCACCTCACCTCACCGCTCACCGCTCACCTCACCTCACCGCTCACCTCACCGCTCACCTCACCTCACCGCTCACCTCAACTCATCTCACCGCTCACCTCACCGCTCACCTCACCTCACCTCACCGCTCACCTCACCTCACCTCACCGCTCACCTCACCTCACCTCACCGCTTCATCACCTCATCTCACACCTCACCTCACCGCTCACCTCACCGCTCACCTCACCTCACCTCACCGCTCACCTCACCGCTCACCTCACCTCACCTCACCGCTCACCTCACCTCACCTCGCCTCACCGCTCACCTCACCGCTCACCTCACCTCACCTCGCCTCACCGCTCACCTCGCCTCACCGCTCACCTCACCTCACCGCTCACCTCACCTCACCGCTCACCTCACCGCTCACCTCACCTCACCTCGCCTCACCGCTCACCTCACCGCTCACCTCACCTCACCTCTCACCTCACCTCACCTCACCTCGCCTCACCGCTCACCTCGCATCACCGCTCACCTCACCTCACCTCACCGCTCACCTCACCTCATCGCTCACCTCACCTCACCGCTCAGCTCACCTCACCGCTCACCTCACCGCTCACCTCACCCCACCTCACCGCTCACCTCATCTCACCGCTCACCTCACCTCACACCTCACCGCTCACCTCACCTCACCGCTCACCGCTCACCTCACCTCACCGCTCACCTCACCTCACCGCTCACCTCACCTCACCGCTCACCTCACCGCTCACCTCACCTCACCGCTCACCTCACCTCACCTCACCGCTCACTTCACCTCACCTCACCGCTCACCTCACCTCACCTCACCGCTCACCTCACCTCACCGCTCACCTCACCTCACCGCTCACCTCACCTCACCGCTCACCTCACCTCACCTCACCGCTCACCTCACCGCTCACCTCACCTCACCGCTCACCTCACCTCACCTCACCGCTCACCTCACCTCACCGCTCACCTCACCGCTCACCTCACCTCACCTCACCGCTCACCTCACCTCACCGCTCACCTCACCTCACCGCTCACCTCACCCCACCTCACCGCTCACCTCATCTCACCGCTCACCTCACCTCACACCTCACCGCTCACCTCACCTCACCGCTCACCTCACCGCTCACCTCACCTCACCTCTCACCTCTCACCTCACCTCACCTCACCGCTCACCTCACCGCTCACCTCACCTCACCGCTCACCTCACCTCACCTCACCGCTCACCTCACCGCTCACCTCACCTCACCGCTCACCTCACCTCACCTCACCGCTCACCTCACCTCACCGCTCACCTCACCGCTCACCTCACCTCACCTCACCGCTCACCTCACCTCACCTCACCGCTCACCTCACCTCACCGCTCACCTCACCTCACCGCTCACCTCACCTCACCGCTCACCTCACCTCACCGCTCACCTCACCTCACCTCACACCTCACCGCTCACCTCACCGCTCACCTCACCGCTCAGCTCACCTCACCGCTCAGCTCACCTCACCGCTCAGCTCACCTCACCGCTCCGCTCACCTCACCGCTCAGCTCAGCTCACCGCTCAGCTCAGCTCACCGCTCTGCTCAGCTCACCGCTCAGCTCAGCTCACCGCTCAGCTCACCACCCAGCTCACCACCCAGCTCACCACCCAGCTCACCACTCAGCTCACCACTCAGCTCACCACTTAGCTCGCCACTCAGCTCGCCACTCAGCTCACCTCTCAGCTCACCACTCAGCTCACCACACTCCACAGCTCACCGCTCACCTCACCGCTCACCTCACCCCTCACCTCACCGCTCAACGCTCACCTCACCCCTCACCTCACCGCTCACCTCACCGCTCACCTCACCCCTCACCTCACCGCTCAACGCTCACCTCACCGCTCACCGCTCACCTCACCTCACCGCTCACCTCACCGCTCACCTCACCTCACCGCTCACCTCACCGCTCACCTCACCTCACCGCTCACCTCACCGCTCACCTCACCTCACCGCTCACCTCAACTCATCTCACCGCTCACCTCACCGCTCACCTCACCTCACCTCACCGCTCACCTCACCTCACCTCACCGCTCACCTCACCTCACCTCACCGCTTCATCACCTCATCTCACACCTCACCTCACCGCTCACCTCACCGCTCACCTCACCTCACCTCACCGCTCACCTCACCGCTCACCTCACCTCACCTCACCGCTCACCTCACCTCACCTCGCCTCACCGCTCACCTCACCGCTCACCTCACCTCACCTCGCCTCACCGCTCACCTCGCCTCACCGCTCACCTCACCTCACCGCTCACCTCACCTCACCGCTCACCTCACCGCTCACCTCACCTCACCTCGCCTCACCGCTCACCTCACCGCTCACCTCACCTCACCGCTCACCTCACCTCACCTCACCTCGCCTCACCTCACCTCGCCTCACCGCTCACCTCGCATCACCGCTCACCTCACCTCACCTCACCGCTCACCTCACCTCATCGCTCACCTCACCTCACCGCTCACCTCACCTCACCGCTCACCTCACCGCTCACCTCACCCCACCTCACCGCTCACCTCATCTCACCGCTCACCTCACCTCACACCTCACCGCTCACCTCACCTCACCGCTCACCGCTCACCTCACCTCACCGCTCACCTCACCTCACCGCTCACCTCACCGCTCACCTCACCTCACCGCTCACCTCACCTCACCTCACCGCTCACTTCACCTCACCTCACCGCTCACCTCACCTCACCTCACCGCTCACCTCACCTCACCGCTCACCTCACCTCACCGCTCACCTCACCTCACCGCTCACCTCACCTCACCTCACCGCTCACCTCACCGCTCACCTCACCTCACCGCTCACCTCACCTCACCTCACCGCTCACCTCACCTCACCGCTCACCTCACCGCTCACCTCACCTCACCTCACCGCTCACCTCACCTCACCTCACCGCTCACCTCACCTCACCGCTCACCTCACCTCACCGCTCACCTCACCTCACCGCTCACCTCACCTCACCGCTCACCTCACCTCACCGTTCACCTCACCTCACCGCTCACCTCACCGCTCACCTCACCGCTCACCTCACCGCTCAGCTCACCGCTCAGCTCACCGCTCAGCTCACCTCACCGCTCAGCTCACCTCACCGCTCAGCTCACCTCACCGCTCAGCTCACCTCACCGCTCCGCTCCGCTCACCTCACCGCTCAGCTCAGCTCACCGCTCAGCTCAGCTCACCGCTCTGCTCAGCTCACCGCTCAGCTCAGCTCACCGCTCAGCTCACCACCCAGCTCACCACTCAGCTCACCACCCAGCTCACCACTCAGCTCACCACTCAGCTCACCACTTAGCTCGCCACTCAGCTCGCCACTCAGCTCACCACTCAGCTCACCACTCAGCTCACCACACTCCACAGCTCACCACTCACCTCACCGCTCACCTCACCGCCCACCTCACCTCACCGCTCACCTCACCACCCACCTCACCTCACCGCTCACCTCACCGCCCACCTCACCTCACCGCTCACCTCACCGCCCACCTCACCTCACCGCTCACCTCACCGCCCACCTCACCTCACCGCTCACCTCACCGCCCACCTCACCTCACCGCTCACCTCACCGCCCACCTCACCTCACCGCTCACCTCACCGCTCACCTCACCGCCCACCTCACCTCACCGCTCACCTCACCGCCCACCTCACCTCACCGCTCACCTCACCGCCCACCTCACCTCACCGCTCACCTCACCGCCCACCTCACCTCACCGCTCACCTCACCGCCCACCTCACCGCCCACCTCACCTCACCGCTCACCTCACCGCCCACCTCACCTCACCGCTCACCTCACCGCCCACCTCACCGCTCACCTCACCGCCCACCTCACCTCACCGCTCACCTCACCTCACCGCTCACCTCACCGCCCACCTCACCTCACCGCTCACCTCACCGCCCACCTCACCTCACCGCTCACCTCACCGCCCACCTCACCTCACCGCTCACCTCACCGCCCACCTCACCTCACCGCTCACCTCACCGCCCACCTCACCTCACCGCTCACCTCACCGCCCACATCACCTCACCGCTCACCTCACCGCCCACCTCACCTCACCGCCCACCTCACCTCACCGCTCACCTCACCGCCCACCTCACCTCACCGCTCACCTCACCGCCCACCTCACCTCACCGCTCACCTCACCGCCCACCTCACCTCACCGCTCACCTCACCGCTCACCTCTCCTCACCGCTCACCTCACCGCTCACCTCACCTCACCGCTCACCTCACCGCTCACCTCACCTCACCGCTCACCTCACCTCACCGCTCACCTCACCTCACACCTCACCGCTCACCTCACCTCACCGCTCACCTCACCTCACCGCTCACCTCACCTCACCGCTCACCTCACCGCTCACCTCACCGCTCACCTCACCTCACCTCACCGCTCACCTCACCTCACCGCTCACCTCACCGCTCACCTCTCGCCTCACCGCTCACCGCTCACCTCACCTCACCGCTCAACTCCCCTCACCGCTCACCTCACCGCTCACCTCACCTCACCGCTCACCTCACCGCTCACCTCACCGCTCACCTCACCGCCCACCTCACCTCACCGCTCACCTCACCGCCCACCTCACCTCACCGCTCACCTCACCGCCCACCTCACCTCACCGCTCACCTCACCGCCCACCTCACCTCACCGCTCACCTCACCGCCCACCTCACCTCACCGCTCACCTCACCGCCCACCTCACCTCACCGCTCACCTCACCGCCCACATCACCTCACCGCTCACCTCACCGCCCACCTCACCTCACCGCCCACCTCACCTCACCGCTCACCTCACCGCCCACCTCACCTCACCGCTCACCTCACCGCCCACCTCACCTCACCGCTCACCTCACCGCCCACCTCACCTCACCGCTCACCTCACCGCTCACCTCTCCTCACCGCTCACCTCACCGCTCACCTCACCGCTCACCTCACCTCACCGCTCACCTCACCGCTCACCTCACCTCACCGCTCACCTCACCTCACCGCTCACCTCACCTCACCGCTCACCTCACCTCACCGCTCACCTCACCGCTCACCTCACCGCTCACCTCACCGCTCACCTCACCGCTCACCTCACCGCTCACCTCACCGCCCACCTCACCTCACCGCTCACCTCACCTCACCCCTCACCTCACCTCACTGCTCACCTCACCTCACCGCTCACCTCACCGCTCACCTCTCGCCTCACCGCTCACCGCTCACCTCACCTCACCGCTCAACTCCCCTCACCGCTCACCTCACCGCTCACCTCACCTCACCGCTCACCTCACCGCTCACCTCACCGCTCACCTCACCGCTCACCTCTCACCTCACCTCTCACCTCACCTCTCACCTCACCGCTCACCTCTCACCTCACCTCACCGCTCACCTCTCACCTCACCTCACCGCTCACCTCTCACCTCACCTCACCGCTCACCTCTCACCTCACCGCTCACTGCTCACCTCACCTCACCGCACACCTCACCGCTCACCTCTCGCCTCACCGCTCACCGCTCACCTCACCTCACCGCTCAACTCCCCTCACCGCTCACCTCACCGCTCACCTCACCGCTCACCTCACCGCTCACCTCACCGCTCACCTCTCACCTCACCTCTCACCTCACCGCTCACCTCTCACCTCACCTCACCGCTCACCTCTCACCTCACCTCACCGCTCACCTCTCACCTCACCTCACCGCTCACCTCTCACCTCACCTCACCGCTCACCTCACCGCTCACCTCACCGCTCACCTCACCTCACCGCTCACATCACCGCTCACCTCACCTCACCGCTCACCTCAACTCATCTCACCGCTCACCTCACCTCACCTCACCGCTCACCTCACCTCACCTCACCGCTCACCTCACCTCACCGCTCACCTCACCTCACCGCTCACCTCACCGCTCCTCACCTCACCGCTCACCTCACCTCACACCTCACCTCACCTCACCGCTCACCTCACCTCACCTCGCCTCACCGCTCACCTCACCGCTCACCTCACCGCTCACCTCACCTCACCGCTCACCTCACCTCACCTCACCGCTCACCTCACCTCACCGCTCACCTCACCGCTCACCTCACCGCTCCTCACCTCACCGCTCACCTCACCTCACACCTCACCTCACCTCACCGCTCACCTCACCTCACCTCGCCTCACCGCTCACCTCACCGCTCACCTCACCGCTCACCTCACCTCACCGCTCACCTCACCTCACCTCACCGCTCACCTCACCTCACCTCACCGCTCACCTCATCTCACTTCACCGCTCACCTCACCTCACCTCACCGCTCACCTCACCTCACCGCTCACCTCACCTCACCTCACCGCTCACCTCACCGCTCACCTCACCTCACCTCACCGCTCACCTCACCTCACCGCTCACCTCACCTCACCGCTCACCTCACCGCTCACCTCACCTCACCGCTCACCTCACCTCACACCTCACCGCTCACCTCACCGCTCACCTCACCGCTCACCTCACCTCACCGCTCAGCTCACCTCACCGCTCAGCTCACCTCACCGCTCCGCTCACCTCAGCGCTCAGGTCACCTCACCGCTCAGCTCAGCTCACCGCTCAGCTCAGCTCACCGCTCAGCTCAGCTCACCGCTCAGCTCACCACCCAGCTCACCACCCAGCTCACCACCCAGCTCACCACTCAGCTCGCCACTCAGCTCGCCACTCAGCTCGCCACTCAGCTCGCCACTCAGCTCACCACTCAGCTCACCACTCAGCTCACCACACTCCACAGCTCACCACTCACCTCACCGCTCACCTCACCGCCCACCTCACCTCACCGCTCACCTCACCGCCCACCTCACCTCACCGCTCACCTCACCGCCCAACTCACCTCACCGCTCACCTCACCGCCCACCTCACCTCACCGCTCACCTCACCGCCCACCTCACCTCACCGCTCACCTCACCGCCCACCTCACCTCACCGCTCACCTCACCGCCCACCTCACCTCACCGCCCACCTCACCTCACCGCTCACCTCACCGCCCACCTCACCTCACCGCTCACCTCACCGCCCACCTCACCTCACCGCTCACCTCACCGCCCACCTCACCTCACCGCTCACCTCACCGCCCACCTCACCTCACCGCTCACCTCACCGCCCACCTCACCTCACCGCTCACCTCACCGCCCACCTCACCTCACCGCTCACCTCACCGCCCACCTCACCTCACCGCTCACCTCACCGCCCACCTCACCGCCCACCTCACCTCACCGCTCACCTCACCGCCCACCTCACCTCACCGCTCACCTCACCGCCCACCTCACCGCTCACCTCACCGCTCACCTCACCGCCCACCTCACCTCACCGCTCACCTCACCGCCCACCTCACCTCACCGCTCACCTCACCACCCACCTCACCTCACCGCTCACCTCACCGCCCACCTCACCTCACCGCTCACCTCACCGCCCACCTCACCTCACCGCTCACCTCACCGCTCACCTCACCGCCCACATCACCTCACCGCTCACCTCACCGCCCACCTCACCTCACCGCCCACCTCACCTCACCGCTCACCTCACCGCCCACCTCACCTCACCGCTCACCTCACCGCCCACCTCACCTCACCGCTCACCTCACCGCCCACCTCACCTCACCGCTTACCTCTCCTCACCGCTCACCTCACCGCTCACCTCACCGCTCACCTCACCGCTCACCGCTCACCTCACCGCTCACCTCACCTCACCGCTCACCTCACCTCACCGCTCACCTCACCGCTCACCTCACCTCACCGCTCACCTCACCGCTCACCTCACCTCACCGCTCACCTCACCGCTCACCTCACCGCTCACCGCTCACCTCACCGCTCACCTCACCGCTCACCTCACCTCACCCCTCACCTCACCTCACCCCTCACCTCACCGCTCACCTCTCGCCTCACCGCTCACTTCACCGCTCACCTCACCTCACCGCTCAACTCCCCTCACCGCTCACCTCACCGCTCACCTCACCGCTCACCTCACCTCACCGCTCACCTCACCGCTCACCTCACCGCTCACCTCTCACCTCACCTCTCACCTCACCGCTCACCTCTCACCTCACCGCTCACCTCACCGCTCACCTCTCACCTCACCGCTCACCTCACCGCTCACCTCACCTCACCGCTCACCTCACCGCTCACCTCACCTCACCGCTCACCTCACCTCACCGCTCACCTCACCGCTCACCTCACCGCTCCTCACCTCACCGCTCACCTCACCTCACACCTCACCTCACCTCACCGCTCACCTCAACTCACCTCGCCTCACCGCTCACCTCACCGCTCACCTCACCTCACCGCTCACCTCGCCTCACCGCTCACCTCACCTCACCACGCCTCACCGCTCACCTCACCTCACCGCTCACCTCACCTCACCTCGCCTCACCGCTCACCTCACCGCTCACCTCACCTCACCGCTCACCTCACCTCACCGCTCACCTCACCTCACCTCACCGCTCACCTCACCTCACCGCTCACCTCACCTCACCGCTCACCTCACCTCACCGCTCACCTCACCCCACCTCACCGCTCACCTCATCTCACCGCTCACCTCACCTCACACCTCACCGCTCACCTCACCTCACCGCTCACCTCACCGCTCACCTCACCTCACCGCTCACCTCATCTCACCTCACCGCTCACCTCACCTCACCTCACCGCTCACCTCACCTCACCTCACCGCTCACCTCACCTCACCTCACCTCTCACCTCACCTCACCGCTCACCTCACCTCACCTCACAGCTCACCTCACCTCACCTCTCACCTCACCTCACCGCTCACCTCACCTCACCGCTCACCTCACCTCACCGCTCACCTCACCTCACCGCTCACCTCACCTCACCTCACCGCTCACCTCACCGCTCACCTCACCTCACCGCTCACCTCACCGCTCACCTCACCTCACCTCACCGCTCACCTCACCGCTCACCTCACCTCACCGCTCACCTCACCTCACCGCTCACCTCACCTCACCGCTCACCTCACCGCTCACCTCACCTCACCGCTCACCTCACCTCACCGCTCACCTCACCGCTCACCTCACCTCACCGCTCAGCTCACCTCACCTCACAGCTCACCTCACCGCTCAGCTCAGCTCACCGCTCAGCTCAGCTCACCGCTCAGCTCAGCTCACCGCTCAGCTCACCACCCAGCTCACCACCCAGCTCACTACCCAGCTCACCACTCAGCTCGCCACTCAGCTCGCCACTCAGCTCACCACTCAGCTCACCACTCAGCTCACCACACTCCACAGCTCACCACTCAGCTCACCACACTCCACAGCTCACCACACTCCACAACTCACCACACAGCTCACCACTCAGCTCACCACACTCCACAGCTCACCACTCAGCTCACCACACTCAGCTCACCACTCAGCTCACCACACTCCACAGCTCACCACACTAAGCTCACCACACTTCACAGCTCACCACTCAGCTCACCACACTCCACAGCTCACCACAGCTCACCACACTAAGCTCACCACACTCCACAACTCACCACTCAGCTCACCACACTCCACTGCTCACCACACTCCACTGCTCACCACACTCCACAGCTCACCACACTCTACACAGCTCCCAACACAACTCATCACATCAGCTCACCACATTCCAAAGCTCACAACACAACTCACCACACTCAGCTCACCACATTCCACAGCTCACCACATTCCACTGCTCACCACACTCCACAGCTCACCACGCTCAGCAGGTTTAAGCCTGGATACTACTGGCATCATAGACTCAACACAATGCATGACTGCACGGTTAAATAGGCGAGCGGGGACCACTACTTTCGCACCTAATGCCATCCTGATCATGGCCATCATCACCATTGGGTAGACTAATGTCTTTCAGTGTTCTTAACACAATTTATAAACGTGCGTTTAGAGAATTTAGCTGCTACACATGTCCACGTGATCGGCCAATTTCTTGAACTATCATTCGTGATAGGTCGCTTCTGAAAAATACCTTTATAGCTCAGTTTGCTTCAATTACCTTTTATTGTTCACTTAATGCTTTCGTGACTGCAGGAATTCATATTCTTTGGGTCTTTCGGTAAAGTCACGTAGATAGGTTAAAAGAAAATAACAACAAATAACAACTACCACGTTTCGATCGCAACACAAGCGTTCGTCATCACGGTTGTGTTGCGATCGAAACGTCGTAGTTTTAATAATGTAATTTTTTGGTTATTTCCTTTGAACCTATCAACGTGACTTTCCCGAAAGACCCAAAGAATATCACCTTTAATTATTTTCACAACTTTATATCATCAAATATCAGAAGCAAAGCAGGCTTGAGCCTCGACCCTGGATCAGTGAGTGGTTTGCGCAGCCGATTGTTGATGTGTAAAGCTGCGTGGCCCTACCCGTTCACGCTGGCGGGACGTGTTGAAGAAGTCTCCTCCACACTGTACCCCAGCAGACATGACCTGCCCGTTCACTCAGTGGCGTTTACCATTCAAACTTTTGGGGCTGACAGAGGCGGGGTGAGGATCAACTGCTGCGCTGCGAGATCGAACTGGCAACCACCGCATTTGCCAGTCGAATGCGGGAACGAACAACACCACGGCAACATCATTCCAATGTGTGTGCGGAATTCCATCTTTATTTAGAAAGTATCAATTCTCTTTGTGAATGCGTATTAACGTTGTTCACTTGGCACCATTGTTGCGTGTTCAGTCTCCATTCACGGTCGTTGGTGACAAAGAGAACGAAAACGGAAGGGGTGCACACACAATACTAGGATGATCTTGATTTTAAAAAATATGTAAATCAATGGGCCATTACTCTCTGGTTCTTTCGGTACAGTCGCGTAGGTAGAAACAAAATAATAATAATAGATCACGACGTTTCGATCGCAACACAAGCGGCCGTTCTCAGGCGGAAAAAAACAGCGAGAGAGCTGTTACAACAAGGTGATAAAGGTTATTATGAAGGTTATAACCTTGTTGTAACAGCGAGAGAGCTGTTACAACAAGGTGATAAAGGTTATAACCTTGTTGTAACAGCGAGAGAGCTGTTACAACAAGGTGATAAAGGTTATAACCTTGTTGTAACAGCGAGAGAGCTGTTACAACCTTGTTTTAAGAGCTGTTACAACAAGGTTGAAACAGTGGAACTGCTCGTTCAGCAGTTCAACTGCTGGATTATTTTTTCCTCCTAAGGATGACCGCTTGTGTTGCGATCGAAACGTTGTGATCTATTATTTTTATAATAATAGATCACAGACACTCGCCAGTGGAGTGGACAACCTCCCGTTGCCATGGCTACGGGGCGGCCCGTTGGGTTCCAACCGTGGACTGTCGTTACGAACCAGTGGGCCACGTGACCACCCCACGTGGTTGAACACGTGGGCCACAGTCGAGTCTTACGAGGAGGAGCAGTGCAGACGCTCTCTGCTGTTGTGATCGCGATCGAACGGCAAAGATGGATGTGTCCAGATGCAACCCGTACCAAGTGATGCTCACGATGGCGTCTTTAGTCGGATTTGTCACTTGGCAAGGGGTGATGGAGCCGGCCATCTGGCTGCCACCCTCCATACTAAAGGTGAGCGATCACCTGGGGGTTAATTCCCTGATTGGATATCTCGATAACCTGGGTGGCAATGCTGCTAGTCTTGGAAATCCCGATGATCTTGGTGGCAATGCTGCTCTTCTTGGAAATCCCGATGATCTTGGTGGCAATGCTGCTCTTCTTGGAAATCCCGATGATCTTGGTGGCAATGCTGCTAGTCTTGGAAATCCCGATGATCTTGGTGGCAGTGCTGCTCTTCTTGGAAATCCCGATGATCTTGGTGGCAGTGCTGCTCCTCTTGGAAATCCCGATGATCTTGGTGGCAATGCCCCCATGGCATATGCCGACTTTGCTTCGACCGATTTTCCGAGCCAATCGATACCGGACAGCAACGAGAGAGAAGACGTCCCCGCCGAGCAGAGGCCGTGCGACATTCAACCACCGCCGGAGCCGCGAGAGCAGCACCGACATAGCCTCTTGTCGACCGTCATCTCCGCAATCAGCACGGGATTCAGTGCAGTGCAAGTGATCGCGTGGATTTGGGCACGCAAGGTACGTTCATCGCACCGCCGCACTACAACAGTCAAATAACACTTTAGCGTGGGGGTAGCGGTCAACTTTAAAATAAGTTAATATCAAATTTGTATACAGTAGATCGATCCCGGAGGGCATTTTGGTCGATTTGAGGCCGCCTCCCCCGCTACTCCCCTGCGCCCCCGCTACCCCCCCCACTACCCCCTCCGCTACCCCCCCACTACCCCTCACTACCCCCCCCACTATCCCCACCGCTACCCCCCTCCGCTACCCCCCTCCGCTACCTCCCCTGCACACTCCCCCTCTACAACCACCACCACCCGAACCAACCCAACCCCGTTTTGGAGGCAGGTACGGGGGACCTGAACAGCGTCAGAATCTCTCTTGAGACTGGAGCAGTCCGATAAGCTATGAGGCTGTTTTAGTCTTTCACAGACGTCCAGTATGGGCGGGTCAGCAAGTTGTAGCGGCAAACAGAGCCGCGGGGCCTGCAGGAGAATGTGCGAGGCCTATAACAGGTCTCTATTCGGATGTTGCTGGCACGGCATCGGACAGGCGCATTAGCTAGTGAGCAGATGAGGCGACGTGACACATCGCGACTTAGTCGTTGTGTCCCTCTGGCCGCGGAGGGTGATGTGGGTGCGGACTGGGATGGTGGGGAGTTTTGGCCATACTTCACCTGGCTAGTCATTAGATCCGGTTCAGGGAGAGGGACGGACAGAGCGCATGCCCGGAGCTCCGTTTGTTTAAAATCATGGCCAGACGCGCAGCACGGCGTGATTCAGAAGTGTGCAGGGAAAGTTCGTTGTAAAGTGTTGCTCAGAGCAGTGTTGTGTAATTATTCAAGAAACACCTCTTACGTTTTATAATACGAGCAAATTAGGAATCAACGAGCTAGCATAAATAATGTTCGTACCTGTACGTCGAGTAATGTTTCTGAACTCCATTTGGAAATACGGAGCGTGAAGAGTTTTTTTTTGCATGCCAGAGATTCCACATCGTTAACGGGAGTGCGTGTGTGTGCCTCTTATTGTGCATCTTGGCTGTTGCTCTGAGAACAGAAGCCGCGTGATGGCGGCCTGAGCCCACAATTGGTGCGGAAGGCGTTTGTCAACAATTCCAAGGCCCGCTATTTCCAAAGGAGGAACCCGCGTGGGGTGAGTCGCAACACTGGGGGCGCACACAGCCGACAACACAACGCTCGTTGCTCGCGATCCACCGATGAGTCCCAGTGAGAAACGATCACGGGGAAACATTTATTATACTTCTTTTGTTCTTTCGGTAAAGTCAAGTAGAATGAGAATAAAATAATAAATTGATGAAATAAAATAACACAATAATATTCTCACGACGTTTCGGTCCCGCGGCTCTATTTCCCGCTATGGCCGAAACGTCGTGAGAATATTATTGTGTTATTTTATTTTATCAATTTATTATTTTATTCTCATTCTACGTGACTTACCGAAAGAACAAAAGAAGTATAATAAATGTTTCCCCGTGAATATATATAATATATTATTGTAATATATTATTGTTTAATATATAAACAATAATATATATTTATATATATTTTATTATTTTATAAAGTCACGTTGAAGGGAAACAATAAAATATGTAATATATAAACAATAATATATATACTTATATATATTTTATTATTTTATTGTTTCCCTTCAACGTGACTTTACCGAAAGAGCTAAGAATATTTATTATACTCTTCGGTTCTTTCGGTAAAGTCACGTAGGTAGAAAAATAATAGATCACGACGTTTCGATCGCAACACAAGCAATCGTCATCAGGTGGGACAACCACAGCAAGACCACCTGATGACGATTGCTTGTGTTGCGATCGAAACTTCGTGATCTATTGTTTTTCTACCTACGTGACTTTTACCGAAAGAACCAAAGAAAATGGATTCCTGCAGTCACGAAAGCTTCAAATCAAGATTGAAACAAATATTGTTTGACTGGGTATTGCATTGTACATTCCTGCATCATACATTATACATCACACATTCTTGAAGATATGCCATGCGTAGAAATTTTGGGTTGGATTGGAAATTGAGCTGTGTACATATCTGTCCATTCCATCCCTGGATTCCTCCCCTATCCATAAATGGTTCTGCATTCACGTGAGCCTATTGTTACAGTTGTCATTGTGAAGCTGACGGTGATTCTGATCACAGTTCTGTAGTATAAATATACACAGGTCTGTGCGTAACTCCGAACGATTGCAGCAGCTGAAATAGAATGCGACTTTGTCCCGCGTGCAAACCCAGGTGATGGTTATCCGCACGCTTCTCGTCAGCAAGGAGGACGCTGGGAGGCCCCGCAAGATGAAAGACTTCGCTGGCAGCATGATGACCGGAAGAAGACGTGTCCAAGACGGCGGTGGCCCAGCGAAGACAACGAGCCCTTGGAGTCTTCCCAGCCTGCCAAGCTGGATTCGGCGGCAATAGCGAAATCGGGATAGAACTGTTATAAAACTGGGGGAAAAAAAAATATATAATAATAACAAAAACATGTTCATTTATTATCTACTACAATAAATATTTATTTCCGAAGAAAATCACTTGTGATATTTCTTCATGGTTGGTTCACTGCTTTATTTACACACCTGTGTTAAAATCCTATGGTTTACAATGTTTTTAAAAATAAAACTCATAATTAAGGCTATGGGGTTGTCACAGAAGCCGCGGTCATCACGTGAGTTGTGAATTTCAGGTCCGCTATAACCTGGACACGACTGCAGAAATATTCAATCAAGCGCTCTCGAAGTTGGACTAGCAGTAAAGAGGAGCCCTGGCAACCACGAGCAATTGGTCTGTGCAGATACACGCAGACACAGAGATACTACCACGTTACAGACACGGAGATACACAGCGATACAGAAGCACAGATACCACACTCTATAGCTCACCACACTCTACAGCTCACCAGACTCCACAGCTCACCACACTCCACAGCTCACAACACAACTTACCACACTCAGCTCACCACTTTCCACAGCTCACAACACTCCACAGGTCACCACACTCAGCTCACCACACTCCAAAGTTCACAACACAACTTACCACACTCCACAGCTCACCACACAACTCACCACACTTCACAGCTCACCACACAACTCACCACACTCCACAGCTCACCACACAACTCACCACACTTCACAACTCAACACTCCACAGCTCAGCACACCCCACCGCTCACCACACAACTCACCACACTCAACACACCACACTCCACAGCTCACCACGCTCCCCAGACTCCAAAGCTCACCACACTCAACTCACCACACTCCCCACGCTATCGCTATGAGCCCCACATGCCGCTCACCACACTCATGGTATGAGTAAATTAAGTGAAGTTATTTCCTTTAGCTCATCGTCTGCTTGCAGCCCTAAGCCAGTGGTGGAAGTTCCACATTCCTGTGGCGGAGCCAAAGGCAGTACTTATTTCAGCTTTCCTGAGGGGATAATGGGCTAAGTTAACCACCATCCATGGACGTTAACTAGTAATCTTCCGATTAGCTCAACTGGCACTGGATTAGATTAGATGGGATCCCGGGGTTGGTAATATGCACCACGGAGGTGAGATTTAACTCTCGCACCTGGCATACAGGATCCCGACCCTGACGCCTGCTGGATATTTGGAGTTTGCATGCCTCTCTCCCTGTGGTCGTGTGGATTTTTATCCTGGTCCCTCCGGTTTTCCCCCTCCACAATTAGAAACACTTCATTTGAGCTATTTTGTGATAGCTGGTCACATCTGAAAACAAATGGCTATATTGCTCAGTTGGCCTTACCTGGTAAAATAAATAGTAGTTCATAGCTTTGGGAGGCCCTCTCTGGCAATTTCAATATCTTGTCTTTATTGTTTTACTACCACCAATGGTCATTACCAACACTGTTGTTATTTACCTTGGATATGTAATTTCTCTTTAACACGTAGGCTTTCGCGACCAATATTATTCATAATAAAGGTTTTTGGGTTAGATCGCGTTTATTTATAAATGTGTCGTAACCCTCCACCACCCGACACGGCCAATCAGCAAAAAAAGTGTCACGTTGACAAAAGACAAATAATTCACTACTTTAGCCCACCGGTGTGTTGAAGAGTGAATCCACATTTACAGTTTCAGTACGACGTTTCGCTGGTAAATACATCCAGCATCATCGGCAATTCGCCAGAATGGTAAAGCCCTCGCTTGCTCCCGGTTTTATATAGAACAGCAGGGTGACGTCATCACTTAACTCATATCAGGTGCAGTGATTAGAGGCGGAGGGGGGCATTGTAATTATAATCGATTAGTAATCAGTCATTGGTTATGATTAGTAATGAGTTGTAGATTAGTAATTCTTTAATCAAAATGTAATGTGTATTATTTAATAATACGCTTCCAGACCGCACTAAACCTTTAGCTGTCAAAGCGATTAAAGTTATTCTTGTTCCTCTCAATTTCAATGGATTCTCTAATTAGTCTTTGCCAGTAATAATTAGTTTTACACACCACTGCAACATTGTCAAAATCAATTGAGTGTCCTTGTTGACAAGCATGTTCTGCCACTGCCGGCAGTTGTGTTTGAGATAATTTAATATTTCTCTGATGTTCTTTTAGTCTTACACTGATGTTACGTCCCGTCTGCCCAATGTAGCAGCTGCCACATAAACAATTAATCCGATAGACACCTTCTGTTGATAATTTAGGTAATGCGCCTTTAGTGCAAGATACTAGTTTTTGAATTTTGTGTACTGTACCAAATCTTACTGTAATGTTTTGCTTTTGCAAAACAAGGGCTAATTTGTCAGTTACTCCTGAGATGTATGGAATTTTTATTGTTTTAACAATCTGGTCGCTTTCAGCAGTATTGCTTTGCGATCGTGATTTGGCATTCAGTGCTCTGTTAATTTGAGCATTATTGTAGCCATTCTGTCGTAGTGCGTCTTTAACGTGCTTAATCTCTCTCACTAGACTCTCACCATCTGACACTGTTTTAGCCCGATGTATGAGCGTCTTGATAAGAGAGGATTTCTGAGCTGGATGATGATGTGATTCTGCATTCAGATAGGCATCAGTGTGCGTTTGCTTTCTGTAAACGCTGCGTGTTATTTTACCGTTTAAGCCATGTCCAAGCAAAATATCTAGGAATGGGAGTGTGTTATTCACCTCCATTTCCATGGTGAAATGGATAGCCGGGTTTTGTGCATTGAGATTATTTAGAAAATCATTAAGTGTATCTTTACCATGTGGCCAGACAACCAAAGTGTCATCCACATATCTAAACCAAAAGGATGGTTTTAATGTGCTCGAGGCAAGTGCTCTTATTTCAAAGTTTTCCATGTACAAATTTGCTATAGCAGGGGATAAAGGAGAACCCATTGCTGCTCCTTCCTTTTGTTTAAAGAAATCCCCTCTCCATAAGAAGTAAGTGTTATTTAAACAATGGCCAGCAAGTTTCGGAATATCTTTTGGTAAACCGGTATTCTTTACTAGTGTATCAAGTAATATAAAACCTTGTATATGTTTGGTCATTTTTGTTATCCAGTGCAGGATGAGGGCCTCACCGTGCCACGTGAGCTGCTGGGATTAGCTGCCCATACTTCAACGCACTAGTA
This sequence comes from Petromyzon marinus, assembly GCF_048934315.1. Taxonomy (NCBI): domain Eukaryota; kingdom Metazoa; phylum Chordata; class Hyperoartia; order Petromyzontiformes; family Petromyzontidae; genus Petromyzon; species Petromyzon marinus. Next base: position 588,656 of record NW_027423402.1, on the reverse strand, counting down.
GTCAACGTGGGTTAGTCGAGCTGAGAAGTAAAGAGCGATGTCATGAATTTCACTACACTGCCCTCTGCTTCCCCTACACGTAAGCCACTTACAAGAAACTGACATGCACATGGCCACCCATCCAGGCACTATCCAGGTTCAACCCCACTCAGCATTGATGAGATCTGTGCATTTTGGGCCATTTTATCAAAGGCTATACAGTAATGCATTAGAAGAGCTAAATGAAATGTTTTGGCCAATCCCTCATATAATGTCATACGGCATATTTACCTGTATATTATAGATGCTACTGTATTGCAATATATTTACCTGCACATTTTAGGCACAATTGTACAACACACGATTATGCCAAAAAAATATATATCAGTTTGAAAATGTGGAAAACTATATTGTCTTGTTTGTATAGGTCTGGCAGCACTGAAGAAATAATATAACAAAAAATCTAAACAGCGTGCATTTCAGGTGAACGGGACACATCTCCGGTTACCGCCGGTGTCAGGGAAAATCTGAAACCACCAGGACCCATTCACATCTGTAAACTAAGAGCATAGGGCATATGACCGTGCATGTATTCAATGTATTATAAGAAAAGCAGGGCTTTTCACAGACGAGCATTTCAGGCTTTAACCTGAACCAAAATAATCCCATTTCAGTGTGTCTGGCGAGACGACACTGTGCAGTTTGACATAACTCGCAAATGTCTTTATGCAGTGCCGTGGCTCAGTGGTTTTTTTCTTTAAATGCGTTTTCTAAAAGTAAATATAAAGGGCATTTTTGTATTTTAAGACTGACCTTTCATGAATAAAACTTCCATCGATAACAATGTACGTGTATTCTAACAATTGCCAAACAATTTGTACCCTAAAACCGTACAAACATATTACATATGTGGGATATTAAACGGACAGTCGAAATTGTAATTGAGCAATAATACGTATTGTATTCATCCTGTGAAGCCTGGACTGAGCTCGACTGTTTTTTTTAATGACGGTTCGATTCCCAGCCTTGGCAAACCAGTGGTGTTCGATAACTGTGCAACCCCGATCCTCACTAACCTTCACCGACCTGTACCGACCAACAAGATAAAGTATCGTCAAAAAAACCTCCACGGTCTACATGGCGTGGAGACGAAGCCTCCATCCAGGAGTGTAAGTACAGGGGGTCTGAACGATAAGCGTCATGTCGAACATGCCAAACGTTGACGCGCGTGTGGTCGTGGCAAGACAGGGCACGTGAGGCGTCTTGGGACACACGCCCAGTTGCCAAGTAAAATCTGCCACACACACAGAACACTCCCTCAGATGGAGCTGTCCAGGCTAAGCTCCGGAAAAAAATATCCACCCCCTGTCAGAGGTAGGGGGCAGTTGTCTGGGGATTTGGGGGGGTCCCAGGAAAATGTCATGAAAGATTAAGCCCTGGAAATGTCCATATAAAACCCAATGTACATGTACGGTTACGTTTTGCTAATCCACTGCTGGATGGTCTCCTCTCCACGCCGTGCGGGTCGTGGTAGGGGGGGGGGGTGTATTTGACCATACTTCACCACACTCTTTGGTTATATTCCGTAAAGTCACGTAGGTAAAAAATAAAACAACAAAAATCACGACGTTTCGGCCACAACACAAGTGGCCTTCATCAGGCGAAGGGACCGTACTGTCCACGTTAGTAAGTGCAGACTTGATGTTGTTTGTTATCAGCTACGTCCGGACGGGACTGGAACTCAGGTAGTCCACAAGGCAGTGGTCCACTCACGGCTGCATCACCACTCCCCCCCAGGCACGTGGCAAGAACACAGAAATAACAATAGTAACAGTGATGATGGCCATGCCTCGGTTGGCATTAGATGCGAATGAAGTTCAACATTCATACGTAGGGCTGTCCCGTGCTGTCAAACCATACAGTAGTCCCCGCTCGCCCATTTAACCGTGCAGTCATGCATGGCGATGCATCTATGATGCCAGTTGCATCCAGTCTCAAACCTGCTGAGCTTCCGAGATCAGACGCATTCCGAGTTTATTTTCTCCAAAACCGGAAAACCATTATCACCATCATCCTCCCTTCCCCTCCAAGTTCCTAAACACGGTGTAACCTTTCTCAACTCGGGACGCGTACTGCACGTACAGGTGTGTGTCACGCAAGCTCGCATCCATTCTACAAAATACGAAGAGAGTGGCGATGTTTGTTGCCGGCCGCTCTGGTGTCGTTTTCGGGCCTCCTTGCGTGTGCCACACCGCGCTTGCCGACACCGCGGTCCTTTTAAATCGTCAACGGCAAGTCGGTGTGTCAAGTAGGTGTGCACGTTGATGAACGTAAATCCGTGCGAATTGTCAACGCTGCTGATACACACACACACGACAAAGATCCCCCGTGTAGCCTGTAACAGACTGAAGGGGCAAGTGCTGTTAGCGAGCAGCACCTATTGAAGGCCGGAATGGTACACGAGGGGGGGGGGGTGTGGGTGGTCAGCACCACGCCCGGCCGCCTTTGTCTCCCCAGAGATGTTTACGCACCGCACCAGGTACTCATTTGAGGCCGTGAGCGGTAATCGAACTCTGGGTTCGTGGCGCAGCGTAGCGCTAACCGCTGCACCACCGCTCCTCGCACAGCACGCGCCCCGCAAGTCACCAAGAGTCGTCGAGAGGGTGACGATGACGACAGTGGCGGCGTCTTCGTCGCCTCGCCTCGTCACCCACCACCACCATCATCATCAGAGTTACACATCTGGGAAACGTTTTACTCACCAAGGGATTCAGACCGCTCGATCACCATCCTCCTCCTGTTTAACACGTAGGCTTTCGCGACCAATATTATTCATAATAACGGTTTTTGGGTTAGATCGCGTTTATTTATAAATGTGTCGTAACCCTCCACCACCCGACACGGCCAATCAGCAAAAAAAGGTGTCACGTTGACAAAAGACAAATAATTCACTACTTTAGCCCACCGGTGTGTTGAAGATTGAATCCACATTTACAGTTTGAGAACGACGTTTCGCTGGTAAATACTTCCAGCATCATCGGGCAATTCGCCAGAATGGTAAAGCCCTCGCTTGCTCCCGGTTTTATATAGAGCAGCAGGGTGACGTCATCACTTAACTCATATCAGGTGCAGAGATTAGAGGCGGAGGGGGATATTGTAATTATATAATCGATTAGTAATCAGTCATTGGTTATGATTTGTAATGAGTTTTAGATTAGTAATTCTTTAAATCAAAATGTAATGTGTATTATTTAATAATACGCTTCCAGGCCGCACTAAGCCGGTAGCTGTCAGAGCGATTAAAGTTGTTCTTGTTCCTCTCAATTTCAATGGATTCTCTAATTAGTCTTTGCCAGTAATAATTAGTTTTACACACCACTGCAACATTGTCAAAATCAATTGAGTGTCCTTGTTGACAAGCATATTCTGCCACTGCCGACAGTTGTGTTTGAGATAATTTAATATTTCTCTGATGTTCTTTTAGTCTTACACTGATGTTACGTCCCGTCTGCCCAATGTAGCAGCTGCCACATGAACAATTAATCCGATATACACCTTCTGTTGATAATTTAGGTAATGCGTCTTTAGTGCAAGATACTAGTTTTTGAATTTTGTGTACTGTACCAAATCTTACTGTAATGTTTTGCTTTTGCAAAACGCGGGCTAATTTGTCAGTTACTCCTGAGATATATGGAATTTTTATTGTTTTAACAATCTGGTCGCTTTCAGCAGTATTGCTTTGCGATCGTGATTTGGCATTCAGTGCTCTGTTAATTTGAGCATTATTGTAGCCATTCTGTCGTAGTGCGTCTTTAACGTGTTTAATCTCTCTCACTAGACTCTCACCATCTGACACTCAGTGAGTGTCAAACGTCGTACTCAAACTGTAAATGTGGATTTACTCTTCAACACACCGGTGGGCTAAAGTAGTGAATTATTTGTCTTTTGTCAACGTGACACTTTTTTGCTGATTGGCCGTGTCGGGTGGTGGAGGGTTACGACACATTTATAAATAAACGCGATCTAACCCAAAAACCGTTATTATGAACATCCTCCTGCTGCTGCTGTCAAAGACGACTCTTTCGATCGCGATAACGCTGCCTATGATTTCCTTCGATTGATCGATGACGACGACGACGATAATAACAATAATGGTTAATTAAAAACAGCAAGAAGTGAACTTTTTGAGTCTCCGGCTGAGAGTGAGTGGAGGCAGCGGGCGCGTTGTTTGGCTGAGCGCGACAGCGCGGGTTGCCGTGGCGACGAGACGCAGGGCACCCTCCTCCCCTCTCCGCCCTTACAGGGGGCCTCGAGCAGCCCCACCACCACTCAGCTCACCACACAGCTCACCACTCAGCTCACCACACAGCTCACCACTCAGCTCACCACTCAGCTTACCACACTCCACAGCTCACCACTCAGCTCACCACTCAGCTCACCACTCAGCTCACCACTCAGCTCACCGCTCAGCTCACCACAGCTCACCACACAGGTCACCACTCAGCTCACCACTCAGCTCATCACTCAGCTCACCACACTCCACAGCTCACCACTCAGCCCACCACACTCCACAGCTCACCACTCAGCTCATCACACTCCACAGCTCACCACACTAAGCTCACCACACTTCACAGCTCACCACTCAGCTCACCACATTCCACAGCTCACCACACTCCACAGCTCACCACACTCCACTGCTCACCACACTCCACAGCTCACCACGCTCAGCAGGTTTAAGCCTGGATACTACTGGCATCATAGACTCAACACAATGCATGACTGCACGGTTAAATAGGCGAGCGGGGACCACTACTTTCGCACCTAATGCCATCCTGATCATGGCCATCATCACCATTGGGTAGACTAATGTCTTTCAGTGTTCTTAACACAATTTATAAACGTGCGTTTAGAGAATTTAGCTGCTACACATGTCCACGTGATCGGCCAATTTCTTGAACTATCATTCGTGATAGGTCGCTTCTGAAAAATACCTTTATAGCTCAGTTTGCTACAATTACATTTTATTGTTCACTTAATGCTTTCGTGACTGCAGGAATTCATATTCTTTGGGTCTTTCGGTAAAGTCACGGAGATAGGTTAAAAGAAAATAACAACAAATAACAACTACCACGTTTCGATCGCAACACAAGCGTTCGTCATCACGCTTGTGTTGCGATCGAAACGTCGTAGTTTTAATAATGTAATTTTTTGGTTATTTCCTTTGAACCTATCAACGTGACTTTCCCGAAAGACCCAAAGAATATCACCTTTAATTATTTTCACAACTTTATATCATCAAATATCAGAAGCAAAGCAGGCTTGAGCCTCGACCCTGGATCAGTGAGTGGTTTGCGCAGCCGATTGTTGATGTGTAAAGCTGCGTGGCCCTACCCGTTCACGCTGGCGGGACGTGTTGAAGAAGTCTCCTCCACACTGTACCCCAGCAGACATGACCTGCCCGTTCACTCAGTGGCGTTTACCATTCAAACTTTTGGGGCTGACAGAGGCGGGGTGAGGATCAACTGCTGCGCTGCGAGATCGAACTGGCAACCACCGCATTTGCCAGTCGAATGCGGGAACGAACAACACCACGGCAACATCATTCCAATGTGTGTGCGGAATTCCATCTTTATTGAGAAAGTATCAATTCTCTTTGTGAATGCGTATTAACGTTGTTCACTTGGCACCATTGTTGCGTGTTCAGTCTCCATTCACGGTCGTTGGTGACAAAGAGAACGAAAACGGAATGGGTGCACACACAATACTAGGATGATCTTGATTTTAAAAAATATGTAAATCAATGGGGCATTACTCTCTGGTTCTTTCGGTAAAGTCGCGTAGGTAGAAACAAAATAATAATAATAGATCACGACGTTTCGATCGCAACACAAGCGGCCGTTCTCAGGCGGAAAAAAACAGCGAGAGAGCTGTTACAACAAGGTGATAAAGGTTATAACCTTGTTGTAACAGCGAGAGAGCTGTTACAACAAGGTGATAAAGGTTATAACCTTGTTGTAACAGCGAGAGAGCTGTTACAACCTTGTTTTAAGAGCTGTTACAACAAGGTTGAAACAGTGGAACTGCTCGTTCAGCAGTTCAACTGCTGGATTATTTTTTCCTCCTAAGGATGACCGCTTGTGTTGTGATCTATTATTATAAAAATAATAATAGATCACAGACACTCGCCAGTGGAGTGGACAACCTCCCGTTGCCATGGCTACGGGGCGGCCCGTTGGGTTCCAACCGTGGACTGTCGTTACGAACCAGTGGGCCACGTGACCACCCCACGTGGTTGAACACGTGGGCCACAGTCGAGTCTTACGAGGAGGAGCAGTGCAGCCGCTCTCTGCTGTTGTGATCGCGATCGAACGGCAAAGATGGATGTGTCCAGATGCAACCCGTACCAAGTGATGCTCACGGTGGCGTCTTTAGTCGGATTTGTCACTTGGCAAGGGGTGATGGAGCCGGCCATCTGGCTGCCACCCTCCATACTAAAGGTGAGCGATCACCTGGGGGTTAATTCCCTGATTGGATATCTCGATAACCTGGGTGGCAATGCTGCTAGTCTTGGAAATCCCGATGATCTTGGTGGCAATGTTGCTCCTCTTGGAAATCCCGATGATCTTGGTGGCAGTGCTGCTCTTCTTGGAAATCCCGATGATCTTGGTGGCAATGTTGCTCCTCTTGGAAATCCCGATGATCTTGGTGGCAATGCCCCCATGGCATATGCCGACTTTGCTTCGACCGATTTTCCGAGCCAATCGATACCGGACAGCAACGAGAGAGAAGACGTCCCCGCCGAGCAGAGGCCGTGCGACATTCAACCACCGCCGGAGCCGCGAGAGCAGCACCGACATAGCCTCTTGTCGACCGTCATCTCCGCAATCAGCACGGGATTCAGTGCAGTGCAAGTGATCGCGTGGATTTGGGCACGCAAGGTACGTTCATCGCACCGCCGCACTACAACAGTCAAATAACACTTTAGCGTGGGGGTAGCGGTCAACTTTAAAATAAGTTAATATCAAATTTGTATACAGTAGATCGATCCCGGAGGGCATTTTGGTCGATTTGAGGCCGCCTCCCCCGCTACTCCCCTGCGCCCCCGCTACCCCCCCCACTACCCCCTCTGCTACCCCCCCACTACCCCCTCTGCTACCCCCCCACTACCCCTCACTACCCCCCCCCACTATCCCCACCGCTACCCCCCTCCGCTACCCCTCTCCGCTGCCCCCCTCCGCTACCTCCCCTGCACACTCCCCCTCTACAACCACCACCACCCGAACCAACCCAACCCCGTTTTGGAGGCAGGTACGGGGGACCTGAACAGCGTCAGAATCTCTCTTGAGACTGGAGCAGTCCGATAAGCTATGAGGCTGTTTTAGTCTTTCACAGACGTCCAGTATGGGCGGGTCAGCAAGTTGTAGCGGCAAACAGAGCCGCGGGGCCTGCAGGAGAATGTGCGAGGCCTATAACAGGTCTCTATTCGGATGTTGCTGGCACGGCATCGGACAGGCGCATTAGCTAGTGAGCAGATGAGGCGACGTGACACATCGTGACTTAGTCGTTGTGTCCCTCTGGCCGCGGAGGGTGATGTGGGTGCGGACTGGGATGGTGGGGAGTTTTGGCCATACTTCACCTGGCTAGTCATTAGATCCGGTTCAGGGAGAGGGACGGACAGAGCGCATGCCCGGAGCTCCGTTTGTTTAAAATCATGGCCAGACGCGCAGCACGGCGTGATTCAGAAGTGTGCAGGGAAAGTTCGTTGTAAAGTGTTGCTCAGAGCAGTGTTGTGTAATTATTCAAGAAACACCTCTTACGTTTTATAATACGAGCAAATTAGGAATCAACGAGCTAGCATAAATAATGTTCGTACCTGTACGTCGAGTAATGTTTCTGAACTCCATTTGGAAATACGGAGCGTGAAGAGTTTTTTTTTGCATGCCAGAGATTCCACATCGTTAACGGGAGTGCGTGTGTGTGCCTCTTATTGTGCATCTTGGCTGTTGCTCTGAGAACAGAAGCCGCGTGATGGCGGCCTGAGCCCACAATTGGTGCGGAAGGCGTTTGTCTACAATTCCAAGGCCCGCTATTTCCAAAGGAGGAACCCGCGTGGGGTGAGTCGCAACACTGGGGGCGCACACAGCCGACAACACAACGCTCGTTGCTCGCGATCCACCGATGAGTCCCAGTGAGAAACGATCACGGGGAAACATTTATTATACTTCTTTTGTTCTTTCGGTAAAGTCAAGTAGAATGAGAATAAAATAATAAATTGATGAAATAAAATAACACAATAATATTCTCACGACGTTTCGGCCATAGCGGGAAACAGAGCCGTGGGGCCGAAACGTCGTGAGAATATTTTTGTGTTATTTTATTTTATCAATTTATTATTTTAATCTCATTAGACGTGACTTTACCGAAAGAACCAAAGAAGATGAATCATTGCAGTCACGAAAGCTCTAAATCGAAATTTATTATACTTTTGATTTAAAGCTTTCGTGACTGCAGTAATTCATGTTCTTAGCTCTTTCGGTAAAGTCACGTTGAAGGAAAACAATAAAATATATAATATATAAACAATAATATATATTTCTATATATTTTATTATTTTATAAAGTCACGTTGAAGGGAAACAATAAAATATATAATATATAAACAATAATATATTTATATATATATTATATATTTTATTGTTTCCCTTCAACGTGACTTTATAAAATAATAAAATATATATTATTGTTTATATATTATATATTTTATTGTTTCCCTTCAACGTGACTTTACCGAAAGAGCTAAGAACATGAATTACTGCAGTCACGAAAGCTTTAAATCAAAAGTATAATCAATTTCGATTTAGAGCTTTCGTGACTGCAATGATTCATCTTCTTTGGTTCTTTCGGTAAAGTCACGTAGAATGAGAATAAAATAATAAATTGATAAAATAAAATAACACAATAATATTCTCACGACGTTTCGGTCCCGCGGCTCTATTTCCCGCTATGGCCGAAACGTCGTGAGAATATTATTGTGTTATTTTATTTTATCAATTTATTATTTTATTCTCATTCTACGTGACTTACCGAAAGAACAAAAGAAGTATAATAAATGTTTCCCCGTGAATATATAATATATTATTGTAATATATTATTGTTTAATATATAAACAATAATATATATTTCTATATATTTTATTATTTTATAAAGTCACGTTGAAGGGAAACAATAAAATATATATAATATATAAATATATATTTATATATAATATATAAAAAAATATATATTTTATTATTTTATAAAGTCACGTTGAAGGGAAACAATAAAATATATATAATATATAAATATATATTTATATATAATATATTTATATATATTTATATATTATATATTTTATTGTTTCCCTTCAACGTGACTTTATAAAATAATAAAATATATATTATTGTTTATATATTATATATTTTATTGTTTCCCTTCAACGTGACTTTACCGAAAGAGCTAAGCATATGAATTACTGCAGTCACGAAAGCTTTAAATCAAAAGTATAATAAATTTCGATTTAAAGCTTTCGTGACTGCAATGATTCATCTTCTTTGGTTCTTTTGGTAAAGTCACATAGAATGAGAATAAAATAATAAATTGATAAAATAAAATAACGCAATAATATTCTCACGACGTTTCGGCCCCGTGGCTCTGTTTCCCGCTATGGCCGAAACGTCGTGAGAATATTATTGTGTTATTTTATTTTATCAATTTATTATTTTATTCTCATTCTATGTGACTTTACCGAAAGAACAAAAGAAGTATAATAAATGTTTCCCCGTGAATATATATAATATATTATTGTTTAATATATAAACAATAATATATATTTCTATATATTTTATTATTTTATAAAGTCACGTTGAAGGGAAACAATAAAATATATAATATATAAACAATAATATATATTTTATTATTTTATAAAGTCACGTTGAAGGGAAACAATAAAATATATAATATATAAACAACAATATATTTTTCGATTTAACGCTTTCGTGACTGCAATGATTCATCTTCTTTGGTTCTTTCGGTAAAGTCACGTAGAATGAGAATACAATAATAAATTGCTAAAGTTGAGGGTAAGAATCCACCCATTTTTTCGCCATATAGCATTGTGATATATAACGACTTATTGTTGGTAGCTTAGCTGATTGGAGAATATAGAGTTTATTGATAACATTAAGGTAATTTATATTTTAGTTTTTATTGGTTCACTATATAGTACTGTGAATAGCTCAGATGTGTAGGCCTTGACTTCAACATAGTCATTTCTGTGACCAGTCACTAGCTAATCACTCAGTTATTTCAATGCTAAATTCGCCTAGTTATTTCAATGCTAAATTCTCCTGTTTGATTTGTACTAAGTGCCTCGGTGAATGTGTATGGTCTGACTTTAACGTAGCTATTTCTGTGAGCAGTTACAAGCTAATCACTCAGCTATTTCAATGCTAAATTCTATGCTAATTCCATTGTCAAGGGGTGCCTCTGCGGATGTGTATGCTTTAACTTAGCTATTTCAATTGCTAAATTCTATGCTAATTCCATTGTCAAGGGGTGCCTCTGCAGATGTGTATGCTTTAACTTTTAACATAACTATTTCTGTGACCAGTCACAAGCTAATCATTCAGCCATTTCAATGCTAAATTATATGCTAATTCCTTTGTCAAGGCGCTTTGTTCCTCTCACACAGCTTAAAAGCCGTAATCTGAACGTGGCTCTTTCACTCCAGCGCTGTCCTACCAGACAGTCTCGTCCCTTCACCTGATGAAGGCCGCTTGTGTTGTGGCCGAAACGTCGTGAAAATATTATTGTGTTATTTTATTTTATCAATTTATTATTTTATTCTCATTCTACGTGACTTTATCGAAAGAACCAAAGAAGAACAATATATTTATATATATTTTATTATTTTCTTGTTTCCCTTCAACGTGACTTTACCGAAAGAGCTAAGAATATTTATTATACTCTTTGGTTCTTTCGGTAAAGTCACGTAGGTAGAAAAATAATAGATCACGACGTTTCGATCGCAACACAAGCAATCGTCATCAGGTGGGACAACCACAGCAAGACCACCTGATGACGATTGCTTGTGTTGCGATCGAAACTTCGTGATCTATTGTTTTTCTACCTACGTGACTTTTACCGAAAGAACCAAAGAAAATGGATTCCTGCAGTCACGAAAGCTTCAAATCAAGATTGAAACAAATATTGTTTGACTGGGTATTGCATTGTACATTCCTGCATCATACATTATACATCACACATTCTTGAAGATATGCCATGCGTATAAATTTTGGGTTGGATTGGAAATTGAGCTGTGTACATATCTGTCCATTCCATCCCTGGATTCCTCCCCTATCCATAAATGGTTCTGCATTCACGTGAGCCTATTGTTACAGTTGTCATTGTGAAGCTGACGGTGATTCTGATCACAGTTCTGTAGTATAAATATACACAGGTCTGTGCGTAACTCCGTACGATTGCAGCAGCTGAAATAGAACGCGACTTTGTCCCGCGTGCAAACCCAGGTGATGGTTATCCGCACGCTTCTCGTCAGCAAGGAGGACGCTGGGAGGCCCCGCAAGATGAAAGACTTCGCTGGCAGCGTGATGACCGGAAGAAGACGTGTCCAAGACGGCGGTGGCCCAGCGAAGACAACGAGCCCTTGGAGTCTTCCCAGCCTGCCAAGCTGGATTCGGCGGCAATAGCGAAATCGGGATAGAACTGTTATAAAACTGGGGGAAAAAAAATAATAATAACAAAAACATGTTCATTTATTATCTACTACAATAAATATTTATTTCCGAAGAAAATCACTTGTGATATTTCTTCTTGGTTGGTTCACTGCTTTATTTACACACCTGTGTTAAAATCCTATGGTTTACAATGTTTTTAAAAATAAAACTCATAATTAAGGCTATGGGGTTGTCACAGAAGCCGCGGTCATCACGTGAGTTGTGAATTTCAGGTCCGCTATAACCTGGACATGACTGCATAAATATTCAATCAAGCGCTCTCGAAGTTGGACTATCAGTAAAGAGGAGCCCTGGCAACCACGAGCAATTGGTCTGTGCAGATACACGCAGACACAGAGATACTACCACGTTACAGACACGGAGATACACAGCGATACAGAAGCACAGATACCACACTCTATAGCTCGCCACACTTTACAGCTCACCACACTCCACAGCTCACCACACTCCACAGCTCACCACACTCCAAAGTTCACAACAACTTACCACACTCAGCTCACCACACTCCACAGCTCACAACACTCCACAACTCACCACACTCCACAGCTCACCACTCTTAGCTCACCACACTCCACAGCTCACCACACAACTCACCACACTTCACAGCTCACCACACAACTCACCACACTTCACAACTCAACACTCCACAGCTCACCACACCCCACCGCTCACCACACAACTCACCACACTCAACACACCACACTCCACAGCTCACCACACTCCACAGCTCCCCAGACTCCAAAGCTCACCACACTCAACTCACCACACTCCCCACGCTATCGCTATGAGCCCCACATGCCGCTCACCTCACCGCTCACCTCACCGCCCACCTCACCGCTCACCTCACCGCCCACCTCACCTCACCGCTCACCTCACCGCTGACCTCACCTCACCGCTCACCTCACCGCTCACCTCACCTCACCGCTCACCTCATCGCTCACCTCACCGCTCACCGCTCACCTCACCACTCACCTCACCTCACCTCACCGCTCACCTCACCGCCCACCTCACCTCACCGCTCACCTCACCGTCCACCTCACCTCACCGCTCACCTCACCGCCCACCTCACCGCTCACCTCACCGCCCACCTCACCTCACCGCTCACCTCACCGCCCACCTCACCTCACCGCTCACCTCACCGCCCACCTCACCTCACCGCTCACCTCACCGCCCACCTCACCTCACCGCTCACCTCACCGCCCACCTCACCTCACCGCTCACCTCAACGCTCACCTCACCGCTCACCGCTGACCTCACCGCTCACCTCTCCGCTCACCTTACCGCTCACCTCACCGCTCACCGCTCACCTCACCGCTCACCTCACCGCTCACAGACACCTCACCGCTCACCTCACCTCAACGCTCACCTCACCTCACCGCTCACCTCACCTCACCTCACCCCTCACCTCACCGCTCACCTCACCGCCCACCTCACCTCACCGCTCACCTCACCGCCCACCTCACCTCACCGCACCTCACCGCTCACCTCACCGCCCACCTAACCTCACCGCTCACCTCACCGCCCACCTCACCTCACCGCTCACCTCACCGCCCACCTCACCTCACCGCTCACCTCACCGCCCACCTCACCTCACCGCTCACCTCACCGCCCACCTCACCTCACCGCTCACCTCACCGCCCACCTCACCTCACCGCTCACCTCACCGCCCACCTCACCTCACCGCTCACCTCACCGCCCACCTCACCTCACCGCTCACCTCACCGCCCACCTCACCTCACCGCTCACCTCACCGCCCACCTCACCTCACCGCACCGCTCACCTCACCGCCCACCTCACCTCACCTATATATAAACCATAATATATATTTCTATATATTTTATTATTTTATAAAGTCACGTTGAAGGGAAACAATAAAATATATAATATATAAACAATAATATATATTTTATTATTTTATAAAGTCACGTTGAAGGGAAACAATAAAATATATAATATATAAACAACAATATATTTTTCGATTTAACGCTTTCGTGACTGCAATGATTCATCTTCTTTGGTTCTTTCGGTAAAGTCACGTACAATGAGAATACAATAATAAATTGCTAAAGTTGAGGGTAAGAATCCACCCATTTTTTCGCCATATAGCATTGTGATATATAACGACTTATTGTTGGTAGCTTAGCTGATTGGAGAATATAGAGTTTATTGATAACATTAAGGTAATTTATATTTTAGTTTTTATTGGTTCACTATATAGTACTGTGAATAGCTCAGATGTGTAGGCCTTGACTTCAACATAGTCATTTCTGTGACCAGTCACTAGCTAATCACTCAGTTATTTCAATGCTAAATTCGCCTAGTTATTTCAATGCTAAATTCTCCTGTTTGATTTGTACTAAGTGCCTCGGTGAATGTGTATGGTCTGACTTTAACGTAGCTATTTCTGTGAGCAGTTACAAGCTAATCACTCAGCTATTTCAATGCTAAATTCTATGCTAATTCCATTGTCAAGGGGTGCCTCTGCGGATGTGTATGCTTTAACTTAGCTATTTCAATTGCTAAATTCTATGCTAATTCCATTGTCAAGGGGTGCCTCTGCAGATGTGTATGCTTTAACTTTTAACATAACTATTTCTGTGACCAGTCACAAGCTAATCATTCAGCCATTTCAATGCTAAATTATATGCTAATTCCTTTGTCAAGGCGCTTTGTTCCTCTCACACAGCTTAAAAGCCGTAATCTGAACGTGGCTCTTTCACTCCAGCGCTGTCCTACCAGACAGTCTCGTCCCTTCACCTGATGAAGGCCGCTTGTGTTGTGGCCGAAACGTCGTGAAAATATTATTGTGTTATTTTATTTTATCAATTTATTATTTTATTCTCATTCTACGTGACTTTATCGAAAGAACCAAAGAAGAACAATATATTTATATATATTTTATTATTTTCTTGTTTCCCTTCAACGTGACTTTACCGAAAGAGCTAAGAATATTTATTATACTCTTTGGTTCTTTCGGTAAAGTCACGTAGGTAGAAAAATAATAGATCACGACGTTTCGATCGCAACACAAGCAATCGTCATCAGGTGGGACAACCACAGCAAGACCACCTGATGACGATTGCTTGTGTTGCGATCGAAACTTCGTGATCTATTGTTTTTCTACCTACGTGACTTTTACCGAAAGAACCAAAGAAAATGGATTCCTGCAGTCACGAAAGCTTCAAATCAAGATTGAAACAAATATTGTTTGACTGGGTATTGCATTGTACATTCCTGCATCATACATTATACATCACACATTCTTGAAGATATGCCATGCGTATAAATTTTGGGTTGGATTGGAAATTGAGCTGTGTACATATCTGTCCATTCCATCCCTGGATTCCTCCCCTATCCATAAATGGTTCTGCATTCACGTGAGCCTATTGTTACAGTTGTCATTGTGAAGCTGACGGTGATTCTGATCACAGTTCTGTAGTATAAATATACACAGGTCTGTGCGTAACTCCGTACGATTGCAGCAGCTGAAATAGAACGCGACTTTGTCCCGCGTGCAAACCCAGGTGATGGTTATCCGCACGCTTCTCGTCAGCAAGGAGGACGCTGGGAGGCCCCGCAAGATGAAAGACTTCGCTGGCAGCGTGATGACCGGAAGAAGACGTGTCCAAGACGGCGGTGGCCCAGCGAAGACAACGAGCCCTTGGAGTCTTCCCAGCCTGCCAAGCTGGATTCGGCGGCAATAGCGAAATCGGGATAGAACTGTTATAAAACTGGGGGAAAAAAAATAATAATAACAAAAACATGTTCATTTATTATCTACTACAATAAATATTTATTTCCGAAGAAAATCACTTGTGATATTTCTTCTTGGTTGGTTCACTGCTTTATTTACACACCTGTGTTAAAATCCTATGGTTTACAATGTTTTTAAAAATAAAACTCATAATTAAGGCTATGGGGTTGTCACAGAAGCCGCGGTCATCACGTGAGTTGTGAATTTCAGGTCCGCTATAACCTGGACACGACTGCATAAATATTCAATCAAGCGCTCTCGAAGTTGGACTATCAGTAAAGAGGAGCCCTGGCAACCACGAGCAATTGGTCTGTGCAGATACACGCAGACACAGAGATACTACCACGTTACAGACACGGAGATACACAGCGATACAGAAGCACAGATACCACACTCTATAGCTCGCCACACTTTACAGCTCACCACACTCCACAGCTCACCACACTCCACAGCTCACCACACTCCAAAGTTCACAACAACTTACCACACTCAGCTCACCACACTCCACAGCTCACAACACTCCACAACTCACCACACTCCACAGCTCACCACTCTTAGCTCACCACACTCCACAGCTCACCACACAACTCACCACACTTCACAGCTCACCACACAACTCACCACACTTCACAACTCAACACTCCACAGCTCACCACACCCCACCGCTCACCACACAACTCACCACACTCAACACACCACACTCCACAGCTCACCACACTCCACAGCTCCCCAGACTCCAAAGCTCACCACACTCAACTCACCACACTCCCCACGCTATCGCTATGAGCCCCACATGCCGCTCACCTCACCTCACCGCTCACCTCACCGCCCACCTCACCTCACCGCTCACCTCACCGCCCACCTCACCTCACCGCTCACCTCACCGCTGACCTCACCTCACCGCTCACCTCACCGCTCACCTCACCTCACCTCACCGCTCACCTCACCGCTCACCTCACCGCTCACCGCTCACCTCACCACTCACCTCACCTCACCTCACCGCTCACCTCACCGCCCACCTCACCTCACCGCTCACCTCACCGTCCACCTCACCTCACCGCTCACCTCACCGCCCACCTCACCGCTCACCTCACCGCCCACCTCACCGCTCACCTCACCGCCCACCTCACCTCACCGCTCACCTCACCGCCCACCTCACCTCACCGCTCACCTCACCGCCCACCTCACCTCACCGCTCACCTCACCGCCCACCTCACCTCACCGCTCACCTCAACGCTCACCTCACCGCTCACCGCTGACCTCACCGCTCACCTCTCCGCTCACCTTACCGCTCACCTCACCGCTCACCGCTCACCTCACCGCTCACCTCACCGCTCACAGACACCTCACCGCTCACCTCACCTCAACGCTCACCTCACCTCACCGCTCACCTCACCTCACCTCACCCCTCACCTCACCTCACCGCTCACCTCACCGCCCACCTCACCTCACCGCTCACCTCACCGCCCACCTCACCTCACCGCACCTCACCGCTCACCTCACCGCCCACCTAACCTCACCGCTCACCTCACCGCCCACCTCACCTCACCGCTCACCTCACCGCCCACCTCACCTCACCGCTCACCTCACCGCCCACCTCACCTCACCGCTCACCTCACCGCCCACCTCACCTCACCGCTCACCTCACCGCCCACCTCACCTCACCGCTCACCTCACCGCCCACCTCACCTCACCGCTCACCTCACCGCCCACCTCACCTCACCGCTCACCTCACCGCCCACCTCACCTCACCGCTCACCTCACCGCCCACCTCACCTCACCGCACCGCTCACCTCACCGCCCACCTCACCTCACCTATATATAAACAATAATATATTTCTATATATTTTATTATTTTATAAAGTCACGTTGAAGGGAAACAATAAAATATATAATATATAAACAATAATATATATTTTATTATTTTATAAAGTCACGTTGAAGGGAAACAATAAAATATATAATATATAAACAACAATATATTTTTCGATTTAACGCTTTCGTGACTGCAATGATTCATCTTCTTTGGTTCTTTCGGTAAAGTCACGTAGAATGAAAATACAATAATAAATTGCTAAAGTTGAGGGTAAGAATCCACCCATTTTTTCGCCATATAGCATTGTGATATATAACGACTTATTGTTGGTAGCTTAGCTGATTGGAGAATATAGAGTTTATTGATAACATTAAGGTAATTTATATTTTAGTTTTTATTGGTTCACTATATAGTACTGTGAATAGCTCAGATGTGTAGGCCTTGACTTCAACATAGTCATTTCTGTGACCAGTCACTAGCTAATCACTCAGTTATTTCAATGCTAAATTCGCCTAGTTATTTCAATGCTAAATTCTCCTGTTTGATTTGTACTAAGTGCCTCGGTGAATGTGTATGGTCTGACTTTAACGTAGCTATTTCTGTGAGCAGTTACAAGCTAATCACTCAGCTATTTCAATGCTAAATTCTATGCTAATTCCATTGTCAAGGGGTGCCTCTGCGGATGTGTATGCTTTAACTTAGCTATTTCAATTGCTAAATTCTATGCTAATTCCATTGTCAAGGGGTGCCTCTGCAGATGTGTATGCTTTAACTTTTAACATAACTATTTCTGTGACCAGTCACAAGCTAATCATTCAGCCATTTCAATGCTAAATTATATGCTAATTCCTTTGTCAAGGCGCTTTGTTCCTCTCACACAGCTTAAAAGCCGTAATCTGAACGTGGCTCTTTCACTCCAGCGCTGTCCTACCAGACAGTCTCGTCCCTTCACCTGATGAAGGCCGCTTGTGTTGTGGCCGAAACGTCGTGAAAATATTATTGTGTTATTTTATTTTATCAATTTATTATTTTATTCTCATTCTACGTGACTTTATCGAAAGAACCAAAGAAGAACAATATATTTATATATATTTTATTATTTTCTTGTTTCCCTTCAACGTGACTTTACCGAAAGAGCTAAGAATATTTATTATACTCTTTGGTTCTTTCGGTAAAGTCACGTAGGTAGAAAAATAATAGATCACGACGTTTCGATCGCAACACAAGCAATCGTCATCAGGTGGGACAACCACAGCAAGACCACCTGATGACGATTGCTTGTGTTGCGATCGAAACTTCGTGATCTATTGTTTTTCTACCTACGTGACTTTTACCGAAAGAACCAAAGAAAATGGATTCCTGCAGTCACGAAAGCTTCAAATCAAGATTGAAACAAATATTGTTTGACTGGGTATTGCATTGTACATTCCTGCATCATACATTATACATCACACATTCTTGAAGATATGCCATGCGTATAAATTTTGGGTTGGATTGGAAATTGAGCTGTGTACATATCTGTCCATTCCATCCCTGGATTCCTCCCCTATCCATAAATGGTTCTGCATTCACGTGAGCCTATTGTTACAGTTGTCATTGTGAAGCTGACGGTGATTCTGATCACAGTTCTGTAGTATAAATATACACAGGTCTGTGCGTAACTCCGTACGATTGCAGCAGCTGAAATAGAACGCGACTTTGTCCCGCGTGCAAACCCAGGTGATGGTTATCCGCACGCTTCTCGTCAGCAAGGAGGACGCTGGGAGGCCCCGCAAGATGAAAGACTTCGCTGGCAGCGTGATGACCGGAAGAAGACGTGTCCAAGACGGCGGTGGCCCAGCGAAGACAACGAGCCCTTGGAGTCTTCCCAGCCTGCCAAGCTGGATTCGGCGGCAATAGCGAAATCGGGATAGAACTGTTATAAAACTGGGGGAAAAAAAATAATAATAACAAAAACATGTTCATTTATTATCTACTACAATAAATATTTATTTCCAAAGAAAATCACTTGTGATATTTCTTCTTGGTTGGTTCACTGCTTTATTTACACACCTGTGTTAAAATCCTATGGTTTACAATGTTTTTAAAAATAAAACTCATAATTAAGGCTATGGGGTTGTCACAGAAGCCGCGGTCATCACGTGAGTTGTGAATTTCAGGTCCGCTATAACCTGGACACGACTGCATAAATATTCAATCAAGCGCTCTCGAAGTTGGACTATCAGTAAAGAGGAGCCCTGGCAACCACGAGCAATTGGTCTGTGCAGATACACGCAGACACAGATATACTACCACGTTACAGACACGGAGATACACAGCGATACAGAAGCACAGATACCACACTCTATAGCTCGCCACACTTTACAGCTCACCACACTCCACAGCTCACCACACTCCACAGCTCACCACACTCCAAAGTTCACAACAACTTACCACACTCAGCTCACCACACTCCACAGCTCACAACACTCCACAACTCACCACACTCCACAGCTCACCACTCTTAGCTCACCACACTCCACAGCTCACCACACAACTCACCACACTTCACAGCTCACCACACAACTCACCACACTTCACAACTCAACACTCCACAGCTCACCACCCCCCACCGCTCACCACACAACTCACCACACTCAACACACCACACTCCACAGCTCACCACACTCCACAGCTCCCCAGACTCCAAAGCTCACCACACTCAACTCACCACACTCCCCACGCTATCGCTATGAGCCCCACATGCCGCTCACCTCACCTCACCGCTCACCTCACCGCCCACCTCACCTCACCGCTCACCTCACCGCCCACCTCACCTCACCGCTCACCTCACCGCTGACCTCACCTCACCGCTCACCTCACCGCTCACCTCACCTCACCTCACCGCTCACCTCACCGCTCACCTCACCGCTCACCGCTCACCTCACCACTCACCTCACCTCACCTCACCGCTCACCTCACCGCTCACCTCACCTCACCGCTCACCTCACCGCTCACCTCACCTCACCGCTCACCTCACCGCCCACCTCACCTCACCGCTCACCTCACCGCCCACCTCACCTCACCGCTCACCTCACCGTCCACCTCACCTCACCGCTCACCTCACCGCCCACCTCACCGCTCACCTCACCGCCCACCTCACCTCACCGCTCATCTCACCGCCCACCTCACCTCACCGCTCACCTCACCGCCCACCTCACCTCACCGCTCACCTCACCGCCCACCTCACCTCACCGCTCACCTCACCGCCCACCTCACCTCACCGCTCACCTCAACGCTCACCTCACCGCTCACCGCTGACCTCACCGCTCACCTCTCCGCTCACCTTACCGCTCACCTCACCGCTCACCGCTCACCTCACCGCTCACCTCACCGCTCACAGACACCTCACCACTCACCTCACCTCAACGCTCACCTCACCTCACCGCTCACCTCACCTCACCTCACCCCTCACCTCACCTCACCGCTCACCTCACCGCCCACCTCACCTCACCGCTCACCTCACCGCCCACCTCACCTCACCGCACCTCACCGCTCACCTCACCGCCCACCTAACCTCACCGCTCACCTCACCGCCCACCTCACCTCACCGCTCACCTCACCGCCCACCTCACCTCACCGCTCACCTCACCGCCCACCTCACCTCACCGCTCACCTCACCGCCCACCTCACCTCACCGCTCACCTCACCGCCCACCTCACCTCACCGCTCACCTCACCGCCCACCTCACCTCACCGCTCACCTCACCGCCCACCTCACCTCACCGCTCACCTCACCGCCCACCTCACCTCACCGCTCACCTCACCGCCCACCTCACCTCACCTATATATAAACAATAATATATATTTCTATATATTTTATTATTTTATAAAGTCACGTTGAAGGGAAACAATAAAATATATAATATATAAACAATAATATATATTTTATTATTTTATAAAGTCACGTTGAAGGGAAACAATAAAATATATAATATATAAACAACAATATATTTTTCGATTTAACGCTTTCGTGACTGCAATGATTCATCTTCTTTGGTTCTTTCGGTAAAGTCACGTAGAATGAGAATACAATAATAAATTGCTAAAGTTGAGGGTAAGAATCCACCCATTTTTTCGCCATATAGCATTGTGATATATAACGACTTATTTTTGGTAGCTTAGCTGATTGGAGAATATAGAGTTTATTGATAACATTAAGGTAATTTATATTTTAGTTTTTATTGGTTCACTATATAGTACTGTGAATAGCTCAGATGTGTAGGCCTTGACTTCAACATAGTCATTTCTGTGACCAGTCACTAGCTAATCACTCAGTTATTTCAATGCTAAATTCGCCTAGTTATTTCAATGCTAAATTCTCCTGTTTGATTTGTACTAAGTGCCTCGGTGAATGTGTATGGTCTGACTTTAACGTAGCTATTTCTGTGAGCAGTTACAAGCTAATCACTCAGCTATTTCAATGCTAAATTCTATGCTAATTCCATTGTCAAGGGGTGCCTCTGCGGATGTGTATGCTTTAACTTAGCTATTTCAATTGCTAAATTCTATGCTAATTCCATTGTCAAGGGGTGCCTCTGCAGATGTGTATGCTTTAACTTTTAACATAACTATTTCTGTGACCAGTCACAAGCTAATCATTCAGCCATTTCAATGCTAAATTATATGCTAATTCCTTTGTCAAGGCGCTTTGTTCCTCTCACACAGCTTAAAAGCCGTAATCTGAACGTGGCTCTTTCACTCCAGCGCTGTCCTACCAGACAGTCTCGTCCCTTCACCTGATGAAGGCCGCTTGTGTTGTGGCCGAAACGTCGTGAAAATATTATTGTGTTATTTTATTTTATCAATTTATTATTTTATTCTCATTCTACGTGACTTTATCGAAAGAACCAAAGAAGAACAATATATTTATATATATTTTATTATTTTCTTGTTTCCCTTCAACGTGACTTTACCGAAAGAGCTAAGAATATTTATTATACTCTTTGGTTCTTTCGGTAAAGTCACGTAGGTAGAAAAATAATAGATCACGACGTTTCGATCGCAACACAAGCAATCGTCATCAGGTGGGACAACCACAGCAAGACCACCTGATGACGATTGCTTGTGTTGCGATCGAAACTTCGTGATCTATTGTTTTTCTACCTACGTGACTTTTACCGAAAGAACCAAAGAAAATGGATTCCTGCAGTCACGAAAGCTTCAAATCAAGATTGAAACAAATATTGTTTGACTGGGTATTGCATTGTACATTCCTGCATCATACATTATACATCACACATTCTTGAAGATATGCCATGCGTATAAATTTTGGGTTGGATTGGAAATTGAGCTGTGTACATATCTGTCCATTCCATCCCTGGATTCCTCCCCTATCCATAAATGGTTCTGCATTCACGTGAGCCTATTGTTACAGTTGTCATTGTGAAGCTGACGGTGATTCTGATCACAGTTCTGTAGTATAAATATACACAGGTCTGTGCGTAACTCCGTACGATTGCAGCAGCTGAAATAGAACGCGACTTTGTCCCGCGTGCAAACCCAGGTGATGGTTATCCGCACGCTTCTCGTCAGCAAGGAGGACGCTGGGAGGCCCCGCAAGATGAAAGACTTCGCTGGCAGCGTGATGACCGGAAGAAGACGTGTCCAAGACGGCGGTGGCCCAGCGAAGACAACGAGCCCTTGGAGTCTTCCCAGCCTGCCAAGCTGGATTCGGCGGCAATAGCGAAATCGGGATAGAACTGTTATAAAACTGGGGGAAAAAAAATAATAATAACAAAAACATGTTCATTTATTATCTACTACAATAAATATTTATTTCCGAAGAAAATCACTTGTGATATTTCTTCTTGGTTGGTTCACTGCTTTATTTACACACCTGTGTTAAAATCCTATGGTTTACAATGTTTTTAAAAATAAAACTCATAATTAAGGCTATGGGGTTGTCACAGAAGCCGCGGTCATCACGTGAGTTGTGAATTTCAGGTCCGCTATAACCTGGACACGACTGCATAAATATTCAATCAAGCGCTCTCGAAGTTGGACTATCAGTAAAGAGGAGCCCTGGCAACCACGAGCAATTGGTCTGTGCAGATACACGCAGACACAGAGATACTACCACGTTACAGACACGGAGAAACACAGCGATACAGAAGCACAGATACCACACTCTATAGCTCGCCACACTTTACAGCTCACCACACTCCACAGCTCACCACACTCCACAGCTCACCACACTCCAAAGTTCACAACAACTTACCACACTCAGCTCACCACACTCCACAGCTCACAACACTCCACAACTCACCACACTCCACAGCTCACCACTCTTAGCTCACCACACTCCACAGCTCACCACACAACTCACCACACTTCACAGCTCACCACACAACTCACCACACTTCACAACTCAACACTCCACAGCTCACCACCCCCCACCGCTCACCACACAACTCACCACACTCAACACACCACACTCCACAGCTCACCACACTCCACAGCTCCCCAGACTCCAAAGCTCACCACACTCAACTCACCACACTCCCCACGCTATCGCTATGAGCCCCACATGCCGCTCACCTCACCTCACCGCTCACCTCACCGCCCACCTCACCTCACCGCTCACCTCACCGCCCACCTCACCTCACCGCTCACCTCACCGCTGACCTCACCTCACCGCTCACCTCACCGCTCACCTCACCTCACCTCACCGCTCACCTCACCGCTCACCTCACCGCTCACCGCTCACCTCACCACTCACCTCACCTCACCTCACCGCTCACCTCACCGCTCACCTCACCTCACCGCTCACCTCACCGCTCACCTCACCTCACCGCTCACCTCACCGCCCACCTCACCTCACCGCTCACCTCACCGCCCACCTCACCTCACCGCTCACCTCACCGTCCACCTCACCTCACCGCTCACCTCACCGCCCACCTCACCGCTCACCTCACCGCCCACCTCACCTCACCGCTCACCTCACCGCCCACCTCACCTCACCGCTCACCTCACTGCCCACCTCACCTCACCGCTCACCTCACCGCCCACCTCACCTCACCGCTCACCTCACCGCCCACCTCACCTCACCGCTCACCTCAACGCTCACCTCACCGCTCACCGCTGACCTCACCGCTCACCTCTCCGCTCACCTTACCGCTCACCTCACCGCTCACCGCTCACCTCACCGCTCACCTCACCGCTCACAGACACCTCACCACTCACCTCCCCTCAACGCTCACCTCACCTCACCGCTCACCTCACCTCACCTCACCCCTCACCTCACCTCACCGCTCACCTCACCGCCCACCTCACCTCACCGCTCACCTCACCGCCCACCTCACCTCACCGCACCTCACCGCTCACCTCACCGCCCACCTAACCTCACCGCTCACCTCACCGCCCACCTCACCTCACCGCTCACCTCACCGCCCACCTCACCTCACCGCTCACCTCACCGCCCACCTCACCTCACCGCTCACCTCACCGCCCACCTCACCTCACCGCTCACCTCACCGCCCACCTCACCTCACCGCTCACCTCACCGCCCACCTCACCTCACCGCTCACCTCACCGCCCACCTCACCTCACCGCTCACCTCACCGCCCACCTCACCTCACCGCTCACCTCACCGCCCACCTCACCTCACCGCACCGCTCACCTCACCGCCCACCTCACCTCACCTATATATAAACAATAATATATATTTCTATATATTTTATTATTTTATAAAGTCACGTTGAAGGGAAACAATAAAATATATAATATATAAACAATAATATATATTTTATTATTTTATAAAGTCACGTTGAAGGGAAACAATAAAATATATAATATATAAACAACAATATATTTTTCGATTTAACGCTTTCGTGACTGCAATGATTCATCTTCTTTGGTTCTTTCGGTAAAGTCACGTAGAATGAGAATACAATAATAAATTGCTAAAGTTGAGGGTAAGAATCCACCCATTTTTTCGCCATATAGCATTGTGATATATAACGACTTATTGTTGGTAGCTTAGCTGATTGGAGAATATAGAGTTTATTGATAACATTAAGGTAATTTATATTTTAGTTTTTATTGGTTCACTATATAGTACTGTGAATAGCTCAGATGTGTAGGCCTTGACTTCAACATAGTCATTTCTGTGACCAGTCACTAGCTAATCACTCAGTTATTTCAATGCTAAATTCGCCTAGTTATTTCAATGCTAAATTCTCCTGTTTGATTTGTACTAAGTGCCTCGGTGAATGTGTATGGTCTGACTTTAACGTAGCTATTTCTGTGAGCAGTTACAAGCTAATCACTCAGCTATTTCAATGCTAAATTCTATGCTAATTCCATTGTCAAGGGGTGCCTCTGCGGATGTGTATGCTTTAACTTAGCTATTTCAATTGCTAAATTCTATGCTAATTCCATTGTCAAGGGGTGCCTCTGCAGATGTGTATGCTTTAACTTTTAACATAACTATTTCTGTGACCAGTCACAAGCTAATCATTCAGCCATTTCAATGCTAAATTATATGCTAATTCCTTTGTCAAGGCGCTTTGTTCCTCTCACACAGCTTAAAAGCCGTAATCTGAACGTGGCTCTTTCACTCCAGCGCT
The DNA here is from genome assembly GCF_048934315.1 of Petromyzon marinus. Taxonomy (NCBI): domain Eukaryota; kingdom Metazoa; phylum Chordata; class Hyperoartia; order Petromyzontiformes; family Petromyzontidae; genus Petromyzon; species Petromyzon marinus. Next base: position 562,705 of record NW_027423402.1, on the reverse strand, counting down.
GTCCTACCAGACAGTCTCGTCCCTTCACCTGATGAAGGCCGCTTGTGTTGTGGCCGAAACGTCGTGAAAATATTATTGTGTTATTTTATTTTATCAATTTATTATTTTATTCTCATTCTACGTGACTTTATCGAAAGAACCAAAGAAGAACAATATATTTATATATATTTTATTATTTTCTTGTTTCCCTTCAACGTGACTTTACCGAAAGAGCTAAGAATATTTATTATACTCTTTGGTTCTTTCGGTAAAGTCACGTAGGTAGAAAAATAATAGATCACGACGTTTCGATCGCAACACAAGCAATCGTCATCAGGTGGGACAACCACAGCAAGACCACCTGATGACGATTGCTTGTGTTGCGATCGAAACTTCGTGATCTATTGTTTTTCTACCTACGTGACTTTTACCGAAAGAACCAAAGAAAATGGATTCCTGCAGTCACGAAAGCTTCAAATCAAGATTGAAACAAATATTGTTTGACTGGGTATTGCATTGTACATTCCTGCATCATACATTATACATCACACATTCTTGAAGATATGCCATGCGTATAAATTTTGGGTTGGATTGGAAATTGAGCTGTGTACATATCTGTCCATTCCATCCCTGGATTCCTCCCCTATCCATAAATGGTTCTGCATTCACGTGAGCCTATTGTTACAGTTGTCATTGTGAAGCTGACGGTGATTCTGATCACAGTTCTGTAGTATAAATATACACAGGTCTGTGCGTAACTCCGTACGATTGCAGCAGCTGAAATAGAACGCGACTTTGTCCCGCGTGCAAACCCAGGTGATGGTTATCCGCACGCTTCTCGTCAGCAAGGAGGACGCTGGGAGGCCCCGCAAGATGAAAGACTTCTCTGGCAGCGTGATGACCGGAAGAAGACGTGTCCAAGACGGCGGTGGCCCAGCGAAGACAACGAGCCCTTGGAGTCTTCCCAGCCTGCCAAGCTGGATTCGGCGGCAATAGCGAAATCGGGATAGAACTGTTATAAAACTGGGGGAAAAAAAATATAATAATAACAAAAACATGTTCATTTATTATCTACTACAATAAATATTTATTTCCGAAGAAAATCACTTGTGATATTTCTTCTTGGTTGGTTCACTGCTTTATTTACACACCTGTGTTAAAATCCTATGGTTTACAATGTTTTTAAAAATAAAACTCATAATTAAGGCTATGGGGTTGTCACAGAAGCCGCGGTCATCACGTGAGTTGTGAATTTCAGGTCCGCTATAACCTGGACACGACTGCATAAATATTCAATCAAGCGCTCTCGAAGTTGGACTATCAGTAAAGAGGAGCCCTGGCAACCACGAGCAATTGGTCTGTGCAGATACACGCAGACACAGAGATACTACCACGTTACAGACACGGAGATACACAGCGATACAGAAGCACAGATACCACACTCTATAGCTCGCCACACTTTACAGCTCACCACACTCCACAGCTCACCACACTCCACAGCTCACCACACTCCAAAGTTCACAACAACTTACCACACTCAGCTCACCACACTCCACAGCTCACAACACTCCACAACTCACCACACTCCACAGCTCACCACTCTTAGCTCACCACACTCCACAGCTCACCACACAACTCACCACACTTCACAGCTCACCACACAACTCACCACACTTCACAACTCAACACTCCACAGCTCACCACACCCCACCGCTCACCACACAACTCACCACACTCAACACACCACACTCCACAGCTCACCACACTCCACAGCTCCCCAGACTCCAAAGCTCACCACACTCAACTCACCACACTCCCCACGCTATCGCTATGAGCCCCACATGCCGCTCACCTCACCTCACCGCTCACCTCACCGCCCACCTCACCTCACCGCTCACCTCACCGCCCACCTCACCTCACCGCTCACCTCACCGCTGACCTCACCTCACCGCTCACCTCACCGCTCACCTCACCTCACCTCACCGCTCACCTCACCGCTCACCTCACCGCTCACCGCTCACCTCACCACTCACCTCACCTCACCTCACCGCTCACCTCACCTCACCGCTCACCTCACCGCTCACCTCACCTCACCGCTCACCTCACCGCCCACCTCACCTCACCGCTCACCTCACCGCCCACCTCACCTCACCGCTCACCTCACCGCCCACCTCACCTCACCGCTCACCTCACCGTCCACCTCACCTCACCGCTCACCTCACCGCCCACCTCACCGCTCGCCTCACCGCCCACCTCACCTCACCGCTCGCCTCACCGCCCACCTCACCTCACCGCTCGCCTCACCGCCCACCTCACCTCACCGCTCACCTCACCGCCCACCTCACCTCACCGCTCACCTCTCCTCACCGCTCACCTCACCGCTCACCTCACCTCACCGCCCACCTCACCGCTCACCTCACCTCACCGCTCACCTCACCGCTCACCTCACCGCTCACCTCACCTCACCGCTCACCGCTCACCTCACCGCTCACCGCTCACCTCACCGCTCACCTCACCGCTCACCTCACCTCACCGCTCACCTCACCGCTCACCTCACCTCACCGCTCACCTCACCGCTCACCGCTCACCTCACCGCCCACCTCACCTCACCGCTCACCTCACCGCCCACCTTACCTCACCGCTCACCTCACCGCCCACCTCACCTCACCGCTCACCTCACCGCCCACCTCACCTCACCGCTCACCTCACCGCCCACCTCACCTCACCGCTCACCTCACCGCCCACCTCACCTCACCGCTCACCTCACCGCCCACCTCACCTCACCGCTCACCTCACCGCCCACCTCACCTCACCGCTCACCTCACCGCCCACCTCACCTCACCGCTCACCTCACCGCCCACCTCACCTCACCGCTCACCTCACCGCCCACTTCACCTTACCGCTCACCTCACCGCCCACCTCACCTCACCGCTCACCTCACCGCCCACCTCACCTCACCGCTCACCTCACCGCCCACCTCACCTCACCGCTCACCTCACCGCCCACCTCACCTCACCGCTCACCTCACCGCCCACCTCACCTCACCGCTCACCTCACCGCCCACCTCACCTCACCGCTCACCTCACCGCCCACCTCACCTCACCGCTCACCTCACCGCCCACCTCACCTCACCGCTCACCTCACCGCCCACCTCACCTCACCGCTCACCTCACCGCCCACCTCACCTCACCGCTCACCTCACCGCCCACCTCACCTCACCGCTCACCTCACCGTCCACCTCACCTCACCGCTCACCTCACCGCCCACCTCACCTCACCGCTCACCTCACCGCCCACCTCACCTCACCGCTCACCTCACCGCCCACCTCACCTCACCGCTCACCTCACCGCCCACCTCACCTCACCGCTCACCTCACCGCCCACCTCACCTCACCGCTCACCTCACCGCTGACCTCACCTCACCGCTCACCTCACCGCTCACCTCACCTCACCTCACCGCTCACCTCACCGCTCACCTCACCGCTCACCGCTCACCTCACCACTCACCTCACCTCACCTCACCGCTCACCTCACCGCTCACCTCACCTCACCGCTCACCTCACCGCTCACCTCACCTCACCGCTCACCTCACCGCCCACCTCACCTCACCGCTCACCTCACCGCCCACCTCACCTCACCGCTCACCTCACCGTCCACCTCACCTCACCGCTCACCTCACCGCCCACCTCACCGCTCACCTCACCGCCCACCTCACCTCACCGCTCACCTCACCGCCCACCTCACCTCACCTCACCTCGCCTCACCGCTCACCTCGCCTCACCGCTCACCTCACCTCACCGCTCACCTCACCTCACCGCTCACCTCACCGCTCACCTCACCTCACCGCTCACCTCACCTCACCTCGCCTCACCGCTCACCTCACCGCTCACCTCACCTCACCGCTCACCTCACCTCACCTCACCTCGCCTCACCGCTCACCTCGCCTCACCGCTCACCTCACCTCACCTCACCGCTCACCTCACCTCATCGCTCACCTCACCTCACCGCTCACCTCACCTCACCGCTCACCTCACCCCACCTCACCGCTCACCTCATCACACCGCTCACCTCACCTCACACCTCACCGCTCACCTCACCTCACCGCTCACCTCACCGCTCACCTCACCTCACCGCTCACCTCATCTCACCTCACCGCTCACCTCACCTCACCTCACCGCTCACCTCACCTCACCTCACCGCTCACCTCACCTCACGTCACAGCTCACCTCACCTCACCTCTCACCTCACCTCACCGCTCACCTCACCTCACCGCTCACCTCACCTCACCGCTCACCTCACCTCACCGCTCACCTCACCTCACCTCACCGCTCACCTCACCGCTCACCTCACCTCACCGCTCACCTCACCTCACCTCACCGCTCACCTCACCTCACCGCTCACCTCACCTCACCGCTCACCTCACCTCACCGCTCACCTCACCGCTCACCTCACCGCTCAGCTCACCTCACCGCTCAGCTCACCTCACCGCTCAGCTCACCTCACCGCTCCGCTCACCTCAGCGCTCAGGTCACCTCACCGCTCAGCTCAGCTCACCGCTCAGCTCAGCTCACCGCTCAGCTCAGCTCACCGCTCAGCTCACCACCCAGCTCACCACCCAGCTCACCACTCAGCTCACCACTCAGCTCGCCACTCAGCTCGCCACTCAGCTCACCACTCAGCTCACCACTCAGCTCACCACACTCCACAGCTCACCACTCACCTCACCGCTCACCTCACCGCCCACCTCACCTCACCGCTCACCTCACCGCCCACCTCACCTCACCGCTCACCTCACCGCCCACCTCACCTCACCGCTCACCTCACCGCCCACCTCACCTCACCGCTCACCTCACCGCCCACCTCACCTCACCGCTCACCTCACCGCCCACCTCACCTCACCGCTCACCTCACCGCCCACCTCACCTCACCGCTCACCTCACCGCCCACCTCACCTCACCGCTCACCTCACCGCCCACCTCACCTCACCGCTCACCTCACCGCCCACCTCACCGCCCACCTCACCTCACCGCTCACCTCACCGCCCACCTCACCTCACCGCTCACCTCACCGCCCACCTCACCGCTCACCTCACCGCCCACCTCACCTCACCGCTCACCTCACCGCTCACCTCACCTCACCGCTCACCTCACCGCTCACCTCACCTCACCGCTCACCTCACCTCACCGCTCACCTCACCGCTCACCTCACCGCTCACCTCACCGCTCACCTCACCTCACCGCTCACCTCACCGCTCACCTCACCGCTCACCGCTCACCTCACCGCTCACCTCACCGCTCACCTCACCTCACCCCTCACCTCACCTCACCCCTCACCTCACCGCTCACCTCTCGCCTCACCGCTCACTTCACCGCTCACCTCACCTCACCGCTCAACTCCCCTCACCGCTCACCTCACCGCTCACCTCACCGCTCATCTCACCTCACCGCTCACCTCACCGCTCACCTCACCGCTCACCTCTCACCTCACCTCTCACCTCACCGCTCACCTCTCACCTCACCGCTCACCTCACCGCTCACCTCTCACCTCACCGCTCACCTCACCGCTCACCTCTCACCTCACCTCACCGCTCACCTCACCGCTCACCTCACCGCTCACCTCACCGCTCACCTCACCTCACCGCTCACCTCAACTCATCTCACCGCTCACCTCACCTCACCTCACCGCTCACCTCACCGCTCACCTCACCTCACCGCTCACCTCACCGCTCAGCTCACCGCTCCTCACCTCACCGCTCACCTCACCTCACACCTCACCTTACCTCACCGCTCACCTCAACTCACCTCGCCTCACCGCTCACCTCACCGCTCACCTCACCTCACCGCTCACCTCACCTCACCTCGCCTCACCGCTCACCTCGCCTCACCGCTCACCTCACCTCAACTCGCCTCACCGCTCACCTCACCGCTCACCTCACCTCACCGCTCACCTCACCTCACCGCTCACCTCACCTCACCTCGCCTCACCGCTCACCTCACCGCTCACCTCACCTCACCGCTCACCTCACCTCACCTCACCTCGCCTCACGGCTCACCTCGCCTCACCGCTCACCTCACCTCACCTCACCGCTCACCTCACCTCATCGCTCACCTCACCTCACCGCTCACCTCACCTCACCGCTCACCTCACCTCACCGCTCACCTCACCCCACCTCACCGCTCACCTCATCTCACCGCTCACCTCACCTCACACCTCACCGCTCACCTCACCTCACCGCTCACCTCACCGCTCACCTCACCTCACCGCTCACCTCATCTCACCTCACCGCTCACCTCACCTCACCCCACCGCTCACCTCACCTCACCTCACCGCTCACCTCACCTCACCTCACAGCTCACCTCACCTCACCTCTCACCTCACCTCACCGCTCACCTCACCTCACCGCTCACCTCACCTCACCGCTCACCTCACCTCACCGCTCACCTCACCGCTCACCTCACCTCACCGCTCAGCTCACCTCACCGCTCAGCTCACCTCACCGCTCAGCTCAGCTCACCGCTCAGCTCAGCTCACCGCTCAGCTCAGCTCACCGCTCAGCTCACCACCCAGCTCACCACCCAGCTCACTACCCAGCTCACCACTCAGCTCACCACTCAGCTCGCCACTCAGCTCGCCACTCAGCTCACCACTCAGCTCACCACTCAGCTCACCACACTCCACAGCTCATCACTCAGCTCACCACACTCCACAGCTCACCACACTCCACAACTCACCACACAGCTCACCACTCAGCTCACCACTCAGCTCACCACACTCCACAGCTCACCACTCAGCTCACCACACTCAGCTCACCACTCAGCTCACCACACTCCACAGCTCACCACACTCAGCTCACCACACTTCACAGCTCACCACTCAGCTCACCACACTCCACAGCTCACCACAGCTCACCACACTAAGCTCACCACACTCCACAGCTCACCACTTTCCACAACTCACCACTCAGCTCACCACACTCCACTGCTCACCACACTCCACTGCTCACCACACTCCACAGCTCACCACACTCTACACAGCTCCCAACACAACTCATCACATCAGCTCACCACATTCCAAAGCTCACAACACAACTCACCACACTCAGCTCACCACATTCCACAGCTCACCACATTCCACTGCTCACCACACTCCACAGCTCACCACGCTCAGCAGGTTTAAGCCTGGATACTACTGGCATCATAGACTCAACACAATGCATGACTGCACGGTTAAATAGGCGAGCGGGGACCACTACTTTCGCACCTAATGCCATCCTGATCATGGCCATCATCACCATTGGGTAGACTAATGTCTTTCAGTGTTCTTAACACAATTTATAAACGTGCGTTTAGAGAATTTAGCTGCTACACATGTCCACGTGATCGGCCACTTTCTTGAACTTTCATTCGTGATAGTCAGGTCGCTTCTGAAAAATACCTTTATAGCTCAGTTTGTTTCAATTACCTTTTATTGTTCACTTAATGCTTTCGTGACTGCAGGAATTCATATTCTTTGGGTCTTTCGGTAAAGTCACGGAGATAGGTTAAAAGAAAATAACAACAAATAACAACTACCACGTTTCGATCGCAACACAAGCGTTCGTCATCACGCTTGTGTTGCGATCGAAACGTCGTAGTTTTAATAATGTAAATTTTTGGTTATTTCCTTTGAACCTATCAACGTGACTTTCCCGAAAGACCCAAAGAATATCACCTTTAATTATTTTCACAACTTTATATCATCAAATATCAGAAGCAAAGCAGGCTTGAGCCTCGACCCTGGATCAGTGAGTGGTTTGCGCAGCCGATTGTTGATGTGTAAAGCTGCGTGGCCCTACCCGTTCACGCTGGCGGGACGTGTTGAAGAAGTCTCCTCCACACTGTACCCCAGCAGACATGACCTGCCCGTTCACTCAGTGGCGTTTACCATTCAAACTTTTGGGGCTGACAGAGGCGGGGTGAGGATCAACTGCTGCGCTGCGAGATCGAACTGGCAACCACCGCATTTGCCAGTCGAATGCGGGAACGAACAACACCACGGCAACATCATTCCAATGTGTGTGCGGAATTCCATCTTTATTGAGAAAGTATCAATTCTCTTTGTGAATGCGTATTAACGTTGTTCACTTGGCACCATTGTTGCGTGTTCAGTCTCCATTCACGGTCGTTGGTGACAAAGAGAACGAAAACGGAATGGGTGCACACACAATACTAGGATGATCTTGATTTAAAAAAATATGTAAATCAATGGGGCATTACTCTCTGGTTCTTTCGGTAAAGTCGCGTAGGTAGAAACAAAATAATAATAATAATAATAGATCACGACGTTTCGATCGCAACACAAGCGGCCGTTCTCAGGCGGAAAAAAACAGCGAGAGAGCTGTTACAACAAGGTGATAAAGGTTATAACCTTGTTGTAACAGCGAGAGAGCTGTTACAACAAGGTGATAAAGGTTATAACCTTGTTGTAACAGCGAGAGAGCTGTTACAACCTTGTTTTAAGAGCTGTTACAACAAGGTTGAAACAGTGGAACTGCTCGTTCAGCAGTTCAACTGCTGGATTATTTTTTTCCTCCTAAGGATGACCGCTTGTGTTGCGATCGAAACGTTGTGATCTATTATTATTTTTATAATAATAGATCACAGACACTCGCCAGTGGAGTGGACAACCTCCCGTTGCCATGGCTACGGGGCGGCCCGTTGGGTTCCAACCGTGGACTGTCGTTACGAACCAGTGGGCCACGTGACCACCCCACGTGGTTGAACACGTGGGCCACAGTCGAGTCTTACGAGGAGGAGCAGTGCAGACGCTCTCTGCTGTTGTGATCGCGATCGAACGGCAAAGATGGATGTGTCCAGATGCAACCCGTACCAAGTGATGCTCACGATGGCGTCTTTAGTCGGATTTGTCACTTGGCAAGGGGTGATGGAGCCGGCCATCTGGCTGCCACCCTCCATACTAAAGGTGAGCGATCACCTGGGGGTTAATTCCCTGATTGGATATCTCGATAACCTGGGTGGCAATGCTGCTAGTCTTGGAAATCCCGATGATCTTGGTGGCAATGTTGCTCCTCTTGGAAATCCCGATGATCTTGGTGGCAGTGCTGCTCTTCTTGGAAATCCCGATGATCTTGGTGGCAATGTTGCTCCTCTTGGAAATCCCGATGATCTTGGTGGCAATGCCCCCATGGCATATGCCGACTTTGCTTCGACCGATTTTCCGAGCCAATCGATACCGGACAGCAACGAGAGAGAAGACGTCCCCGCCGAGCAGAGGCCGTGCGACATTCAACCACCGCCGGAGCCGCGAGAGCAGCACCGACATAGCCTCTTGTCGACCGTCATCTCCGCAATCAGCACGGGATTCAGTGCAGTGCAAGTGATCGCGTGGATTTGGGCACGCAAGGTACGTTCATCGCACCGCCGCACTACAACAGTCAAATAACACGTTAGCGTGGGGGTAGCGGTCAACTTTAAAATAAGTTAATATCAAATTTGTATACAGTAGATCGATCCCGGAGGGCATTTTGGTCGATTTGAGGCCGCCTCCCCCGCTACTCCCCTGCGCCCCCGCTACCCCCCCCCCCACTACCCCCTCTGCTACCCCCCACTACCCCTCACTACCCCCCCCCACTATCCCCTCCGCTACCCCCCTCCGCTGCCCCCCTCCGCTACCTCCCCTGCACACTCCCCCTCTACAACCACCACCACCCGAACCAACCCAACCCCGTTTTGGAGGCAGGTACGGGGGACCTGAACAGCGTCAGAATCTCTCTTGAGACTGGAGCAGTCCGATAAGCTATGAGGCTGTTTTAGTCTTTCACAGACGTCCAGTATGGGCGGGTCAGCAAGTTGTAGCGGCAAACAGAGCCGCGGGGCCTGCAGGAGAATGTGCGAGGCCTATAACAGGTCTCTATTCGGATGTTGCTGGCACGGCATCGGACAGGCGCATTAGCTAGTGAGCAGATGAGGCGACGTGACACATCGTGACTTAGTCGTTGTGTCCCTCTGGCCGCGGAGGGTGATGTGGGTGCGGACTGGGATGGTGGGGAGTTTTGGCCATACTTCACCTGGCTAGTCATTAGATCCGGTTCAGGGAGAGGGACGGACAGAGCGCATGCCCGGAGCTCCGTTTGTTTAAAATCATGGCCAGACGCGCAGCACGGCGTGATTCAGAAGTGTGCAGGGAAAGTTCGTTGTAAAGTGTTGCTCAGAGCAGTGTTGTGTAATTATTCAAGAAACACCTCTTACGTTTTATAATACGAGCAAATTAGGAATCAACGAGCTAGCATAAATAATGTTCGTACCTGTACGTCGAGTAATGTTTCTGAACTCCATTTGGAAATACGGCGAGTGAAGAGTTTTTTTTTGCATGCCAGAGATTCCACATCGTTAACGGGAGTGCGTGTGTGTGCCTCTTATTGTGCATCTTGGCTGTTGCTCTGAGAACAGAAGCCGCGTGATGGCGGCCTGAGTCCACAATTGGTGCGGAAGGCGTTTGTCAACAATTCCAAGGCCCGCTATTTCCAAAGGAGGAACCCGCGTGGGGTGAGTCGCAACACTGGGGGCGCACACAGCCGACAACACAACGCTCGTTGCTCGCGATCCACCGATGAGTCCCAGTGAGAAACGATCACGGGGAAACATTTATTATACTTCTTTTGTTCTTTCGGTAAAGTCAAGTAGAATGAGAATAAAATAATAAATTGATAAAATAAAATAACACAATAATATTCTCACGACGTTTCGGCCATAGCGGGAAACAGAGCCGTGGGGCCGAAACGTCGTGAGAATATTATTGTGTTATTTTATTTTATCAATTTATTATTTTATTCTCATTCTACGTGATTTTACCGAAAGAACCAAAGAAGATGAATCATTGCAGTCACGAAAGCTTTAAATCGTAATTTATTATTCTTTTGATTTAAAGCTTTCGTGACTGCAGTAATTCATATACTTAGCTCTTTCAGTAAAGTCACGTTGAAGGGAAACAATAAAATATATAATATATATAAATAATATAAATATATAAAAAATATAAATAATATATATAAATATATTTTTGTTCATATATTATATATTTTATTGTTTCCCTTCAACGTGACTTTATAAAATAATAAAATATATAGAAATATATATTATTGTTTATATATTATATATTTTATTGTTTTCCTTCAACGTGACTTTACCGAAAGAGCTAAGAACATGAATTACTGCAGTCACGAAAGCTTTAAATCAAAAGTATAATAAATTTCGATTTAGAGCTTTCGTGACTGCAATGATTCATCTTCTTTGGTTCTTTCGGTAAAGTCACGTAGAATGAGAATAAAATAATAAATTGATAAAATAAAATAACACAATAATATTCTCACGACGTTTCGGTCCCGCGGCTCTATTTCCCGCTATGGCCGAAACGTCGTGAGAATATTATTGTGTTATTTTATTTTATCAATTTATTATTTTATTCTCATTCTACGTGACTTACCGAAAGAACAAAAGAAGTATAATAAATGTTTCCCCGTGAATATATATAATATATTATTGTAATATATTATTGTTTAATATATAAACAATAATATATATTTCTATATATTTTATTATTTTATAAAGTCACGTTGAAGGGAAACAATAAAATATATATAACAATAAAATATATATAATATATAAATATATATTTATATATAATATATTATTATATATATTTATATATTATATATTTTATTGTTTCCCTTCAACGTGACTTTATAAAATAATAAAATATATATTATTGTTTATATATTATATATTTTATTGTTTCCCTTCAACGTGACTTTACCGAAAGAGCTAAGCATATGAATTACTGCAGTCACGAAAGCTTTAAATCAAAAGTATAATAAATTTCGATTTAAAGCTTTCGTGACTGCAATGATTCATCTTCTTTGGTTCTTTTGGTAAAGTCACGTAGAATGAGAATAAAATAATAAATTGATAAAATAAAATAACACAATAATATTCTCACGACGTTTCGGCCCCGTGGCTCTGTTTCCCGCTATGGCCGAAACGTCGTGAGAATATTATTGTGTTATTTTATTTTATCAATTTATTATTTTATTCTCATTCTATGTGACTTTACCGAAAGAACAAAAGAAGTATAATAAATGTTTCCCCGTGAATATATATAATATATTATTGTTTAATATATAAACAATAATATATATTTCTATATATTTTATTATTTTATAAAGTCACGTTGAAGGGAAACAATAAAATATATAATATATAAACAATAATATATATTTTATTATTTTATAAAGTCACGTTGAAGGGAAACAATAAAATATATAATATATAAACAACAATATATTTTTCGATTTAACGCTTTCGTGACTGCAATGATTCATCTTCTTTGGTTCTTTCGGTAAAGTCACGTAGAATGAGAATACAATAATAAATTGCTAAAGTTGAGGGTAAGAATCCACCCATTTTTTCGCCATATAGCATTGTGATATATAACGACTTATTGTTGGTAGCTTAGCTGATTGGAGAATATAGAGTTTATTGATAACATTAAGGTAATTTATATTTTAGTTTTTATTGGTTCACTATATAGTACTGTGAATAGCTCAGATGTGTAGGCCTTGACTTCAACATAGTCATTTCTGTGACCAGTCACTAGCTAATCACTCAGTTATTTCAATGCTAAATTCGCCTAGTTATTTCAATGCTAAATTCTCCTGTTTGATTTGTACTAAGTGCCTCGGTGAATGTGTATGGTCTGACTTTAACGTAGCTATTTCTGTGAGCAGTTACAAGCTAATCACTCAGCTATTTCAATGCTAAATTCTATGCTAATTCCATTGTCAAGGGGTGCCTCTGCGGATGTGTATGCTTTAACTTAGCTATTTCAATTGCTAAATTCTATGCTAATTCCATTGTCAAGGGGTGCCTCTGCAGATGTGTATGCTTTAACTTTTAACATAACTATTTCTGTGACCAGTCACAAGCTAATCATTCAGCCATTTCAATGCTAAATTATATGCTAATTCCTTTGTCAAGGCGCTTTGTTCCTCTCACACAGCTTAAAAGCCATAATCTGAACGTGGCTCTTTCACTCCAGCGCTGTCCTACCAGACAGTCTCGTCCCTTCACCTGATGAAGGCCGCTTGTGTTGTGGCCGAAACGTCGTGAAAATATTGTGTTATTTTATTTTATCAATTTATTATTTTATTCTCATTCTACGTGACTTTATCGAAAGAACCAAAGAAGAACAATATATTTATATATATTTTATTATTTTCTTGTTTCCCTTCAACGTGACTTTACCGAAAGAGCTAAGAATATTTATTATACTCTTTGGTTCTTTCGGTAAAGTCACGTAGGTAGAAAAATAATAGATCACGACGTTTCGATCGCAACACAAGCAATCGTCATCAGGTGGGACAACCACAGCAAGACCACCTGATGACGATTGCTTGTGTTGCGATCGAAACTTCGTGATCTATTGTTTTTCTACCTACGTGACTTTTACCGAAAGAACCAAAGAAAATGGATTCCTGCAGTCACGAAAGCTTCAAATCAAGATTGAAACAAATATTGTTTGACTGGGTATTGCATTGTACATTCCTGCATCATACATTATACATCACACATTCTTGAAGATATGCCATGCGTATAAATTTTGGGTTGGATTGGAAATTGAGCTGTGTACATATCTGTCCATTCCATCCCTGGATTCCTCCCCTATCCATAAATGGTTCTGCATTCACGTGAGCCTATTGTTACAGTTGTCATTGTGAAGCTGACGGTGATTCTGATCACAGTTCTGTAGTATAAATATACACAGGTCTGTGCGTAACTCCGTACGATTGCAGCAGCTGAAATAGAACGCGACTTTGTCCCGCGTGCAAACCCAGGTGATGGTTATCCGCACGCTTCTCGTCAGCAAGGAGGACGCTGGGAGGCCCCGCAAGATGAAAGACTTCGCTGGCAGCGTGATGACCGGAAGAAGACGTGTCCAAGACGGCGGTGGCCCAGCGAAGACAACGAGCCCTTGGAGTCTTCCCAGCCTGCCAAGCTGGATTCGGCGGCAATAGCGAAATCGGGATAGAACTGTTATAAAACTGGGGGAAAAAAAATAATAATAACAAAAACATGTTCATTTATTATCTACTACAATAAATATTTATTTCCGAAGAAAATCACTTGTGATATTTCTTCTTGGTTGGTTCACTGCTTTATTTACACACCTGTGTTAAAATCCTATGGTTTACAATGTTTTTAAAAATAAAACTCATAATTAAGGCTATGGGGTTGTCACAGAAGCCGCGGTCATCACGTGAGTTGTGAATTTCAGGTCCGCTATAACCTGGACACGACTGCAGAAATATTCAATCAAGCGCTCTCGAAGTTGGACTATCAGTAAAGAGGAGCCCTGGCAACCACGAGCAATTGGTCTGTGCAGATACACGCAGACACAGAGATACTACCACGTTACACACACGGAGATACACAGCGATACAGAAGCACAGATACCACACTCTATAGCTCGCCACACTTTACAGCTCACCACACTCCACAGCTCACCACACTCCACAGCTCACCACACTCCAAAGTTCACAACAACTTACCACACTCAGCTCACCACACTCCACAGCTCACAACACTCCACAACTCACCACACTCCACAGCTCACCACTCTTAGCTCACCACACTCCACAGCTCACCACACAACTCACCACACTTCACAGCTCACCACACAACTCACCACACTTCACAACTCAACACTCCACAGCTCACCACACCCCACCGCTCACCACACAACTCACCACACTCAACACACCACACTCCACAGCTCACCACACTCCACAGCTCCCCAGACTCCAAAGCTCACCACACTCAACTCACCACACTCCCCACGCTATCGCTATGAGCCCCACATGCCGCTCACCTCACCTCACCGCTCACCTCACCGCCCACCTCACCTCATCGCTCACCTCACCGCCCACCTCACCTCACCGCTCACCTCACCGCTGACCTCACCTCACCGCTCACCTCACCGCTCACCTCACCTCACCTCACCGCTCACCTCACCGCTCACCTCACCGCTCACCGCTCACCTCACCACTCACCTCACCTCACCTCACCGCTCACCTCACCGCTCACCTCACCTCACCGCTCACCTCACCGCTCACCTCACCTCACCGCTCACCTCACCGCCCACCTCACCTCACCGCTCACCTCACCGCCCACCTCACCTCACCGCTCACCTCACCGTCCACCTCACCTCACCGCTCACCTCACCGCCCACCTCACCGCTCACCTCACCGCCCACCTCACCTCACCGCTCACCTCACCGCCCACCTCACCTCACCGCTCACCTCACCGCCCACCTCACCTCACCGCTCACCTCACCGCCCACCTCACCTCACCGCTCACCTCACCGCCCACCTCACCTCACCGCTCACCTCAACGCTCACCTCACCGCTCACCGCTGACCTCACCGCTCACCTCTCCGCTCACCTTACCGCTCACCTCACCGCTCACCGCTCACCTCACCGCTCACCTCACCGCTCACAGACACCTCACCGCTCACCTCACCTCAACGCTCACCTCACCTCACCGCTCACCTCACCTCACCTCACCCCTCACCTCACCTCACCGCTCACCTCACCGCCCACCTCACCTCACCGCTCACCTCACCGCCCACCTCACCTCACCGCACCTCACCGCTCACCTCACCGCCCACCTAACCTCACCGCTCACCTCACCGCCCACCTCACCTCACCGCTCACCTCACCGCCCACCTCACCTCACCGCTCACCTCACCGCCCACCTCACCTCACCGCTCACCTCACCGCCCACCTCACCTCACCGCTCACCTCACCGCCCACCTCACCTCACCGCTCACCTCACCGCCCACCTCACCTCACCGCTCACCTCACCGCCCACCTCACCTCACCGCTCACCTCACCGCCCACCTCACCTCACCGCACCGCTCACCTCACCGCCCACCTCACCGCACCGCTCACCTCACCGACCACCTCACCTCACCGCTCACCTCACCGCCCACCTCACCTCACCGCTCACCTCACCGCCCACCTCACCTCACCGCTCACCTCACCGCCCACCTCACCTCACCGCTCACCTCACCGCCCACCTCACCTCACCGCTCACCTCACCGCCACCTCACCTCACCGCTCACCTCACCGCCCACCTCACCTCACCGCTCACCTCACCGCCCACCTCACCTCACCGCTCACCTCACCGCCCACCTCACCTCACCGCTCACCTCACCGCCCACCTCACCTCACCGCTCACCTCACCGCCCACCTCACCTCACCGCTCACCTCACCGCCCACCTCACCTCACCGCTCACCTCACCGCCCACCTCACCTCACCGCTCACCTCACCGCCCACCTCACCTCACCGCTCACCTCACCGCCCACCTCACCTCACCGCTCACCTCACCGCCCACATCACCTCACCGCTCACCTCACCGCCCACATCACCTCACCGCTCACCTCACCGCCCACCTCACCTCACCGCCCACCTCACCTCACCGCTCACCTCACCGCCCACCTCACCTCACCGCTCACCTCACCGCCCACCTCACCTCACCGCTCACCTCACCGCCCACCTCACCTCACCGCACCTCACCGCTCACCTCACCGCCCACCTAACCTCACCGCTCACCTCACCGCCCACCTCACCTCACCGCTCACCTCACCGCCCACCTCACCTCACCGCTCACCTCACCGCCCACCTCACCTCACCGCTCACCTCACCGCCCACCTCACCTCACCGCTCACCTCACCGCCCACCTCACCTCACCGCTCACCTCACCGCCCACCTCACCTCACCGCTCACCTCACCGCCCACCTCACCTCACCGCTCACCTCACCGCTCACCTCACCGCCCACCTCACCTCACCGCCCACCTCACCTCACCGCTCACCTCACCGCCCACCTCACCTCACCGCTCACCTCACCGCCCACCTCACCTCACCGCTCACCTCACCGCCCACCTCACCTCACCGCTCACCTCACCGCTCACCTCTCCTCACCGCTCACCTCACCGCTCACCTCACCTCACCGCTCACCTCACCTCACCTCACCGCTCACCTCACCGCTCACCTCATCTCACCGCTCACCTCACCTCACCGCTCACCTCACCGCTCACCTCACCTCACCGCTCACCTCACCGCTCACATCACCTCACCGCTCACCTCACCGCTCACCTCACCTCACCGCTCACCTCACCGCTCACCTCTCACCTCACCGCTCACCTCACTGCTCACCTCACCGCTCACCTCTCACCTCACCTCACCGCTCACCTCTCACCTCACCGCTCACCTCACCGCTCACCTCACCGCTCACCGCTCACCTCACCGCTCACCGCTCACCTCACCGCTCACCTCACCGCTCACCGCTCACCTCACCGCTCACCTCACCGCTCACCGCTCACCTCAACGCTCACCTCACCGCTCACCGCTGACCTCACCGCTCACCTCACCGCTCACCGCTCACCTCACCGCTCACCTCACCCCTCACCGCTCACCTCACCGCTCACCGCTCACCTCACCGCTCACCTCACCGCTCACCTCACCTCACCGCTCACCTCACCGCTCACCTCACCTCACCGCTCACCTCACCTCACCGCTCACCTCACCTCACCACTCACCTCACCGCTCACCTCACCTCACCTAACCGCTCACCTCACCACTCACCTCACACCTCACCTCACCGCTCACCTCACCGCTCACCTCACCTCACCGCTCACCTCACCGCCCACCTCACCTCACCGCTCACCTCACCTCACCGCTCACCTCACCGCTCACCTCACCTCACCGCTCACCTCACCGCTCACCTCACCTCACCGCTCACCTCACCGCTCACCTCACCGCTCACCTCACCTCACCGCTCACCTCACCGCTCACCTCACCTCACCGCTCACCTCACCGCTCACCTCACCTCACTGCTCACCTCACCGCTCACCTCACCACTCACCTCACCTCAACGCTCACCTCACCGCCCATCTCACCTCACCGCTCACCTCACCGCCCACCTCACCTCACCGCTCACCTCACCGCCCACCTCACCTCACCGCTCACCTCACCGCACCGCTCACCTCACCGCCCACCTCACCTCACCGCTCACCTCACCGCCCACCTCACCTCACCGCTCACCTCACCGCCCACCTCACCTCACCGCTCACCTCACCGCCCACCTCACCTCACCTCACCGCTCGCCTCACCGCCCACCTCACCTCACCGCTCGCCTCACCGCCCACCTCACCTCACCGCTCGCCTCACCGCCCACCTCACCTCACCGCTCACCTCACCGCCCACCTCACCTCACCGCTCACCTCTCCTCACCGCTCACCTCACCGCTCACCTCACCTCACCGCTCACCTCACCGCTCACCTCACCTCACCGCTCACCTCACCGCTCACCTCACCTCACCGCTCACCTCACCGCTCACCGCTCACCTCACCGCTCACCGCTCACCTCACCGCTCACCTCACCGCTCACCTCACCTCACCGCTCACCTCACCGCTCACCTCACCTCACCGCTCACCTCACCGCTCACCGCTCACCTCACCGCCCACCTCACCTCACCGCTCACCTCACCGCCCACCTCACCTCACCACTCACCTCACCGCCCACCTCACCTCACCGCTCACCTCACCGCCCACCTCACCTCACCGCTCACCTCACCGCCCACCTCACCTCAACGCTCACCTCACCGCCCACCTCACCTCACCGCTCACCTCACCGCCCACCTCACCTCACCGCTCACCTCACCGCCCACCTCACCTCACCGCTCACCTCACCGCCCACCTCACCTCACCGCTCACCTCACCGCCCACCTCACCTCACCGCTCACCTCACCGCCCACCTCACCTCACCGCTCACCTCACCGCCCACCTCACTTCACCGCTCACCTCACCGCCCACCTCACCTCACCGCTCACCTCACCGCCCACCTCACCTCACCGCTCACCTCACCGCCCACCTCACCTCACCGCTCACCTCACCGCCCACCTCACCTCACCGCTCACCTCACCGCCCACCTCACCTCACCGCTCACCTCACCGCCCACCTCACCTCACCGCTCACCTCACCGCCCACCTCACCTCACCGCTCACCTCACCGCCCACCTCACCTCACCGCTCACCTCACCGCCCACCTAACCTCACCGCTCACCTCACCGCCCACCTCACCTCACCGCTCACCTCACCGCCCACCTCACCTCACCGCTCACCTCACCGCCCACCTCACCTCACCGCTCACCTCACCGCCCACCTCACCTCACCGCTCACCGCACCGCCCACCTCACCGCTCACCTCACCGCCCACCTCACCTCACCTCACCGCTCGCCTCACCGCCCACCTCACCTCACCGCTCGCCTCACCGCCCACCTCACCTCACCGCTCGCCTCACCGCCCACCTCACCTCACCGCTCACCTCACCGCCCACCTCACCTCACCGCTCACCTCTCCTCACCGCTCACCTCACCGCTCACCTCACCTCACCGCTCACCTCACCGCTCACCTCACCTCACCGCTCACCTCACCGCTCACCTCACCTCACCGCTCACCTCACCGCTCACCGCTCACCTCACCGCTCACCGCTCACCTCACCGCTCACCTCACCGCTCACCTCACCTCACCGCTCACCTCACCGCTCACCTCACCTCACCGCTCACCTCACCGCTCACCGCTCACCTCACCGCCCACCTCACCGCTCACCGCTCACCTCACCGCCCACCTCACCTCACCGCTCACCTCACCGCCCACCTCACCTCACCGCTCACCTCACCGCCCACCTCACCTCACCGCTCACCTCACCGCCCACCTCACCTCACCGCTCACCTCACCGCCCACCTCACCTCACCGCTCACCTCACCGCCCACCTCACCTCACCGCTCACCTCACCGCCCACCTCACCTCACCGCTCACCTCACCGCCCACCTCACCTCACCGCTCACCTCACCGCCCACCTCACCTCACCGCTCACCTCACCGCCCACCTCACCTCACCGCTCACCTCACCGCCCACCTCACCTCACCGCTCACCTCACCGCCCACCTCACCTCACCGCTCACCTCACCGCCCACCTCACCTCACCGCTCACCTCACCGCCCACCTCACCTCACCGCTCACCTCACCGCCCACCTCACCTCACCGCTCACCTCACCGCCCACCTCACCTCACCGCTCACCTCACCGCCCACCTCACCTCACCGCTCACCTCACCGCCCACCTCACCTCACCGCTCACCTCACCGCCCACCTCACCTCACCGCTCACCTCACCGCCCACCTCACCTCACCGCTCACCTCACCGCCCACCTCACCTCACCGCTCACCTCACCGCCCACCTCACCTCACCGCTCACCGCACCGCCCACCTCACCGCTCACCTCACCGCCCACCTCACCTCACCGCTCACCTCACCGCCCACCTCACCTCACCGCTCACCTCACCGCCCACCTCACCTCACCGCTCACCTCACCGCCCACCTCACCTCACCGCTCACCTCACCGCCCACCTCACCTCACCGCTCACCTCAACGCTCACCTCACCGCTCACCGCTGACCTCACCGCTCACCTCTCCGCTCACCTTACCGCTCACCTCACCGCTCACCGCTCACCTCACCTCTCACCTCACCGCTCACCTCACCGCTCACCGCTCACCTCACCTCACCCCTCACCTCACCTCACCGCTCACCTCACCGCCCACCTCACCTCACCGCTCACCTCACCGCCCACCTCACCTCACCGCACCTCACCGCTCACCTCACCGCCCACCTAACCTCACCGCTCACCTCACCGCCCACCTCACCTCACCGCTCACCTCACCGCCCACCTCACCTCACCGCTCACCTCACCGCCCACCTCACCTCACCGCTCACCTCACCGCCCACCTCACCTCACCGCTCACCTCACCGCCCACCTCACCTCACCGCTCACCTCACCGCCCACCTCACCTCACCGCTCACCTCACCGCCCACCTCACCTCACCGCTCACCTCACCGCCCACCTCACCTCACCGCTCACCTCACCGCCCACCTCACCTCACCGCACCGCTCACCTCACCGCCCACCTCACCTCACCGCACCGCTCACCTCACCGCCCACCTCACCTGACCGCTCACCTCACCTCACCGCTCACCTCACCGCCCACCTCACCTCACCGCTCACCTCACCGCCCACCTCACCTCACCGCTCACCTCACCGCCCACCTCACCTCACCGCTCACCTCACCGCCACCTCACCTCACCGCTCACCTCACCGCCCACCTCACCTCACCGCTCACCTCACCGCCCACCTCACCTCACCGCTCACCTCACCGCCCACCTCACCTCACCGCTCACCTCACCGCCCACCTCACCTCACCGCTCACCTCACCGCCCACCTCACCTCACCGCTCACCTCACCGCCCACCTCACCTCACCGCTCACCTCACCGCCCACCTCACCTCACCGCTCACCTCACCGCCCACCTCACCTCACCGCTCACCTCACCGCCCTCCTCACCTCACTGCTCACCTCACCGCCCACCTCACCTCACCGCTCACCTCACCGCCCACCTCACCTCACCGCTCACCTCACCGCCCACCTCACCTCACCGCTCACCTCACCGCCCACATCACCTCACCGCTCACCTCACCGCCCACCTCACCTCACCGCCCACCTCACCTCACCGCTCACCTCACCGCCCACCTCACCTCACCGCTCACCTCACCGCCCACCTCACCTCACCGCTCACCTCACCGCCCACCTCACCTCACCGCCCACCTCACCTCACCGCTCACCTCACCGCCCACCTCACCTCACCGCTCACCTCACCTCACCGCCCACATCACCTCACCGCTCACCTCACCGCCCACCTCACCTCACCGCCCACCTCACCTCACCGCTCACCTCACCGCCCACCTCACCTCACCGCTCACCTCACCGCCCACCTCACCTCACCGCTCACCTCACCGCCCACCTCACCTCACCGCTCACCTCACCGCCCACCTCTCCTCACCGCTCACCTCACCGCTCACCTCACCGCTCACCTCACCTCACCTCACCGCTCACCTCACCGCTCACCTCATCTCACCGCTCACCTCACCGCTCACCTCACCTCACCGCTCACCTCACCGCTCACCTCACCTCACCGCTCACCTCACCGCTCACATCACCTCACCGCTCACCTCACCGCTCACCTCACCTCACCGCTCACCTCACCGCTCACCTCTCACCTCACCGCTCACCTCACTGCTCACCTCACCGCTCACCTCACCGCTCACCTCTCACCTCACCGCTCACCTCACCGCTCACCTCACCGCTCACCGCTCACCTCACCGCTCACCGCTCACCGCTCACCTCACCGCTCACCTCACCGCTCGCCGCTCACCTCAACGCTCACCTCACCGTTCACCGCTGACCTCACCGCTCACCTCACCGCTCACCTCACCGCTCACCGCTCACCTCACCGCTCACCTCACCGCTCACCTCACCGCTCACCGCTCACCTCACCGCTCACCTCACCGCTCACCGCTCACCTCACCGCTCACCTCACCGCTCACCGCTCACCTCACCGCTCACCGCTCACCTCACCGCTCACCTCACCGCTCACCTCACCGCTCACCTCACCTCACTGCTCACCTCACCGCTCACCTCACCTCACCGCTCACCTCACCGCTCACCTCACCTCACCACTCACCTCACCGCTCACCTCACCTCACCTAACCGCTCACCTCACCACTCACCTCACACCTCGCCTCACCGCTCACCTCACCGCTCACCTCACCTCACCGCTCACCTCACCGCCCACCTCACCTCACCGCTCACCTCACCGCTCACCTCACCTCACCGCTCACCTCACCGCTCACCTCACCTCACCGCTCACCTCACCGCTCACCTCACCGCTCACCTCACCTCACCGCTCACCTCACCGCTCACCTCACCTCACCGCTCACCTCACCGCTCACCTCACCTCACTGCTCACCTCACCGCTCACCTCACCACTCACCTCACCTCAACGCTCACCTCACCTCACCGCTCACCTCACCTCACCGCTCACCTCACCTCACCTCACCGCTCACCTCACCGCCCATCTCACCTCACCGCTCACCTCACCGCCCACCTCACCTCACCGCTCACCTCACCGCCCACATCACCTCACCGCTCACCTCACCGCCCACCTCACCTCACCGCCCACCTCACCTCACCGCTCACCTCACCGCCCACCTCACCTCACCGCTCACCTCACCGCCCACCTCACCTCACCGCTCACCTCACCGCCCACCTCACCTCACCGCCCACCTCACCTCACCGCTCACCTCACCGCCCACCTCACCTCACCGCTCACCTCACCTCACCGCCCACATCACCTCACCGCTCACCTCACCGCCCACCTCACCTCACCGCCCACCTCACCTCACCGCTCACCTCACCGCCCACCTCACCTCACCGCTCACCTCACCGCCCACCTCACCTCACCGCTCACCTCACCGCCCACCTCACCTCACCGCTCACCTCACCGCCCACCTCTCCTCACCGCTCACCTCACCGCTCACCTCACCGCTCACCTCACCTCACCTCACCGCTCACCTCACCGCTCACCTCATCTCACCGCTCACCTCACCGCTCACCTCACCTCACCGCTCACCTCACCGCTCACCTCACCTCACCGCTCACCTCACCGCTCACATCACCTCACCGCTCACCTCACCGCTCACCTCACCTCACCGCTCACCTCACCGCTCACCTCTCACCTCACCGCTCACCTCACTGCTCACCTCACCGCTCACCTCACCGCTCACCTCTCACCTCACCGCTCACCTCACCGCTCACCTCACCGCTCACCGCTCACCTCACCGCTCACCGCTCACCTCACCGCTCACCTCACCGCTCGCCGCTCACCTCAACGCTCACCTCACCGTTCACCGCTGACCTCACCGCTCACCTCACCGCTCACCTCACCGCTCACCGCTCACCTCACCGCTCACCTCACCGCTCACCTCACCGCTCACCGCTCACCTCACCGCTCACCTCACCGCTCACCGCTCACCTCACCGCTCACCTCACCGCTCACCGCTCACCTCACCGCTCACCGCTCACCTCACCGCTCACCTCACCGCTCACCTCACCGCTCACCTCACCTCACTGCTCACCTCACCGCTCACCTCACCTCACCGCTCACCTCACCGCTCACCTCACCTCACCACTCACCTCACCGCTCACCTCACCTCACCTAACCGCTCACCTCACCACTCACCTCACACCTCGCCTCACCGCTCACCTCACCGCTCACCTCACCTCACCGCTCACCTCACCGCCCACCTCACCTCACCGCTCACCTCACCGCTCACCTCACCTCACCGCTCACCTCACCGCTCACCTCACCTCACCGCTCACCTCACCGCTCACCTCACCGCTCACCTCACCTCACTGCTCACCTCACCGCTCACCTCACCTCACCGCTCACCTCACCGCTCACCTCACCTCACTGCTCACCTCACCGCTCACCTCACCACTCACCTCACCTCAACGCTCACCTCACCTCACCGCTCACCTCACCTCACCGCTCACCTCACCTCACCTCACCGCTCACCTCACCGCCCTCTCACCTCACCGCTCACCTCACCGCCCACCTCACCTCACCGCTCACCTCACCGCCCACCTCACCTCACCGCTCACCTCACCGCACCGCTCACCTCACCGCCCACCTCACCTCACCGCTCACCTCACCGCCCACCTCACCTCACCGCTCACCTCACCGCCCACCTCACCTCACCGCTCACCTCACCGCCCACCTCACCTCACCTCACCGCTCGCCTCACCGCCCACCTCACCTCACCGCTCGCCTCACCGCCCACCTCACCTCACCGCTCGCCTCACCGCCCACCTCACCTCACCGCTCACCTCACCGCCCACCTCACCTCACCGCTCACCTCTCCTCACCGCTCACCTCACCGCTCACCTCACCTCACCGCTCACCTCACCGCTCACCTCACCTCACCGCTCACCTCACCGCCCACCTCACCTCACCGCTCACCTCACCGCTCACCGCTCACCTCACCGCTCACCGCTCACCTCACCGCCCACCTCACCTCACCGCTCACCTCACCGCCCACCTCACCTCACCGCTCACCTCACCGCCCACCTCACCTCACCGCTCACCTCACCGCTCACCTCTCCTCACCGCTCACCTCACCGCTCACCTCACCTCACCGCTCACCTCACCTCACCTCACCGCTCACCTCACCGCTCACCTCATCTCACCGCTCACCTCACCTCACCGCTCACCTCACCGCTCACCTCACCTCACCGCTCACCTCACCGCTCACATCACCTCACCGCTCACCTCACCGCTCACCTCACCTCACCGCTCACCTCACCGCTCACCTCTCACCTCACCGCTCACCTCACCGCTCACCTCACCGCTCACCTCACCGCTCACCGCTCACCTCACCGCTCACCGCTCACCTCACCGCTCACCTCACCGCTCACCGCTCACCTCACCGCTCACCTCACCGCTCACCGCTCACCTCAACGCTCACCTCACCGCTCACCGCTGACCTCACCGCTCACCTCACCGCTCACCTCACCGCTCACCGCTCACCTCACCGCTCACCTCACCCCTCACCGCTCACCTCACCGCTCACCGCTCACCTCACCGCTCACCTCACCGCTCACCTCACCTCACCGCTCACCTCACCGCTCACCTCACCTCACCGCTCACCTCACCGCTCACCTCACCTCACCACTCACCTCACCGCTCACCTCACCTCACCTAACCGCTCACCTCACCACTCACCTCACACCTCACCTCACCGCTCACCTCACCGCTCACCTCACCTCACCGCTCACCTCACCGCCCACCTCACCTCACCGCTCACCTCACCTCACCGCTCACCTCACCGCTCACCTCACCTCACCGCTCACCTCACCGCTCACCTCACCGCTCACCTCACCTCACCGCTCACCTCACCGCTCACCTCACCTCACCGCTCACCTCACCGCTCACCTCACCTCACTGCTCACCTCACCGCTCACCTCACCACTCACCTCACCTCAACGCTCACCTCACCTCACCGCTCACCTCACCTCACCTCACCGCTCACCTCACCGCCCATCTCACCTCACCGCTCACCTCACCGCCCACCTCACCTCACCGCTCACCTCACCGCCCACCTCACCTCACCGCTCACCTCACCGCACCGCTCACCTCACCGCCCACCTCACCTCACCGCTCACCTCACCGCCCACCTCACCTCACCGCTCACCTCACCGCCCACCTCACCTCACCGCTCACCTCACCGCCCACCTCACCTCACCTCACCGCTCGCCTCACCGCCCACCTCACCTCACCGCTCGCCTCACCGCCCACCTCACCTCACCGCTCGCCTCACCGCCCACCTCACCTCACCGCTCACCTCACCGCCCACCTCACCTCACCGCTCACCTCTCCTCACCGCTCACCTCACCGCTCACCTCACCTCACCGCTCACCTCACCGCTCACCTCACCTCACCGCTCACCTCACCGCTCACCTCACGTCACCGCTCACCTCACCGCTCACCGCTCACCTCACCGCTCACCGCTCACCTCACCGCTCACCTCACCGCTCACCTCACCTCACCGCTCACCTCACCGCTCACCTCACCTCACCGCTCACCTCACCGCTCACCGCTCACCTCACCGCCCACCTCACCGCTCACCGCTCACCTCACCGCCCACCTCACCTCACCGCTCACCTCACCGCCCACCTCACCTCACCGCTCACCTCACCGCCCACCTCACCTCACCGCTCACCTCACCGCCCACCTCACCTCACCGCTCACCTCACCGCCCACCTCACCTCACCGCTCACCTCACCGCCCACCTCACCTCACCGCTCACCTCACCGCCCACCTCACCTCACCGCTCACCTCACCGCCCACCTCACCTCACCGCTCACCTCACCGCCCACCTCACCTCACCGCTCACCTCACCGCCCACCTCACCTCACCGCTCACCTCACCGCCCACCTCACCTCACCGCTCACCTCACCGCCCACCTCACCTCACCGCTCACCTCACCGCCCACCTCACCTCACCGCTCACCTCACCGCCCACCTCACCTCACCGCTCACCTCACCGCCCACCTCACCTCACCGCTCACCTCACCGCCCACCTCACCTCACCGCTCACCTCACCGCCCACCTCACCTCACCGCTCACCTCACCGCCCACCTCACCTCACCGCTCACCTCACCGCCCACCTCACCTCACCGCTCACCTCACCGCCCACCTCACCTCACCGCTCACCTCACCGCCCACCTCACCTCACCGCTCACCGCACCGCCCACCTCACCGCTCACCTCACCGCCCACCTCACCTCACCGCTCACCTCACCGCCCACCTCACCTCACCGCTCACCTCACCGCCCACCTCACCTCACCGCTCACCTCACCGCCCACCTCACATCACCGCTCACCTCACCGCCCACCTCACCTCACCGCTCACCTCAACGCTCACCTCACCGCTCACCGCTGACCTCACCGCTCACCTCTCCGCTCACCTTACCGCTCACCTCACCGCTCACCGCTCACCTCACCTCTCACCTCACCGCTCACAGACACCTCACCGCTCACCTCACCTCAACGCTCACCTCACCTCACCGCTCACCTCACCTCACCTCACCCCTCACCTCACCTCACCGCTCACCTCACCGCCCACCTCACCTCACCGCTCACCTCACCGCCCACCTCACCTCACCGCACCTCACCGCTCACCTCACCGCCCACCTAACCTCACCGCTCACCTCACCGCCCACCTCAACTCACCGCTCACCTCACCGCCCACCTCACCTCACCGCTCACCTCACCGCCCACCTCACCTCACCGCTCACCTCACCGCCCACCTCACCTCACCGCTCACCTCACCGCCCACCTCACCTCACCGCTCACCTCACCGCCCACCTCACCTCACCGCTCACCTCACCGCCCACCTCACCTCACCGCTCACCTCACCGCCCACCTCACCTCACCGCTCACCTCACCGCCCACCTCACCTCACCGCACCGCTCACCTCACCGCCCACCTCACCTCACCGCACCGCTCACCTCACCGCCCACCTCACCTCACCGCTCACCTCACCTCACCGCTCACCTCACCGCCCACCTCACCTCACCGCTCACCTCACCGCCCACCTCACCTCACCGCTCACCTCACCGCCCACCTCACCTCACCGCTCACCTCACCGCCACCTCACCTCACCGCTCACCTCACCGCCCACCTCACCTCACCGCTCACCTCACCGCCCACCTCACCTCACCGCTCACCTCACCGCCCACCTCACCTCACCGCTCACCTCACCGCCCACCTCACCTCACCGCTCACCTCACCGCCCACCTCACCTCACCGCTCACCTCACCGCCCACCTCACCTCACCGCTCACCTCACCGCCCACCTCACCTCACCGCTCACCTCACCGCCCACCTCACCTCACCGCTCACCTCATCGCCCACCTCACCTCACCGCTCACCTCACCGCCCTCCTCACCTCACCGCTCACCTCACCGCCCACCTCACCTCACCGCTCACCTCACCGCCCACCTCACCTCACCGCTCACCTCACCGCCCACCTCACCTCACCGCTCACCTCACCGCCCACATCACCTCACCGCTCACCTCACCGCCCACCTCACCTCACCGCCCACCTCACCTCACCGCTCACCTCACCGCCCACCTCACCTCACCGCTCACCTCACCGCCCACCTCACCTCACCGCTCACCTCACCGCCCACCTCACCTCACCGCTCACCTCACCGCCCACCTCTCCTCACCGCTCACCTCACCGCTCACCTCACCGCTCACCTCACCTCACCTCACCGCTCACCTCACCGCTCACCTCATCTCACCGCTCACCTCACCGCTCACCTCACCTCACCGCTCACCTCACCGCTCACCTCACCTCACCGCTCACCTCACCGCTCACATCACCTCACCGCTCACCTCACCGCTCACCTCACCTCACCGCTCACCTCACCGCTCACCTCTCACCTCACCGCTCACCTCACTGCTCACCTCACCGCTCACCTCACCGCTCACCTCTCACCTCACCGCTCACCTCACCGCTCACCTCACCGCTCACCGCTCACCTCACCGCTCACCGCTCACCTCACCGCTCACCTCACCGCTCGCCGCTCACCTCAACGCTCACCTCACCGTTCACCGCTGACCTCACCGCTCACCTCACCGCTCACCTCACCGCTCACCGCTCACCTCACCGCTCACCTCACCGCTCACCTCACCGCTCACCGCTCACCTCACCGCTCACCTCACCGCTCACCGCTCACCTCACCGCTCACCTCACCGCTCACCGCTCACCTCACCGCTCACCGCTCACCTCACCGCTCACCTCACCGCTCACCTCACCGCTCACCTCACCTCACTGCTCACCTCACCGCTCACCTCACCTCACCGCTCACCTCACCGCTCACCTCACCTCACCACTCACCTCACCGCTCACCTCACCTCACCTAATCGCTCACCTCACCACTCACCTCACACCTCGCCTCACCGCTCACCTCACCGCTCACCTCACCTCACCGCTCACCTCACCGCCCACCTCACCTCACCGCTCACCTCACCGCTCACCTCACCTCACCGCTCACCTCACCGCTCACCTCACCTCACCGCTCACCTCACCGCTCACCTCACCGCTCACCTCACCTCACCGCTCACCTCACCGCTCACCTCACCGCTCACCTCACCGCTCACCTCACCTCACCGCTCACCTCACCGCTCACCTCACCACTCACCTCACCTCAACGCTCACCTCACCTCACCGCTCACCTCACCTCACCGCTCACCTCACCTCACCTCACCGCTCACCTCACCGCCCATCTCACCTCACCGCTCACCTCACCGCCCACCTCACCTCACCGCTCACCTCACCGCCCACCTCACCTCACCGCTCACCTCACCGCACCGCTCACCTCACCGCCCACCTCACCTCACCGCTCACCTCACCGCCCACCTCACCTCACCGCTCACCTCACCGCCCACCTCACCTCACCGCTCACCTCACCGCCCACCTCACCTCACCTCACCGCTCGCCTCACCGCCCACCTCACCTCACCGCTCGCCTCACCGCCCACCTCACCTCACCGCTCGCCTCACCGCCCACCTCACCTCACCGCTCACCTCACCGCCCACCTCACCTCACCGCTCACCTCTCCTCACCGCTCACCTCACCGCTCACCTCACCTCACCGCTCACCTCACCGCTCACCTCACCTCACCGCTCACCTCACCGCCCACCTCACCTCACCGCTCACCTCACCGCTCACCGCTCACCTCACCGCTCACCGCACCGCCCACCTCACCTCACCGCTCACCTCACCGCCCACCTCACCTCACCGCTCACCTCACCGCCCACCTCACCTCACCGCTCACCTCACCGCCCACCTCACCTCACCGCTCACCTCACCGCCCACCTCACCTCACCGCTCACCTCACCGCCCACCTCACCTCACCGCTCACCTCACCGCCCACCTCACCTCACCGCTCACCTCACCGCCCACCTCACCTCACCGCTCACCTCACCGCCCACCTGACCTCACCGCTCACCTCACCGCCCACCTCACCTCACCGCTCACCTCACCGCCCACCTCACCTCACCGCTCATCTCACCGCCCACCTCACCTCACCGCTCACCTCACCGCCCACCTCACCTCACCGCTCACCTCACCGCCCACCTCACCTCACCGCTCACCTCACCGCCCACCTCACCGCTCACCTCACCGCCCACCTCACCTCACCGCTCACCTCACCGCTCACCTCTCCTCACCGCTCACCTCACCGCTCACCTCACCTCACCGCTCACCTCACCTCACCGCTCACCTCACCGCTCACCTCACCGCTCACCTCACCTCACCGCTCACCTCACCGCTCACCTCACCGCTCACCTCACCGCTCACCTCACCTCACCGCTCACCTCACCGCTCACCTCACCTCACCGCTCACCTCACCGCTCACCTCACCGCTCACCTCACCTCACCTCACCGCTCACCTCACCTCACCGCTCACCTCACCGCTCACCTCACCTCACCGCTCACCTCACCGCTCACCGCTCACCTCACCGCTCACCTCACCTCACCGCTCACCTCACCGCTCACCTCACCTCACCGCTCACCTCACCTCACCCCTCACCTCACCTCACCCCTCACCTCACCTCACCGCTCACCTCACCGCTCACCTCTCGCCTCACCGCTCACTTCACCGCTCACCTCACCGCTCAACTCACCTCACCGCTCACCTCACCTCACCGCTCACCTCACCGCTCACCTCACCGCTCACCTCTCACCTCACCGCTCACCTCTCACCTCACCGCTCACCTCACCGCTCACCTCTCACCTCACCTCACCGCTCACCTCTCACCTCACCGCTCACCTCACCGCTCACCTCACCGCTCACCTCACCGCTCACCGCTCACCTCACCGCTCACCTCACCGCTCACCTCACCGCTCACCTCACCGCTCACCGCTCACCTCACCGCTCACCTCACCGCTCACCGCTCACCTCACCGCTCACCTCACCGCTCACCTCACCTCACCGCTCACCTCACCGCTCACCTCACCGCTCACCTCACCTCACCGCTCACCTCACCGCTCACCTCACCTAACCGCTCACCTCACCGCTCACCTCACCGCTCACCTCACCTCACCGCTCACCTCACCGCTCACCTCACCTCACCGCTCACCTCACCGCCCACCTCACCTCACCGCTCACCTCACCGCTCACCTCACCTCACCGCTCACCTCACCTCACCGCTCACCTCACCTCACCGCTCACCTCACCTCACCGCTCACCTCACCGCTCACCTCACCTCACTGCTCACCTCACCTCACTGCTCACCTCACCTCACCGCTCACCTCACCGCTCACCTCACCTCAACGCTCACCTCACCGCTCACCTCACCTCACCGCTCACCTCACCGCTCACCTCACCTCACCGCTCACCTCACCTCACCGCTCACCTCACCGCTCACCTCACCTCACCGCTCACCTCACCTCACCGCTCACCTCACCGCTCACCTCACCTCACCGCTCACCTCACCGCTCACCTCACCGTTCACCTCACCGCTCACCTAACCGCTCACCTCACCCCTCATCTCACCGCTCAACGCTCACCTCACCCCTCACCTCACCGCTCACCTCACCGCTCACCTCACCCCTCACCTCACCGCTCAACGCTCACCTCACCCCTCACCTCACCGCTCACCGCTCACCTCACCTCACCGCTCACCTCACCGCTCACATCACCTCACCGCTCACCTCACCTCACCGCTCACCTCACCGCTCACCTCACCTCACCGCTCACCTCAACTCATCTCACCGCTCACCTCACCGCTCGCCTCACCTCACCTCACCGCTCACCTCACCTCACCTCACTGCTCACCTCACCTCACCTCACCGCTCACCTCACCTCACCTCACACCTCACCTCACCGCTCACCTCACCGCTCACCTCACCTCACCTCACCGCTCACCTCACCGCTCACCTCACCTCACCTCACCGCTCACCTCACCTCACCTCGCCTCACCGCTCACCTCACCGCTCACCTCACCTCACCGCTCACCTCACCTCACCTCACCTCGCCTCACCGCTCACCTCGCCTCACCGCTCACCTCACCTCACCGCTCACCTCACCTCACCGCTCACGTCACCGCTCACCTCACCTCACCTCGCCTCACCGCTCACCTCACCGCTCACCTCACCTCACCGCTCACCTCACCTCACCTCGCCTCACCGCTCACCTCGCATCACCGCTCACCTCACCTCACCTCACCGCTCACCTCACCTCACCTCACCGCTCACCTCACCTCACCTCACCGCTCACCTCACCTCACCGCTCACCTCACCTCACCGCTCACCTCACCTCACCGCTCACCTCACCTCACCGCTCACCTCACCTCACCTACCCTAACCGCTCACCTCACCTCACCGCTCACCTCACCTCACCTCACCGCTCACCTCACCTCACCTCACCGCTCACCTCACCTCACCTCTCACCTCACCTCACCGCTCACCTCACCGCTCACCTCACCTCACCGCTCACCTCACCTCACCGCTAACCTCACCTCACCGCTCACCTCACCTCACCTCACCGCTCACCTCACCGCTCACCTCACCTCACCGCTCACCTCACCTCACCTCACCGCTCACCTCACCTCACCGCTCACCTCACCGCTCACCTCACCTCACCGCTCACCTCACCTCACCTCACCGCTCACCTCACCTCACCTCACCGCTCACCTCACCTCACCGCTCACCTCACCTCACCGCTCACCTCACCTCACCGCTCACCTCACCTCACCTCACACCTCACCGCTCACCTCACCGCTCACCTCACCGCTCACCTCACCTCACCGCTCAGCTCACCTCACCGCTCCGCTCACCTCAGCGCTCAGGTCACCTCACCGCTCAGCTCAGCTCACCGCTCTGCTCAGCTCACCGCTCAGCTCAGCTCACCGCTCAGCTCACCACCCAGCTCACCACCCAGCTCACCACCCAGCTCACCACTCAGCTCACCACTTAGCTCGCCACTCAGCTCACCACTCAGCTCACCACTCAGCTCACCACACTCCACAGCTCACCACTCACCTCACCGCTCACCTCACCGCCCACCTCACCTCACCGCTCACCTCACCACCCACCTCACCTCACCGCTCACCTCACCGCCCACCTCACCTCACCGCTCACCTCACCGCCCACCTCACCTCACCGCTCACCTCACCGCCCACCTCACCTCACCGCTCACCTCACCGCCCACCTCACCTCACCGCTCACCTCACCGCCCACCTCACCTCACCGCTCACCTCACCGCTCACCTCACCGCCCACCTCACCTCACCGCTCACCTCACCGCCCACCTCACCTCACCGCTCACCTCACCGCCCACCTCACCTCACCGCTCACCTCACCGCCCACCTCACCTCACCGCTCACCTCACCGCCCACCTCACCGCCCACCTCACCTCACCGCTCACCTCACCGCCCACCTCACCTCACCGCTCACCTCACCGCCCACCTCACCGCTCACCTCACCGCCCACCTCACCTCACCGCTCACCTCACCGCCCACCTCACCTCACCGCTCACGTCACCGCCCACCTCACCTCACCGCTCACCTCACCGCCCACCTCACCTCACCGCTCACCTCACCGCCCACCTCACCTCACCGCTCACCTCACCGCCCACCTCACCTCACCGCTCACCTCACCGCCCACATCACCTCACCGCTCACCTCACCGCCCACCTCACCTCACCGCCCACCTCACCTCACCGCTCACCTCACCGCCCACCTCACCTCACCGCTCACCTCACCGCCCACCTCACCTCACCGCTCACCTCACCGCCCACCTCACCTCACCGCTCACCTCACCGCTCACCTCTCCTCACCGCTCACCTCACCGCTCACCTCACCGCTCACCTCACCTCACCGCTCACCTCACCGCTCACCTCACCTCACCGCTCACCTCACCTCACCGCTCACCTCACCGCTCACCTCACCGCTCACCTCACCGCTCACCTCACCGCTCACCTCACACCTCACCGCTCACCTCACCGCTCACCTCACCTCACCTCACCCCTCACCTCACCTCACCGCTCACCTCACCTCACCGCTCACCTCACCGCTCACCTCTCGCCTCACCGCTCACCGCTCACCTCACCTCACCGCTCAACTCCCCTCACCGCTCACCTCACCGCTCACCTCACCTCACCGCTCACCTCACCGCTCACCTCACCGCTCACCTCACCGCTCACCTATCACCTCACCTCTCACCTCACCGCTCACCTCTCACCTCACCTCACCGCTCACCTCTCACCTCACCTCACCGCTCACCTCTCACCTCACCTCACCGCTCACCTCACCGCTCACCTCACCGCTCACCTCACCTCACCGCTCACCTCACCTCACCGCTCACCTCAACTCATCTCACCGCTCACCTCACCTCACCGCTCACCTCACCTCACCTCACCGCTCACCTCACCTCACCTCACCGCTCACCTCACCTCACCGCTCACCTCACCGCTCCTCACCTCACCGCTCACCTCACCTCACACCTCACCTCACCTCACCGCTCACCTCACCTCACCTCGCCTCACCGCTCACCTCACCGCTCACCTCACCGCTCACCTCACCTCACCGCTCACCTCACCTCACCTCACCGCTCACCTCACCTCACCTCACCGCTCACCTCACCTCACCTCACCGCTCACCTCACCTCACCGCTCACCTCACCTCACCTCACCGCTCACCTCACCTCACCTCACCGCTCACCTCACCTCACCGCTCACCTCACCGCTCACCTCACCTCACCGCTCACCTCACCGCTCACCTCACCTCACCGCTCACCTCACCTCACCTCACACCTCACCGCTCACCTCACCGCTCACCTCACCGCTCACCTCACCGCTCAGCTCACCTCACCGCTCAGCTCACCTCACCGCTCAGCTCACCTCACCGCTCCGCTCACCTCAGCGCTCAGCTCAGCTCACCGCTCAGCTCAGCTCACCGCTCAGCTCAGCTCACCGCTCAGCTCACCACCCAGCTCACCACCCAGCTCACCACCCAGCTCACCACTCAGCTCGCCACTCAGCTCGCCACTCAGCTCACCACTCAGCTCACCACACTCCACAGCTCACCACTCACCTCACCGCTCACCTCACCGCCCACCTCACCTCACCGCTCACCTCACCGCCCACCTCACCTCACCGCTCACCTCACCGCCCACCTCACCTCACCGCTCACCTCACCTCACCGCCCACCTCACCTCACCGCTCACCTCACCGCCCACCTCACCTCACCGCTCACCTCACCGCCCACCTCACCTCACCGCTCACCTCACCGCCCACCTCACCTCACCGCTCACCTCACCGCCCACCTCACCTCACCGCTCACCTCACCGCCCACCTCACCTCACCGCACCGCTCACCTCACCGCCCACCTCACCTCACCTATATATAAACAATAATATATATTTCTATATATTTTATTATTTTATAAAGTCACGTTGAAGGGAAACAATAAAATATATAATATATAAACAATAATATATATTTTATTATTTTATAAAGTCACGTTGAAGGGAAACAATAAAATATATAATATATAAACAACAATATATTTTTCGATTTAACGCTTTCGTGACTGCAATGATTCATCTTCTTTGGTTCTTTCGGTAAAGTCACGTAGAATGAGAATACAATAATAAATTGCTAAAGTTGAGGGTAAGAATCCACCCATTTTTTCGCCATATAGCATTGTGATATATAACGACTTATTGTTGGTAGCTTAGCTGATTGGAGAATATAGAGTTTATTGATAACATTAAGGTAATTTATATTTTAGTTTTTATTGGTTCACTATATAGTACTGTGAATAGCTCAGATGTGTAGGCCTTGACTTCAACATAGTCATTTCTGTGACCAGTCACTAGCTAATCACTCAGTTATTTCAATGCTAAATTCGCCTAGTTATTTCAATGCTAAATTCTCCTGTTTGATTTGTACTAAGTGCCTCGGTGAATGTGTATGGTCTGACTTTAACGTAGCTATTTCTGTGAGCAGTTACAAGCTAATCACTCAGCTATTTCAATGCTAAATTCTATGCTAATTCCATTGTCAAGGGGTGCCTCTGCGGATGTGTATGCTTTAACTTAGCTATTTCAATTGCTAAATTCTATGCTAATTCCATTGTCAAGGGGTGCCTCTGCAGATGTGTATGCTTTAACTTTTAACATAACTATTTCTGTGACCAGTCACAAGCTAATCATTCAGCCATTTCAATGCTAAATTATATGCTAATTCCTTTGTCAAGGCGCTTTGTTCCTCTCACACAGCTTAAAAGCCGTAATCTGAACGTGGCTCTTTCACTCCAGCGCTGTCCTACCAGACAGTCTCGTCCCTTCACCTGATGAAGGCCGCTTGTGTTGTGGCCGAAACGTCGTGAAAATATTATTGTGTTATTTTATTTTATCAATTTATTATTTTATTCTCATTCTACGTGACTTTATCGAAAGAACCAAAGAAGAACAATATATTTATATATATTTTATTATTTTCTTGTTTCCCTTCAACGTGACTTTACCGAAAGAGCTAAGAATATTTATTATACTCTTTGGTTCTTTCGGTAAAGTCACGTAGGTAGAAAAATAATAGATCACGACGTTTCGATCGCAACACAAGCAATCGTCATCAGGTGGGACAACCACAGCAAGACCACCTGATGACGATTGCTTGTGTTGTGATCGAAACTTCGTGATCTATTGTTTTTCTACCTACGTGACTTTTACCGAAAGAACCAAAGAAAATGGATTCCTGCAGTCACGAAAGCTTCAAATCAAGATTGAAACAAATATTGTTTGACTGGGTATTGCATTGTACATTCCTGCATCATACATTATACATCACACATTCTTGAAGATATGCCATGCGTATAAATTTTGGGTTGGATTGGAAATTGAGCTGTGTACATATCTGTCCATTCCATCCCTGGATTCCTCCCCTATCCATAAATGGTTCTGCATTCACGTGAGCCTATTGTTACAGTTGTCATTGTGAAGCTGACGGTGATTCTGATCACAGTTCTGTAGTATAAATATACACAGGTCTGTGCGTAACTCCGTACGATTGCAGCAGCTGAAATAGAACGCGACTTTGTCCCGCGTGCAAACCCAGGTGATGGTTATCCGCACGCTTCTCGTCAGCAAGGAGGACGCTGGGAGGCCCCGCAAGATGAAAGACTTCGCTGGCAGCGTGATGACCGGAAGAAGACGTGTCCAAGACGGCGGTGGCCCAGCGAAGACAACGAGCCCTTGGAGTCTTCCCAGCCTGCCAAGCTGGATTCGGCGGCAATAGCGAAATCGGGATAGAACTGTTATAAAACTGGGGGAAAAAAATAATAATAATAACAAAAACATGTTCATTTATTATCTACTACAATAAATATTTATTTCCGAAGAAAATCACTTGTGATATTTCTTCTTGGTTGGTTCACTGCTTTATTTACACACCTGTGTTAAAATCCTATGGTTTACAATGTTTTTAAAAATAAAACTCATAATTAAGGCTATGGGGTTGTCACAGAAGCCGCGGTCATCACGTGAGTTGTGAATTTCAGGTCCGCTATAACCTGGACATGACTGCATAAATATTCAATCAAGCGCTCTCGAAGTTGGACTATCAGTAAAGAGGAGCCCTGGCAACCACGAGCAATTGGTCTGTGCAGATACACGCAGACACAGAGATACTACCACGTTACAGACACGGAGATACACAGCGATACAGAAGCACAGATACCACACTCTATAGCTCGCCACACTTTACAGCTCACCACACTCCACAGCTCACCACACTCCACAGCTCACCACACTCCAAAGTTCACAACAACTTACCACACTCAGCTCACCACACTCCACAGCTCACAACACTCCACAACTCACCACACTCCACAGCTCACCACTCTTAGCTCACCACACTCCACAGCTCACCACACAACTCACCACACTTCACAGCTCACCACACAACTCACCACACTTCACAACTCAACACTCCACAGCTCACCACACCCCACCGCTCACCACACAACTCACCACACTCAACACACCACACTCCACAGCTCACCACACTCCACAGCTCCCCAGACTCCAAAGCTCACCACACTCAACTCACCACACTCCCCACGCTATCGCTATGAGCCCCACATGCCGCTCACCTCACCTCACCGCTCACCTCACCGCCCACCTCACCTCACCGCTCACCTCACCGCCCACCTCACCTCACCGCTCACCTCACCGCTGACCTCACCTCACCGCTCACCTCACCGCTCACCTCACCTCACCTCACCGCTCACCTCACCGCTCACCTCACCGCTCACCGCTCACCTCACCACTCACCTCACCTCACCTCACCGCTCACCTCACCGCCCACCTCACCTCACCGCTCACCTCACCGTCCACCTCACCTCACCGCTCACCTCACCGCCCACCTCACCGCTCACCTCACCGCCCACCTCACCTCACCGCTCACCTCACCGCCCACCTCACCTCACCGCTCACCTCACCGCCCACCTCACCTCACCGCTCACCTCACCGCCCACCTCACCTCACCGCTCACCTCACCGCCCACCTCACCTCACCGCTCACCTCAACGCTCACCTCACCGCTCACCGCTGACCTCACCGCTCACCTCTCCGCTCACCTTACCGCTCACCTCACCGCTCACCGCTCACC
Organism: Petromyzon marinus; assembly: GCF_048934315.1. Taxonomy (NCBI): domain Eukaryota; kingdom Metazoa; phylum Chordata; class Hyperoartia; order Petromyzontiformes; family Petromyzontidae; genus Petromyzon; species Petromyzon marinus. The sequence continues at coordinate 523,483 of NW_027423402.1, read as the reverse complement.
TCACCGCTCACCTCACCGCTCACAGACACCTCACCGCTCACCTCACCTCAACGCTCACCTCACCTCACCGCTCACCTCACCTCACCTCACCCCTCACCTCACCTCACCGCTCACCTCACCGCCCACCTCACCTCACCGCTCACCTCACCGCCCACCTCACCTCACCGCACCTCACCGCTCACCTCACCGCCCACCTAACCTCACCGCTCACCTCACCGCCCACCTCACCTCACCGCTCACCTCACCGCCCACCTCACCTCACCGCTCACCTCACCGCCCACCTCACCTCACCGCTCACCTCACCGCCCACCTCACCTCACCGCTCACCTCACCGCCCACCTCACCTCACCGCTCACCTCACCGCCCACCTCACCTCACCGCTCACCTCACCGCCCACCTCACCTCACCGCTCACCTCACCGCCCACCTCACCTCACCGCTCACCTCACCGCCCACCTCACCTCACCGCACCGCTCACCTCACCGCCCACCTCACCTCACCTATATATAAACAATAATATATATTTCTATATATTTTATTATTTTATAAAGTCACGTTGAAGGGAAACAATAAAATATATAATATATAAACAATAATATATATTTTATTATTTTATAAAGTCACGTTGAAGGGAAACAATAAAATATATAATATATAAACAACAATATATTTTTCGATTTAACGCTTTCGTGACTGCAATGATTCATCTTCTTTGGTTCTTTCGGTAAAGTCACGTAGAATGAGAATACAATAATAAATTGCTAAAGTTGAGGGTAAGAATCCACCCATTTTTTCGCCATATAGCATTGTGATATATAACGACTTATTGTTGGTAGCTTAGCTGATTGGAGAATATAGAGTTTATTGATAACATTAAGGTAATTTATATTTTAGTTTTTATTGGTTCACTATATAGTACTGTGAATAGCTCAGATGTGTAGGCCTTGACTTCAACATAGTCATTTCTGTGACCAGTCACTAGCTAATCACTCAGTTATTTCAATGCTAAATTCGCCTAGTTATTTCAATGCTAAATTCTCCTGTTTGATTTGTACTAAGTGCCTCGGTGAATGTGTATGGTCTGACTTTAACGTAGCTATTTCTGTGAGCAGTTACAAGCTAATCACTCAGCTATTTCAATGCTAAATTCTATGCTAATTCCATTGTCAAGGGGTGCCTCTGCGGATGTGTATGCTTTAACTTAGCTATTTCAATTGCTAAATTCTATGCTAATTCCATTGTCAAGGGGTGCCTCTGCAGATGTGTATGCTTTAACTTTTAACATAACTATTTCTGTGACCAGTCACAAGCTAATCATTCAGCCATTTCAATGCTAAATTATATGCTAATTCCTTTGTCAAGGCGCTTTGTTCCTCTCACACAGCTTAAAAGCCGTAATCTGAACGTGGCTCTTTCACTCCAGCGCTGTCCTACCAGACAGTCTCGTCCCTTCACCTGATGAAGGCCGCTTGTGTTGTGGCCGAAACGTCGTGAAAATATTATTGTGTTATTTTATTTTATCAATTTATTATTTTATTCTCATTCTACGTGACTTTATCGAAAGAACCAAAGAAGAACAATATATTTATATATATTTTATTATTTTCTTGTTTCCCTTCAACGTGACTTTACCGAAAGAGCTAAGAATATTTATTATACTCTTTGGTTTTTTCGGTAAAGTCACGTAGGTAGAAAAATAATAGATCACGACGTTTCGATCGCAACACAAGCAATCGTCATCAGGTGGGACAACCACAGCAAGACCACCTGATGACGATTGCTTGTGTTGCGATCGAAACTTCGTGATCTATTGTTTTTCTACCTACGTGACTTTTACCGAAAGAACCAAAGAAAATGGATTCCTGCAGTCACGAAAGCTTCAAATCAAGATTGAAACAAATATTGTTTGACTGGGTATTGCATTGTACATTCCTGCATCATACATTATACATCACACATTCTTGAAGATATGCCATGCGTATAAATTTTGGGTTGGATTGGAAATTGAGCTGTGTACATATCTGTCCATTCCATCCCTGGATTCCTCCCCTATCCATAAATGGTTCTGCATTCACGTGAGCCTATTGTTACAGTTGTCATTGTGAAGCTGACGGTGATTCTGATCACAGTTCTGTAGTATAAATATACACAGGTCTGTGCGTAACTCCGTACGATTGCAGCAGCTGAAATAGAACGCGACTTTGTCCCGCGTGCAAACCCAGGTGATGGTTATCCGCACGCTTCTCGTCAGCAAGGAGGACGCTGGGAGGCCCCGCAAGATGAAAGACTTCGCTGGCAGCGTGATGACCGGAAGAAGACGTGTCCAAGACGGCGGTGGCCCAGCGAAGACAACGAGCCCTTGGAGTCTTCCCAGCCTGCCAAGCTGGATTCGGCGGCAATAGCGAAATCGGGATAGAACTGTTATAAAACTGGGGGAAAAAAATAATAATAATAACAAAAACATGTTCATTTATTATCTACTACAATAAATATTTATTTCCGAAGAAAATCACTTGTGATATTTCTTCTTGGTTGGTTCACTGCTTTATTTACACACCTGTGTTAAAATCCTATGGTTTACAATGTTTTTAAAAATAAAACTCATAATTAAGGCTATGGGGTTGTCACAGAAGCCGCGGTCATCACGTGAGTTGTGAATTTCAGGTCCGCTATAACCTGGACACGACTGCAGAAATATTCAATCAAGCGCTCTCGAAGTTGGACTATCAGTAAAGAGGAGCCCTGGCAACCACGAGCAATTGGTCTGTGCAGATACACGCAGACACAGAGATACTACCACGTTACAGACACGGAGATACACAGCGATACAGAAGCACAGATACCACACTCTATAGCTCGCCACACTTTACAGCTCACCACACTCCACAGCTCACCACACTCCACAGCTCACCACACTCCAAAGTTCACAACAACTTACCACACTCAGCTCACCACACTCCACAGCTCACAACACTCCACAACTCACCACACTCCACAGCTCACCACTCTTAGCTCACCACACTCCACAGCTCACCACACAACTCACCACACTTCACAACTCAACACTCCACAGCTCACCACACCCCACCGCTCACCACACAACTCACCACACTCAACACACCACACTCCACAGCTCACCACACTCCACAGCTCCCCAGACTCCAAAGCTCACCACACTCAACTCACCACACTCCCCACGCTATCGCTATGAGCCCCACATGCCGCTCACCACACTCATGGTATGAGTAAATTAAGTGAAGTTATTTCCTTTAGCTCATCGTCTGCTTGCAGCCCTAAGCCAGTGGTGGAAGTTCCACATTCCTGTGGCGGAGCCAAAGGCAGTACTTATTTCAGCTTTCCTGAGGGGATAATGGGCTAAGTTAACCACCATCCATGGACGTTAACTAGTAATCTTCCGATTAGCTCAACTGGCACTGGATTAGATTAGATGGGATCCCGGGGTTGGTAATATGCGCCACGGAGGCGAGATTTAACTCTCGCACCTGGCATACAGGATCCCGACCCTGACGCCTGCTGGATATTTGGAGTTTACATGCCTCTCTCCCTGTGGTCGTGTGGATTTTTCTCCTGGTCCCTCCGGCTTCTCCCCCTCCACAATTAGAAACACTTCGTTTGAGCTATTTTGTGATAGCAGGTCACATCTGAAAACAAATGGCTATATTGCTCAGTTGGCCTTACCTGGTAAAATAAATAGTAGTTCATAGCTTTGGGAGGCCCTCTCTGGCAATTTCAATATCTTGTCTTTATTGTTTTACTACCACCAATGGTCATTACCAACACTGTTGTTATTTACCTTGGATATGTAATTTCTTTTTAACACGTAGGCTTTCGCGACCAATATTATTCATAATAAAGGTTTTTGGGTTAGATCGCGTTTATTTATAAATGTGTCGTAACCCTCCACCACCCGACACGGCCAATCAGCAAAAAAAGTGTCACGTTGACAAAAGACAAATAATTCACTACTTTAGCCCACCGGTGTGTTGAAGAGTGAATCCACATTTACAGTTTGAGTACGACGTTTCGCTGGTAAATACATCCAGCATCATCGGGCAATTTGCCAGAATGGTAAAGCCCTCGCTTGCTCCCGGTTTTATATAGAGCAGCAGGGTGACGTCATCACTTAACTCATATCAGGTGCAGTGATTAGAGGCGGAGGGGGGGTATTGTAATTATATAATCGATTAGTAATCAGTCATTGGTTATGATTAGTAATGAGTTCTCTAATTAGTCTTTGCCAGTAATAATTAGTTTTACACACCACTGCAACATTGTCAAAATCAATTGAGTGTCCTTGTTGACAAGCATGTTCTGCCACTGCCGGCAGTTGTGTTTGAGATAATTTAATATTTCTCTGATGTTCTTTTAGTCTTACACTGATGTTACGTCCCGTCTGCCCAATGTAGCAGCTGCCACATAAACAATTAATCCGATAGACACCTTCTGTTGATAATTTAGGTAATGCGCCTTTAGTGCAAGATACTAGTTTTTGAATTTTGTGTACTGTACCAAATCTTACTGTAATGTTTTGCTTTTGCAAAACAAGGGCTAATTTGTCAGTTACTCCTGAGATGTATGGAATTTTTATTGTTTTAACAATCTGGTCGCTTTCAGCAGTATTGCTTTGCGATCGTGATTTGGCATTCAGTGCTTTGTTAATTTGAGCATTATTGTAGCCATTCTGTCGTAGTGCGTCTTTAACGTGCTTAATCTCTCTCACTAGACTCTCACCATCTGACACTGTTTTAGCCCGATGTATGAGCGTCTTGATAAGAGAGGATTTCTGAGCTGGATGATGATGTGATTCTGCATTCAGATAGGCATCAGTGTGCGTTTGCTTTCTGTAAACGCTGCGTGTTATTTTACCGTTTAAGCCATGTCCAAGCAAAATATCTAGGAATGGGAGTGTGTTATTCACCTCCATTTCCATGGTGAAATGGATAGCCGGGTTTTGTGCATTGAGATGATTTAGAAAATCATTAAGTGTATCTTTACCATGTGGCCAGACAACCAAAGTGTCATCCACATATCTAAACCAAAAGGATGGTTTTAATGTGCTCGAGGCAAGTGCTCTTATTTCAAAGTTTTCCATGTACAAATTTGCTATAGCAGGGGATAAAGGAGAACCCATTGCTGCTCCTTCCTTTTGTTTAAAGAAATCCCCTCTCCATAAGAAGTGTTATTTAAACAATGGCCAGCAAGTTTCGGAATATCTTTTGGTAAACCGGTATTCTTTACTAGTGTATCAAGTAATATAAAACCTTGTATATGTTTGGTCATTTTTGTTATCCAGTGCAGGATGAGGGCCTCACCGTGCCACGTGAGCTGCTGGGATTAGCTGCCCATACTTCAACGCACTAGTAGTCAACGTGGGTTAGTCGAGCCGAGAAGTAAAGAGCGATGTCATGAATTTCACTACACTGCCCTCTGCTTCCCCTACACGTAAGCCACTTACAAGAAACTGACATGCACATGGCCACCCATCCAGGCACTATCCAGGTTCAACCCCACTCAGCATTGATGAGATCTGTGCATTTTGGGCCATTTTATCAAAGGCTATACAGTAATGCATTAGAAGAGCTAAATGAAATGTTTTGGCCAATCCCTCATATAATGTCATACGGCATATTTACCTGTATATTATAGATGCTACTGTATTGCAATATATTTACCTGCACATTTTAGGCACAATTGTACAACACACGATTATGCCAAAAAAATATATCAGTTGAAAATGTGGAAAACTATATTGTCTTGTTTGTATAGGTCTGGCAGCACTGAAGAAATAATATAACAAAAAATCTAAACAGCGTGCATTTCAGGTGAACGGGACACATCTCCGGTTACCGCCGGTGTCAGGGAAAATCTGAAACCACCAGGACCCATTCACATCTGTAAACTAAGAGCATAGGGCATATGACCGTGCATGTATTCAATGTATTATAAGAAAAGCAGGGCTTTTCACAGACGAGCATTTCAGGCTTTAACCTGAACCAAAATAATCCCATTTCAGTGTGTCTGGCGAGACGACACTGTGCAGTTTGACATAACTCGCAAATGTCTTTATGCAGTGCCGTGGCTCATAGTGGTTTTTTTCTTTAAATGCGTTTTCTAAAAGTAAATATAAAGGGCATTTTTGTATTTTAAGACTGACCTTTCATGAATAAAACTTCCATCGATAACAATGTACGTGTATTCTAACAATTGCCAAACAACTTGTACCCTAAAACCGTACAAACATATTACATATTTGGGATATTAAACGGACAGTCGAAATTGTAATTGAGCAATAATACGTATTGTATTCATCCTGTGAAGCCTGGACTGAGCTCGACTGTTTTTTTTAATGACGGTTCGATTCCCAGCCTTGGCAAACCAGTGGTGTTCGATAACTGTGCAACCCCGATCCTCACTAACCTTCACCGACCTGTACCGACCAACAAGATAAAGTATCGTCAAAAAAACCTCCACGGTCTACATGGCGTGGAGACGAAGCCTCCATCCAGGAGTGTAAGTACAGGGGGTCTGAACGATAAGCGTCATGTCGAACATGCCAAACGTTGACGCGCGTGTGGTCGTGGCAAGACAGGGCACGTGAGGCGTCTTGGGACACACGCCCAGTTGCCAAGTAAAATCTGCCACACACACACAGAACACTCCCTCAGATGGAGCTGTCCAGGCTAAGCTCCGGAAAAAAATATCCACCCCCTGTCAGAGGTAGGGGGCAGTTGTCTGGGGATTTGGGGGGGTCCCAGGAAAATGTCATGAAAGATTAAGCCCTGGAAATGTCCATATAAAACCCAATGTACATGTACGGTTACGTTTTGCTAATCCACTGCTGGATGGTCTCCTCTCCACGCCGTGCGGGTCGTGGTAGGGGGGGGGGTGTATTTGACCATACTTCACCACACTCTTTGGTTCTATTCCGTAAAGTCACGTAGGTAAAAAATAAAACAACAAAAATCACGACGTTTCGGCCACAACACAAGTGGCCTTCATCAGGCGAAGGGACCGTACTGTCCACGTTAGTAAGTGCAGACTTGATGTTGTTTGTTATCAGCTACGTCCGGACGGGACTGGAACTCAGGTAGTCCACAAGGCAGTGGTCCACTCACGGCTGCATCACCACTCCCCCCCCAGGCACGTGGCAAGAACACAGAAATAACAATAGTAACAGTGATGATGGCCATGCCTCGGTTGGCATTAGATGCGAATGAAGTTCAACATTCATACGTAGGGCTGTCCCGTGCTGTCAAACCATACAGTAGTCCCCGCTCGCCCATTTAACCGTGCAGTCATGCATGGCGATGCATCTATGATGCCAGTTGCATCCAGTCTCAAACCTGCTGAGCTTCCGAGATCAGACGCATTCCGAGTTTATTTTCTCCAAAACCGGAAAACCATTATCACCATCATCCTCCCTTCCCCTCCAAGTTCCTAAACACGGTGTAACCTTTCTCAACTCGGGACGCGTACTGCACGTACAGGTGTGTCACGCAAGCTCGCATCCATTCTACAAAATACGAAGAGAGTGGCGATGTTTGTTGCCGGCCGCTCTGGTGTCGTTTTCGGGCCTCCTTGCGTGTGCCACACCGCGCTTGCTGACACCGCGGTCCTTTTAAATCGTCAACGGCAAGTCGGTGTGTCAAGTAGGTGTGCACGTTGATGAACGTAAATCCGTGCGAATTGTCAACGCTGCTGATACACACACACACACGACAAAGATCCCCCGTGTAGCCTGTAACAGACTGAAGGGGCAAGTGCTGTTAGCGAGCAGCACCTATTGAAGGCCGGAATGGTACACGAGGGGGGGGGGTGTGGGTGGTCAGCACCCCGCCCGGCCGCCTTTGTCTCCCCAGTGATAATGTTTACGCACCGCACCAGGTACTCATTTGAGGCTGTGAGCGGTAATCGAACTCTGGGTTCGTGGCGCAGCGTAGCGCTAACCGCTGCACCACCGCTCCTCGCACAGCACGCGCCCCGCAAGTCACCAAGAGTCGTCGAGAGGGTGACGATGACGACAGTGGCGGCGTCTTCGTCGCCTCGCCTCGTCACCCACCACCACCATCATCATCAGAGTTACACATCTGGGAAACGTTTTACTCACCAAGGGATTCAGACCGCTCGATCACCATCCTCCTCCTGTTTAACACGTAGGCTTTCGCGACCAATATTATTCATAATAACGGTTTTTGGGTTAGATCGCGTTTATTTATAAATGTGTCGTAACCCTCCACCACCCGACACGGCCAATCAGCAAAAAAAGGTGTCACGTTGACAAAAGACAAATAATTCACTACTTTAGCCCACCGGTGTGTTGAAGAGTGAATCCACATTTACAGTTTGAGTACGACGTTTCGCTGGTAAATACTTCCAGCATCATCGGGCAATTCGCCAGAATGGTAAAGCCCTCGCTTGCTCCCGGTTTTATATAGAGCAGCAGGGTGACGTCATCACTTAACTCATATCAGGTGCAGAGATTAGAGGCGGAGGGGGGTATTGTAATTATATAATCGATTAGTAATCAGTCATTGGTTATGATTTGTAATGAGTTGTAGATTAGTAATTCTTTAAATCAAAATGTAATGTGTATTATTTAATAATACGCTTCCAGGCCGCACTAAGCCGGTAGCTGTCAGAGCGATTAAAGTTGTTCTTGTTCCTCTCAATTTCAATGGATTCTCTAATTAGTCTTTGCCAGTAATAATTAGTTTTACACACCACTACAACATTGTCAAAATCAATTGAGTGTCCTTGTTGACAAGCATGTTCTGCCACTGCCGACAGTTGTGTTTGAGATAATTTAATATTTCTTTGATGTTCTTTTAGTCTTACACTGATGTTACGTCCCGTCTGCCCAATGTAGCAGCTGCCACATGAACAATTAATCCGATATACACCTTCTGTTGATAGTTTAGGTAATGCGTCTTTAGTGCAAGATACTAGTTTTTGAATTTTGTGTACTGTACCAAATCTTACTGTAATGTTTTGCTTTTGCAAAACGCGGGCTAATTTGTCAGTTATTCCTGAGATATATGGAATTTTTATTGTTTTAACAATCTGGTCGCTTTCAGCAGTATTGCTTTGCGATCGTGATTTGGCGTTCAGTGCTCTGTTAATTTGAGCATTATTGTAGCCATTCTGTCGTAGTGCGTCTTTAACGTGCTTAATCTCTCTCACTAGACTCTCACCATCTGACACTCAGTGAGAGGATTTCCTTCGATTGATCGATGACGACGACGACGATAATAACAATAATGGTTAATTAAAAACAGCAAGAAGTGAACTTTTTGAGTCTCCGGCTGAGAGTGAGTGGAGGCAGCGGGCGCGTTGTTTGGCTGAGCGCGACAGCGCGGGTTGCCGTGGCGACGAGACGCAGGGCACCCTCCTCCCCTCTCCGCCCTTACAGGGGGCCTCGAGCAGCCCCACCACCACTCAGCTCACCACTCAGCTCACCACACAGCTCACCACTCAGCTCACCACTCAGCTCACCACTCAGCTCACCACTCAGCTCACCACTCAGCTTACCACACAGCTCACCACTCAGCCCACCACTCAGCCCACCACTCAGCCCACCACTCAGCCCACCACTCAGCCCACCACTCAGCTTACCACACTCCTCAGCTCACCACTCAGCTCACCACTCAGCTCACCACTCAGCCCACCACTCAGCCCACCACTCAGCCCACCACTCAGCTCACCGCTCAGCTCACCACAGCTCACCACACAGGTCACCACTCAGCTCACCACTCAGCTCATCACTCAGCTCACCACACTCCACAGCTCACCACTCAGCTCACCACACTCCACAGCTCACCACTCAGCTCACCACACTCCACAGCTCACCACACTAAGCTCACCACACTTCACAGCTCACCACTCAGCTCACCACACTCCACAGCTCACCACAGCTCACCACACTAAGCTCACCACACTCCACAGCTCACCACTTTCCACAACTCACCACTCAGCTCACCACACTCCACTGCTCACCACACTCCACTGCTCACCACACTCCACAGCTCACCACACTCTACACAGCTCCCAACACAACTCACCACACTCAGCTCACCACATTCCAAAGCTCACAACACAACTCACCACACTCAGCTCACCACATTCCACAGCTCACCACATTCCACTGCTCACCACACTCCACAGCTCACCACGCTCAGCAGGTTTAAGCCTGGATACTACTGGCATCATAGACTCAACACAATGCATGACTGCACGGTTAAATAGGCGAGCGGGGACCACTACTTTCGCACCTAATGCCATCCTGATCATGGCCATCATCACCATTGGGTAGACTAATGTCTTTCAGTGTTCTTAACACAATTTATAAACGTGCGTTTAGAGAATTTAGCTGCTACACATGTCCACGTGATCGGCCACTTTCTTGAACTATCATTCGTGATAGGTCGCTTCTGAAAAATACCTTTATAGCTCAGTTTGTTTCAATTACCTTTTATTGTTCACTTAATGCTTTCGTGACTGCAGGAATTCATATTCTTTGGGTCTTTCGGTAAAGTCACGGAGATAGGTTAAAAGAAAATAACAACAAATAACAACTACCACGTTTCGATCGCAACACAAGCGTTCGTCATGACGCTTGTGTTGCGATCGAAACGTCGTAGTTTTAATAATGTAATTTTTTGGTTATTTCCTTTGAACCTATCAACGTGACTTTCCCGAAAGACCCAAAGAATATCACCTTTAATTATTTTCACAACTTTATATCATCAAATATCAGAAGCAAAGCAGGCTTGAGCCTCGACCCTGGATCAGTGAGTGGTTTGCGCAGCCGATTGTTGATGTGTAAAGCTGCGTGGCCCTACCCGTTCACGCTGGCGGGACGTGTTGAAGAAGTCTCCTCCACACTGTACCCCAGCAGACATGACCTGCCCGTTCACTCAGTGGCGTTTACCATTCAAACTTTTGGGGCTGACAGAGGCGGGGTGAGGATCAACTGCTGCGCTGCGAGATCGAACTGGCAACCACCGCATTTGCCAGTCGAATGCGGGAACGAACAACACCACGGCAACATCATTCCAATGTGTGTGCGGAATTCCATCTTTATTGAGAAAGTATCAATTCTCTTTGTGAATGCGTATTAACGTTGTTCACTTGGCACCATTGTTGCGTGTTCAGTCTCCATTCACGGTCGTTGGTGACAAAGAGAACGAAAACGGAATGGGTGCACACACAATACTAGGATGATCTTGATTTTAAAAAATATGTAAATCAATGGGGCATTACTCTCTGGTTCTTTCGGTAAAGTCGCGTAGGTAGAAACAAAATAATAATAGATCACGACGTTTCGATCGCAACACAAGCGGCCGTTCTCAGGCGGAAAAAAACAGCGAGAGAGCTGTTACAACAAGGTGATAAAGGTTATAACCTTGTTGTAACAGCGAGAGAGCTGTTACAACAAGGTGATAAAGGTTATAACCTTGTTGTAACAGCGAGAGAGCTGTTACAACCTTGTTTTAAGAGCTGTTACAACAAGGTTGAAACAGTGGAACTGCTCGTTCAGCAGTTCAACTGCTGGATTATTTTTTTCCTCCTAAGGATGACCGCTTGTGTTGCGATCGAAACGTTGTGATCTATTATTATTTTTATAATAATAGATCACAGACACTCGCCAGTGGAGTGGACAACCTCCCGTTGCCATGGCTACGGGGCGGCCCGTTGGGTTCCAACCGTGGACTGTCGTTACGAACCAGTGGGCCACGTGACCACCCCACGTGGTTGAACACGTGGGCCACAGTCGAGTCTTACGAGGAGGAGCAGTGCAGCCGCTCTGCTGTTGTGATCGCGATCGAACGGCAAAGATGGATGTGTCCAGATGCAAGCCGTACCAAGTGATGCTCACGATGGCGTCTTTAGTCGGATTTGTCACTTGGCAAGGGGTGATGGAGCCGGCCATCTGGCTGCCACCCTCCATACTAAAGGTGAGCGATCACCTGGGGGTTAATTCCCTGATTGGATATCTCGATAACCTGGGTGGCAATGCTGCTAGTCTTGGAAATCCCGATGATCTTGGTGGCAATGTTGCTCCTCTTGGAAATCCCGATGATCTTGGTGGCAATGCCCCCATGGCATATGCCGACTTTGCTTCGACCGATTTTCCGAGCCAATCGATACCGGACAGCAACGAGAGAGAAGACGTCCCCGCCGAGCAGAGGCCGTGCGACATTCAACCACCGCCGGAGCCGCGAGAGCAGCACCGACATAGCCTCTTGTCGACCGTCATCTCCGTAATCACCACGGGATTCAGTGCAGTGCAAGTGATCGCGTGGATTCGGGCACGCAAGGTACGTTCATCGCACCGCCGCACTACAACAGTCAAATAACACTTTAGCGTGGGGGTAGCGGTCAACTTTAAAATAAGTTAATATCAAATTTGTATACAGTAGATCGATCCCGGAGGGCATTTTGGTCGATTTGAGGCCGCCTCCCCCGCTACTCCCCTGCGCCCCCGCTACCCCCCCCCCACTACCCCCTCTGCTACCCCCCCACTACCCCTCACTACCCCCCCACTATCCCCACCGCTACCCCCCTCCGCTACCCCCCTCTGCTACCTCCCCTGCACACTCCCCCTCTACAACCACCACCACCCGAACCAACCCAACCCCGTTTTGGAGGCAGGTACGGGGGACCTGAACAGCGTCAGAATCTCTCTTGAGACTGGAGCAGTCCGATAAGCTATGAGGCTGTTTTAGTCTTTCACAGACGTCCAGTATGGGCGGGTCAGCAAGTTGTAGCGGCAAACAGAGCCGCGGGGCCTGCAGGAGAATGTGCGAGGCCTATAACAGGTCTCTATTCGGATGTTGCTGGCACGGCATCGGACAGGCGCATTAGCTAGTGAGCAGATGAGGCGACGTGACACATCGTGACTTAGTCGTTGTGTCCCTCTGGCCGCGGAGGGTGATGTGGGTGCGGACTGGGATGGTGGGGAGTTTTGGCCATACTTCACCTGGCTAGTCATTAGATCCGGTTCAGGGAGAGGGACGGACAGAGCGCATGCCCGGAGCTCCGTTTGTTTAAAATCATGGCCAGACGCGCAGCACGGCGTGATTCAGAAGTGTGCAGGGAAAGTTCGTTGTAAAGTGTTGCTCAGAGCAGTGTTGTGTAATTATTCAAGAAACACCTCTTACGTTTTATAATACGAGCAAATTAGGAATCAACGAGCTAGCATAAATAATGTTCGTACCTGTACGTCGAGTAATGTTTCTGAACTCCATTTGGAAATACGGAGCGTGAAGAGTTTTTTTTTGCATGCCAGAGATTCCACATCGTTAACGGGAGTGCGTGTGTGTGCCTCTTATTGTGCATCTTGGCTGTTGCTCTGAGAACAGAAGCCGCGTGATGGCGGCCTGAGCCCACAATTGGTGCGGAAGGCGTTTGTCAACAATTCCAAGGCCCGCTATTTCCAAAGGAGGAACCCGCGTGGGGTGAGTCGCAACACAACGCTCGTTGCTCGCGATCCACCGATGAGTCCCAGTGAGAAACGATCACGGGGAAACATTTATTATACTTCTTTTGTTCTTTCGGTAAAGTCACGTAGAATGAGAATAAAATAATAAATTGATAAAATAAAATAACACAATAATATTCTCACGACGTTTCGGCCATAGCGGGAAACAGAGCCGCGGGGCCGAAACGTCGTGAGAATATTATTGTGTTATTTTATTTTATCAATTTATTATTTTATTCTCATTCTACGTGATTTTACCGAAAGAACCAAAGAAGATGAATCATTGCAGTCACGAAAGCTTTAAATCGATATTTATTATACTTTTGATTTAAAGCTTTCGTGACTGCAGTAATTCATATTCTTAGCTCTTTCGGTAAAGTCACGTTGAAGGGAAACAATAAAATAATAAAAAATATATAAATATATTATTGCTTATATATTATATACTTTATTGTTTCCCTTCAACGTGACTTTATAAAATAATAAAATATATAGAAATATATATTATTGTTGATATATTATATATTTTATTGTTTTCCTTCAACGTGACTTTACCGAAAGAGCTAAGAACATGAATTACTGCAGTCACGAAAGCTTTAAATCAAAAGTATAATAAATTTCGATTTAGAGCTTTCGTGACTGCAATGATTCATCTTCTTTGGTTCTTTCGGTAAAGTCACGTAGAATGAGAATAAAATAATAAATTGATAAAATAAAATAACACAATAATATTCTCACGACGTTTCGGCCCCGCGGCTCTGTTTCCCGCTATGGCCGAAACGTCGTGAGAATATTATTGTGTTATTTTATTTTATCAATTTATTATTTTATTCTCATTCTACGTGACTTACCGAAAGAACAAAAGAAGTATAATAAATGTTTCCCCGTGAATATATATAATATATTATTGTAATATATTATTGTTTAATATATAAACAATAATATATATTTATATATATTTTATTATTTTATAAAGTCACGTTGAAGGGAAACAATAAAATATGTAATATATAAACAATAATATATATACTTATATATATTTTATTATTTTATTGTTTCCCTTCAACGTGACTTTACCGAAAGAGCTAAGAATATTTATTATACTCTTCGGTTCTTTCGGTAAAGTCACGTAGGTAGAAAAATAATAGATCACGACGTTTCGATCGCAACACAAGCAATCGTCATCAGGTGGGACAACCACAGCAAGACCACCTGATGACGATTGCTTGTGTTGCGATCGAAACTTCGTGATCTATTGTTTTTCTACCTACGTGACTTTTACCGAAAGAACCAAAGAAAATGGATTCCTGCAGTCACGAACGCTTCAAATCAAGATTGAAACAAATATTGTTTGACTGGGTATTGCATTGTACATTCCTGCATCACACATTATACATCACACATTCTTGAAGATACAAGTTCGATTATCGTGATCTGAAACTGAAAAATGCTAATCAGATGCCATGCGTATAAATTTTGGGTTGGATTGGAAATTGAGCTGTGTACATATCTGTCCATTCCATCCC
The DNA here is from genome assembly GCF_048934315.1 of Petromyzon marinus. NCBI lineage: Eukaryota > Metazoa > Chordata > Hyperoartia > Petromyzontiformes > Petromyzontidae > Petromyzon > Petromyzon marinus. The sequence goes on along the minus strand of NW_027423402.1, from coordinate 508,457 downwards.
TGGATTCCTCCCCTATCCATAAATGGTTCTGCATTCACGTGAGCCTATTGTTACAGTTGTCATTGTGAAGCTGACGGTGATTCTGATCACAGTTCTGTAGTATAAATATACACAGGTCTGTGCGTAACTCCGAACGATTGCAGCAGCTGAAATAGAATGCGACTTTGTCCCGCGTGCAAACCCAGGTGATGGTTATCCGCACGCTTCTCGTCAGCAAGGAGGACGCTGGGAGGCCCCGCAAGATGAAAGACTTCGCTGGCAGCATGATGACCGGAAGAAGACGTGTCCAAGACGGCGGTGGCCCAGCGAAGACAACGAGCCCTTGGAGTCTTCCCAGCCTGCCAAGCTGGATTCGGCGGCAATAGCGAAATCGGGATAGAACTGTTATAAAACTGGGGGAAAAAAAATTATATAATAATAACAAAAACATGTTCATTTATTAGCTACTACAATAAATATTTATTTCCGAAGAAAATCACTTGTGATATTTCTTCATGGTTGGTTCACTGCTTTATTTACACACCTGTGTTAAAATCCTATGGTTTACAATGTTTTTAAAAATAAAACTCATAATTAAGGCTATGGGGTTGTCACAGAAGCCGCGGTCATCACGTGAGTTGTGAATTTCAGGTCCGCTATAACCTGGACACGACTGCAGAAATATTCAATCAAGTGCTCTCGAAGTTGGACTAGCAGTAAAGAGGAGCCCTGGCAACCACGAGCAATTGGTCTGTGCAGATACACGCAGACACAGAGATACTACCACGTTACAGACACGGAGATGCACAGCGATACAGAAGCACAGATACCACACTCTATAGCTCACCACACTCTACAGCTCACCAGACTCCACAGCTCACCACACTCCACAGCTCACCACACTCCACAGCTCACAACACAACTTACCACACTCAGCTCACCACATTCCACAGCTCACAACACTCCACAGGTCACCACACTCAGCTCACCACACTCCAAAGTTCACAACACAACTTACCACACTCCACAGCTCACCACACAACTCACCACACTCCACAGCTCACCACACAACTCACCACACTTCACAACTCAACACTCCACAGCTCACCACACCCCACCGCTCACCACACAACTCACCACACTCAACACACCACACTCCACAGCTCACCACGCTCCCCAGACTCCAAAGCTCACCACACTCAACTCACCACACTCCCCACGCTATCGCTATGAGCCCCACATGCCGCTCACCACACTCATGGTATGAGTAAATTAAGTGAAGTTATTTCCTTTAGCTCATCGTCTGCTTGCAGCCCTAAGCCAGTGATGGAAGTTCCACATTCCTGTGGCGGAGCCAAAGGCAGTACTTATTTCAGCTTTCCTGAGGGGATAATGGGCTAAGTTAACCACCATCCATGGACGTTAACTAGTAATCTTCCGATTAGCTCAACTGGCACTGGATTAGATTAGATGGGATCCCGGGGTTGGTAATATGCACCACGGAGGTGAGATTTAACTCTCGCACCTGGCATACAGGATCCCAACCCTGACGCCTGCTGGATATTTGGAGTTTGCATGCCTCTCTCCCTGTGGTCGTGTGGATTTTTATCCTGGTCCCTCCGGTTTTCCCCCTCCACAATTAGAAACACTTCATTTGAGCTATTTTGTGATAGCTGGTCACATCTGAAAACAAATGGCTATATTGCTCAGTTGGCCTTACCTGGTAAAATAAATAGTAGTTCATAGCTTTGGGAGGCCCTCTCTGGCAATTTCAATATCTTGTCTTTATTGTTTTACTACCACCAATGGTCATTACCAACACTGTTGTTATTTACCTTGGATATGTAATTTCTCTTTAACACGTAGGCTTTCGCGACCAATATTATTCATAATAAAGGTTTTTGGGTTAGATCGCGTTTATTTATAAATGTGTCGTAACCCTCCACCACCCGACACGGCCAATCAGCAAAAAAAGTGTCACGTTGACAAAAGACAAATAATTCACTACTTTAGCCCACCGTTGTGTTGAAGAGTGAATCCACATTTACAGTTTCAGTACGACGTTTCGCTGGTAAATACATCCAGCATCATCGGCAATTCGCCAGAATGGTAAAGCCCTCGCTTGCTCCCGGTTTTATATAGAACAGCAGGGTGACGTCATCACTTAACTCATATCAGGTGCATTGATTAGAGGCGGAGGGGGGTATTGTAATTATAATCGATTAGTAATCAGTCATTGGTTATGATTAGTAATGAGTTGTAGATTACATTTTGATTAAAGAATTACTAATGTGTATTATTTAATAATACGCTTCCAGGCCGCACTAAACCTTTAGCTGTCAAAGCGATTAAAGTTATTCTTGTTCCTCTCAATTTCAATGGATTCTATAATTAGTCTTTGCCAGTAATAATTAGTTTTACACACCACTGCAACATTGTCAAAATCAATTGAGTGTCCTTGTTGACAAGCATGTTCTGCCACTGCCGGCAGTTGTGTTTGAGATAATTTAATATTTCTCTGATGTTCTTTTAGTCTTACACTGATGTTACGTCCCGTCTGCCCAATGTAGCAGCTGCCACAAACAATTAATCCGATAGACACCTTCTGTTGATAATTTAGGTAATGCGCCTTTAGTGCAAGATACTAGTTTTTGAATGTTGTGTACTGTACCAAATCTTACTGTAATGTTTTGCTTTTGCAAAACAAGGGCTAATTTGTCAGTTACTCCTGAGATGTATGGAATTTTTATTGTTTTAACAATCTGGTCGCTTTCAGCAGTATTGCTTTGCGATCGTGATTTGGCATTCAGTGCTCTGTTAATTTGAGCATTATTGTAGCCATTCTGTCGTAGTGCGTCTTTAACGTGCTTAATCTCTCTCACTAGACTCTCACCATCTGACACTGTTTTAGCCCGATGTATGAGCGTCTTGATAAGAGAGGATTTCTGAGCTGGATGATGATGTGATTCTGCATTCAGATAGGCATCAGTGTGCGTTTGCTTTCTGTAAACGCTGCGTGTTATTTTACCGTTTAAGCCATGTCCAAGCAAAATATTTAGGAATGGGAGTGTGTTATTCACCTCCATTTCCATGGTGAAATGGATAGCCGGGTTTTGTGCATTGAGATTATTTAGAAAATCATTAAGTGTATCTTTACCATGTGGCCAGACAACCAAAGTGTCATCCACATATCTAAACCAAAAGGATGGTTTTAATGTGCTCGAGGCAAGTGCTCTTATTTCAAAGTTTTCCATGTACAAATTTGCTATAGCAGGGGATAAAGGAGAACCCATTGCTGCTCCTTCCTTTTGTTTAAAGAAATCCCCTCTCCATAAGAAGTGTTATTTAAACAATGGCCAGCAAGTTTCGGAATATCTTTTGGTAAACCGGTATTCTTTACTAGTGTATCAAGTAATATAAAACCTTGTATATGTTTGGTCATTTTTGTTATCCAGTGCAGGATGAGGGCCTCACCGTGCCACGTGAGCTGCTGGGATTAGCTGCCCATACTTCAACGCACTAGTAGTCAACGTGGGTTAGTCGAGCCGAGAAGTAAAGAGCGATGTCATGAATTTCACTACACTGCCCTCTGCTTCCCCTACACGTAAGCTACTTACAAGAAACTGACATGCACATGGCCACCCATCCAGGCACTATCCAGGTTCAACCCCACTCAGCATTGATGAGATCTGTGCATTTTGGGCCATTTTATCAAAGGCTATACAGTAATGCATTAGAAGAGTTAAATGAAATGTTTTGGCCAATCCCTCATATAATGTCATACGGCATATTTACCTGTATATTATAGATGCTACTGTATTGCAATATATTTACCTGCACATTTTAGGCACAATTGTACAACACACGATTATGCCAAAAAAATATATCAGTTTGAAAATGTGGAAAACTATATTGTCTTGTTTGTATAGGTCTGGCAGCACTGAAGAAATTATATAACAAAAAAATCTAAACAGCGTGCATTTCAGGTGAACGGGACACATCTCCGGTTACCGCCGGTGTCAGGGAAAATCTGAAACCACCAGGACCCATTCACATCTGTAAACTAAGAGCATAGGGCATATGACCGTGCATGTATTCAATGTATTATAAGAAAAGCAGGGCTCTTCACAGACGAGCATTTCAGGCTTTAACCTGAACCAAAATAATCCCATTTCAGTGTGTCTGGCGAGACGACACTGTGCAGTTTGACATAACTCGCAAATGTCTTTATGCAGTGCCGTGGCTCATAGTGGTTTTTTTCTTTAAATGCGTTTTCTAAAAGTAAATATAAAGGGCATTTTTGTATTTTAAGACTGACCTTTCATGAATAAAACTTCCATCGATAACAATGTACTTGTATTCTAACAATTGCCAAACAATTTGTACCCTAAAACCGTACAAACATATTACATATGTGGGATATTAAACGGACAGTCGAAATTGTAATTGAGCAATAATACGTAATGTATTTATCCTGTGAAGCCTCGACTGAGCTCGACTGTTTTTTTTAATGACGGTTCGATTCCCAGCCTTGGCAAACCAGTGGTGATCGATAACTGTGCAACCCCGATCCTCACTAACCTTCATCGAACTGTACCGACCAACAAGATAAACTATCGTCAAAAAAACCTCCACGGTCTACATGGCGTGGAGACGAAGCCTCCATCCAGGAGTGTAAGTACAGGGGGTCTGAACGATAAGCGTCATGTCGAACATGCCAAACGTTGACGCGCGTGTGGTCGTGGCAAGACAGGGCACGTGAGGCGTCTTGGGACACACGCCCAGTTGCCAAGTAAAATCTGCCACACACACAGAACACTCCCTCAGATGGAGCTGTCCAGGCTAAGCTCCGGAAAAAAATATTCACCCCCTGTCAGAGGTAGGGGGCAGTTGTCTGGGGATTTGGGGGGGGGGGTCCCAGGAAAATGTCATGAAAGATTAAGCCCTGGAAATGTCCATATAAAATCCAATGTACATGTACGGTTACGTTTTGCTAATCCACTGCTGGATGGTCTCCTCTCCACGCCGTGCGGGTCGTGGTAGGGGGGGGGGTGTATTTGACCATACTTCACCACACTCTTTGGTTATATTCCGTAAAGTCACGTAGGTAAAAAATAAAACAACAAAAATCACGACGTTTCGGCCACAACACAAGTGGCCTTCATCAGGCGAAGGGACCGTACTGTCCACGTTAGTAAGTGCAGACTTGATGTTGTTTGTTATCAGCTACGTCCGGACGGGACTGGAACTCAGGTAGTCCACAAGGCAGTGGTCCACTCACGGCTGCATCACCACTCCCCCCCAGGCACGTGGCAAGAACACAGAAATAACAATAGTAACAGTGATGATGGCCATGCCTCGGTTGGCATTAGATGCGAATGAAGTTCAACATTCATACGTAGGGCTGTCCCGTGCTGTCAAACCATACAGTAGTCCCCGCTCGCCCATTTAACCGCGCAGTCATGCATGGCGATGCATCTATGATGCCAGTTGCATCCAGTCTCAAACCTGCTGAGCTTCCGAGATCAGACGCATTCCGAGTTTATTTTCTCCAAAACCGGAAAACCATTATCACCATCATCCTCCCTTCCCCTCCAAGTTCCTAAACACGGTGTAACCTTTCTCAACTCGGGACGCGTACTGCACGTACAGGTGTGTCACGCAAGCTCGCATCCATTCTACAAAATACGAAGAGAGTGGCGATGTTTGTTGCCGGCCGCTCTGGTGTCGTTTTCGGGCCTCCTTGCGTGTGCCACACCGCGCTCGCCGACACCGCGGTCCTTTTAAATCATCAACGTCAAGTCGGTGTGCACGTTGATGAACGTAAATCCGTGCGAATTGTCAACGCTGCTGATACACACACAAGACAAAGATCCCCCGTGTAGCCTGTAACAGACTGAAGGGGCAAGTGCTGTTAGCGAGCAGCACCTATTGAAGGCCGGAATGGTGCACGAGGGGGGGGGGGGGGGGTGTGGGTGGTCAGCACCACGCCCGGCCGCCTTTGTCTCCCCAGTGATGATGTTTACGCACCGCACCAGGTACTCATTTGAGGCCGTGAGCGGTAATCGAACTCTGGGTTCGTGGCGCAGCGTAGCGCTAACCGCTGCACCACCGCTCCTCGCACAGCACGCGCCCCGCAAGTCACCAAGAGTCGTCGAGAGGGTGACGATGACGACAGTGGCGGCGTCTTCGTCGCCTCGCCTCGTCACCCACCACCACCATCATCATCAGAGTTACACATCTGGGAAACGTTTTACTCACCAAGGGATTCAGACCGCTCGATCACCATCCTCCTGTTTAACACGTAGGCTTTCGCGACCAATATTATTCATAATAACGGTTTTTGGGTTAGATCGCGTTTATTTATAAATGTGTCGTAACCCTCCACCACCCGACACGGCCAATCAGCAAAAAAAGGTGTCACGTTGACAAAAGACAAATAATTCACTACTTTAGCCCACCGGTGTGTTGAAGAGTGAATCCACATTTACAGTTTGAGTACGCCGTTTCGCTGGTAAATACTTCCAGCATCATCGGGCAATTCGCCAGAATGGTAAAGCCCTCGCTTGCTCCCGGTTTTATATAGAGCAGCAGGGTGACGTCATCACTTAACTCATATCAGGTGCAGAGATTAGAGGCGGAGGGGGGTATTGTAATTATATAATCGATTAGTAATCAGTCATTGGTTATGATTAGTAATGAGTTGTAGATTAGTAATTCTTTAAATCAAAATGTAATGTGTATTATTTAATAATACGCTTCCAGGCCGCACTAAGCCGGTAGCTGTCAGAGCGATTAAAGTTGTTCTTGTTCCTCTCAATTTCAATGGATTCTCTAATTAGTCTTTGCCAGTAATAATTAGTTTTACACACCACTGCAACATTGTCAAAATCAATTGAGTGTCCTTGTTGACAAGCATGTTCTGCCACTGCCGACAGTTGTGTTTGAGATAATTTAATATTTCTCTGATGTTCTTTTAGTCTTACACTGATGTTACGTCCCGTCTGCCCAATGTAGCAGCTGCCACATGAACAATTAATCCGATATACACCTTCTGTTGATAGTTTAGGTAATGCGTCTTTAGTGCAAGATACTAGTTTTTGAATTTTGTGTACTGTACCAAATCTTACTGTAATGTTTTGCTTTTGCAAAACGCGGGCTAATTTGTCAGTTATTCCTGAGATATATGGAATTTTTATTGTTTTAACAATCTGGTCGCTTTCAGCAGTATTGCTTTGCGATCGTGATTTGGCATTCAGTGCTCTGTTAATTTGAGCATTATTGTAGCCATTCTGTCGTAGTGCGTCTTTAACGTGTTTAATCTCTCTCACTAGACTCTCACCATCTGACACTCAGTGAGTGTCAAACGTCGTACTCAAACTGTAAATGTGGATTCACTCTTCAACACACCGGTGGGCTAAAGTAGTGAATTATTTGTCTTTTGTCAACGTGACACTTTTTTGCTGATTGGCCGTGTCGGGTGGTGGAGGGTTACGACACATTTATAAATAAACGCGATCTAACCCAAAACCGTTATTATGAACATCCTCCTGCTGCTGCTGCTGTCAAAGACGACTCTTTCGATCGCGATAACGCTGCCTATGATTTCCTTCGATTGATCGATGACGACGTCAACGACGATAATAAAAATAATGGTTAATTAAAAACAGCAAGAAGTGAACTTTTTGAGTCTCCGGCTGAGAGTGAGTGGAGGCAGCGGGCGCGTTGTTTGGCTGAGCGCGACAGCGCGGGTTGCCGTGGCGACGAGACGCAGGGCACCCTCCTCCCCTCTCCGCCCTTACAGGGGGCCTCGAGCAGCCCCACCACCACTCAGCTCACCACTCAGCTCACCACACAGCTCACCACTCAGCTCACCACTCAGCTCACCACTCAGCTCACCACACAGCTCACCACTCAGCTTACCACACTCCACAGCTCACCACTCAGCTCACCACTCAGCTCACCACTCAGCCCACCACTCAGCTCACCACACTCCACAGCTCACCACTCAGCTCACCACTCAGCTTACCACACTCCACAGCTCACCACTCAGCTCACCACTCAGCTCACCACTCAGCTCACCACTCAGCTCACCACTCAGCCCACCACTCAGCTCACCGCTCAGCTCACCACAGCTCACCACACAGGTCACCACTCAGCTCACCACTCAGCTCATCACTCAGCTCATCACTCAGCTCACCACTCAGCTCATCACTCAGCTCACCACACTCCACAGCTCACCACTCAGCTCACCACACTCCACAGCTCACCACTCAGCCCACCACACTCCACAGCTCACCACTCAGCTCATCACACTCCACAGCTCACCACACTAAGCTCACCACACTTCACAGCTCACCACTCAGCTCACCACATTCCACAGCTCACCACACTCCACAGCTCACCACACTCCACTGCTCACCACACTCCACTGCTCACCACACTCCACAGCTCACCACGCTCAGCAGGTTTAAGCCTGGATACTACTGGCATCATAGACTCAACACAATGCATGACTGCACGGTTAAATAGGCGAGCGGGGACCACTACTTTCGCACCTAATGCCATCCTGATCATGGCCATCATCACCATTGGGTAGACTAATGTCTTTCAGTGTTCTTAACACAATTTATAAACGTGCGTTTAGAGAATTTAGCTGCTACACATGTCCACGTGATCGGCCACTTTCTTGAACTTTCATTCGTGATAGTCAGGTCGCTTCTGAAAAATACCTTTATAGCTCAGTTTGTTTCAATTACCTTTTATTGTTCACTTAATGCTTTCGTGACTGCAGGAATTCATATTCTTTGGGTCTTTCGGTAAAGTCACGGAGATAGGTTAAAAGAAAATAACAACAAATAACAACTACCACGTTTCGATCGCAACACAAGCGTTCGTCATCACGCTTGTGTTGCGATCGAAACGTCGTAGTTTTAATAATGTAATTTTTAGGTTATTTCCTTTGAACCTATCAACGTGACTTTCCCGAAAGACCCAAAGAATATCACCTTTAATTATTTTCACAACTTTATATCATCAAATATCAGAAGCAAAGCAGGCTTGAGCCTCGACCCTGGATCAGTGAGTGGTTTGCGCAGCCGATTGTTGATGTGTAAAGCTGCGTGGCCCTACCCGTTCACGCTGGCGGGACGTGTTGAAGAAGTCTCCTCCACACTGTACCCCAGCAGACATGACCTGCCCGTTCACTCAGTGGCGTTTACCATTCAAACTTTTGGGGCTGACAGAGGCGGGGTGAGGATCAACTGCTGCGCTGCGAGATCGAACTGGCAACCACCGCATTTGCCAGTCGAATGCGGGAACGAACAACACCACGGCAACATCATTCCAATGTGTGTGCGGAATTCCATCTTTATTGAGAAAGTATCAATTCTCTTTGTGAATGCGTATTAACGTTGTTCACTTGGCACCATTGTTGCGTGTTCAGTCTCCATTCACGGTCGTTGGTGACAAAGAGAACGAAAACGGAAGGGGTGCACACACAATACTAGGATGATCTTGATTTTAAAAAATATGTAAATCAATGGGCCATTACTCTCTGGTTCTTTCGGTACAGTCGCGTAGGTAGAAACAAAATAATAATAATAGATCACGACGTTTCGATCGCAACACAAGCAGCCGTTCTCAGGCGGAAAAAAACAGCGAGAGAGCTGTTACAACAAGGTGATAAAGGTTATAACCTTGTTGTAACAGCGAGAGAGCTGTTACAACAAGGTGATAAAGGTTATAACCTTGTTGTAACAGCGAGAGAGCTGTTACAACCTTGTTTTAAGAGCTGTTACAACAAGGTTGAAACAGTGGAACTGCTCGTTCAGCAGTTCAACTGCTGGATTATTTTTTCCTCCTAAGGATGACCGCTTGTGTTGTGATCGAAACGTTGTGATCTATTATTTTTATAATAATAGATCACAGACACTCGCCAGTGGAGTGGACAACCTCCCGTTGCCATGGCTACGGGGCGGCCCGTTGGGTTCCAACCGTGGACTGTCGTTACGAACCAGTGGGCCACGTGACCACCCCACGTGGTTGAACACGTGGGCCACAGTCGAGTCTTACGAGGAGGAGCAGTGCAGCCGCTCTCTGCTGTTGTGATCGCGATCGAACGGCAAAGATGGATGTGTCCAGATGCAACCCGTACCAAGTGATGCTCACGATGGCGTCTTTAGTCGGATTTGTCACTTGGCAAGGGGTGATGGAGCCGGCCATCTGGCTGCCACCCTCCATACTAAAGGTGAGCGATCACCTGGGGGTTAATTCCCTGATTGGATATCTCGATAACCTGGGTGGCAATGCTGCTAGTCTTGGAAATCCCGATGATCTTGGTGGCAATGTTGCTCCTCTTGGAAATCCCGATGATCTTGGTGGCAGTGCTGCTCTTCTTGGAAATCCCGATGATCTTGGTGGCAATGTTGCTCCTCTTGGAAATCCCGATGATCTTGGTGGCAGTGCTGCTCTTCTTGGAAATCCCGATGATCTTGGTGGCAATGTTGCTCCTCTTGGAAATCCCGATGATCTTGGTGGCAATGCCCCCATGGCATATGCCGACTTTGCTTCGACCGATTTTCCGAGCCAATCGATACCGGACAGCAACGAGAGAGAAGACGTCCCCGCCGAGCAGAGGCCGTGCGACATTCAACCACCGCCGGAGCCGCGAGAGCAGCACCGACATAGCCTCTTGTCGACCGTCATCTCCGCAATCAGCACGGGATTCAGTGCAGTGCAAGTGATCGCGTGGATTTGGGCACGCAAGGTACGTTCATCGCACCGCCGCACTACAACAGTCAAATAACACTTTAGCGTGGGGGTAGCGGTCAACTTTAAAATAAGTTAATATCAAATTTGTATACAGTAGATCGATCCCGGAGGGCATTTTGGTCGATTTGAGGCCGCCTCCCCCGCTACTCCCCTGCGCCCCCGCTACCCCCTCCGCTACCCCCCCACTACCCCCTCCGCTACCCCCCCACTATCCCCACCGCTACCCCCCTCCGCTACCCCTCTCCGCTGCCCCCCTCCGCTACCTCCCCTGCACACTCCCCCTCTACAACCACCACCACCCGAACCAACCCAACCCCGTTTTGGAGGCAGGTACGGGGGACCTGAACAGCGTCAGAATCTCTCTTGAGACTGGAGCAGTCCGATAAGCTATGAGGCTGTTTTAGTCTTTCACAGACGTCCAGTATGGGCGGGTCAGCAAGTTGTAGCGGCAAACAGAGCCGCGGGGCCTGCAGGAGAATGTGCGAGGCCTATAACAGGTCTCTATTCGGATGTTGCTGGCACGGCATCGGACAGGCGCATTAGCTAGTGAGCAGATGAGGCGACGTGACACATCGTGACTTAGTCGTTGTGTCCCTCTGGCCGCGGAGGGTGATGTGGGTGCGGACTGGGATGGTGGGGAGTTTTGGCCATACTTCACCTGGCTAGTCATTAGATCCGGTTCAGGGAGAGGGACGGACAGAGCGCATGCCCGGAGCTCCGTTTGTTTAAAATCATGGCCAGACGCGCAGCACGGCGTGATTCAGAAGTGTGCAGGGAAAGTTCGTTGTAAAGTGTTGCTCAGAGCAGTGTTGTGTAATTATTCAAGAAACACCTCTTACGTTTTATAATACGAGCAAATTAGGAATCAACGAGCTAGCATAAATAATGTTCGTACCTGTACGTCGAGTAATGTTTCTGAACTCCATTTGGAAATACGGAGAGTGAAGATGTTTTTTTTTGCATGCCAGAGATTCCACATCGTTAACGGGAGTGCGTGTGTGTGCCTCTTATTGTGCATCTTGGCTGTTGCTCTGAGAACAGAAGCCGCGTGATGGCGGCCTGAGCCCACAATTGGTGCGGAAGGCGTTTGTCAACAATTCCAAGGCCCGCTATTTCCAAAGGAGGAACCCGCGTGGGGTGAGTCGCAACACTGGGGGCGCACACAGCCGACAACACAACGCTCGTTGCTCGCGATCCACCGATGAGTCCCAGTGAGAAACGATCACGGGGAAACATTTATTATACTTCTTTTGTTCTTTCGGTAAAGTCACGTAGAATGAGAATAAAATAATAAATTGATGAAATAAAATAACACAATAATATTCTCACGACGTTTCGGCCATAGCGGGAAACAGAGCCGCGGGGCCGAAACGTCGTGAGAATATTATTGTGTTATTTTATCAATTTATTATTTTATTCTCATTCTACGTGACTTTACCGAAAGAACCAAAGAAGATGAATCATTGCAGTCACGAAAGCTTTAAATCGAAATTTATTATACTTTTGATTTAAAGCTTTCGTGACTGCAGTAATTCATATTCTTAGCTCTTTCGGTAAAGTCACGTTGAAGGGAAACAATAAAATATATAATATATAAACAATAATATATATTTCTATATATTTTATTATTTTATAAAGTCACGTTGAAGGGAAACAATAAAATATATAATATATAAACAATAATATATTTATATATATTTATATATTATATATTTTATTGTTTCCCTTCAACGTGACTTTATAAAATAATAAAATATATATTATTGTTTATATATTATATATTTTATTGTTTCCCTTCAACGTGACTTTACCGAAAGAGCTAAGCATATGAATTACTGCAGTCACGAAAGCTTTAAATCAAAAGTATATATAATATATAAACAATAATATATTTATATATATTTATATATTATATATTTTATTGTTTCCCTTCAACGTGACTTTATAAAATAATAAAATATATATTATTGTTTATATATTATATATTTTATTGTTTCCCTTCAACGTGACTTTACCGAAAGAGCTAAGCATATGAATTACTGCAGTCACGAAAGCTTTAAATCAAAAGTATAATAAATTTCGATTTAAAGCTTTCGTGACTGCAATGATTCATCTTCTTTGGTTATTTTGGTAAAGTCACGTAGAATGAGAATAAAATAATAAATTGATAAAATAAAATAACACAATAATATTCTCACGACGTTTCGGCCCCGTGGCTCTGTTTCCCGCTATGGCCGAAACGTCGTGAGAATATTATTGTGTTATTTTATTTTATCAATTTATTATTTTATTCTCATTCTATGTGACTTTACCGAAAGAACAAAAGAAGTATAATAAATGTTTCCCCGTGAATATATATATAATATTATTGTTTAATATATAAACAATAATATATATTTCTACATATTTTATTATTTTATAAAGTCACGTTGAAGGGAAACAATAAAATATATAATATATAAACAATAATATATATTTTATTATTTTATAAAGTCACGTTGAAGGGAAACAATAAAATATATAATATATAAACAACAATATATTTTTCGATTTAACGCTTTCGTGACTGCAATGATTCATCTTCTTTGGTTCTTTCGGTAAAGTCACGTAGAATGAGAATACAATAATAAATTGCTAAAGTTGAGGGTAAGAATCCACCCATTTTTTCGCCATATAGCATTGTGATATATAACGACTTATTGTTGGTAGCTTAGCTGATTGGAGAATATAGAGTTTATTCATAACATTAAGGTAATTTATATTTTAGTTTTTATTGGTTCACTATATAGTACTGTGAATAGCTCAGATGTGTAGGCCTTGACTTCAACATAGTCATTTCTGTGACCAGTCACTAGCTAATCACTCAGTTATTTCAATGCTAAATTCGCCTAGTTATTTCAATGCTAAATTCTCCTGTTTGATTTGTACTAAGTGCCTCGGTGAATGTGTATGGTCTGACTTTAACGTAGCTATTTCTGTGAGCAGTTACAAGCTAATCACTCAGCTATTTCAATGCTAAATTCTATGCTAATTCCATTGTCAAGGGGTGCCTCTGCGGATGTGTATGCTTTAACTTAGCTATTTCAATTGCTAAATTCTATGCTAATTCCATTGTCAAGGGGTGCCTCTGCAGATGTGTATGCTTTAACTTTTAACATAACTATTTCTGTGACCAGTCACAAGCTAATCATTCAGCCATTTCAATGCTAAATTATATGCTAATTCCTTTGTCAAGGCGCTTTGTTCCTCTCACACAGCTTAAAAGCCGTAATCTGAACGTGGCTCTTTCACTCCAGCGCTGTCCTACCAGACAGTCTCGTCCCTTCACCTGATGAAGGCCGCTTGTGTTGTGGCCGAAACGTCGTGAAAATATTATTGTGTTATTTTATTTTATCAATTTATTATTTTATTCTCATTCTACGTGACTTTATCGAAAGAACCAAAGAAGAACAATATATTTATATATATTTTATTATTTTCTTGTTTCCCTTCAACGTGACTTTACCGAAAGAGCTAAGAATATTTATTATACTCTTTGGTTCTTTCGGTAAAGTCACGTAGGTAGAAAAATAATAGATCACGACGTTTCGATCGCAACACAAGCAATCGTCATCAGGTGGGACAACCACAGCAAGACCACCTGATGACGATTGCTTGTGTTGCGATCGAAACTTCGTGATCTATTGTTTTTCTACCTACGTGACTTTTACCGAAAGAACCAAAGAAAATGGATTCCTGCAGTCACGAAAGCTTCAAATCAAGATTGAAACAAATATTGTTTGACTGGGTATTGCATTGTACATTCCTGCATCATACATTATACATCACACATTCTTGAAGATATGCCATGCGTATAAATTTTGGGTTGGATTGGAAATTGAGCTGTGTACATATCTGTCCATTCCATCCCTGGATTCCTCCCCTATCCATAAATGGTTCTGCATTCACGTGAGCCTATTGTTACAGTTGTCATTGTGAAGCTGACGGTGATTCTGATCACAGTTCTGTAGTAGAAATATACACAGGTCTGTGCGTAACTCCGTACGATTGCAGCAGCTGAAATAGAACGCGACTTTGTCCCGCGTGCAAACCCAGGTGATGGTTATCCGCACGCTTCTCGTCAGCAAGGAGGACGCTGGGAGGCCCCGCAAGATGAAAGACTTCGCTGGCAGCGTGATGACCGGAAGAAGACGTGTCCAAGACGGCGGTGGCCCAGCGAAGACAACGAGCCCTTGGAGTCTTCCCAGCCTGCCAAGCTGGATTCGGCGGCAATAGCGAAATCGGGATAGAACTGTTATAAAACTGGGGGAAAAAAAAAAAATAATAACAAAAACATGTTCATTTATTATCTACTACAATAAATATTTATTTCCGAAGAAAATCACTTGTGATATTTCTTCTTGGTTGGTTCACTGCTTTATTTACACACCTGTGTTAAAATCCTATGGTTTACAATGTTTTTAAAAATAAAACTCATAATTAAGGCTATGGGGTTGTCACAGAAGCCGCGGTCATCACGTGAGTTGTGAATTTCAGGTCCGCTATAACCTGGACACGACTGCAGAAATATTCAATCAAGCGCTCTCGAAGTTGGACTATCAGTAAAGAGGAGCCCTGGCAACCACGAGCAATTGGTCTGTGCAGATACACGCAGACACAGAGATACTACCACGTTACAGACACGGAGATACACAGCGATACAGAAGCACAGATACCACACTCTATAGCTCGCCACACTTTACAGCTCACCACACTCCACAGCTCACCACACTCCAAAGTTCACAACAACTTACCACACTCAGCTCACCACACTCCACAGCTCACAACACTCCACAACTCACCACACTCCACAGCTCACCACTCTTAGCTCACCACACTCCACAGCTCACCACACAACTCACCACACTTCACAGCTCACCACACAACTCACCACACTTCACAACTCAACACTCCACAGCTCACCACACCCCACCGCTCACCACACAACTCACCACACTCAACACACCACACTCCACAGCTCACCACACTCCACAGCTCCCCAGACTCCAAAGCTCACCACACTCAACTCACCACACTCCCCACGCTATCGCTATGAGCCCCACATGCCGCTCACCTCACCTCACCGCTCACCTCACCGCCCACCTCACCTCACCGCTCACCTCACCGCCCACCTCACCTCACCGCTCACCTCACCGCTGACCTCACCTCACCGCTCACCTCACCGCTCACTAAACCTCTCAATTTCAATGGATTCTCTAATTAGTCTTTGCCAGTAATAATTAGTTTTACACACCACTGCAACATTGTCAAAATCAATTGAGTGTCCTTGTTGACAAGCATGTTCTGCCACTGCCAACAGTTGTGTTTGAGATAATTTAATATTTCTCTGATGTTCTTTTAGTCTTACACTGATGTTACGTCCCGTCTGCCCAATGTAGCAGCTGCCACATAAACAATTAATCCGATAGACACCTTCTGTTGATAATTTAGGTAATGCGCCTTTAGTGCAAGATACTAGTTTTTGAATTTTGTGTACTGTACCAAATCTTACTGTAATGTTTTGCTTTTGCAAAACAAGGGCTAATTTGTCAGTTACTCCTGAGATGTATGGAATTTTTATTGTTTTAACAATCTGGTCGCTTTCAGCAGTATTGCTTTGCGATCGTGATTTGGCATTCAGTGCTCTGTTAATTTGAGCATTATTGTAGCCATTCTGTCGTAGTGCGTCTTTAACGTGCTTAATCTCTCTCACTAGACTCTCACCATCTGACACTGTTTTAGCCCGATGTATGAGCGTCTTGATAAGAGAGGATTTCTGAGCTGGATGATGATGTGATTCTGCATTCAGATAGGCATCAGTGTGCGTTTGCTTTCTGTAAACGCTGTGTGTTATTTTACCGTTTAAGCCATGTCCAAGCAAAATATCTAGGAATGGGAGTGTGTTATTCACCTCCATTTCCATGGTGAAATGGATAGCCGGGTTTTGTGCATTGAGATTATTTAGAAAATCATTAAGTGTATCTTTACCATGTGGCCAGACAACCAAAGTGTCATCCACATATCTAAACCAAAAGGATGGTTTTAATGTGCTCGAGGCAAGTGCTCTTATTTCAAAGTTTTCCATGTACAAATTTGCTATAGCAGGGGATAAAGGAGAACCCATTGCTGCTCCTTCCTTTTGTTTAAAGAAATCCCCTCTCCATAAGAAGTAAGTGTTATTTAAACAATGGCCAGCAAGTTTCGGAATATCTTTTGGTAAACCGGTATTCTTTACTAGTGTATCAAGTAATATAAAACCTTGTATATGTTTGGTCATTTTTGTTATCCAGTGCAGGATGAGGGCCTCACCGTGCCACGTGAGCTGCTGGGATTAGCTGCCCATACTTCAACGCACTAGTAGTCAACGTGGGTTAGTCGAGCCGAGAAGTAAAGAGCGATGTCATGAATTTCACTACACTGCCCTCTGCTTCCCCTACACGTAAGCCACTTACTTACAAGAAACTGACATGCACATGGCCACCCATCCAGGCACTATCCAGGTTCAACCCCACTCAGCATTGATGAGATCTGTGCATTTTGGGCCATTTTATCAAAGGCTATACAGTAATGCATTAGAAGAGCTAAATGAAATGTTTTGGCCAATCCCTCATATAATGTCATACGGCATATTTACCTGTATATTATAGATGCTACTGTATTGCAATATATTTACCTGCACATTTTAGGCACAATTGTACAACACACGATTATGCCAAAAAAATATATCAGTTTGAAAATGTGGAAAACTATATTGGCTTGTTTGTATAGGTCTGGCAGCACTGAAGAAATAATATAACAAAAAATCTAAACAGCGTGCATTTCAGGTGAACGGGACACATCTCCGGTTACCGCCGGTGTCAGGGAAAATCTGAAACCACCAGGACCCATTCACATCTGTAAACTAAGAGCATAGGGCATATGACCGTGCATGTATTCAATGTATTATAAGAAAAGCAGGGCTTTTCACAGACGAGCATTTCAGGCTTTAACCTGAACCAAAATAATCCCATTTCAGTGTGTCTGGCGAGACGACACTGTGCAGTTTGACATAACTCGCAAATGTCTTTATGCAGTGCCGTGGCTCATAGTGGTTTTTTTTCTTTAAATGCGTTTTCTAAAAGTAAATATAAAGGGCATTTTTGTATTTTAAGACTGACCTTTCATGAATAAAACTTCCATCGATAACAATGTACGTGTATTCTAACAATTGCCAAACAATTTGTACCCTAAAACCGTACAAACATTACATATGTGGGATATTAAACGGACAGTCGAAATTGTAATTGAGCAATAATACGTATTGTATTCATCCTGTGAAGCCTGGACTGAGCTCGACTGTTTTTTTTAATGACGGTTCGATTCCCAGCCTTGGCAAACCAGTGGTGTTCGATAACTGTGCAACCCCGATCCTCACTAACCTTCACCGACCTGTACCGACCAACAAGATAAAGTATCGTCAAAAAAACCTCCACGGTCTACATGGCGTGGAGACGAAGCCTCCATCCAGGAGTGTAAGTACAGGGGGTCTGAACGATAAGCGTCATGTCGAACATGCAAAACGTTGACGCGCGTGTGGTCGTGGCAAGACAGGGCACGTGAGGCGTCTTGGGACACACGCCCAGTTGCCAAGTAAAATCTGCCACACACACACACAGAACACTCCCTCAGATGGAGCTGTCCAGGCTAAGCTCCGGAAAAAAATATCCACCCCCTGTCAGAGGTAGGGGGCAGTTGTCTGGGGATTTGGGGGGGGTCCCAGGAAAATGTCATGAAAGATTAAGCCCTGGAAATGTCCATATAAAACCCAATGTACATGTACGGTTACGTTTTGCTAATCCACTGCTGGATGGTCTCCTCTCCACGCCGTGCGGGTCGTGGTAGGGGGGGGGGGGTGTATTTGACCATACTTCACCACACTCTTTGGTTATATTCCGTAAAGTCACGTAGGTAAAAAATAAAACAACAAAAATCACGACGTTTCGGCCACAACACAAGTGGCCTTCATCAGGCGAAGGGACCGTACTGTCCACGTTAGTAAGTGCAGACTTGATGTTGTTTGTTATCAGCTACGTCCGGACGGGACTGGAACTCAGGTAGTCCACAAGGCAGTGGTCCACTCACGGCTGAATCACCACTCCCCCCCAGGCACGTGGCAAGAACACAGAAATAACAATAGTAACAGTGATGATGGCCATGCCTCGGTTGGCATTAGATGCGAATGAAGTTCAACATTCATACGTAGGGCTGTTCCGTGCTGTCAAACCATACAGTAGTCCCCGCTCGCCCATTTAACCGTGCAGTCATGCATGGCGATGCATCTATGATGCCAGTTGCATCCAGTCTCAAACCTGCTGAGCTTCCGAGATCAGACGCATTCCGAGTTTATTTTCTCCAAAACCGGAAAACCATTATCACCATCATCCTCCCTTCCCCTCCAAGTTCCTAAACACGGTGTAACCTTTCTCAACTCGGGACGCGTACTGCACGTACAGGTGTGTCACGCAAGCTCGCATCCATTCTACAAAATACGAAGAGAGTGGCGATGTTTGTTGCCGGCCGCTCTGGTGTCGTTTTCGGGCCTCCTTGCGTGTGCCACACCGCGCTTGCCGACACCGCGGTCCTTTTAAATCGTCAACGGCAAGTCGGTGTGTCAAGTCGGTGTGCACGTTGATGAACGTAAATCCGTGCGAATTGTCAACGCTGCTGATACACACACACACAAGACAAAGATCCCCCGTGTAGCCTGTAACAGACTGAAGGGGCAAGTGCTGTTAGCGAGCAGCACCTATTGAAGGCCGGAATGGTACACGAGGGGGGGGGGGTGTGGGTGGTCAGCACCACGCCCGGCCGCCTTTGTCTCCCCAGTGATGATGTTTACGCACCGCACCAGGTACTCATTTGAGGCCGTGAGCGGTAATCGAACTCTGGGTTCGTGGCGCAGCGTAGCGCTAACCGCTGCACCACCGCTCCTCGCACAGCACGCGCCCCGCAAGTCACCAAGAGTCGTCGAGAGGGTGACGATGACGACAGTGGCGGCGTCTTCGTCGCCTCGCCTCGTCACCCACCATCATCATCATCAGAGTTACACATCTGGGAAACGTTTTACTCACCAAGGGATTCAGACCGCTCGATCACCATCCTCCTCCTGTTTAACACGTAGGCTTTCGCGACCAATATTATTCATAATTTAATATTTCTCTGATGTTCTTTTAGTCTTACACTGATGTTACGTCCCGTCTGCCCAATGTAGCAGCTGCCACATGAACAATTAATCCGATATACACCTTCTGTTGATAGTTTAGGTAATGCGTCTTTAGTGCAAGATACTAGTTTTTGAATTTTGTGTACTGTACCAAATCTTACTGTAATGTTTTGCTTTTGCAAAACGCGGGCTAATTTGTCAGTTATTCCTGAGATATATGGAATTTTTATTGTTTTAACAATCTGGTCGCTTTCAGCAGTATTGCTTTGCGATCGTGATTTGGCGTTCAGTGCTCTGTTAATTTGAGCATTATTGTAGCCATTCTGTCGTAGTGCGTCTTTAACGTGCTTAATCTCTCTCACTAGACTCTCACCATCTGACACTCAGTGAGAGGATTTCCTTCGATTGATCGATGACGACGACGACGATAATAACAATAATGGTTAATTAAAAACAGCAAGAAGTGAACTTTTTGAGTCTCCGGCTGAGAGTGAGTGGAGGCAGCGGGCGCGTTGTTTGGCTGAGCGCGACAGCGCGGGTTGCCGTGGCGACGAGACGCAGGGCACCCTCCTCCCCTCTCCGCCCTTACAGGGGGCCTCGAGCAGCCCCACCACCACTCAGCTCACCACTCAGCTCACCACTCAGCTCACCACTCAGCTCACCACTCAGCTCACCACTCAGCTCACCACTCAGCCCACCACTCAGCTCACCACTACTCAGCTCACCACACAGCTCATCACACAGCTCACCACACCGCTCACCACTCAGCCCACCACTCAGCTACCACTCAGCTCACCACTCAGCTCACCACACTCCACAGCTCACCACTCAGCTCACCACACTTCACAGTTCACCACTCAGCTCACCACACTCCACAGCTCACCACAGCTCACCACACTAAGCTCACCACTTTCCACAACTCACCACTCAGCTCACCACTCAGCCCACCACTCAGCTCACCACTCAGCTCACCACTCAGCTTACCACACTCCTCAGCTCACCACTCAGCTCACCACTCAGCTCACCACTCAGCCCACCACTCAGCCCACCACTCAGCCCACCACTCAGCTCACCGCTCAGCTCACCACAGCTCACCACACAGGTCACCACTCAGCTCACCACTCAGCTCATCACTCAGCTCACCACACTCCACAGCTCACCACTCAGCTCACCACACTCCACAGCTCACCACTCAGCTCACCACACTCCACAGCTCACCACAGCTCACCACACTAAGCTCACCACACTCCACAGCTCACCACTTTCCACAACTCACCACTCAGCTCACCACACTCCACTGCTCACCACACTCCACTGATCACAGCACTCCACAGCTCACCACACTCTACACAGCTCCCAACACAACTCACCACACTCAGCTCACCACATTCCAAAGCTCACAACACAACTCACCACACTCAGCTCACCACATTCCACAGCTCACCACACTCAGCTCACCACATTCCACAGCTCACCACACTCAGCTCACCACACTCCACAGCTCACCACACTAAGCTCACCACACTCCAGAGCTCACCACTTTCCACAACTCACCACTCAGCTCACCACACTCCACTGCTCACCACACTCCACAGCTCACCACACTCTACACAGCTCCCAACACAACTCACCACACTCAGCTCACCACATTCCAAAGCTCACAACACAACTCACCACACTCAGCTCACCACATTCCACAGCTCACCACACTCAGCTCACCACATTCCACAGCTCACCACTCTTAGCTCACCACACTCCACTGCTCACCACACTCCACTGCTCACCACACTCCACAGCTCACCACGCTCAGCAGGTTTAAGCCTGGATACTACTGGCATCATAGACTCAACACAATGCATGACTGCACGGTTAAATAGGCGAGCGGGGACCACTACTTTCGCACCTAATGCCATCCTGATCATGGCCATCATCACCATTGGGTAGACTAATGTCTTTCAGTGTTCTTAACACAATTTATAAACGTGCGTTTAGAGAATTTAGCTGCTACACATGTCCACGTGATCGGCCACTTTCTTGAACTATCATTCGTGATAGGTCGCTTCTGAAAAATACCTTTATAGCTCAGTTTGTTTCAATTACCTTTTATTGTTCACTTAATGCTTTCGTGACTGCAGGAATTCATATTCTTTGGGTCTTTCGGTAAAGTCACGGAGATAGGTTAAAAGAAAATAACAACAAATAACAACTACCACGTTTCGATCGCAACACAAGCGTTCGTCATGACGCTTGTGTTGCGATCGAAACGTCGTAGTTTTAATAATGTAATTTTTTGGTTATTTCCTTTGAACCTATCAACGTGACTTTCCCGAAAGACCCAAAGAATATCACCTTTAATTATTTTCACAACTTTATATCATCAAATATCAGAAGCAAAGCAGGCTTGAGCCTCGACCCTGGATCAGTGAGTGGTTTGCGCAGCCGATTGTTGATGTGTAAAGCTGCGTGGCCCTACCCGTTCACGCTGGCGGGACGTGTTGAAGAAGTCTCCTCCACACTGTACCCCAGCAGACATGACCTGCCCGTTCACTCAGTGGCGTTTACCATTCAAACTTTTGGGGCTGACAGAGGCGGGGTGAGGATCAACTGCTGCGCTGCGAGATCGAACTGGCAACCACCGCATTTGCCAGTCGAATGCGGGAACGAACAACACCACGGCAACATCATTCCAATGTGTGTGCGGAATTCCATCTTTATTGAGAAAGTATCAATTCTCTTTGTGAATGCGTATTAACGATGTTCACTTTGCACCATTGTTGCGTGTTCAGTCTCCATTCACGGTCGTTGGTGACAAAGAGAACGAAAACGGAATGGGTGCACACACAATACTAGGATGATCTTGATTTAAAAAAATATGTAAATCAATGGGGCATTACTCTCTGGTTCTTTCGGTAAAGTCGCGTAGGTAGAAACAAAATAATAATAATAGATCACGACGTTTCGATCGCAACACAAGCGGCCGTTCTCAGGCGGAAAAAAACAGCGAGAGAGCTGTTACAACAAGGTGATAAAGGTTATAACCTTGTTGTAACAGCGAGAGAACTGTTACAACCTTGTTTTAAGAGCTGTTACAACAAGGTTGAAACAGTGGAACTGCTCGTTCAGCAGTTCAACTGCTGGATTATTTTTTTCCTCCTAAGGATGACCGCTTGTATTGTGATCGAAACGTTGTGATCTATTATTATTTTTATAATAATAGATCACAGACACTCGCCAGTGGAGTGGACAACCTCCCGTTGCCATGGCTACGGGGCGGCCCGTTGGGTTCCAACCGTGGACTGTCGTTACGAACCAGTGGGCCACGTGACCACCCCACGTGGTTGAACACGTGGGCCACAGTCGAGTCTTACGAGGAGGAGCAGTGCAGCCGCTCTCTGCTGTTGTGATCGCGATCGAACGGCAAAGATGGATGTGTCCAGATGCAACCCGTACCAAGTGATGCTCACGATGGCGTCTTTAGTCGGATTTGTCACTTGGCAAGGGGTGATGGAGCCGGCCATCTGGCTGCCACCCTCCATACTAAAGGTGAGCGATCACCTGGGGGTTAATTCCCTGATTGGATATCTCGATAACCTGGGTGGCAATGCTGCTAGTCTTGGAAATCCCGATGATCTTGGTGGCAATGTTGCTCCTCTTGGAAATCCCGATGATCTTGGTGGCAGTGCTGCTCTTCTTGGAAATCCCGATGATCTTGGTGGCAATGTTGCTCCTCTTGGAAATCCCGATGATCTTGGTGGCAGTGCTGCTCTTCTTGGAAATCCCGATGATCTTGGTGGCAGTGCTGCTCCTCTTGGAAATCCCGATGATCTTGGTGGCAGTGCTGCTCCTCTTGGAAATCCCGATGATCTTGGTGGCAATGTTGCTCCTCTTGGAAATCCCGATGATCTTGGTGGCAGTGCTGCTCTTCTTGGAAATCCCGATGATCTTGGTGGCAATGTTGCTCCTCTTGGAAATCCCGATGATCTTGGTGGCAATGCCCCCATGGCATATGCCGACTTTGCTTCGACCGATTTTCCGAGCCAATCGATACCGGACAGCAACGAGAGAGAAGACGTCCCCGCCGAGCAGAGGCCGTGCGACATTCAACCACCGCCGGAGCCGCGAGAGCAGCACCGACATAGCCTCTTGTCGACCGTCATCTCCGCAATCAGCACGGGATTCAGTGCAGTGCAAGTGATCGCGTGGATTTGGGCACGCAAGGTACGTTCATCGCACCGCCGCACTACAACAGTCAAATAACACTTTAGCGTGGGGGTAGCGGTCAACTTTAAAATAAGTTAATATCAAATTTGTATACAGTAGATCGATCCCGGAGGGCATTTTGGTCGATTTGAGGCCGCCTCCCCCGCTACTCCCCTGCGCCCCCGCTACCCCCCACTACCCCCTCCGCTACCCCCCCACTACCCCTCACTACCCCCCCACTATCCCCACCGCTACCCCCCTCCGCTACCCCCCTCCGCTACCTCCCCTGCACACTCCCCCTCTACAACCACCACCACCCGAACCAACCCAACCCCGTTTTGGAGGCAGGTACGGGGGACCTGAACAGCGTCAGAATCTCTCTTGAGACTGGAGCAGTCCGATAAGCTATGAGGCTGTTTTAGTCTTTCACAGACGTCCAGTATGGGCGGGTCAGCAAGTTGTAGCGGCAAACAGAGCCGCGGGGCCTGCAGGAGAATGTGCGAGGCCTATAACAGGTCTCTATTCGGATGTTGCTGGCACGGCATCGGACAGGCGCATTAGCTAGTGAGCAGATGAGGCGACGTGACACATCGTGACTTAGTCGTTGTGTCCCTCTGGCCGCGGAGGGTGATGTGGGTGCGGACTGGGATGGTGGGGAGTTTTGGCCATACTTCACCTGGCTAGTCATTAGATCCGGTTCAGGGAGAGGGACGGACAGAGCGCATGCCCGGAGCTCCGTTTGTTTAAAATCATGGCCAGACGCGCAGCACGGCGTGATTCAGAAGTGTGCAGGGAAAGTTCGTTGTAAAGTGTTGCTCAGAGCAGTGTTGTGTAATTATTCAAGAAACACCTCTTACGTTTTATAATACGAGCAAATTAGGAATCAACGAGCTAGCATAAATAATGTTCGTACCTGTACGTCGAGTAATGTTTCTGAACTCCATTTGGAAATACGGCGAGTGAAGAGTTTTTTTTTGCATGCCAGAGATTCCACATCGTTAACGGGAGTGCGTGTGTGTGCCTCTTATTGTGCATCTTGGCTGTTGCTCTGAGAACAGAAGCCGCGTGATGGCGGCCTGAGCCCACAATTGGTGCGGAAGGCGTTTGTCTACAATTCCAAGGCCCGCTATTTCCAAAGGAGGAACCCGCGTGGGGTGAGTCGCAACACTGGGGGCGCACACAGCCGACAACACAACGCTCGTTGCTCGCGATCCACCGATGAGTCCCAGTGAGAAACGATCACGGGGAAACATTTATTATACTTCTTTTGTTCTTTCGGTAAAGTCACGTAGAATGAGAATAAAATAATAAATTGATGAAATAACACAATAATATTCTCACGACGTTTCGGCCATAGCGGGAAACAGAGCCGCGGGGCCGAAACGTCGTGAGAATATTATTGTGTTATTTTATTTTATCAATTTATTATTTTATTCTCATTCTACGTGATTTTACCGAAAGAACCAAAGATGAATCATTGCAGTCACGAAAGCTTTAAATCGATATTTATTATACTTTTGATTTAAAGCTTTCGTGACTGCAGTAATTCATATTCTTAGCTCTTTCGGTAAAGTCACGTTGAAGGGAAACAAAATAATAATATATATAAATATATATTATTGTTTATATATTATATATTTTATTGTTTTCCTTCAACGTGACTTTATAAAATAATAAAATATATAAATATATATTATTGTTTATATATTATATATTTTATTGTTTCCCTTCAACGTGACTTTACCGAAAGAGCTAAGAACATGAATTACTGCAGTCACGAAAGCTTTAAATCAAAAGTATAATAAATTTCGATTTAAAGCTTTCGTGACTGCAATGATTCATCTTCTTTGGTTCTTTCGGTAAAGTCACGTAGAATGAGAATAAAATAATAAATTGATAAAATAAAATAACACAATAATATTCTCACGACGTTTCGGTCCCGCGGCTCTATTTCCCGCTATGGCCGAAACGTCGTGAGAATATTATTGTGTTATTTTATTTTATCAATTTATTATTTTATTCTCATTCTACGTGACTTTACCGAAAGAACAAAAGAAGTATAATAAATGTTTCCCCGTGAATATATATAATATATTATTGTAATATATTATTGTTTAATATATAAACAATAATATATATTTATATATATTTTATTATTTTATAAAGTCACGTTGAAGGGAAACAATAAAATATATAATATATAAACAATAATATATATACTTATATATATTTTATTGTTTCCCTTCAACGTGACTTTACCGAAAGTCACGTAGGTAGAAAAATAATAGATCACGACGTTTCGATCGCAACACAAGCAATCGTCATCAGGTGGGACAACCACAGCAAGACCACCTGATGACGATTGCTTGTGTTGCGATCGAAACTTCGTGATCTATTGTTTTTCTACCTACGTGACTTTTACCGAAAGAACCAAAGAAAATGGATTCCTGCAGTCACGAAAGCTTCAAATCAAGATTGAAACAAATATTGTTTGACTGGGTATTGCATTGTACATTCCTGCATCACACATTATACATCACACATTCTTGAAGATACAAGTTCGATTATCGTGATCTGAAACTGAAAAATGCTAATCAGATGCCATGCGTATAAATTTTGGGTTGGATTGGAAATTGAGCTGTGTACATATCTGTCCATTCCATCCCTGGATTCCTCCCCTATCCATAAATGGTTCTGCATTCACGTGAGCCTATTGTTACAGTTGTCATTGTGAAGCTGACGGTGATTCTGATCACAGTTCTGTCGTAGAAATATACACAGGTCTGTGCGTAACTCCGTACGATTGCAGCAGCTGAAATAGAACGCGACTTTGTCCCGCGTGCAAACCCAGGTGATGGTTATCCGCACGCTTCTCGTCAGCAAGGAGGACGCTGGGAGGCCCCGCAAGATGAAAGACTTCGCTGGCAGCGTGATGACCGGAAGAAGACGTGTCCAAGACGGCGGTGGCCCAGCGAAGACAACGAGCCCTTGGAGTCTTCCCAGCCTGCCAAGCTGGATTCGGCGGCAATAGCGAAATCGGGATAGAACTGTTATAAAACTGGGGGAAAAAAAATAATAATAACAAAAACATGTTCATTTATTATCTACTACAATAAATATTTATTTCCGAAGAAAATCACTTGTGATATTTCTTCTTGGTTGGTTCACTGCTTTATTTACACACCTGTGTTAAAATCCTATGGTTTACAATGTTTTTAAAAATAAAACTCATAATTAAGGCTATGGGGTTGTCACAGAAGCCGCGGTCATCACGTGAGTTGTGAATTTCAGGTCCGCTATAACCTGGACACGACTGCATAAATATTCAATCAAGCGCTCTCGAAGTTGGACTATCAGTAAAGAGGAGCCCTGGCAACCACGAGCAATTGGTCTGTGCAGATACACGCAGACACAGAGATACTACCACGTTACAGACACGGAGATACACAGCGATACAGAAGCACAGATACCACACTCTATAGCTCGCCACACTTTACAGCTCACCACACTCCACAGCTCACCACACTCCACAGCTCACCACACTCCAAAGTTCACAACAACTTACCACACTCAGCTCACCACACTCCACAGCTCACAACACTCCACAACTCACCACACTCCACAGCTCACCACTCTTAGCTCACCACACTCCACAGCTCACCACACAACTCACCACACTTCACAGCTCACCACACAACTCACCACACTTCACAACTCAACACTCCACAGCTCACCACACCCCACCGCTCACCACACAACTCACCACACTCAACACACCACACTCCACAGCTCACCACACTCCACAGCTCCCCAGACTCCAAAGCTCACCACACTCAACTCACCACACTCCCCACGCTATCGCTATGAGCCCCACATGCCGCTCACCTCACCTCACCGCTCACCTCACCGCCCACCTCACCTCACCGCTCACCTCACCGCCCACCTCACCTCACCGCTCACCTCACCGCTGACCTCACCTCACCGCTCACCTCACCGCTCACCTCACCTCACCTCACCGCTCACCTCACCGCTCACCTCACCGCTCACCGCTCACCTCACCACTCACCTCACCTCACCTCACCGCTCACCTCACCGCTCACCTCACCTCACCGCTCACCTCACCGCTCACCTCACCTCACCGCTCACCTCACCGCCCACCTCACCTCACCGCTCACCTCACCGCCCACCTCACCTCACCGCTCACCTCACCGTCCACCTCACCTCACCGCTCACCTCACCGCCCACCTCACCGCTCACCTCACCGCCCACCTCACCTCACCGCTCACCTCACCGCCCACCTCACCTCACCGCTCACCTCACCGCCCACCTCACCTCACCGCTCACCTCACCGCCCACCTCACCTCACCGCTCACCTCACCGCCCACCTCACCTCACCGCTCACCTCAACGCTCACCTCACCGCTCACCGCTGACCTCACCGCTCACCTCTCCGCTCACCTTACCGCTCACCTCACCGCTCACCGCTCACCTCACCGCTCACCTCACCGCTCACAGACACCTCACCGCTCACCTCACCTCAACGCTCACCTCACCTCACCGCTCACCTCACCTCACCTCACCCCTCACCTCACCTCACCGCTCACCTCACCGCCCACCTCACCTCACCGCTCACCTCACCGCCCACCTCACCTCACCGCACCTCACCGCTCACCTCACCGCCCACCTAACCTCACCGCTCACCTCACCGCCCACCTCACCTCACCGCTCACCTCACCGCCCACCTCACCTCACCGCTCACCTCACCGCCCACCTCACCTCACCGCTCACCTCACCGCCCACCTCACCTCACCGCTCACCTCACCGCCCACCTCACCTCACCGCTCACCTCACCGCCCACCTCACCTCACCGCTCACCTCACCGCCCACCTCACCTCACCGCTCACCTCACCGCCCACCTCACCTCACCGCTCACCTCACCGCCCACCTCACCTCACCGCACCGCTCACCTCACCGCCCACCTCACCTCACCTATATATAAACAATAATATATATTTCTATATATTTTATTATTTTATAAAGTCACGTTGAAGGGAAACAATAAAATATATAATATATAAACAATAATATATATTTTATTATTTTATAAAGTCACGTTGAAGGGAAACAATAAAATATATAATATATAAACAACAATATATTTTTCGATTTAACGCTTTCGTGACTGCAATGATTCATCTTCTTTGGTTCTTTCGGTAAAGTCACGTAGAATGAGAATACAATAATAAATTGCTAAAGTTGAGGGTAAGAATCCACCCATTTTTTCGCCATATAGCATTGTGATATATAACGACTTATTGTTGGTAGCTTAGCTGATTGGAGAATATAGAGTTTATTGATAACATTAAGGTAATTTATATTTTAGTTTTTATTGGTTCACTATATAGTACTGTGAATAGCTCAGATGTGTAGGCCTTGACTTCAACATAGTCATTTCTGTGACCAGTCACTAGCTAATCACTCAGTTATTTCAATGCTAAATTCGCCTAGTTATTTCAATGCTAAATTCTCCTGTTTGATTTGTACTAAGTGCCTCGGTGAATGTGTATGGTCTGACTTTAACGTAGCTATTTCTGTGAGCAGTTACAAGCTAATCACTCAGCTATTTCAATGCTAAATTCTATGCTAATTCCATTGTCAAGGGGTGCCTCTGCGGATGTGTATGCTTTAACTTAGCTATTTCAATTGCTAAATTCTATGCTAATTCCATTGTCAAGGGGTGCCTCTGCAGATGTGTATGCTTTAACTTTTAACATAACTATTTCTGTGACCAGTCACAAGCTAATCATTCAGCCATTTCAATGCTAAATTATATGCTAATTCCTTTGTCAAGGCGCTTTGTTCCTCTCACACAGCTTAAAAGCCGTAATCTGAACGTGGCTCTTTCACTCCAGCGCTGTCCTACCAGACAGTCTCGTCCCTTCACCTGATGAAGGCCGCTTGTGTTGTGGCCGAAACGTCGTGAAAATATTATTGTGTTATTTTATTTTATCAATTTATTATTTTATTCTCATTCTACGTGACTTTATCGAAAGAACCAAAGAAGAACAATATATTTATATATATTTTATTATTTTCTTGTTTCCCTTCAACGTGACTTTACCGAAAGAGCTAAGAATATTTATTATACTCTTTGGTTCTTTCGGTAAAGTCACGTAGGTAGAAAAATAATAGATCACGACGTTTCGATCGCAACACAAGCAATCGTCATCAGGTGGGACAACCACAGCAAGACCACCTGATGACGATTGCTTGTGTTGCGATCGAAACTTCGTGATCTATTGTTTTTCTACCTACGTGACTTTTACCGAAAGAACCAAAGAAAATGGATTCCTGCAGTCACGAAAGCTTCAAATCAAGATTGAAACAAATATTGTTTGACTGGGTATTGCATTGTACATTCCTGCATCATACATTATACATCACACATTCTTGAAGATATGCCATGCGTATAAATTTTGGGTTGGATTGGAAATTGAGCTGTGTACATATCTGTCCATTCCATCCCTGGATTCCTCCCCTATCCATAAATGGTTCTGCATTCACGTGAGCCTATTGTTACAGTTGTCATTGTGAAGCTGACGGTGATTCTGATCACAGTTCTGTAGTATAAATATACACAGGTCTGTGCGTAACTCCGTACGATTGCAGCAGCTGAAATAGAACGCGACTTTGTCCCGCGTGCAAACCCAGGTGATGGTTATCCGCACGCTTCTCGTCAGCAAGGAGGACGCTGGGAGGCCCCGCAAGATGAAAGACTTCGCTGGCAGCGTGATGACCGGAAGAAGACGTGTCCAAGACGGCGGTGGCCCAGCGAAGACAACGAGCCCTTGGAGTCTTCCCAGCCTGCCAAGCTGGATTCGGCGGCAATAGCGAAATCGGGATAGAACTGTTATAAAACTGGGGGGAAAAAAATAATAATAACAAAAACATGTTCATTTATTTTCTACTACAATAAATATTTATTTCCGAAGAAAATCACTTGTGATATTTCTTCTTGGTTGGTTCACTGCTTTATTTACACACCTGTGTTAAAATCCTATGGTTTACAATGTTTTTAAAAATAAAACTCATAATTAAGGCTATGGGGTTGTCACAGAAGCCGCGGTCATCACGTGAGTTGTGAATTTCAGGTCCGCTATAACCTGGACACGACTGCATAAATATTCAATCAAGCGCTCTCGAAGTTGGACTATCAGTAAAGAGGAGCCCTGGCAACCACGAGCAATTGGTCTGTGCAGATACACGCAGACACAGAGATACTACCACGTTACAGACACGGAGATACACAGCGATACAGAAGCACAGATACCACACTCTATAGCTCGCCACACTTTACAGCTCACCACACTCCACAGCTCACCACACTCCACAGCTCACCACACTCCAAAGTTCACAACAACTTACCACACTCAGCTCACCACACTCCACAGCTCACAACACTCCACAACTCACCACACTCCACAGCTCACCACTCTTAGCTCACCACACTCCACAGCTCACCACACAACTCACCACACTTCACAGCTCACCACACAACTCACCACACTTCACAACTCAACACTCCACAGCTCACCACACCCCACCGCTCACCACACAACTCACCACACTCAACACACCACACTCCACAGCTCACCACACTCCACAGCTCCCCAGACTCCAAAGCTCACCACACTCAACTCACCACACTCCCCACGCTATCGCTATGAGCCCCACATGCCGCTCACCTCACCTCACCGCTCACCTCACCGCCCACCTCACCGCTCACCTCACCGCCCACCTCACCTCACCGCTCACCTCACCGCTGACCTCACCTCACCGCTCACCTCACCGCTCACCTCACCTCACCGCTCACCTCACCGCTCACCTCACCGCTCACCGCTCACCTCACCACTCACCTCACCTCACCTCACCGCTCACCTCACCGCCCACCTCACCTCACCGCTCACCTCACCGTCCACCTCACCTCACCGCTCACCTCACCGCCCACCTCACCGCTCACCTCACCGCCCACCTCACCTCACCGCTCACCTCACCGCCCACCTCACCTCACCGCTCACCTCACCGCCCACCTCACCTCACCGCTCACCTCACCGCCCACCTCACCTCACCGCTCACCTCACCGCCCACCTCACCTCACCGCTCACCTCAACGCTCACCTCACCGCTCACCGCTGACCTCACCGCTCACCTCTCCGCTCACCTTACCGCTCACCTCACCGCTCACCGCTCACCTCACCGCTCACCTCACCTCAACGCTCACCTCACCTCACCGCTCACCTCACCTCACCTCACCCCTCACCTCACCTCACCGCTCACCTCACCGCCCACCTCACCTCACCGCTCACCTCACCGCCCACCTCACCTCACCGCACCTCACCGCTCACCTCACCGCCCACCTAACCTCACCGCTCACCTCACCGCCCACCTCACCTCACCGCTCACCTCACCGCCCACCTCACCTCACCGCTCACCTCACCGCCCACCTCACCTCACCGCTCACCTCACCGCCCACCTCACCTCACCGCTCACCTCACCGCCCACCTCACCTCACCGCTCACCTCACCGCCCACCTCACCTCACCGCTCACCTCACCGCCCACCTCACCTCACCGCTCACCTCACCGCCCACCTCACCTCACCGCTCACCTCACCGCCCACCTCACCTCACCGCACCGCTCACCTCACCGCCCACCTCACCTCACCTATATATAAACAATAATATATATTTCTATATATTTTATTATTTTATAAAGTCACGTTGAAGGGAAACAATAAAATATATAATATATAAACAATAATATATTTTATTATTTTATAAAGTCACGTTGAAGGGAAACAATAAAATATATAATATATAAACAACAATATATTTTTCGATTTAACGCTTTCGTGACTGCAATGATTCATCTTCTTTGGTTCTTTCGGTAAAGTCACGTAGAATGAGAATACAATAATAAATTGCTAAAGTTGAGGGTAAGAATCCACCCATTTTTTCGCCATATAGCATTGTGATATATAACGACTTATTGTTGGTAGCTTAGCTGATTGGAGAATATAGAGTTTATTGATAACATTAAGGTAATTTATATTTTAGTTTTTATTGGTTCACTATATAGTACTGTGAATAGCTCAGATGTGTAGGCCTTGACTTCAACATAGTCATTTCTGTGACCAGTCACTAGCTAATCACTCAGTTATTTCAATGCTAAATTCGCCTAGTTATTTCAATGCTAAATTCTCCTGTTTGATTTGTACTAAGTGCCTCGGTGAATGTGTATGGTCTGACTTTAACGTAGCTATTTCTGTGAGCAGTTACAAGCTAATCACTCAGCTATTTCAATGCTAAATTCTATGCTAATTCCATTGTCAAGGGGTGCCTCTGCGGATGTGTATGCTTTAACTTAGCTATTTCAATTGCTAAATTCTATGCTAATTCCATTGTCAAGGGGTGCCTCTGCAGATGTGTATGCTTTAACTTTTAACATAACTATTTCTGTGACCAGTCACAAGCTAATCATTCAGCCATTTCAATGCTAAATTATATGCTAATTCCTTTGTCAAGGCGCTTTGTTCCTCTCACACAGCTTAAAAGCCGTAATCTGAACGTGGCTCTTTCACTCCAGCGCTGTCCTACCAGACAGTCTCGTCCCTTCACCTGATGAAGGCCGCTTGTGTTGTGGCCGAAACGTCGTGAAAATATTATTGTGTTATTTTATTTTATCAATTTATTATTTTATTCTCATTCTACGTGACTTTATCGAAAGAACCAAAGAAGAACAATATATTTATATATATTTTATTATTTTCTTGTTTCCCTTCAACGTGACTTTACCGAAAGAGCTAAGAATATTTATTATACTCTTTGGTTCTTTCGGTAAAGTCACGTAGGTAGAAAAATAATAGATCACGACGTTTCGATCGCAACACAAGCAATCGTCATCAGGTGGGACAACCACAGCAAGACCACCTGATGACGATTGCTTGTGTTGCGATCGAAACTTCGTGATCTATTGTTTTTCTACCTACGTGACTTTTACCGAAAGAACCAAAGAAAATGGATTCCTGCAGTCACGAAAGCTTCAAATCAAGATTGAAACAAATATTGTTTGACTGGGTATTGCATTGTACATTCCTGCATCATACATTATACATCACACATTCTTGAAGATATGCCATGCGTATAAATTTTGGGTTGGATTGGAAATTGAGCTGTGTACATATCTGTCCATTCCATCCCTGGATTCCTCCCCTATCCATAAATGGTTCTGCATTCACGTGAGCCTATTGTTACAGTTGTCATTGTGAAGCTGACGGTGATTCTGATCACAGTTCTGTAGTATAAATATACACAGGTCTGTGCGTAACTCCGTACGATTGCAGCAGCTGAAATAGAACGCGACTTTGTCCCGCGTGCAAACCCAGGTGATGGTTATCCGCACGCTTCTCGTCAGCAAGGAGGACGCTGGGAGGCCCCGCAAGATGAAAGACTTCGCTGGCAGCGTGATGACCGGAAGAAGACGTGTCCAAGACGGCGGTGGCCCAGCGAAGACAACGAGCCCTTGGAGTCTTCCCAGCCTGCCAAGCTGGATTCGGCGGCAATAGCGAAATCGGGATAGAACTGTTATAAAACTGGGGGAAAAAAAATAATAATAACAAAAACATGTTCATTTATTATCTACTACAATAAATATTTATTTCCGAAGAAAATCACTTGTGATATTTCTTCTTGGTTGGTTCACTGCTTTATTTACACACCTGTGTTAAAATCCTATGGTTTACAATGTTTTTAAAAATAAAACTCATAATTAAGGCTATGGGGTTGTCACAGAAGCCGCGGTCATCACGTGAGTTGTGAATTTCAGGTCCGCTATAACCTGGACACGACTGCATAAATATTCAATCAAGCGCTCTCGAAGTTGGACTATCAGTAAAGAGGAGCCCTGGCAACCACGAGCAATTGGTCTGTGCAGATACACGCAGACACAGAGATACTACCACGTTACAGACACGGAGATACACAGCGATACAGAAGCACAGATACCACACTCTATAGCTCGCCACACTTTACAGCTCACCACACTCCACAGCTCACCACACTCCACAGCTCACCACACTCCAAAGTTCACAACAACTTACCACACTCAGCTCACCACACTCCACAGCTCACAACACTCCACAACTCACCACACTCCACAGCTCACCACTCTTAGCTCACCACACTCCACAGCTCACCACACAACTCACCACACTTCACAGCTCACCACACAACTCACCACACTTCACAACTCAACACTCCACAGCTCACCACACCCCACCGCTCACCACACAACTCACCACACTCAACACACCACACTCCACAGCTCACCACACTCCACAGCTCCCCAGACTCCAAAGCTCACCACACTCAACTCACCACACTCCCCACGCTATCGCTATGAGCCCCACATGCCGCTCACCTCACCTCACCGCTCACCTCACCGCCCACCTCACCTCACCGCTCACCTCACCGCCCACCTCACCTCACCGCTCACCTCACCGCTGACCTCACCTCACCGCTCACCTCACCGCTCACCTCACCTCACCTCACCGCTCACCTCACCGCTCACCTCACCGCTCACCGCTCACCTCACCACTCACCTCACCTCACCTCACCGCTCACCTCACCGCCCACCTCACCTCACCGCTCACCTCACCGTCCACCTCACCTCACCGCTCACCTCACCGCCCACCTCACCGCTCACCTCACCGCCCACCTCACCTCACCGCTCACCTCACCGCCCACCTCACCTCACCGCTCACCTCACCGCCCACCTCACCTCACCGCTCACCTCACCGCCCACCTCACCTCACCGCTCACCTCACCGCCCACCTCACCTCACCGCTCACCTCAACGCTCACCTCACCGCTCACCGCTGACCTCACCGCTCACCTCTCCGCTCACCTTACCGCTCACCTCACCGCTCACCGCTCACCTCACCGCTCACCTCACCGCTCACAGACACCTCACCGCTCACCTCACCTCAACGCTCACCTCACCTCACCGCTCACCTCACCTCACCTCACCCCTCACCTCACCTCACCGCTCACCTCACCGCCCACCTCACCTCACCGCTCACCTCACCGCCCACCTCACCTCACCGCACCTCACCGCTCACCTCACCGCCCACCTAACCTCACCGCTCACCTCACCGCCCACCTCACCTCACCGCTCACCTCACCGCCCACCTCACCTCACCGCTCACCTCACCGCCCACCTCACCTCACCGCTCACCTCACCGCCCACCTCACCTCACCGCTCACCTCACCGCCCACCTCACCTCACCGCTCACCTCACCGCCCACCTCACCTCACCGCTCACCTCACCGCCCACCTCACCTCACCGCTCACCTCACCGCCCACCTCACCTCACCGCTCACCTCACCGCCCACCTCACCTCACCGCACCGCTCACCTCACCGCCCACCTCACCTCACCTATATATAAACAATAATATATATTTCTATATATTTTATTATTTTATAAAGTCACGTTGAAGGGAAACAATAAAATATATAATATATAAACAATAATATATATTTTATTATTTTATAAAGTCACGTTGAAGGGAAACAATAAAATATATAATATATAAACAACAATATATTTTTCGATTTAACGCTTTCGTGACTGCAATGATTCATCTTCTTTGGTTCTTTCGGTAAAGTCACGTAGAATGAGAATACAATAATAAATTGCTAAAGTTGAGGGTAAGAATCCACCCATTTTTTCGCCATATAGCATTGTGATATATAACGACTTATTGTTGGTAGCTTAGCTGATTGGAGAATATAGAGTTTATTGATAACATTAAGGTAATTTATATTTTAGTTTTTATTGGTTCACTATATAGTACTGTGAATAGCTCAGATGTGTAGGCCTTGACTTCAACATAGTCATTTCTGTGACCAGTCACTAGCTAATCACTCAGTTATTTCAATGCTAAATTCGCCTAGTTATTTCAATGCTAAATTCTCCTGTTTGATTTGTACTAAGTGCCTCGGTGAATGTGTATGGTCTGACTTTAACGTAGCTATTTCTGTGAGCAGTTACAAGCTAATCACTCAGCTATTTCAATGCTAAATTCTATGCTAATTCCATTGTCAAGGGGTGCCTCTGCGGATGTGTATGCTTTAACTTAGCTATTTCAATTGCTAAATTCTATGCTAATTCCATTGTCAAGGGGTGCCTCTGCAGATGTGTATGCTTTAACTTTTAGCATAACTATTTCTGTGACCAGTCACAAGCTAATCATTCAGCCATTTCAATGCTAAATTATATGCTAATTCCTTTGTCAAGGCGCTTTGTTCCTCTCACACAGCTTAAAAGCCGTAATCTGAACGTGGCTCTTTCACTCCAGCGCTGTCCTACCAGACAGTCTCGTCCCTTCACCTGATGAAGGCCGCTTGTGTTGTGGCCGAAACGTCGTGAAAATATTATTGTGTTATTTTATTTTATCAATTTATTATTTTATTCTCATTCTACGTGACTTTATCGAAAGAACCAAAGAAGAACAATATATTTATATATATTTTATTATTTTCTTGTTTCCCTTCAACGTGACTTTACCGAAAGAGCTAAGAATATTTATTATACTCTTTGGTTCTTTCGGTAAAGTCACGTAGGTAGAAAAATAATAGATCACGACGTTTCGATCGCAACACAAGCAATCGTCATCAGGTGGGACAACCACAGCAAGACCACCTGATGACGATTGCTTGTGTTGCGATCGAAACTTCGTGATCTATTGTTTTTCTACCTACGTGACTTTTACCGAAAGAACCAAAGAAAATGGATTCCTGCAGTCACGAAAGCTTCAAATCAAGATTGAAACAAATATTGTTTGACTGGGTATTGCATTGTACATTCCTGCATCATACATTATACATCACACATTCTTGAAGATATGCCATGCGTATAAATTTTGGGTTGGATTGGAAATTGAGCTGTGTACATATCTGTCCATTCCATCCCTGGATTCCTCCCCTATCCATAAATGGTTCTGCATTCACGTGAGCCTATTGTTACAGTTGTCATTGTGAAGCTGACGGTGATTCTGATCACAGTTCTGTCGTATAAATATACACAGGTCTGTGCGTAACTCCGTACGATTGCAGCAGCTGAAATAGAACGCGACTTTGTCCCGCGTGCAAACCCAGGTGATGGTTATCCGCACGCTTCTCGTCAGCAAGGAGGACGCTGGGAGGCCCCGCAAGATGAAAGACTTCGCTGGCAGCGTGATGACCGGAAGAAGACGTGTCCAAGACGGCGGTGGCCCAGCGAAGACAACGAGCCCTTGGAGTCTTCCCAGCCTGCCAAGCTGGATTCGGCGGCAATAGCGAAATCGGGATAGAACTGTTATAAAACTGGGGGAAAAAAAATAATAATAACAAAAACATGTTCATTTATTATCTACTACAATAAATATTTATTTCCGAAGAAAATCACTTGTGATATTTCTTCTTGGTTGGTTCACTGCTTTATTTACACACCTGTGTTAAAATCCTATGGTTTACAATGTTTTTAAAAATAAAACTCATAATTAAGGCTATGGGGTTGTCACAGAAGCCGCGGTCATCACGTGAGTTGTGAATTTCAGGTCCGCTATAACCTGGACACGACTGCATAAATATTCAATCAAGCGCTCTCGAAGTTGGACTATCAGTAAAGAGGAGCCCTGGCAACCACGAGCAATTGGTCTGTGCAGATACACGCAGACACAGAGATACTACCACGTTACAGACACGGAGATACACAGCGATACAGAAGCACAGATACCACACTCTATAGCTCGCCACACTTTACAGCTCACCACACTCCACAGCTCACCACACTCCACAGCTCACCACACTCCAAAGTTCACAACAACTTACCACACTCAGCTCACCACACTCCACAGCTCACAACACTCCACAACTCACCACACTCCACAGCTCACCACTCTTAGCTCACCACACTCCACAGCTCACCACACAACTCACCACACTTCACAGCTCACCACACAACTCACCACACTTCACAACTCAACACTCCACAGCTCACCACACCCCACCGCTCACCACACAACTCACCACACTCAACACACCACACTCCACAGCTCACCACACTCCACAGCTCCCCAGACTCCAAAGCTCACCACACTCAACTCACCACACTCCCCACGCTATCGCTATGAGCCCCACATGCCGCTCACCTCACCTCACCGCTCACCTCACCGCCCACCTCACCTCACCGCTCACCTCACCGCCCACCTCACCTCACCGCTCACCTCACCGCTGACCTCACCTCACCGCTCACCTCACCGCTCACCTCACCTCACCTCACCGCTCACCTCACCGCTCACCTCACCGCTCACCGCTCACCTCACCACTCACCTCACCTCACCTCACCGCTCACCTCACCTCACCACTCACCTCACCGCTCACCTCACCTAACCGCTCACCTCACCGCCCACCTCACCTCACCGCTCACCTCACCGCCCACCTCACCTCACCGCTCACCTCACCGTCCACCTCACCTCACCGCTCACCTCACCGCCCACCTCACCGCTCGCCTCACCGCCCACCTCACCTCACCGCTCGCCTCACCGCCCACCTCACCTCACCGCTCGCCTCACCGCCCACCTCACCTCACCGCTCACCTCACCGCCCACCTCACCTCACCGCTCACCTCTCCTCACCGCTCACCTCACCGCTCACCTCACCTCACCGCCCACCTCACCGCTCACCTCACCTCACCGCTCACCTCACCGCTCACCTCACCTCACCGCTCACCTCACCGCTCACCGCTCACCTCACCGCTCACCGCTCACCTCACCGCTCACCTCACCGCTCACCTCACCTCACCGCTCACCTCACCGCTCACCTCACCTCACCGCTCACCTCACCGCTCACCGCTCACCTCACCGCCCACCTCACCTCACCGCTCACCTCACCGCCCACCTCACCTCACCGCTCACCTCACCGCCCACCTCACCTCACCGCTCACCTCACCGCCCACCTCACCTCACCGCTCACCTCACCGCCCACCTCACCGCTCACCTCACCGCCCACCTCACCTCACCGCTCACCTCACCGCCCACCTCACCTCACCGCTCACCTCACCGCCCACCTCACCTCACCGCTCACCTCACCGCCCACCTCACCTCACCGCTCACCTCACCGCCCACCTCACCTCACCGCTCACCTCACCGCCCACCTCACCTCACCGCTCACCTCACCGCCCACCTCACCTCACCGCTCACCTCACCGCCCACCTCACCTCACCGCTCACCTCACCGCCCACCTCACCTCACCGCTCACCTCACCGCCCACCTCACCTCACCGCTCACCTCACCGCCCACCTCACCTCACCGCTCACCTCACCGCCCACCTCACCTCACCGCTCACCTCACCGCCCACCTCACCTCACCGCTCACCTCACCGCCCACCTCACCTCACCGCTCACCTCACCGCCCACCTCACCTCACCGCTCACCTCACCGCCCACCTCACCTCACCGCTCACCTCACCGCCCACCTCACCTCACCGCTCACCTCACCGTCCACCTCACCTCACCGCTCACCTCACCGCCCACCTCACCTCACCGCTCACCTCACCGCCCACCTCACCTCACCGCTCACCTCACCGCCCACCTCACCTCACCGCTCACCTCACCGCCCACCTCACCTCACCGCTCACCTCACCGCCCACCTCACCTCACCGCTCACCTCACCGCTGACCTCACCTCACCGCTCACCTCACCGCTCACCTCACCTCACCTCACCGCTCACCTCACCGCTCACCTCACCGCTCACCGCTCACCTCACCACTCACCTCACCTCACCTCACCGCTCACCTCACCGCTCACCTCACCTCACCGCTCACCTCACCGCTCACCTCACCTCACCGCTCACCTCACCGCCCACCTCACCTCACCGCTCACCTCACCGCCCACCTCACCTCACCGCTCACCTCACCGTCCACCTCACCTCACCGCTCACCTCACCGCCCACCTCACCGCTCACCTCACCGCCCACCTCACCTCACCGCTCACCTCACCGCCCACCTCACCTCACCTCACCTCGCCTCACCGCTCACCTCGCCTCACCGCTCACCTCACCTCACCGCTCACCTCACCTCACCGCTCACCTCACCGCTCACCTCACCTCACCGCTCACCTCACCTCGCCTCACCGCTCACCTCACCGCTCACCTCACCTCACCGCTCACCTCACCTCACCTCACCTCGCCTCACCGCTCACCTCGCCTCACCGCTCACCTCACCTCACCTCACCGCTCACCTCACCTCATCGCTCACCTCACCTCACCGCTCACCTCACCTCACCGCTCACCTCACCTCACCGCTCACCTCACCCCACCTCACCGCTCACCTCATCACACCGCTCACGTCACCTCACACCTCACCGCTCAGCTCACCTCACCGCTCACCTCACCGCTCACCTCACCTCACCGCTCACCTCATCTCACCTCACCGCTCACCTCACCTCACCTCACCTCACCGCTCACCTCACCTCACCTCACCGCTCACCTCACCTCACCTCACAGCTCACCTCACCTCACCTCTCACCTCACCTCACCGCTCACCTCACCTCACCGCTCACCTCACCTCACCGCTCACCTCACCTCACCGCTCACCTCACCTCACCTCACCGCTCACCTCACCGCTCACCTCACCTCACCGCTCACCTCACCTCACCTCACCGCTCACCTCACCTCACCGCTCACCTCACCTCACCGCTCACCTCACCTCACCTCACCGCTCACCTCACCGCTCACCTCACCTCACCGCTCAGCTCACCTCACCGCTCAGCTCACCTCACCGCTCCGCTCACCTCAGCGCTCAGGTCACCTCACCGCTCAGCTCAGCTCACCGCTCAGCTCAGCTCTCCGCTCAGCTCAGCTCACCGCTCAGCTCAGCTCACCGCTCAGCTCACCACCCAGCTCACCACCCAGCTCACCACCCAGCTCACCACTCAGCTCACCACTCAGCTCGCCACTCAGCTCGCCACTCAGCTCACCACTCAGCTCACCACACTCCACAGCTCACCACTCACCTCACCGCTCACCTCACCGCCCACCTCACCTCACCGCTCACCTCACCGCCCACCTCACCTCACCGCTCACCTCACCGCCCACCTCACCTCACCGCTCACCTCACCGCCCACCTCACCTCACCGCTCACCTCACCGCCCACCTCACCTCACCGCTCACCTCACCGCCCACCTCACCTCACCGCTCACCTCACCGCCCACCTCACCTCACCGCTCACCTCACCGCCCACCTCACCTCACCGCTCACCTCACCGCCCACCTCACCT
The DNA here is from genome assembly GCF_048934315.1 of Petromyzon marinus. Taxonomy (NCBI): domain Eukaryota; kingdom Metazoa; phylum Chordata; class Hyperoartia; order Petromyzontiformes; family Petromyzontidae; genus Petromyzon; species Petromyzon marinus. The sequence continues at coordinate 465,895 of NW_027423402.1, read as the reverse complement.
CACCGCTCACCTCACCGCCCACCTCACCGCCCACCTCACCTCACCGCTCACCTCACCGCCCACCTCACCTCACCGCTCACCTCACCGCCCACCTCACCGCTCACCTCACCGCCCACCTCACCTCACCGCTCACCTCACCGCTCACCTCACCTCACCGCTCACCTCACCGCTCACCTCACCGCTCACCTCACCTCACCGCTCACCTCACCGCTCACCTCACCGCTCACCTCACCTCACCGCTCACCTCACCGCTCACCTCACCGCTCACCGCTCACCTCACCGCTCACCTCACCGCTCACCTCACCTCACCCCTCACCTCACCTCACCCCTCACCTCACCGCTCACCTCTCGCCTCACCGCTCACTTCACCGCTCACCTCACCTCACCGCTCAAGTCCCCTCACCGCTCACCTCACCGCTCACCTCACCGCTCACCTCACCTCACCGCTCACCTCACCGCTCACCTCACCGCTCACCTCTCACCTCACCTCTCACCTCACCGCTCACCTCTCACCTCACCGCTCACCTCACCGCTCACCTCTCACCTCACCGCTCACCTCACCGCTCACCTCTCACCTCACCTCACCGCTCACCTCACCGCTCACCTCACCGCTCACCTCACCGCTCACCTCACCTCACCGCTCACCTCAACTCATCTCACCGCTCACCTCACCTCACCTCACCGCTCACCTCACCGCTCACCTCACCTCACCGCTCACCTCACCGCTCAGCTCACCGCTCCTCACCTCACCGCTCACCTCACCTCACACCTCACCTTACCTCACCGCTCACCTCAACTCACCTCGCCTCACCGCTCACCTCACCGCTCACCTCACCTCACCGCTCACCTCACCTCACCTCGCCTCACCGCTCACCTCGCCTCACCGCTCACCTCACCTCACCTCGCCTCACCGCTCACCTCACCGCTCACCTCACCTCACCGCTCACCTCACCTCACCTCGCCTCACCGCTCACCTCACCTCACCGCTCACCTCACCTCACCTCGCCTCACCGCTCACCTCACCGCTCACCTCACCTCACCGCTCACCTCACCTCACCTCGCCTCACGGCTCACCTCGCCTCACCGCTCACCTCACCTCACCTCACCGCTCACCTCACGTCATCGCTCACCTCACCTCACCGCTCACCTCACCTCACCGCTCACCTCACCTCACCGCTCACCTCACCCCACCTCACCGCTCACCTCATCTCACCGCTCACCTCACCTCACACCTCACCGCTCACCTCACCTCACCGCTCACCTCACCGCTCACCTCACCTCACCGCTCACCTCATCTCACCTCACCGCTCACCTCACCTCACCTCACCGCTCACCTCACCTCACCTCACCGCTCACCTCACCTCACCTCACAGCTCACCTCACCTCACCTCTCACCTCACCTCACCGCTCACCTCACCTCACCGCTCACCTCACCTCACCGCTCACCTCACCTCACCGCTCACCTCACCTCACCTCACCGCTCACCTCACCTCACCGCTCACCTCACCTCACCTCACCGCTCACCTCACCTCACCGCTCACCTCACCTCACCTCACCGCTCACCTCACCTCACCGCTCACCTCACCTCACCGCTCACCTCACCTCACCTCACCGCTCACCTCACCTCACCTCACCGCTCACCTCACCTCACCTCACCGCTCACCTCACCTCACCTCACCGCTCACCTCACCTCACCGCACCGCTCACCTCACCGCTCACCTCACCTCACCTCACCGCTCACCTCACCTCACCGCTCACCTCACCTCACCGCTCACCTCACCTCACCGCTCACCTCACCTCACCGCTCACCTCACCGCTCAGCTCACCTCACCGCTCAGCTCACCTCACCGCTCAGCTCAGCTCACCGCTCAGCTCAGCTCACCGCTCAGCTCAGCTCACCGCTCAGCTCACCACCCAGCTCACCACCCAGCTCACTACCCAGCTCACCACTCAGCTCGCCACTCAGCTCGCCACTCAGCTCACCACTCAGCTCACCACTCAGCTCACCACACTCCACAGCTCATCACTCAGCTCACCACACTCCACAGCTCACCACTCAGCTCACCACTCAGCTCACCACTCAGCTTACCACACTCCACAGCTCACCACACAGCTCACCACTCAGCTCACCACACTCCACTGCTCACCACACTCCACTGCTCACCACACTCCACTGCTCACCACACTCCACAGCTCACCACGCTCAGCAGGTTTAAGCCTGGATACTACTGGCATCATAGACTCAACACAATGCATGACTGCACGGTTAAATAGGCGAGCGGGGACCACTACTTTCGCACCTAATGCCATCCTGATCATGGCCATCATCACCATTGGGTAGACTAATGTCTTTCAGTGTTCTTAACACAATTTATAAACGTGCGTTTAGAGAATTTAGCTGCTACACATGTCCACGTGATCGGCCACTTTCTTGAACTTTCATTCGTGATAGTCAGGTCGCTTCTGAAAAATACCTTTATAGCTCAGTTTGTTTCAATTACCTTTTATTGTTCACTTAATGCTTTCGTGACTGCAGGAATTCATATTCTTTGGGTCTTTCGGTAAAGTCACGGAGATAGGTTAAAAGAAAATAACAACAAATAACAACTACCACGTTTCGATCGCAACACAAGCGTTCGTCATCACGCTTGTGTTGCGATCGAAACGTCGTAGTTTTAATAATGTAATTTTTTGGTTATTTCCTTTGAACCTATCAACGTGACTTTCCCGAAAGACCCAAAGAATATCACCTTTAATTATTTTCACAACTTTATATCATCAAATATCAGAAGCAAAGCAGGCTTGAGCCTCGACCCTGGATCAGTGAGTGGTTTGCGCAGCCGATTGTTGATGTGTAAAGCTGCGTGGCCCTACCCGTTCACGCTGGCGGGACGTGTTGAAGAAGTCTCCTCCACACTGTACCCCAGCAGACATGACCTGCCCGTTCACTCAGTGGCGTTTACCATTCAAACTTTTGGGGCTGACAGAGGCGGGGTGAGGATCAACTGCTGCGCTGCGAGATCGAACTGGCAACCACCGCATTTGCCAGTCGAATGCGGGAACGAACAACACCACGGCAACATCATTCCAATGTGTGTGCGGAATTCCATCTTTATTTAGAAAGTATCAATTCTCTTTGTGAATGCGTATTAACGTTGTTCACTTGGCACCATTGTTGCGTGTTCAGTCTCCATTCACGGTCGTTGGTGACAAAGAGAACGAAAACGGAAGGGGTGCACACACAATACTAGGATGATCTTGATTTTAAAAAATATGTAAATCAATGGGCCATTACTCTCTGGTTCTTTCGGTACAGTCGCGTAGGTAGAAACAAAATAATAATAATAGATCACGACGTTTCGATCGCAACACAAGCAGCCGTTCTCAGGCGGAAAAAAACAGCGAGAGAGCTGTTACAACAAGGTGATAAAGGTTATAACCTTGTTGTAACAGCGAGAGAGCTGTTACAACAAGGTGATAAAGGTTATAACCTTGTTGTAACAGCGAGAGAGCTGTTACAACAAGGTGATAAAGGTTATAACCTTGTTGTAACAGCGAGAGAGCTGTTACAACCTTGTTTTAAGAGCTGTTACAACAAGGTTGAAACAGTGGAACTGCTCGTTCAGCAGTTCAACTGCTGGATTATTTTTTTCCTCCTAAGGATGACCGCTTGTGTTGTGATCGAAACGTTGTGATCTATTATTATTTTTATAATAATAGATCACAGACACTCGCCAGTGGAGTGGACAACCTCCCGTTGCCATGGCTACGGGGCGGCCCGTTGGGTTCCAACCGTGGACTGTCGTTACGAACCAGTGGGCCACGTGACCACCCCACGTGGTTGAACACGTGGGCCACAGTCGAGTCTTACGAGGAGGAGCAGTGCAGCCGCTCTCTGCTGTTGTGATCGCGATCGAACGGCAAAGATGGATGTGTCCAGATGCAACCCGTACCAAGTGATGCTCACGATGGCGTCTTTAGTCGGATTTGTCACTTGGCAAGGGGTGATGGAGCCGGCCATCTGGCTGCCACCCTCCATACTAAAGGTGAGCGATCACCTGGGGGTTAATTCCCTGATTGGATATCTCGATAACCTGGGTGGCAATGCTGCTAGTCTTGGAAATCCCGATGATCTTGGTGGCAATGTTGCTCCTCTTGGAAATCCCGATGATCTTGGTGGCAGTGCTGCTCTTCTTGGAAATCCCGATGATCTTGGTGGCAATGTTGCTCCTCTTGGAAATCCCGATGATCTTGGTGGCAGTGCTGTTCTTCTTGGAAATCCCGATGATCTTGGTGGCAGTGCTGCTCTTCTTGGAAATCCCGATGATCTTGGTGGCAATGTTGCTCCTCTTGGAAATCCCGATGATCTTGGTGGCAATGCCCCCATGGCATATTCCGACTTTGCTTCGACCGATTTTCCGAGCCAATCGATACCGGACAGCAACGAGAGAGAAGACGTCCCCGCCGAGCAGAGGCCGTGCGACATTCAACCACCGCCGGAGCCGCGAGAGCAGCACCGACATAGCCTCTTGTCGACCGTCATCTCCGCAATCAGCACGGGATTCAGTGCAGTGCAAGTGATCGCGTGGATTTGGGCACGCAAGGTACGTTCATCGCACCGCCGCACTACAACAGTCAAATAACACTTTAGCGTGGGGGTAGCGGTCAACTTTAAAATAAGTTAATATCAAATTTGTATACAGTAGATCGATCCCGGAGGGCATTTTGGTCGATTTGAGGCCGCCTCCCCCGCTACTCCCCTGCGCCCCCGCTACCCCACCCCACTACCCCCGCTACCCCCCCCCCACTACCCCCTCTGCTACCCCCCCACTACCCCTCACTACCCCCCCCCACTATCCCCACCGCTACCCCCCTCCGCTACCCCTCTCCGCTGCCCCCCTCCGCTACCTCCCCTGCACACTCCCCCTCTACAACCACCACCACCCGAACCAACCCAACCCCGTTTTGGAGGCAGGTACGGGGGACCTGAACAGCGTCAGAATCTCTCTTGAGACTGGAGCAGTCCGATAAGCTATGAGGCTGTTTTAGTCTTTCACAGACGTCCAGTATGGGCGGGTCAGCAAGTTGTAGCGGCAAACAGAGCCGCGGGGCCTGCAGGAGAATGTGCGAGGCCTATAACAGGTCTCTATTCGGATGTTGCTGGCACGGCATCGGACAGGCGCATTAGCTAGTGAGCAGATGAGGCGACGTGACACATCGTGACTTAGTCGTTGTGTCCCTCTGGCCGCGGAGGGTGATGTGGGTGCGGACTGGGATGGTGGGGAGTTTTGGCCATACTTCACCTGGCTAGTCATTAGATCCGGTTCAGGGAGAGGGACGGACAGAGCGCATGCCCGGAGCTCCGTTTGTTTAAAATCATGGCCAGACGCGCAGCACGGCGTGATTCAGAAGTGTGCAGGGAAAGTTCGTTGTAAAGTGTTGCTCAGAGCAGTGTTGTGTAATTATTCAAGAAACACCTCTTACGTTTTATAATACGAGCAAATTAGGAATCAACGAGCTAGCATAAATAATGTTCGTACCTGTACGTCGAGTAATGTTTCTGAACTCCATTTGGAAATACGGAGCGTGAAGAGTTTTTTTTTGCATGCCAGAGATTCCACATCGTTAACGGGAGTGCGTGTGTGTGCCTCTTATTGTGCATCTTGGCTGTTGCTCTGAGAACAGAAGCCGCGTGATGGCGGCCTGAGCCCACAATTGGTGCGGAAGGCGTTTGTCAACAATTCCAAGGCCCGCTATTTCCAAAGGAGGAACCCGCGTGGGGTGAGTCGCAACACTGGGGGCGCACACAGCCGACAACACAACGCTCGTTGCTCGCGATCCACCGATGAGTCCCAGTGAGAAACGATCACGGGGAAACATTTATTATACTTCTTTTGTTCTTTCGGTAAAGTCAAGTAGAATGAGAATAAAATAATAAATTGATGAAATAAAATAACACAATAATATTCTCACGACGTTTCGGCCATAGCGGGAAACAGAGCCGTGGGGCCGAAACGTCGTGAGAATATTTTTGTGTTATTTTATTTTATCAATTTATTATTTTATTCTCATTCTACGTGATTTTACCGAAAGAACCAAAGAAGATGAATCATTGCAGTCACGAAAGCTTTAAATCGATATTTATTATACTTTTGATTTAAAGCTTTCGTGACTGCAGTAATTCATATACTTAGCTCTTTCAGTAAAGTCACGTTGAAGGGAAACAATAAAATATATAATATATATAAATAATATAAATATATAAAAATATAAATAATATATATAAATATATTTTTGTTCATATATTATATATTTTATTGTTTCCCTTCAACGTGACTTTATAAAATAATAAAATATATAGAAATATATATTATTGTTTATATATTATATATTTTATTGTTTTCCTTCAACGTGACTTTACCGAAAGAGCTAAGAACATGAATTACTGCAGTCACGAAAGCTTTAAATCAAAAGTATAATAAATTTCGATTTAGAGCTTTCGTGACTGCAATGATTCATCTTCTTTGGTTCTTTCGGTAAAGTCACGTAGAATGAGAATAAAATAATAAATTGATAAAATAAAATAACACAATAATATTCTCACGACGTTTCGGCCCCGCGGCTCTGTTTCCCGCTATGGCCGAAACGTCGTGAGAATATTATTGTGTTATTTTATTTTATCAATTTATTATTTTATTCTCATTCTACGTGACTTTACCGAAAGAACAAAAGAAGTATAATAAATGTTTCCCCGTGAATATATATAATATATATTATTGTTTAATATATAAACAATAATATATATTTATATATATTTTATTATTTTATAAAGTCACGTTGAAGGGAAACAATAAAATATATAATATATAAACAATATATATACTTATATATATTTTATTATTTTATTGTTTCCCTTCAACGTGACTTTACCGAAAGAGCTAAGAATATTTATTATACTCATCGGTTCTTTCGGTAAAAGTCACGTAGGTAGAAAAATAATAGATCACGACGTTTCGATCGCAACACAAGCAATCGTCATCAGGTGGGACAACCACAGCAAGACCACCTGATGACGATTGCTTGTGTTGCGATCGAAACTTCGTGATCTATTGTTTTTCTACCTACGTGACTTTTACCGAAAGAACCAAAGAAAATGGATTCCTGCAGTCACGAAAGCTTCAAATCAAGATTGAAACAAATATTGTTTGACTGGGTATTGCATTGTACATTCCTGCATCGTACATTATACATCACACATACTTGAAGATACAAGTTCGATTATCGCGATCTGAAACTGAAAAATGCTAATCAGATGCCATGCGTAGAAATTTTGGGTTGGATTGGAAATTGAGCTGTGTACATATCTGTCCATTCCATCCCTGGATTCCTCCCCTATCCATAAATGGTTCTGCATTCACGTGAGCCTATTGTTACAGTTGTCATTGTGAAGCTGACGGTGATTCTGATCACAGTTCTGTCGTAGAAATATACACAGGTCTGTGCGTAACTCCGTACGATTGCAGCAGCTGAAATAGAACGCGACTTTGTCCCGCGTGCAAACCCAGGTGATGGTTATCCGCAAGCTTCTCGTCAGCAAGGAGGACGCTGGGAGGCCCCGCAAGATGAAAGACTTCGCTGGCAGCGTGATGACCGGAAGAAGACGTGTCCAAGACGGCGGTGGCCCAGCGAAGACAACGAGCCCTTGGAGTCTTCCCAGCCTGCCAAGCTGGATTCGGCGGCAATAGCGAAATCGGGATAGAACTGTTATAAAACTGGGGGAAAAAAAATAATAATAACAAAAACATGTTCATTTATTATCTACTACAATAAATATTTATTTCCGAAGAAAATCACTTGTGATATTTCTTCTTGGTTGGTTCACTGCTTTATTTACACACCTGTGTTAAAATCCTATGGTTTACAATGTTTTTAAAAATAAAACTCATAATTAAGGCTATGGGGTTGTCACAGAAGCCGCGGTCATCACGTGAGTTGTGAATTTCAGGTCCGCTATAACCTGGACACGACTGCAGAAATATTCAATCAAGTGCTCTCGAAGTTGGACTATCAGTAAAGAGGAGCCCTGGCAACCACGAGCAATTGGTCTGTGCAGATACACGCAGACACAGAGATACTACCACGTTACAGACACGGAGATACACAGCGATACAGAAGCACAGATACCACACTCTATAGCTCGCCACACTTTACAGCTCACCACACTCCACAGCTCACCACACTCCACAGCTCACCACACTCCAAAGTTCACAACAACTTACCCCACTCAGCTCACCACACTCCACAGCTCACAACACTCCACAACTCACCACACTCCACAACTCACCACACTCCACAGCTCACCACACAATTCACCACACTTCACAGCTCACCACACCCCACCGCTCACCACACAACTCACCACACTCAACACACCACACTCCACAGCTCACCACACTCCACAGCTCACCACACTCCACAGCTCCCCAGACTCCAAAGCTCACCACACTCAACTCACCACACTCCCCACGCTATCGCTATGAGCCCCACATGCCGCTCACCACACTCATGGTATGAGTAAATTAAGTGAAGTTATTTCCTTTAGCTCATCGTCTGCTTGCAGCCCTAAGCCAGTGGTGGAAGTTCCACATTCCTGTGGCGGAGCCAAAGGCAGTACTTATTTCAGCTTTCCTGAGGGGATAATGGGCTAAGTTAACCACCATCCATGGACGTTAACTAGTAATCTTCCGATTAGCTCAACTGGCACTGGATTAGATTAGATGGGATCCCGGGGTTGGTAATATGCGCCACGGAGGCGAGATTTAACTCTCGCACCTGGCATACAGGATCCCGACCCTGACGCCTGCTGGATATTTGGAGTTTGCATGCCTCTCTCCCTGTGGTCGTGTGGATTTTTCTCCTGGTCCCTCCGGCTTTTCCCCCTCCACAATTAGAAACACTTCGTTTGAGCTATTTTGTGATAGCAGGTCACATCTGAAAACAAATGGCTATATTGCTCAGTTGGCCTTACCTGGTAAAATAAATAGTAGTTCATAGCTTTGGGAGGCCCTCTCTGGCAATTTCAATATCTTGTCTTTATTGTTTTACTACCACCAATGGTCATTACCAACACTGTTGTTATTTACCTTGGATATGTAATTTCTTTTTAACACGTAGGCTTTCGCGACCAATATTATTCATAATAAAGGTTTTTGGGTTAGATCGCGTTTATTTATAAATGTGTCGTAACCCTCCACCACCCGACACGGCCAATCAGCAAAAAAGTGTCACGTTGACAAAAGACAAATAATTCACTACTTTAGCCCACCGGTGTGTTGAAGAGTGAATCCACATTTACAGTTTGAGTACGACGTTTCGCTGGTAAATACATCCAGCATCATCGGGCAATTTGCCAGAATGGTAAAGCCCTCGCTTGCTCCCGGTTTTATATAGAGCAGCAGGGTGACGTCATCACTTAACTCATATCAGGTGCAGTGATTAGAGGCGGAGGGGGGGTATTGTAATTATATAATCGATTAGTAATCAGTCATTGGTTATGATTAGTAATGAGTTCTCTAATTAGTCTTTGCCAGTAATAATTAGTTTTACACACCACTGCAACATTGTCAAAATCAATTGAGTGTCCTTGTTGACAAGCATGTTCTGCCACTGCCGACAGTTGTGTTTGAGATAATTTAATATTTCTCTGATGTTCTTTTAGTCTTACACTGATGTTACGTCCCGTCTGCCCAATGTAGCAGCTGCCACATAAACAATTAATCCGATATACACCTTCTGTTGATAATTTAGGTAATGCTTCTTTAGTGCAAGATACTAGTTTTTGAATTTTGTGTACTGTACCAAATCTTACTGTAATGTTTTGCTTTTGCAAAACACGGGCTAATTTGTCAGTTACTCCTGAGATGTATGGAATTTTTATTGTTTTAACAATCTGGTCGCTTTCAGCAGTATTGCTTTGCGATCGTGATTTGGCATTCAGTGCTCTGTTAATTTGAGCATTATTGTAGCCATTCTGTCGTAGTGCGTCTTTAACGTGCTTAATCTCTCTCACTAGACTCTCACCATCTGACACTGTTTTAGCCCGATGTATGAGCGTCTTGATAAGAGAGGATTTCTGAGCTGGATGATGATGTGATTCTGCATTCAGATAGGCATCAGTGTGCGTTTGCTTTCTGTAAACGCTGTGTGTTATTTTACCGTTTAAGCCATGTCCAAGCAAAATATCTAGGAATGGGAGTGTGTTATTCACCTCCATTTCCATGGTGAACTGGATGGCCGGATTTTGTGCATTGAGATGATTTAGAAAATCATTAAGTGTATCTTTACCATGTGGCCAGACAACCAAAGTGTCATCCACATATCTAAACCAAAAGGATGGTTTTAATGTGCTCGAGGCAAGTGCTCTTATTTCAAAGTTTTCCATGTACAAATTTGCTATAGCAGGGGATAAAGGAGAACCCATTGCTGCTCCTTCCTTTTGTTTAAAGAAATCCCCTCTCCATAAGAAGCAAGTGTTATTTAAACAATGGCCAGCAAGTTTCGGAATATCTTTTGGTAAACCGGTATTCTTTACTAGTGTATCAAGTAATATAAAACCTTGTATATGTTTGGTCATTTTTGTTATCCAGTGCAGGATGAGGGCCTCACCGTGCCACGTGAGCTGCTGGGATTAGCTGCCCATACTTCAACGCACTAGTAGTCAACGTGGGTTAGTCGAGCCGAGAAGTAAAGAGCGATGTCATGAATTTCACTACACTGCCCTCTGCTTCCCCTACACGTAAGCCACTTACAAGAAACTGACATGCACATGGCCACCCATCCAGGCACTATCCAGGTTCAACCCCACTCAGCATTGATGAGATCTGTGCATTTTGGGCCATTTTATCAAAGGCTATACAGTAATGCATTAGAAGAGCTAAATGAAATGTTTTGGCCAATCCCTCATATAATGTCATACGGCATATTTACCTGTATATTATAGATGCTACTGTATTGCAATATATTTACCTGCACATTTTAGGCACAATTGTACAACACACGATTATGCCAAAAAAATATATCAGTTTGAAAATGTGGAAAACTATATTGTCTTGTTTTTATAGGTCTGGCAGCACTGAAGAAATAATATAACAAAAAAATCTAAACAGCGTGCATTTCAGGTGAACGGGACACATCTCCGGTTACCGCCGGTGTCAGGGAAAATCTGAAACCACCAGGACCCATTCACATCTGTAAACTAAGAGCATAGGGCATATGACCGTGCATGTATTCAATGTATTATAAGAAAAGCAGGGCTTTTCACAGACGAGCATTTCAGGCTTTAACCTGAACCAAAATAATCCCATTTCAGTGTGTCTGGCGAGACGACACTGTGCAGTTTGACATAACTCGCAAATGTCTTTATGCAGTGCCGTGGCTCATAGTGGTTTTTTTCTTTAAATGCGTTTTCTAAAAGTAAATATAAAGCGCATTTTTGTATTTTAAGACTGACCTTTCATGAATAAAACTTCCATCGATAACAATGTACGTGTATTCTAACAATTGCCAAACAATTTGTACCCTAAAACCGTACAAACATATTACATATGTGGGATATTAAACGGACAGTCGAAATTGTAATTGAGCAATAATACGTATTGTATTCATCCTGTGAAGCCTGGACTGAGCTCGACTGTTTTTTTTAATGACGGTTCGATTCCCAGCCTTGGCAAACCAGTGGTGTTCGATATCTGTGCAACCCCGATCCTCACTAACATTCACCGACCTGTACCGACCAACAAGATAAAGTATCGTCAAAAAAACCTCCACGGTCTACATGGCGTGGAGACGAAGCCTCCATCCAGGAGTGTAAGTACAGGGGGTCTGAACGATAAGCGTCATGTCGAACATGCCAAACGTTGACGCGCGTGTGGTCGTGGCAAGACAGGGCACGTGAGGCGTCTTGGGACACACGCCCAGTTGCCAAGTAAAATCTGCCACACACACACAGAACACTCCCTCAGATGGAGCTGTCCAGGCTAATCTCCGGAAAAAAATATTCACCCCCTGTCAGAGGTAGGGGGCAGTTGTCTGGGGATTTGGGGGGGGGTCCCAGGAAAATGTCATGAAAGATTAAGCCCTGGAAATGTCCATATAAAACCCAATGTACATGTACGGTTACGTTTTGCTAATCCACTGCTGGATGGTCTCCTCTCCACGCCGTGCGGGTCGTGGTAGGGGGGGGGGTGTATTTGACCATACTTCACCACACTCTTTGGTTCTATTCCGTAAAGTCACGTAGGTAAAAAATAAAACAACAAAAATCACGACGTTTCGGCCACAACACAAGTGGCCTTCATCAGGCGAAGGGACCGTACTGTCCACGTTAGTAAGTGCAGACTTGATGTTGTTTGTTATCAGCTACGTCCGGACGGGACTGGAACTCAGGTAGTCCACAAGGCAGTGGTCCACTCACGGCTGCATCACCACTCCCCCCCAGGCACGTGGCAATAGTAACAGTGATGATGGCCATGCCTCGGTTGGCATTAGATGCGAATGAAGTTCAACATTCATACGTAGGGCTGTCCCGTGCTGTCAAACCATACAGTAGTCCCCGCTCGCCCATTTAACCGTGCAGTCATGCATGGCGATGCATCTATGATGCCAGTTGCATCCAGTCTCAAACCTGCTGAGCTTCCGAGATCAGACGCATTCCGAGTTTATTTTCTCCAAAACCGGAAAACCATTATCACCATCATCCTCCCTTCCCCTCCAAGTTCCTAAACACGGTGTAACCTTTCTCAACTCGGGACGCGTACTGCACGTACAGGTGTGTCACGCAAGCTCGCATCCATTCTACAAAATACGAAGAGAGTGGCGATGTTTGTTGCCGGCCGCTCTGGTGTCGTTTTCGGGCCTCCTTGCGTGTGCCACACCGCGCTTGCCGACACCGCGGTCCTTTTAAATCGTCAACGGCAAGTCGGTGTGTCAAGTCGGTGTGCACGTTGATGAACGTAAATCCGTGCGAATTGTCAACGCTGCTGATACACACACACACGACAAAGATCCCCCGTGTAGCCTGTAACAGACTGAAGGGGCAAGTGCTGTTAGCGAGCAGCACCTATTGAAGGCCGGAATGGTACACGAGGGGGGGGGGTGTGGGTGGTCAGCACCACGCCCGGCCGCCTTTGTCTCCCCAGTGATGATGTTTACGCACCGCACCAGGTACTCATTTGAGGCCGTGAGCGGTAATCGAACTCTGGGTTCGTGGCGCAGCGTAGCGCTAACCGCTGCACCACCGCTCCTCGCACAGCACGCGCCCCGCAAGTCACCAAGAGTCGTCGAGAGGGTGACGATGACGACAGTGGCGGCGTCTTCGTCGCCTCGCCTCGTCACCCACCATCATCATCATCAGAGTTACACATCTGGGAAACGTTTTACTCACCAAGGGATTCAGACCGCTCGATCACCATCCTCCTCCTGTTTAACACGTAGGCTTTCGCGACCAATATTATTCATAATAACGGTTTTTGGGTTAGATCGCGTTTATTTATAAATGTGTCGTAACCCTCCACCACCCGACACGGCCAATCAGCAAAAAAAGTGTCACGTTGACAAAAGACAAATAATTCACTAATTTAGCCCACCGGTGTGTTGAAGAGTGAATCCACATTTACAGTTTGAGTACGACGTTTTGCTGGTAAATACATCCAGCATCATCGGGCAATTTGCCAGAATGGTAAAGCCCTCGCTTGCTCCCGGTTTTATATAGAGCAGCAGGGTGACGTCATCACTTAACTCATATCAGGTGCAGTGATTAGAGGCGGAGGGGGGGTATTGTAATTATATAATCGATTAGTAATCAGTCATTGGTTATGATTAGTAATGAGTTCTCTAATTAGTCTTTGCCAGTAATAATTAGTTTTACACACCACTGCAACATTGTCAAAATCAATTGAGTGTCCTTGTTGACAAGCATGTTCTGCCACTGCCGACAGTTGTGTTTGAGATAATTTAATATTTCTCTGATGTTCTTTTAGTCTTACACTGATGTTACGTCCCGTCTGCCCAATGTAGCAGCTGCCACATAAACAATTAATCCGATATACACCTTCTGTTGATAATTTAGGTAATGCTTCTTTAGTGCAAGATACTAGTTTTTGAATTTTGTGTACTGTACCAAATCTTACTGTAATGTTTTGCTTTTGCAAAACACGGGCTAATTTGTCAGTTACTCCTGAGATGTATGGAATTTTTATTGTTTTAACAATCTGGTCGCTTTCAGCAGTATTGCTTTGCGATCGTGATTTGGCATTCAGTGCTCTGTTAATTTGAGCATTATTGTAGCCATTCTGTCGTAGTGCGTCTTTAACGTGCTTAATCTCTCTCACTAGACTCACCATCTGACACTGTTTTAGCCCGATGTATGAGCGTCTTGATAAGAGAGGATTTCTGAGCTGGATGATGATGTGATTCTGCATTCAGATAGGCATCAGTGTGCGTTTGCTTTCTGTAAACGCTGTGTGTTATTTTACCGTTTAAGCCATGTCCAAGCAAAATATCTAGGAATGGGAGTGTGTTATTCACCTCCATTTCCATGGTGAACTGATGGCCGGATTTTGTGCATTGAGATGATTTAGAAAATCATTAAGTGTATCTTTACCATGTGGCCAGACAACCAAAGTGTCATCCACATATCTAAACCAAAAGGATGGTTTTAATGTGCTCGAGGCAAGTGCTCTTATTTCAACGTTTTCCATGTACAAATTTGCTATAGCAGGGGATAAAGGAGAACCCATTGCTGCTCCTTCCTTTTGTTTAAAGAAATCCCCTCTCCATAAGAAGTAAGTGTTATTTAAACAATGGCCAGCAAGTTTCGGAATATCTTTTGGTAAACCGGTATTCTTTACTAGTGTATCAAGTAATATAAAACCTTGTATATGTTTGGTAATTTTTGTTATCCAGTGCAGGATGAGGGCCTCACCGTGCCACGTGAGCTGCTGGGATTAGCTGCCCATACTTCAACGCACTAGTAGTCAACGTGGGTTAGTCGAGCCGAGAAGTAAAGAGCGATGTCATGAATTTCACTACACTGCCCTCTGCTTCCCCTACACGTAAGCCACTTACAAGAAACTGACATGCACATGGCCACCCATCCAGGCACTATCCAGGTTCAACCCCACTCAGCATTGATGAGATCTGTGCATTTTGGGCCATTTTATCAAAGGCTATACAGTAATGCATTAGAAGAGCTAAATGAAATGTTTTGGCCAATCCCTCATATAATGTCATACGGCATATTTACCTGTATATTATAGATGCTACTGTATTGCAATATATTTACCTGCACATTTTAGGCACAATTGTACAACACACGATTATGCCAAAAAAATATATATCAGTTTGAAAATGTGGAAAACTATATTGTCTTGTTTGTATAGGTCTGGCAGCACTGAAGAAATAATATAACAAAAAATCTAAACAGCGTGCATTTCAGGTGAACGGGACACATCTCCGGTTACCGCCGGTGTCAGGGAAAATCTGAAACCACCAGGACCCATTCACATCTGTAAACTAAGAGCATAGGGCATATGACCGTGCATGTATTCAATGTATTATAAGAAAAGCAGGGCTTTTCACAGACGAGCATTTCAGGCTTTAACCTGAACCAAAATAATCCCATTTCAGTGTGTCTGGCGAGACGACACTGTGCAGTTTGACATAACTCGCAAATGTCTTTATGCAGTGCCGTGGCTCATAGTGGTTTTTTTCTTTAAATGCGTTTTCTAAAAGTAAATATAAAGGGCATTTTTGTATTTTAAGACTGACCTTTCATGAATAAAACTTCCATCGATAACAATGTACGTGTATTCTAACAATTGCCAAACAATTTGTACCCTAAAACCGTACAAACATATTACATATGTGGGATATTAAACGAACAGTCGAAATTGTAATTGAGCAATAATACGTATTGTATTCATCCTGTGAAGCCTGGACTGAGCTCGACTGTTTTTTTTAATGACGGTTCGATTCCCAGCCTTGGCAAACCAGTGGTGTTCGATAACTGTGCAACCCCGATCCTCACTAACCTTCACCGACCTGTACCGACCAACAAGATAAAGTATCGTCAAAAAAACCTCCACGGTCTACATGGCGTGGAGACGAAGCCTCCATCCAGGAGTGTAAGTACAGGGGGTCTGAACGATAAGCGTCATGTCGAACATGCCAAACGTTGACGCGCGTGTGGTCGTGGCAAGACAGGGCACGTGAGGCGTCTTGGGACACACGCCCAGTTGCCAAGTAAAATCTGCCACACACACACAGAACACTCCCTCAGATGGAGCTGTCCAGGCTAAGCTCCGGAAAAAAATATCCACCCCCTGTCAGAGGTAGGGGGCAGTTGTCTGGGGATTTGGGGGGGTCCCAGGAAAATGTCATGAAAGATTAAGCCCTGGAAATGTCCATATAAAACCCAATGTACATGTACGGTTACGTTTTGCTAATCCACTGCTGGATGGTCTCCTCTCCACGCCGTGCGGGTCGTGGTAGGGGGGGGGGTGTATTTGACCATACTTCACCACACTCTTTGGTTCTATTCCGTAAAGTCACGTAGGTAAAAAATAAAACAACAAAAATCACGACGTTTCGGCCACAACACAAGTGGCCTTCATCAGGCGAAGGGACCGTACTGTCCACGTTAGTAAGTGCAGACTTGATGTTGTTTGTTATCAGCTACGTCCGGACGGGACTGGAACTCAGGTAGTCCACAAGGCAGTGGTCCACTCACGGCTGCATCACCACTCCCCCCCAGGCACGTGGCAAGAACACAGAAATAACAATAGTAACAGTGATGATGGCCATGCCTCGGTTGGCATTAGATGCGAATGAAGTTCAACATTCATACGTAGGGCTGTCCCGTGCTGTCAAACCATACAGTAGTCCCCGCTCGCCCATTTAACCGTGCAGTCATGCATGGCGATGCATCTATGATGCCAGTTGCATCCAGTCTCAAACCTGCTGAGCTTCCGAGATCAGACGCATTCCGAGTTTATTTTCTCCAAAACCGGAAAACCATTATCACCATCATCCTCCCTTCCCCTCCAAGTTCCTAAACACGGTGTAACCTTTCTCAACTCGGGACGCGTACTGCACGTACAGGTGTGTCACGCAAGCTCGCATCCATTCTACAAAATACGAAGAGAGTGGCGATGTTTGTTGCCGGCCGCTCTGGTGTCGTTTTCGGGCCTCCTTGCGTGTGCCACACCGCGCTTGCCGACACCGCGGTCCTTTTAAATCGTCAACGGCAAGTCGGTGTGTCAAGTCGGTGTGCACGTTGATGAACGTAAATCCGTGCGAATTGTCAACGCTGCTGATACACACACACACGACAAAGATCCCCCGTGTAGCCTGTAACAGACTGAAGGGGCAAGTGCTGTTAGCGAGCAGCACCTATTGAAGGCCGGAATGGTACACGAAGGGGGGGGGGGGGGTGTGGGTGGTCAGCACCACGCCCGGCCGCCTTTGTCTCCCCAGAGATGTTTACGCACCGCACCAGGTACTCATTTGAGGCCGTGAGCGGTAATCGAACTCTGGGTTCGTGGCGCAGCGTAGCGCTAACCGCTGCACCACCGCTCCTCGCACAGCACGCGCCCCGCAAGTCACCAAGAGTCGTCGAGAGGGTGACGATGACGACAGTGGCGGCGTCTTCGTCGCCTCGCCTCGTCACCCACCACCATCATCATCATCAGAGTTACACATCTGGGAAACGTTTTACTCACCAAGGGATTCAGACCGCTCGATCACCATCCTCCTCCTGTTTAACACGTAGGCTTTCGCGACCAATATTATTCATAATAACGGTTTTTGGGTTAGATCGCGTTTATTTATAAATGTGTCGTAACCCTCCACCACCCGACACAGCCAATCAGCAAAAAAAGGTGTCACGTTGACAAAAGACAAATAATTCACTACTTTAGCCCACCGGTGTGTTGAAGAGTGAATCCACATTTACAGTTTGAGTACGACGTTTCGCTGGTAAATACTTCCAGCATCATCGGGCAATTCGCCAGAATGGTAAAGCCCTCGCTTGCTCCCGGTTTTATATAGAGCAGCAGGGTGACGTCATCACTTAACTCATCAGGTGCAGAGATTAGAGGCGGAGGGGGGTATTGTAATTATATAATCGATTAGTAATCAGTCATTGGTTATGATTTGTAATGAGTTGTAGATTAGTAATTCTTTAAATCAAAATGTAATGTGTATTATTTAATAATACGCTTCCAGGCCGCACTAAGCCGGTAGCTGTCAGAGCGATTAAAGTTGTTCTTGTTCCTCTCAATTTCAATGGATTCTCTAATTAGTCTTTGCCAGTAATAATTAGTTTTACACACCACTGCAACATTGTCAAAATCAATTGAGTGTCCTTGTTGACAAGCATATTCTGCCACTGCCGAGAGTTGTGTTTGAGATAATTTAATATTTCTCTGATGTTCTTTTAGTCTTACACTGATGTTACGTCCCGTCTGCCCAATGTAGCAGCTGCCACATGAACAATTAATCCGATATACACCTTCTGTTGATAGTTTAGGTAATGCGTCTTTAGTGCAAGATACTAGTTTTTGAATTTTGTGTACTGTACCAAATCTTACTGTAATGTTTTGCTTTTGCAAAACGCGGGCTAATTTGTCAGTTATTCCTGAGATATATGGAATTTTTATTGTTTTAACAATCTGGTCGCTTTCAGCAGTATTGCTTTGCGATCGTGATTTGGCGTTCAGTGCTCTGTTAATTTGAGCATTATTGTAGCCATTCTGTCGTAGTGCGTCTTTAACGTGTTTAATCTCTCTCACTAGACTCTCACCATCTGACACTCAGTGAGTGTCAAACGTCGTACTCAAACTGTAAATGTGGATTCACTCTTCAACACACCGGTGGGCTAAAGTAGTGAATTATTTGTCTTTTGTCAACGTGACACTTTTTTGCTGATTGGCCGTGTCGGGTGGTGGAGGGTTACGACACATTTATAAATAAACGCGATCTAACCCAAAAACCGTTATTATGAACATCCTCCTGCTGCTGCTGCTGTCAAAGACGACTCTTTCGATCGCGATAACGCTGCCTATGATTTCCTTCGATTGATCGATGACGACGTCAACGACGATAATAACAATAATGGTTAATTAAAATCAGCAAGAAGTGAACTTTTTGAGTCTCCGGCTGAGAGTGAGTGGAGGCAGCGGGCGCGTTGTTTGGCTGAGCGCGACAGCGCGGGTTGCCGTGGCGACGAGACGCAGGGCACCCTCCTCCCCTCTCCGCCCTTACAGGGGGCCTCGAGCAGCCCCACCACCACTCAGCTCACCACACAGCTCACCACTCAGCTCACCACTCAGCTCACCACTCAGCGTACCACACTCCACAGCTCACCACTCAGCTCACCACTCAGCTCACCACTCAGCTCACCACTCAGCCCACCACTCAGCTCACCGCTCAGCTCACCACTCAGCTCACCACTCAGCTCACCACTCAGCTCACCACTCAGCTCACCACTCAGCGTACCACACTCCACAGCTCACCACTCAGCTCACCACTCAGCTCACCACTCAGCTCACCACTCAGCCCACCACTCAGCTCACCGCTCAGCTCACCACAGCTCACCACACAGGTCACCACTCAGCTCACCACTCAGCTCATCACTCAGCTCACCACACTCCACAGCTCACCACTCAGCTCACCACACTCCACAGCTCACCACTCAGCCCACCACACTCCACAGCTCACCAATCAGCTCATCACACTCCACAGCTCACCACACTAAGCTCACCACACTTCACAGCTCACCACTCAGCTCACCACATTCCACAGCTCACCACACTCCACATCTCACCACACTCCACTGCTCACCACACTCCACAGCTCACCACGCTCAGCAGGTTTAAGCCTGGATACTACTGGCATCATAGACTCAACACAATGCATGACTGCACGGTTAAATAGGCGAGCGGGGACCACTACTTTCGCACCTAATGCCATCCTGATCATGGCCATCATCACCATTGGGTAGACTAATGTCTTTCAGTGTTCTTAACACAATTTATAAACGTGCGTTTAGAGAATTTAGCTGCTACACATGTCCACGTGATCGGCCAATTTCTTGAACTATCATTCGTGATAGGTCGCTTCTGAAAAATACCTTTATAGCTCAGTTTGCTTCAATTACCTTTTATTGTTCACTTAATGCTTTCGTGATTGCAGGAATTCATATTCTTTGGGTCTTTCGGTAAAGTCACGTAGATAGGTTAAAAGAAAATAACAACAAATAACAACTACCACGTTTCGATCGCAACACAAGCGTTCGTCATCACGCTTGTGTTGCGATCGAAACGTCGTAGTTTTAATAATGTAATTTTTTGGTTATTTCCTTTGAACCTATCAACGTGACTTTCCCGAAAGACCCAAAGAATATCACCTTTAATTATTTTCACAACTTTATATCATCAAATATCAGAAGCAAAGCAGGCTTGAGCCTCGACCCTGGATCAGTGAGTGGTTTGCGCAGCCGATTGTTGATGTGTAAAGCTGCGTGGCCCTACCCGTTCACGCTGGCGGGACGTGTTGAAGAAGTCTCCTCCACACTGTACCCCAGCAGACATGACCTGCCCGTTCACTCAGTGGCGTTTACCATTCAAACTTTTGGGGCTGACAGAGGCGGGGTGAGGATCAACTGCTGCGCTGCGAGATCGAACTGGCAACCACCGCATTTGCCAGTCGAATGCGGGAACGAACAACACCACGGCAACATCATTCCAATGTGTGTGCGGAATTCCATCTTTATTTAGAAAGTATCAATTCTCTTTGTGAATGCGTATTAACGTTGTTCACTTGGCACCATTGTTGCGTGTTCAGTCTCCATTCACGGTCGTTGGTGACAAAGAGAACGAAAACGGAAGGGGTGCACACAATACTAGGATGATCTTGATTTTAAAAAATATGTAAATCAATGGGGCATTACTCTCTGGTTCTTTCGGTAAAGTCGCGTAGGTAGAAACAAAATAATAATAGATCACGACGTTTTGATCGCAACACAAGCGGCCGTTCTCAGGCGGAAAAAAACAGCGAGAGAGCTGTTACAACAAGGTGATGAAGGTTATTATGAAGGTTATAACCTTGTTGTAACAGCGAGAGAGCTGTTACAAGGTGATAAAGGTTATAACCTTGTTGTAACAGCGAGAGAGCTGTTACAACAAGGTGATAAAGGTTATAACCTTGTTGTAACAGCGAGAGAGCTGTTACAACCTTGTTTTAAGAGCTGTTACAACAAGGTTGAAACAGTGGAACTGCTCGTTCAGCAGTTCAACTGCTGGATTATTTTTGTCCTCCTAAGGATGACCGCTTGTGTTGCGATCGAAACGTTGTGATCTATTATTTTTATAATAATAGATCACAGACACTCGCCAGTGGAGTGGACAACCTCCCGTTGCCATGGCTACGGGGCGGCCCGTTGGGTTCCAACCGTGGACTGTCGTTACGAACCAGTGGGCCACGTGACCACCCCACGTGGTTGAACACGTGGGCCACAGTCGAGTCTTACGAGGAGGAGCAGTGCAGCCGCTCTCTGCTGTTGTGATCGCGATCGAACGGCAAAGATGGATGTGTCCAGATGCAACCCGTACCAAGTGATGCTCACGATGGCGTCTTTAGTCGGATTTGTCACTTGGCAAGGGGTGATGGAGCCGGCCATCTGGCTGCCACCCTCCATACTAAAGGTGAGCGATCACCTGGGGGTTAATTCCCTGATTGGATATCTCGATAACCTGGGTGGCAATGCTGCTAGTCTTGGAAATCCCGATGATCTTGGTGGCAATGTTGCTCCTCTTGGAAATCCCGATGATCTTGGTGGCAATGCTGCTCTTCTTGGAAATCCCGATGATCTTGGTGGCAATGCTGCTCTTCTTGGAAATCCCGATGATCTTGGTGGCAGTGCTGCTCTTCTTGGAAATCCCGATGATCTTGGTGGCAATGTTGCTCCTCTTGGAAATCCCGATGATCTTGGTGGCAATGCTGCAAGTCTTGGAAATCCCGATGATCTTGGTGGCAGTGCTGCTCCTCTTGGAAATCCCGATGATCTTGGTGGCAATGCCCCCATGGCATATGCCGACTTTGCTTCGACCGATTTTCCGAGCCAATCGATACCGGACAGCAACGAGAGAGAAGACGTCCCCGCCGAGCAGAGGCCGTGCGACATTCAACCACCGCCGGAGCCGCGAGAGCAGCACCGACATAGCCTCTTGTCGACCGTCATCTCCGTAATCAGCACGGGATTCAGTGCAGTGCAAGTGATCGCGTGGATTTGGGCACGCAAGGTACGTTCATCGCACCGCCGCACTACAACAGTCAAATAACACTTTAGCGTGGGGGTAGCGGTCAACTTTAAAATAAGTTAATATCAAATTTGTATACAGTAGATCGATCCCGGAGGGCATTTTGGTCGATTTGAGGCCGCCTCCCCCGCTACTCCCCTGCGCCCCCGCTACCCCCCCCACTACCCCCTCCGCTACCCCCCCACTACCCCTCACTACCCCCCCCCACTACCCCCTCTGCTACCCCCCCACTACCCCTCACTACCCCCCCCACTATCCCCACCGCTACCCCCCTCCGCTACCCCCCTCTGCTACCTCCCCTGCACACTCCCCCTCTACAACCACCACCACCCGAACCAACCCAACCCCGTTTTGGAGGCAGGTACGGGGGACCTGAACAGCGTCAGAATCTCTCTTGAGACTGGAGCAGTCCGATAAGCTATGAGGCTGTTTTAGTCTTTCACAGACGTCCAGTATGGGCGGGTCAGCAAGTTGTAGCGGCAAACAGAGCCGCGGGGCCTGCAGGAGAATGTGCGAGGCCTATAACAGGTCTCTATTCGGATGTTGCTGGCACGGCATCGGACAGGCGCATTAGCTAGTGAGCAGATGAGGCGACGTGACACATCGTGACTTAGTCGTTGTGTCCCTCTGGCCGCGGAGGGTGATGTGGGTGCGGACTGGGATGGTGGGGAGTTTTGGCCATACTTCACCTGGCTAGTCATTAGATCCGGTTCAGGGAGAGGGACGGACAGAGCGCATGCCCGGAGCTCCGTTTGTTTAAAATCATGGCCAGACGCGCAGCACGGCGTGATTCAGAAGTGTGCAGGGAAAGTTCGTTGTAAAGTGTTGCTCAGAGCAGTGTTGTGTAATTATTCAAGAAACACCTCTTACGTTTTATAATACGAGCAAATTAGGAATCAACGAGCTAGCATAAATAATGTTCGTACCTGTACGTCGAGTAATGTTTCTGAACTCCATTTGGAAATACGGAGCGTGAAGAGTTTTTTTTTGCATGCCAGAGATTCCACATCGTTAACGGGAGTGCGTGTGTGTGCCTCTTATTGTGCATCTTGGCTGTTGCTCTGAGAACAGAAGCCGCGTGATGGCGGCCTGAGCCCACAATTGGTGCGGAAGGCGTTTGTCTACAATTCCAAGGCCCGCTATTTCCAAAGGAGGAACCCGCGTGGGGTGAGTCGCAACACTGGGGGCGCACACAGCCGACAACACAACGCTCGTTGCTCGCGATCCACCGATGAGTCCCAGTGAGAAACGATCACGGGGAAACATTTATTATACTTCTTTTGTTCTTTCGGTAAAGTCACGTAGAATGAGAATAAAATAATAAATTGATGAAATAAAATAACACAATAATATTCTCACGACGTTTCGGCCCCACGGCTCTGTTTCCCGCTATGGCCGAAACGTCGTGAGAATATTATTGTGTTATTTTATTTTATCAATTTATTATTTTATTCTCATTCTACGTGATTTTACCGAAAGAACCAAAGAAGATGAATCATTGCAGTCACGAAAGCTTTAAATCGATATTTATTATACTTTTGATTTAAAGCTTTCGTGACTGCAGTAATTCATATTCTTAGCTCTTTCGGTAAAGTCACGTTGAAGGGAAACAATAAAATAATAAAAAATATATAAATATATTATTGTTTATATATTATATATTTTATTGTTTCCCTTCAACGTGACTTTATAAAATAATAAAATATATAGAAATATATATTATTGTTTATATATTATATATTTTATTGTTTTCCTTCAACGTGACTTTACCGAAAGAGCTAAGAACATGAATTACTGCAGTCACGAAAGCTTTAAATCAAAAGTATAATAAATTTCGATTTAGAGCTTTCGTGACTGCAATGATTCATCTTCTTTGGTTCTTTCGGTAAAGTCACGTAGAATGAGAATAAAATAATAAATTGATAAAATAAAATAACACAATAATATTCTCACGACGTTTCGGTCCCGCGGCTCTATTTCCCGCTATGGCCGAAACGTCGTGAGAATATTATTGTGTTATTTTATTTTATCAATTTATTATTTTATTCTCATTCTACGTGACTTACCGAAAGAACAAAAGAAGTATAATAAATGTTTCCCCGTGAATATATATAATATATTATTGTAATATATTATTGTTTAATATATAAACAATAATATATATTTATATATATTTTATTATTTTATAAAGTCACGTTGAAGGGAAACAATAAAATATGTAATATATAAACAATAATATATATACTTATATATATTTTATTATTTTATTGTTTCCCTTCAACGTGACTTTACCGAAAGAGCTAAGAATATTTATTATACTCTTCGGTTCTTTCGGTAAAGTCACGTAGGTAGAAAAATAATAGATCACGACGTTTCGATCGCAACACAAGCAATCGTCATCAGGTGGGACAACCACAGCAAGACCACCTGATGACGATTGCTTGTGTTGCGATCGAAACTTCGTGATCTATTGTTTTTCTACCTACGTGACTTTTACCGAAAGAACCGAAGAAAATGGATTCCTGCAGTCACGAACGCTTCAAATCAAGATTGAAACAAATATTGTTTGACTGGGTATTGCATTGTACATTCCTGCATCACACATTATACATCACACATTCTTGAAGATACAAGTTCGATTATCGTGATCTGAAACTGAAAAATGCTAATCAGATGCCATGCGTATAAATTTTGGGTTGGATTGGAAATTGAGCTGTGTACATATCTGTCCATTCCATCCCTAGATTCCTCCCCTATCCATAAATGGTTCTGCATTCACGTGAGCCTATTGTTACAGTTGTCATTGTGAAGCTGACGGTGATTCTGATCACAGTTCTGTAGTATAAATATACACAGGTCTGTGCGTAACTCCGAACGATTGCAGCAGCTGAAATAGAATGCGACTTTGTCCC
Source organism: Petromyzon marinus (assembly GCF_048934315.1). Classification (NCBI taxonomy): domain Eukaryota; kingdom Metazoa; phylum Chordata; class Hyperoartia; order Petromyzontiformes; family Petromyzontidae; genus Petromyzon; species Petromyzon marinus. The sequence continues at coordinate 440,607 of NW_027423402.1, read as the reverse complement.
GCGTGCAAACCCAGGTGATGGTTATCCGCACGCTTCTCGTCAGCAAGGAGGACGCTGGGAGGCCCCGCAAGATGAAAGACTTCGCTGGCAGCATGATGACCGGAAGAAGACGTGTCCAAGACGGCGGTGGCCCAGCGAAGACAACGAGCCCTTGGAGTCTTCCCAGCCTGCCAAGCTGGATTCGGCGGCAATAGCGAAATCGGGATAGAACTGTTATAAAACTGGGGGAAAAAAATATATATAATAATAATAACAAAAACATGTTCATTTATTAGCTACTACAATAAATATTTATTTCCGAAGAAAATCACTTGTGATATTTCTTCATGGTTGGTTCACTGCTTTATTTACACACCTGTGTTAAAATCCTATGGTTTACAATGTTTTTAAAAATAAAACTCATAATTAAGGCTATGGGGTTGTCACAGAAGCCGCGGTCATCACGTGAGTTGTGAATTTCAGGTCCGCTATAACCTGGACACGACTGCAGAAATATTCAATCAAGTGCTCTCGAAGTTGGACTAGCAGTAAAGAGGAGCCCTGGCAACCACGAGCAATTGATCTGTGCAGATACACGCAGACACAGAGATACTACCACGTTACAGACACGGAGATACACAGCGATACAGAAGCACAGATACCACACTCTATAGCTCACCACACTCTACAGCTCACCAGACTCCACAGCTCACCACACTCCACAGCTCACAACACAACTTACCACACTCAGCTCACCACATTCCACAGCTCACAACACTCCACAGGTCACCACACTCAGCTCACCACACTCCAAAGTTCACAACACAACTTACCACACTCCACAGCTCACCACACAACTCACCACACTTCACAGCTCACCACACAACTCACCACACTCCACAGCTCACCACACAACTCACCACACTTCACAGCTCACCACACAACTCACCACACTTCACAACTCAACACTCCACAGCTCACCACACCCCACCGCTCACCACACAACTCACCACACTCAACACACCACACTCCACAGCTCACCACGCTCCCCAGACTCCAAAGCTCACCACACTCAACTCACCACACTCCCCACGCTATCGCTATGAGCCCCACATGCCGCTCACCACACTCATGGTATGAGTAAATTAAGTGAAGTTATTTCCTTTAGCTCATCGTCTGCTTGCAGCCCTAAGCCAGTGGTGGAAGTTCCACATTCCTGTGGCGGAGCCAAAGGCAGTACTTATTTCAGCTTTCCTGAGGGGATAATGGGCTAAGTTAACCACCATCCATGGACGTTAACTAGTAATCTTCCGATTAGCTCAACTGGCACTGGATTAGATTAGATGGGATCCCGGGGTTGGTAATATGCACCACGGAGGTGAGATTTAACTCTCGCACCTGGCATACAGGATCCCGACCCTGACGCCTGCTGGATATTTGGAGTTTGCATGCCTCTCTCCCTGTGGTCGTGTGGATTTTTATCCTGGTCCCTCCGGTTTTCCCCCTCCACAATTAGAAACACTTCATTTGAGCTATTTTGTGATAGCAGGTCACATCTGAAAACAAATGGCTATATTGCTCAGTTGGCCTTACCTGGTAAAATAAATAGTAGTTCATAGCTTTGGGAGGCCCTCTCTGGCAATTTCAATATCTTGTCTTTATTGTTTTACTACCACCAATGGTCATTACCAACACTGTTGTTATTTACCTTGGATATGTAATTTCTCTTTAACACGTAGGCTTTCGCGACCAATATTCATAATAAAGGTTTTTGGGTTAGATCGCGTTTATTTATAAATGTGTCGTAACCCTCCACCACCCGACACGGCCAATCAGCAAAAAAAGTGTCACGTTGACAAAAGACAAATAATTCACTACTTTAGCCCACCGGTGTGTTGAAGAGTGAATCCACATTTACAGTTTCAGTACGACGTTTCGCTGGTAAATACATCCAACATCATCGGCAATTCGCCAGAATGGTAAAGCCCTCGCTTGCTCCCGGTTTTATATAGAACAGCAGGGTGACGTCATCACTTAACTCATATCAGGTGCAGTGATTAGAGGCGGAGGGGGGTATTGTAATTATAATCGATTAGTAATCAGTCATTGGTTATGATTAGTAATGAGTTGTAGATTACATTTTGATTAAAGAATTACTAATGTGTATTATTTAATAATACGCTTCCAGGCCGCACTAAACCTTTAGCTGTCAAAGCGATTAAAGTTATTCTTGTTCCTCTCAATTTCAATGGATTCTATAATTAGTCTTTGCCAGTAATAATTAGTTTTACACACCACTGCAACATTGTCAAAATCAATTGAGTGTCCTTGTTGACAAGCATGTTCTGCCACTGCCGGCAGTTGTGTTTGAGATAATTTAATATTTCTCTGATGTTCTTTTAGTCTTACACTGATGTTACGTCCCGTCTGCCCAATGTAGCAGCTGCCACATGAACAATTAATCCGATATACACCTTCTGTTGATAATTTAGGTAATGCGCCTTTAGTGCAAGATACTAGTTTTTGAATTTTGTGTACTGTACCAAATCTTACTGTAATGTTTTGCTTTTGCAAAACAAGGGCTAATTTGTCAGTTACTCCTGAGATGTATGGAATTTTTATTGTTTTAACAATCTGGTCGCTTTCAGCAGTATTGCTTTGCGATCGTGATTTGGCATTCAGTGCTCTGTTAATTTGAGCATTATTGTAGCCATTCTGTCGTAGTGCGTCTTTAACGTGCTTAATCTCTCTCACTAGACTCTCACCATCTGACACTGTTTTAGCCCGATGTATGAGCGTCTTGATAAGAGAGGATTTCTGAGCTGGATGATGATGTGATTCTGCATTCAGATAGGCATCAGTGTGCGTTTGCTTTCTGTAAACGCTGCGTGTTATTTTACCGTTTAAGCCATGTCCAAGCAAAATATCTAGGAATGGGAGTGTGTTATTCACCTCCATTTCCATGGTGAAATGGATAGCCGGGTTTTGTGCATTGAGATTATTTAGAAAATCATTAAGTGTATCTTTACCATGTGGCCAGACAACCAAAGTGTCATCCACATATCTAAACCAAAAGGATGGTTTTAATGTGCTCGAGGCAAGTGCTCTTATTTCAAAGTTTTCCATGTACAAATTTGCTATAGCAGGGGATAAAGGAGAACCCATTGCTGCTCCTTCCTTTTGTTTAAAGAAATCCCCTCTCCATAAGAAGTGTTATTTAAACAATGGCCAGCAAGTTTCGGAATATCTTTTGGTAAACCGGTATTCTTTACTAGTGTATCAAGTAATATAAAACCTTGTATATGTTTGGTCATTTTTGTTATCCAGTGCAGGATGAGGGCCTCACCGTGCCACGTGAGCTGCTGGGATTAGCTGCCCATACTTCAACGCACTAGTAGTCAACGTGGGTTAGTCGAGCCGAGAAGTAAAGAGCGATGTCATGAATTTCACTACACTGCCCTCTGCTTCCCCTACACGTAAGCCACTTACAAGAAACTGACATGCACATGGCCACCCATCCAGGCACTATCCAGGTTCAACCCCACTCAGCATTGATGAGATCTGTGCATTTTGGGCCATTTTATCAAAGGCTATACAGTAATGCATTAGAAGAGCTAAATGAAATGTTTTGGCCAATCCCTCATATAATGTCATACGGCATATTTACCTGTATATTATAGATGCTACTGTATTGCAATATATTTACCTGCACATTTTAGGCACAATTGTACAACACACGATTATGCCAAAAAAAATATATATCAGTTTGAAAATGTGGAAAACTATATTGTCTTGTTTGTATAGGTCTGGCAGCACTGAAGAAATAATATAACAAAAAATCTAAACAGCGTGCATTTCAGGTGAACGGGACACATCTCCGGTTACCGCCGGTGTCAGGGAAAATCTGAAACCACCAGGACCCATTCACATCTGTAAACTAAGAGCATAGGGCATATGACCGTGCATGTATTCAATGTATTATAAGAAAAGCAGGGCTTTTCACAGACGAGCATTTCAGGCTTTAACCTGAACCAAAATAATCCCATTTCAGTGTGTCTGGCGAGACGACACTGTGCAGTTTGACATAACTCGCAAATGTCTTTATGCAGTGCCGTGGCTCATAGTGGTTTTTTTCTTTAAATGCGTTTTCTAAAAGTAAATATAAAGGGCATTTTTGTATTTTAAGACTGACCTTTCATGAATAAAACTTCCATCGATAACAATGTACGTGTATTCTAACAATTGCCAAACAATTTGTACCCTAAAACCGTACAAACATATTACATATGTGGGATATTAAACGGACAGTCGAAATTGTAATTGAGCAATAATACGTATTGTATTCATCCTGTGAAGCCTGGACTGAGCTCGACTGTTTTTTTTAATGACGGTTCGATTCCCAGCCTTGGCAAACCAGTGGTGTTCGATAACTGTGCAACCCCGATCCTCACTAACCTTCACCGACCTGTACCGACCAACAAGATAAAGTATCGTCAAAAAAACCTCCACGGTCTACATGGCGTGGAGACGAAGCCTCCATCCAGGAGTGTAAGTACAGGGGGTCTGAACGATAAGCGTCATGTCGAACATGCCAAACGTTGACGCGCGTGTGGTTGTGGCAAGACAGGGCACGTGAGGCGTCTTGGGACACACGCCCAGTTGCCAAGTAAAATCTGCCACACACACAGAACACTCCCTCAGATGGAGCTGTCCAGGCTAAGCTCCGGAAAAAAATATTCACCCCCTGTCAGAGGTAGGGGGCAGTTGTCTGGGGATTTGGGGGGGGGTCCCAGGAAAATGTCATGAAAGATTAAGCCCTGGAAATGTCCATATAAAACCCAATGTACATGTACGGTTACGTTTTGCTAATCCACTGCTGGATGGTCTCCTCTCCACGCCGTGCGGGTCGTGGTAGGGGGGGGTGTATTTGACCATACTTCACCACACTCTTTGGTTATATTCCGTAAAGTCACGTAGGTAAAAAATAAAACAACAAAAATCACGACGTTTCGGCCACAACACAAGTGGCCTTCATCAGGCGAAGGGACCGTACTGTCCACGTTAGTAAGTGCAGACTTGATGTTGTTTGTTATCAGCTACGTCCGGACGGGACTGGAACTCAGGTAGTCCACAAGGCAGTGGTCCACTCACGGCTGCATCACCACTCCCCCCCAGGCACGTGGCAAGAACACAGAAATAACAATAGTAACAGTGATGATGGCCATGCCTCGGTTGGCATTAGATGCGAATGAAGTTCAACATTCATACGTAGGGCTGTCCCGTGCTGTCAAACCATACAGTAGTCCCCGCTCGCCCATTTAACCGTGCAGTCATGCATGGCGATGAGTCTATGATGCCAGTAGTATCCAGGCTCACCCTGCTGAGCTTCCGAGATCAGACGCATTCCGAGTTTCTCCAAAACCGGAAAACCATTATCACCATCATCCTCCCTTCCCCTCCAAGTTCCTAAACACGGTGTAACCTTTCTCAACTCGGGACGCGTACTGCACGTACAGGTAGGTGTGTATCACGCAAGCTCGCATCCATTCTACAAAATACGAAGAGAGTGGCGATGTTTGTTGCCGGCCGCTCTGGTGTCGTTTTCGGGCCTCCTTGCGTGTGCCACACCGCGCTCGCCGACACCGCGGTCCTTTTAAATCATCAACGGCAAGTCGGTGTGTCAAGTCGGTGTGCACGTTGATGAACGTAAATCCGTGCGAATTGTCAACGCTGCTGATACACACACAAGACAAAGATCCCCCGTGTAGCCTGTAACAGACTGAAGGGGCAAGTGCTGTTAGCGAGCAGCACCTATTGAAGGCCGGAATGGTGCACGAGGGGGGGGGGTGTGGGTGGTCAGCACCACGCCCGGCCGCCTTTGTATCCCCAGTGACGATGTTTACGCACCGCACCAGGTACTCATTTGAGGCCGTGAGCGGTAATCGAACTCTGGGTTCGTGGCGCAGCGTAGCGCTAACCGCTGCACCACCGCTCCTCGCACAGCACGCGCCCCGCAAGTCACCAAGAGTCGTCGAGAGGGTGACGATGACGACAGTGGCGGCGTCTTCGTCGCCTCGCCTCGTCACCCACCACCACCATCATCATCAGAGTTACACATCTGGGAAACGTTTTACTCACCAAGGGATTCAGACCGCTCGATCACCATCCTCCTGTTTAACACGTAGGCTTTCGCGACCAATATTATTCATAATAACGGTTTTTGGGTTAGATCGCGTTTATTTATAAATGTGTCGTAACCCTCCACCACCCGACACGGCCAATCAGCAAAAAAAGGTGTCACGTTGACAAAAGACAAATAATTCACTACTTTAGCCCACCGGTGTGTTGAAGAGTGAATGCACATTTACAGTTTGAGTACGACGTTTCGCTGGTAAATACTTCCAGCATCATCGGGCAATTCGCCAGAATGGTAAAGCCCTCGCTTGCTCCCGGTTTTATATAGAGCAGCAGGGTGACGTCATCACTTAACTCATATCAGGTGCAGACATTAGAGGCGGAGGGGGGTATTGTAATTATATAATCGATTAGTAATCAGTCATTGGTTATGATTAGTAATGAGTTGTAGATTAGTAATTCTTTAAATCAAAATGTAATGTGCATTATTTAATAATACGCTTCCAGGCCGCACTAAGCCGGTAGCTGTCAGAGCGATTAAAGTTGTTCTTGTTCCTCTCAATTTCAATGGATTCTCTAATTAGTCTTTGCCAGTAATAATTAGTTTTACACACCACTGCAACATTGTCAAAATCAATTGAGTGTCCTTGTTGACAAGCATGTTCTGCCACTGCCGACAGTTGTGTTTGAGATAATTTAATATTTCTCTGATGTTCTTTTAGTCTTACACTGATGTTACGTCCCGTCTGCCCAATGTAGCAGCTGCCACATGAACAATTAATCCGATATACACCTTCTGTTGATAGTTTAGGTAATGCGTCTTTAGTGCAAGATACAATTTTTTGAATTTTGTGTACTGTAATGTTTTGCTTTTGCAAAACGCGGGCTAATTTGTCAGTTATTCCTGAGATATATGGAATTTTTATTGTTTTAACAATCTGGTCGCTTTCAGCAGTATTGCTTTGCGATCGTGATTTGGCATTCAGTGCTCTGTTAATTTGAGCATTATTGTAGCCATTCTGTCGTAGTGCGTCTTTAACGTGTTTAATCTCTCTCACTAGACTCTCACCATCTGACACTCAGTGAGTGTCAAACGTCGTACTCAAACTGTAAATGTGGATTCACTCTTCAACACACCGGTGGGCTAAAGTAGTGAATTATTTGTCTTTTGTCAACGTGACACTTTTTTGCTGATTGGCCGTGTCGGGTGGTGGAGGGTTACGACACATTTATAAATAAACGCGATCTAACCCAAAAACCGTTATTATGAACATCCTCCTGCTGCTGCTGCTGCTGTCAAAGACGACTCTTTCGATCGCGATAACGCTGCCTATGATTTCCTTCGATTGATCGATGACGACGTCAACGACGATAATAACAATAATGGTTAATTAAAAACAGCAAGAAGTGAACTTTTTGAGTCTCCGGCTGAGAGTGAGTGGAGGCAGCGGGCGCGTTGTTTGGCTGAGCGCGACAGCGCGGGTTGCCGTGGCGACGAGACGCAGGGCACCCTCCTCCCCTCTCCGCCCTTACAGGGGGCCTCGAGCAGCCCCACCACCACTCAGCTCACCACTCAGCTCACCACTCAGCTCACCACTCAGCTCACCACTCAGCTCACCACTCAGCTTACCACACTCCACAGCTCACCACTCAGCTCACCACTCAGCTCACCACTCAGCCCACCACTCAGCTCACCGCTCAGCTCACCACAGCTCACCACACAGGTCACCACTCAGCTCACCACTCAGCTCATCACTCAGCTCACCACACTCCACAGCTCACCACTCAGCTCACCACACTCCACAGCTCACCACTCAGCCCACCACACTCCACAGCTCACCACTCAGCTCATCACACTCCACAGCTCACCACACTAAGCTCACCACACTTCACAGCTCACCTCTCAGCTCACCACATTCCACAGCTCACCACACTCCACAGCTCACCACACTCCACTGCTCACCACACTCCACAGCTCACCACGCTCAGCAGGTTTAAGCCTGGATACTACTGGCATCATAGACTCAACACAATGCATGACTGCACGGTTAAATAGGCGAGCGGGGACCACTACTTTCGCACCTAATGCCATCCTGATCATGGCCATCATCACCATTGGGTAGACTAATGTCTTTCAGTGTTCTTAACACAATTTATAAACGTGCGTTTAGAGAATTTAGCTGCTACACATGTCCACGTGATCGGCCACTTTCTTGGACTTTCATTCGTGATAGTCAGGTCGCTTCTGAAAAATACCTTTATAGCTCAGTTTGTTTCAATTACCTTTTATTGTTCACTTAATGCTTTCGTGACTGCAGGAATTCATATTCTTTGGGTCTTTCGGTAAAGTCACGGAGATAGGTTAAAAGAAAATAACAACAAATAACAACTACCACGTTTCGATCGCAACACAAGCGTTCGTCATCACGCTTGTGTTGCGATCGAAACGTCGTAGTTTTAATAATGTAAATTTTTGGTTATTTCCTTTGAACCTATCAACGTGACTTTCCCGATAGACCCAAAGAATATCACCTTTAATTATTTTCACAACTTTATATCATCAAATATCAGAAGCAAAGCAGGCTTGAGCCTCGACCCTGGATCAGTGAGTGGTTTGCGCAGCCGATTGTTGATGTGTAAAGCTGCGTGGCCCTACCCGTTCACGCTGGCGGGACGTGTTGAAGAAGTCTCCTCCACACTGTACCCCAGCAGACATGACCTGCCCGTTCACTCAGTGGCGTTTACCATTCAAACTTTTGGGGCTGACAGAGGCGGGGTGAGGATCAACTGCTGCGCTGCGAGATCGAACTGGCAACCACCGCATTTGCCAGTCGAATGCGGGAACGAACAACACCACGGCAACATCATTCCAATGTGTGTGCGGAATTCCATCTTTATTGAGAAAGTATCAATTCTCTTTGTGAATGCGTATTAACGTTGTTCACTTTGCACCATTGTTGCGTGTTCAGTCTCCATTCACGGTCGTTGGTGACAAAGAGAACGAAAACGGAATGGGTGCACACACAATACTAGGATGATCTTGATTTAAAAAAATATGTAAATCAATGGGGCATTACTCTCTGGTTCTTTCGGTAAAGTCGCGTAGGTAGAAACAAAATAATAATAATAGATCACGACGTTTCGATCGCAACACAAGCGGCCGTTCTCAGGCGGAAAAAAACAGCGAGAGAGCTGTTACAACAAGGTGATAAAGGTTATAACCTTGTTGTAACAGCGAGAGAGCTGTTACAACAAGGTGATAAAGGTTATAACCTTGTTGTAACAGCGAGAGAGCTGTTACAACCTTGTTTTAAGAGCTGTTACAACAAGGTTGAAACAGTGGAACTGCTCGTTCAGCAGTTCAACTGCTGGATTATTTTTTCCTCCTAAGGATGACCGCTTGTGTTGCGATCGAAACGTTGTGATCTATTATTATTTTTATAATAATAGATCACAGACACTCGCCAGTGGAGTGGACAACCTCCCGTTGCCATGGCTACGGGGCGGCCCGTTGGGTTCCAACCGTGGACTGTCGTTACGAACCAGTGGGCCACGTGACCACCCCACGTGGTTGAACACGTGGGCCACAGTCGAGTCTTACGAGGAGGAGCAGTGCAGCCGCTCTCTGCTGTTGTGATCGCGATCGAACGGCAAAGATGGATGTGTCCAGATGCAACCCGTACCAAGTGATGCTCACGATGGCGTCTTTAGTCGGATTTGTCACTTGGCAAGGGGTGATGGAGCCGGCCATCTGGCTGCCACCCTCCATACTAAAGGTGAGCGATCACCTGGGGGTTAATTCCCTGATTGGATATCTCGATAACCTGGGTGGCAATGCTGCTAGTCTTGGAAATCCCGATGATCTTGGTGGCAATGCTGCTCTTCTTGGAAATCCCGATGATCTTGGTGGCAGTGCTGCTCTTCTTGGAAATCCCGATGATCTTGGTGGCAATGCTGCTCCTCTTGGAAATCCCGATGATCTTGGTGGCAATGCCCCCATGGCATATGCCGACTTTGCTTCGACCGATTTTCCGAGCCAATCGATACCGGACAGCAACGAGAGAGAAGACGTCCCCGCCGAGCAGAGGCCGTGCGACATTCAACCACCGCCGGAGCCGCGAGAGCAGCACCGACATAGCCTCTTGTCGACCGTCATCTCCGCAATCAGCACGGGATTCAGTGCAGTGCAAGTGATCGCGTGGATTTGGGCACGCAAGGTACGTTCATCGCACCGCCGCACTACAACAGTCAAATAACACTTTAGCGTGGGGGTAGCGGTCAACTTTAAAATAAGTTAATATCAAATTTGTATACAGTAGATCGATCCCGGAGGGCATTTTGGTCGATTTGAGGCCGCCTCCCCCGCTACTCCCCTGCGCCCCCACTACCCCCCCCCCACTACCCTCTCTGCTACCCCCCACTACCCCTCACTACCCCCCCCCCACTTTCCCCTCCGCTACCCCCCTCCGCTACCCCCCTCCGCTGCCCCCCTCCGCTACCTCCCCTGCACACTCCCCCTCTACAACCACCACCACCCGAACCAACCCAACCCCGTTTTGGAGGCAGGTACGGGGGACCTGAACAGCGTCAGAATCTCTCTTGAGACTGGAGCAGTCCGATAAGCTATGAGGCTGTTTTAGTCTTTCACAGACGTCCAGTATGGGCGGGTCAGCAAGTTGTAGCGGCAAACAGAGCCGCGGGGCCTGCAGGAGAATGTGCGAGGCCTATAACAGGTCTCTATTCGGATGTTGCTGGCACGGCATCGGACAGGCGCATTAGCTAGTGAGCAGATGAGGCGACGTGACACATCGTGACTTAGTCGTTGTGTCCCTCTGGCCGCGGAGGGTGATGTGGGTGCGGACTGGGATGGTGGGGAGTTTTGGCCATACTTCACCTGGCTAGTCATTAGATCCGGTTCAGGGAGAGGGACGGACAGAGCGCATGCCCGGAGCTCCGTTTGTTTAAAATCATGGCCAGACGCGCAGCACGGCGTGATTCAGAAGTGTGCAGGGAAAGTTCGTTGTAAAGTGTTGCTCAGAGCAGTGTTGTGTAATTATTCAAGAAACACCTCTTACGTTTTATAATACGAGCAAATTAGGAATCAACGAGCTAGCATAAATAATGTTCGTACCTGTACGTCGAGTAATGTTTCTGAACTCCATTTGGAAATACGGCGAGTGAAGAGTTTTTTTTTGCATGCCAGAGATTCCACATCGTTAATGGGAGTGCGTGTGTGTGCCTCTTATTGTGCATCTTGGCTGTTGCTCTGAGAACAGAAGCCGCGTGATGGCGGCCTGAGCCCACAATTGGTGCGGAAGGCGTTTGTCAACAATTCCAAGGCCCGCTATTTCCAAAGGAGGAACCCGCGTGGGGTGAGTCGCAACACTGGGGGCGCACACAGCCGACAACACAACGCTCGTTGCTCGCGATCCACCGATGAGTCCCAGTGAGAAACGATCACGGGGAAACATTTATTATACTTCTTTTGTTCTTTCGGTAAAGTCAAGTAGAATGAGAATAAAATAATAAATTGATGAAATAAAATAACACAATAATATTCTCACGACGTTTCGGCCATAGCGGGAAACAGAGCCGTGGGGCCGAAACGTCGTGAGAATATTTTTGTGTTATTTTATTTTATCAATTTATTATTTTATTCTCATTCTACGTGACTTTACCGAAAGAACCAAAGAAGATGAATCATTGCAGTCACGAAAGCTTTAAATCGAAATTTATTATACTTTTGATTTAAAGCTTTCGTGACTGCAGTAATTCATATTCTTAGCTCTTTCGGTAAAGTCACGTTGAAGGGAAACAATAAAATATATAATATATAAACAATAATATATATTTCTATATATTTTATTATTTTATAAAGTCACGTTGAAGGGAAACAATAAAATATATAATATATAAACAATAATATATTTAAACAATAATATATTTCTATATATTTATATATTATATATTTTATTGTTTCCCTTCAACGTGACTTTACCGAAAGAGCTAAGCATATGAATTACTGCAGTCACGAAAGCTTTAAATCAAAAGTATAATAAATTTCGATTTAAAGCTTTCGTGACTGCAATGATTCATCTTCTTTGGTTATTTTGGTAAAGTCACGTAGAATGAGAATAAAATAATAAATTGATAAAATAAAATAACACAATAATATTCTCACGACGTTTCGGCCCCGTGGCTCTGTTTCCCGCTATGGCCGAAACGTCGTGAGAATATTATTGTGTTATTTTATTTTATCAATTTATTATTTTATTCTCATTCTATGTGACTTTACCGAAAGAACAAAAGAAGTATAATAAATGTTTCCCCGTGAATATATATAATATATTATTGTTTAATATATAAACAATAATATATATTTCTATATATTTTATTATTTTATAAAGTCACGTTGAAGGGAAACAATAAAATATATAATATATAAACAATAATATATATTTTATTATTTTATAAAGTCACGTTGAAGGGAAACAATAAAATATATAATATATAAACAACAATATATTTTTCGATTTAACGCTTTCGTGACTGCAATGATTCATCTTCTTTGGTTCTTTCGGTAAAGTCACGTAGAATGAGAATACAATAATAAATTGCTAAAGTTGAGGGTAAGAATCCACCCATTTTTTCGCCATATAGCATTGTGATATATAACGACTTATTGTTGGTAGCTTAGCTGATTGGAGAATATAGAGTTTATTGATAACATTAAGGTAATTTATATTTTAGTTTTTATTGGTTCACTATATAGTACTGTGAATAGCTCAGATGTGTAGGCCTTGACTTCAACATAGTCATTTCTGTGACCAGTCACTAGCTAATCACTCAGTTATTTCAATGCTAAATTCGCCTAGTTATTTCAATGCTAAATTCTCCTGTTTGATTTGTACTAAGTGCCTCGGTGAATGTGTATGGTCTGACTTTAACGTAGCTATTTCTGTGAGCAGTTACAAGCTAATCACTCAGCTATTTCAATGCTAAATTCTATGCTAATTCCATTGTCAAGGGGTGCCTCTGCGGATGTGTATGCTTTAACTTTTAACATAACTATTTCTGTGACCAGTCACAAGCTAATCATTCAGCCATTTCAATGCTAAATTATATGCTAATTCCTTTGTCAAGGCGCTTTGTTCCTCACACAGCTTAAAAGCCGTAATCTGAACGTGGCTCTTTCACTCCAGCGCTGTCCTACCAGACAGTCTCGTCCCTTCACCTGATGAAGGCCGCTTGTGTTGTGGCCGAAACGTCGTGAAAATATTATTGTGTTATTTTATTTTATCAATTTATTATTTTATTCTCATTCTACGTGACTTTATCGAAAGAACCAAAGAAGAACAATATATTTATATATATTTTATTATTTTCTTGTTTCCCTTCAACGTAACTTTACCGAAAGAGCTAAGAATATTTATTATACTCTTTGGTTCTTTCGGTAAAGTCACGTAGGTAGAAAAATAATAGACCACGACGTTTCGATCGCAACACAAGCAATCGTCATCAGGTGGGACAACCACAGCAAGACCACCTGATGACGATTGCTTGTGTTGCGATCGAAACTTCGTGATCTATTGTTTTTCTACCTACGTGACTTTTACCGAAAGAACCAAAGAAAATGGATTCCTGCAGTCACGAAAGCTTCAAATCAAGATTGAAACAAATATTGTTTGACTGGGTATTGCATTGTACATTCCTGCATCATACATTATACATCACACATTCTTGAAGATATGCCATGCGTATAAATTTTGGGTTGGATTGGAAATTGAGCTGTGTACATATCTGTCCATTCCATCCCTGGATTCCTCCCCTATCCATAAATGGTTCTGCATTCACGTGAGCCTATTGTTACAGTTGTCATTGTGAAGCTGACGGTGATTCTGATCACAGTTCTGTAGTAGAAATATACACAGGTCTGTGCGTAACTCCGTACGATTGCAGCAGCTGAAATAGAACGCGACTTTGTCCCGCGTGCAAACCCAGGTGATGGTTATCCGCACGCTTCTCGTCAGCAAGGAGGACGCTGGGAGGCCCCGCAAGATGAAAGACTTCGCTGGCAGCGTGATGACCGGAAGAAGACGTGTCCAAGACGGCGGTGGCCCAGCGAAGACAACGAGCCCTTGGAGTCTTCCCAGCCTGCCAAGCTGGATTCGGCGGCAATAGCGAAATCGGGATAGAACTGTTATAAAACTGGGGGAAAAAAAAATAATAATAACAAAAACATGTTCATTTATTATCTACTACAATAAATATTTATTTCCGAAGAAAATCACTTGTGATATTTCTTCTTGGTTGGTTCACTGCTTTATTTACACACCTGTGTTAAAATCCTATGGTTTACAATGTTTTTAAAAATAAAACTCATAATTAAGGCTATGGGGTTGTCACAGAAGCCGCGGTCATCACGTGAGTTGTGAATTTCAGGTCCGCTATAACCTGGACACGACTGCAGAAATATTCAATCAAGCGCTCTCGAAGTTGGACTATCAGTAAAGAGGAGCCCTGGCAACCACGAGCAATTGGTCTGTGCAGATACACGCAGACACAGAGATACTACCACGTTACAGACACGGAGATACACAGCGATACAGAAGCACAGATACCACACTCTATAGCTCGCCACACTTTACAGCTCACCACACTCCACAGCTCACCACACTCCACAGCTCACCACACTCCAAAGTTCACAACAACTTACCACACTCAGCTCACCACACTCCACAGCTCACAACACTCCACAACTCACCACACTCCACAGCTCACCACTCTTAGCTCACCACACTCCACAGCTCACCACACAACTCACCACACTTCACAGCTCACCACACAACTCACCACACTTCACAACTCAACACTCCACAGCTCACCACACCCCACCGCTCACCACACAACTCACCACACTCAACACACCACACTCCACAGCTCACCACACTCCACAGCTCCCCAGACTCCAAAGCTCACCACACTCAACTCACCACACTCCCCACGCTATCGCTATGAGCCCCACATGCCGCTCACCTCACCTCACCGCTCACCTCACCGCCCACCTCACCTCACCGCTCACCTCACCGCCCACCTCACCTCACCGCTCACCTCACCGCTGACCTCACCTCACCGCTCACCTCACCGCTCACTAAACCTCTCAATTTCAATGGATTCTCTAATTAGTCTTTGCCAGTAATAATTAGTTTTACACACCACTGCAACATTGTCAAAATCAATTGAGTGTCCTTGTTGACAAGCATGTTCTGCCACTGCCGGCAGTTGTGTTTGAGATAATTTAATATTTCTCTGATGTTCTTTTAGTCTTACACTGATGTTACGTCCCGTCTGCCCAATGTAGCAGCTGCCACATAAACAATTAATCCGATAGACACCTTCTGTTGATAATTTAGGTAATGCGCCTTTAGTGCAAGATACTAGTTTTTGAATTTTGTGTACTGTACCAAATCTTACTGTAATGTTTTGCTTTTGCAAAACAAGGGCTAATTTGTCAGTTACTCCTGAGATGTATGGAATTTTTATTGTTTTAACAATCTGGTCGCTTTCAGCAGTATTGCTTTGCGATCGTGATTTGGCATTCAGTGCTCTGTTAATTTGAGCATTATTGTAGCCATTCTGTCGTAGTGCGTCTTTAACGTGCTTAATCTCTCTCACTAGACTCTCACCATCTGACACTGTTTTAGCCCGATGTATGAGCGTCTTGATAAGAGAGGATTTCTGAGCTGGATGATGATGTGATTCTGCATTCAGATAGGCATCAGTGTGCGTTTGCTTTCTGTAAACGCTGTGTGTTATTTTACCGTTTAAGCCATGTCCAAGCAAAATATCTAGGAATGGGAGTGTGTTATTCACCTCCATTTCCATGGTGAAATGGATAGCCGGGTTTTGTGCATTGAGATTATTTAGAAAATCATTAAGTGTATCTTTACCATGTGGCCAGACAACCAAAGTGTCATCCACATATCTAAACCAAAAGGATGGTTTTAATGTGCTCGAGGCAAGTGCTCTTATTTCAAAGTTTTCCATGTACAAATTTGCTATAGCAGGGGATAAAGGAGAACCCATTGCTGCTCCTTCCTTTTGTTTAAAGAAATCCCCTCTCCATAAGAAGTAAGTGTTATTTAAACAATGGCCAGCAAGTTTCGGAATATCTTTTGGTAAACCGGTATTCTTTACTAGTGTATCAAGTAATATAAAACCTTGTATATGTTTGGTCATTTTTGTTATCCAGTGCAGGATGAGGGCCTCACCGTGCCACGTGAGCTGCTGGGATTAGCTGCCCATACTTCAACGCACTAGTAGTCAACGTGGGTTAGTCGAGCCGAGAAGTAAAGAGCGATGTCATGAATTTCACTACACTGCCCTCTGCTTCCCCTACACGTAAGCCACTTACAAGAAACTGACATGCACATGGCCACCCATCCAGGCACTATCCAGGTTCAACCCCACTCAGCATTGATGAGATCTGTGCATTTTGGGCCATTTTATCAAAGGCTATACAGTAATGCATTAGAAGAGCTAAATGAAATGTTTTGGCCAATCCCTCATATAATGTCATACGGCATATTTACCTGTATATTATAGATGCTACTGTATTGCAATATATTTACCTGCACATTTTAGGCACAATTGTACAACACACGATTATGCCAAAAAAATATATCAGTTTGAAAATGTGGAAAACTATATTGGCTTGTTTGTATAGGTCTGGCAGCACTGAAGAAATAATATAACAAAAAATCTAAACAGCGTGCATTTCAGGTGAACGGGACACATCTCCGGTTACCGCCGGTGTCAGGGAAAATCTGAAACCACCAGGACCCATTCACATCTGTAAACTAAGAGCATAGGGCATATGACCGTGCATGTATTCAATGTATTATAAGAAAAGCAGGGCTTTTCACAGACGAGCATTTCAGGCTTTAACCTGAACCAAAATAATCCCATTTCAGTGTGTCTGGCGAGACGACACTGTGCAGTTTGACATAACTCGCAAATGTCTTTATGCAGTGCCGTGGCTCATAGTGGTTTTTTTCTTTAAATGCGTTTTCTAAAAGTAAATATAAAGGGCATTTTTGTATTTTAAGACTGACCTTTCATGAATAAAACTTCCATCGATAACAATGTACGTGTATTCTAACAATTGCCAAACAATTTGTACCCTAAAACCGTACAAACATATTACATATGTGGGATATTAAACGGACAGTCGAAATTGTAATTGAGCAATAATACGTATTGTATTCATCCTGTGAAGCCTGGACTGAGCTCGACTGTTTTTTTTTAATGACGGTTCTGTTCCCAGCCTTGGCAAACCAGTGGTGTTCGATAACTGTGCAACCCCGATCCTCACTAACCTTCACCGACCTGTACCGACCAACAAGATAAAGTATCGTCAAAAAAACCTCCACGGTCTACATGGCGTGGAGACGAAGCCTCCATCCAGGAGTGTAAGTACAGGGGGTCTGAACGATAAGCGTCATGTCGAACATGCCAAACGTTGACGCGCGTGTGGTCGTGGCAAGACAGGGCACGTGAGGCGTCTTGGGACACACGCCCAGTTGCCAAGTAAAATCTGCCACACACACACAGAACACTCCCTCAGATGGAGCTGTCCAGGCTAAGCTCCGGAAAAAAATATCCACCCCCTGTCAGAGGTAGGGGGCAGTTGTCTGGGGATTTGGGGGGGGTCCCAGGAAAATGTCATGAAAGATTAAGCCCTGGAAATGTCCATATAAAACCCAATGTACATGTACGGTTACGTTTTGCTAATCCACTGCTGGATGGTCTCCTCTCCACGCCGTGCGGGTCGTGGTAGGGGGGGGGGGGTGTATTTGACCATACTTCACCACACTCTTTGGTTCTATTCCGTAAAGTCACGTAGGTAAAAAATAAAACAACAAAAATCACGACGTTTCGGCCACAACACAAGTGGCCTTCATCAGGCGAAGGGACCGTACTGTCCACGTTAGTAAGTGCAGACTTGATGTTGTTTGTTATCAGCTACGTCCGGACGGGACTGGAACTCAGGTAGTCCACAAGGCAGTGGTCCACTCACGGCTGCATCACCACTCCCCCCCAGGCACGTGGCAAGAACACAGAAATAACAATAGTAACAGTGATGATGGCCATGCCTCGGTTGGCATTAGATGCGAATGAAGTTCAACATTCATACGTAGGGCTGTCCCGTGCTGGCAAACCATACAGTAGTCCCCGCTCGCCCATTTAACCGTGCAGTCATGCATGGCGATGCATCTATGATGCCAGTTGCATCCAGTCTCAAACCTGCTGAGCTTCCGAGATCAGACGCATTCCGAGTTTATTTTCTCCAAAACCGGAAAACCATTATCACCATGATCCTCCCTTCCCCTCCAAGTTCCTAAACACGGTGTAACCTTTCTCAACTCGGGACGCGTACTGCACGTACAGGTGTGTCACGCAAGCTCGCATCCATTCTACAAAATACGAAGAGAGTGGCGATGTTTGTTGCCGGCCGCTCTGGTGTCGTTTTCGGGCCTCCTTGCGTGTGCCACACCGCGCTTGCCGACACCGCGGTCCTTTTAAATCGTCAACGGCAAGTCGGTGTGTCAAGTCGGTGTGCACGTTGATGAACGTAAATCCGTGCGAATTGTCAACGCTGCTGATACACACACACACAAGACAAAGATCCCCCGTGTAGCCTGTAACAGACTGAAGGGGCAAGTGCTGTTAGCGAGCAGCACCTATTGAAGGCCGGAATGGTACACGAGGGGGGGGGTGTGGGTGGTCAGCACCACGCCCGGCCGCCTTTGTCTCCCCAGTGATGATGTTTACGCACCGCACCAGGTACTCATTTGAGGCTGTGAGCGGTAATCGAACTCTGGGTTCGTGGCGCAGCGTAGCGCTAACCGCTGCACCACCGCTCCTCGCACAGCACGCGCCCCGCAAGTCACCAAGAGTCGTCGAGAGGGTGACGATGACGACAGTGGCGGCGTCTTCGTCGCCTCGCCTCGTCACCCACCACCACCATCATCATCAGAGTTACACATCTGGGAAACGTTTTACTCACCAAGGGATTCAGACCGCTCGATCACCATCCTCCTCCTGTTTAACACGTAGGCTTTCGCGACCAATATTATTCATAATAACGGTTTTTGGGTTAGATCGCGTTTATTTATACATGTGTCGTAACCCTCCACCACCCGACACGGCCAATCAGCAAAAAAAGGTGTCACGTTGACAAAAGACAAATAATTCACTACTTTAGCCCACCGGTGTGTTGAAGATTGAATCCACATTTACAGTTTGAGTACGACGTTTCGCTGGTAAATACTTCCAGCATCATCGGGCAATTCGCCAGAATGGTAAAGCCCTCGCTTGCTCCCGGTTTTATATAGAACAGCAGGGTGACGTCATCACTTAACTCATATCAGGTGCAGAGATTAGAGGCGGAGGGGGATATTGTAATTATATAATCGATTAGTAATCAGTCATTGGTTATGATTTGTAATGAGTTTTAGATTAGTAATTCTTTAAATCAAAATGTAATGTGTATTATTTAATAATACGCTTCCAGGCCGCACTAAGCCGGTAGCTGTCAGAGCGATTAAAGTTGTTCTTGTTCCTCTCAATTTCAATGGATTCTCTAATTAGTCTTTGCCAGTAATAATTAGTTTTACACACCACTACAACATCGTCAAAATCAATTGAGTGTCCTTGTTGACAAGCATGTTCTGCCACTGCCGACAGTTGTGTTTGAGATAATTTAATATTTCTCTGATGTTCTTTTAGTCTTACACTGATGTTACGTCCCGTCTGCCCAATGTAGCAGCTGCCACATGAACAATTAATCCGATATACACCTTCTGTTGATAGTTTAGGTAATGCGTCTTTAGTGCAAGATACTAGTTTTTGAATTTTGTGTACTGTACCAAATCTTACTGTAATGTTTTGCTTTTGCAAAACGCGGGCTAATTTGTCAGTTATTCCTGAGATATATGGATTTTTTATTGTTTTAACAATCTGGTCGCTTTCAGCAGTATTGCTTTGCGATCGTGATTTGGCATTCAGTGCTCTGTTAATTTGAGCATTATTGTAGCCATTCTGTCGTAGTGCGTCTTTAACGTGCTTAATCTCTCTCACTAGACTCTCACCATCTGACACTCAGTGAGAGGATTTCCTTCGATTGATCGATGACGACGACGACGATAATAACAATGGTTAATTAAAAACAGCAAGAAGTGAACTTTTTGAGTCTCCGGCTGAGAGTGAGTGGAGGCAGCGGGCGCGTTGTTTGGCTGAGCGCGACAGCGCGGGTTGCCGTGGCGACGAGACGCAGGGCACCCTCCTCCCCTCTCCGCCCTTACAGGGGGCCTCGAGCAGCCCCACCACCACTCAGCTCACCACAGCTCACCACTCAGCTCACCACTCAGCTCACCACTCAGCTCACCACTCAGCTCACCACTCAGCTTACCACACTCCACAGCTCACCACTCAGCTCACCACTCAGCTCACCACTCAGCCCACCACTCAGCTCACCGCTCAGCTCACCACAGCTCACCACACAGGTCACCACTCAGCTCACCACTCAGCTCATCACTCAGCTCACCACACTCCACAGCTCACCACTCAGCTCACCACACTCCACAGCTCACCACTCAGCCCACCACACTCCACAGCTCACCACTCAGCTCATCACACTCCACAGCTCACCACACTAAGCTCACCACACTTCACAGCTCACCACTCAGCTCACCACATTCCACAGCTCACCACACTCCACAGCTCACCACACTCCACTGCTCACCACACTCCACAGCTCACCACGCTCAGCAGGTTTAAGCCTGGATACTACTGGCATCATAGACTCAACACAATGCATGACTGCACGGTTAAATAGGCGAGCGGGGACCACTACTTTCGCACCTAATGCCATCCTGATCATGGCCATCATCACCATTGGGTAGACTAATGTCTTTCAGTGTTCTTAACACAATTTATAAACGTGCGTTTAGAGAATTTAGCTGCTACACATGTCCACGTGATCGGCCAATTTCTTGAACTATCATTCGTGATAGGTCGCTTCTGAAAAATACCTTTATAGCTCAGTTTGCTTCAATTACCTTTTATTGTTCACTTAATGCTTTCGTGATTGCAGGAATTCATATTCTTTGGGTCTTTCGGTAAAGTCACGTAGATAGGTTAAAAGAAAATAACAACAAATAACAACTACCACGTTTCGATCGCAACACAAGCGTTCGTCATCACGCTTGTGTTGCGATCGAAACGTCGTAGTTTTAATAATGTAAATTTTTGGTTATTTCCTTTGAACCTATCAACGTGACTTTCCCGAAAGACCCAAAGAATATCACCTTTAATTATTTTCACAACTTTATATCATCAAATATCAGAAGCAAAGCAGGCTTGAGCCTCGACCCTGGATCAGTGAGTGGTTTGCGCAGCCGATTGTTGATGTGTAAAGCTGCGTGGCCCTACCCGTTCACGCTGGCGGGACGTGTTGAAGAAGTCTCCTCCACACTGTACCCCAGCAGACATGACCTGCCCGTTCACTCAGTGGCGTTTACCATTCAAACTTTTGGGGCTGACAGAGGCGGGGTGAGGATCAACTGCTGCGCTGCGAGATCGAACTGGCAACCACCGCATTTGCCAGTCGAATGCGGGAACGAACAACACCACGGCAACATCATTCCAATGTGTGTGCGGAATTCCATCTTTATTTAGAAAGTATCAATTCTCTTTGTGAATGCGTATTAACGTTGTTCACTTGGCACCATTGTTGCGTGTTCAGTCTCCATTCACGGTCGTTGGTGACAAAGAGAACGAAAACGGAAGGGGTGCACACACAATACTAGGATGATCTTGATTTTAAAAAATATGTAAATCAATGGGGCATTACTCTCTGGTTCTTTCGGTAAAGTCGCGTAGGTAGAAACAAAATAATAATAATAGATCACGACGTTTCGATCGCAACACAAGCGGCCGTTCTCAGGCGGAAAAAAACAGCGAGAGAGCTGTTACAACAAGGTGATAAAGGTTATAACCTTGTTGTAACAGCGAGAGAGCTGTTACAACAAGGTGATAAAGGTTATAACCTTGTTGTAACAGCGAGAGAGCTGTTACAACCTTGTTTTAAGAGCTGTTACAACAAGGTTGAAACAGTGGAACTGCTCGTTTAGCAGTTCAACTGCTGGATTATTTTTTTCCTCCTAAGGATGACCGCTTGTGTTGTGATCGAAACGTTGTGATCTATTATTATTTTTATAATAATAGATCACAGACACTCGCCAGTGGAGTGGACAACCTCCCGTTGCCATGGCTACGGGGCGGCCCGTTGGGTTCCAACCGTGGACTGTCGTTACGAACCAGTGGGCCACGTGACCACCCCACGTGGTTGAACACGTGGGCCACAGTCGAGTCTTACGAGGAGGAGCAGTGCAGCCGCTCTCTGCTGTTGTGATCGCGATCGAACGGCAAAGATGGATGTGTCCAGATGCAACCCGTACCAAGTGATGCTCACGATGGCGTCTTTAGTCGGATTTGTCACTTGGCAAGGGGTGATGGAGCCGGCCATCTGGCTGCCACCCTCCATACTAAAGGTGAGCGATCACCTGGGGGTTAATTCCCTGATTGGATATCTCGATAACCTGGGTGGCAATGCTGCTAGTCTTGGAAATCCCGATGATCTTGGTGGCAATGTTGCTCCTCTTGGAAATCCCGATGATCTTGGTGGCAATGTTGCTCCTCTTGGAAATCCCGATGATCTTGGTGGCAGTGCTGCTCCTCTTGGAAATCCCGATGATCTTGGTGGCAATGCCCCCATGGCATATGCCGACTTTGCTTCGACCGATTTTCCGAGCCAATCGATACCGGACAGCAACGAGAGAGAAGACGTCCCCGCCGAGCAGAGGCCGTGCGACATTCAACCACCGCCGGAGCCGCGAGAGCAGCACCGACATAGCCTCTTGTCGACCGTCATCTCCGCAATCAGCACGGGATTCAGTGCAGTGCAAGTGATCGCGTGGATTTGGGCACGCAAGGTACGTTCATCGCACCGCCGCACTACAACAGTCAAATAACACGTTAGCGTGGGGGTAGCGGTCAACTTTAAAATAAGTTAATATCAAATTTGTATACAGTAGATCGATCCCGGAGGGCATTTTGGTCGATTTGAGGCCGCCTCCCCCGCTATTCCCCTGCGCCCCCGCTACCCCCCCCACTACCCCCTCCGCTACCCCCCCACTACCCCCTCTGCTACCCCCCCACTACCCCTCACTACCCCCCCACTATCCCCACCGCTACCCCCCTCCGCTACCCCTCTCCGCTACCCCCCTCCGCTACCTTCCCTGCACACTCCCCCTCTACAACCACCACCACCCGAACCAACCCAACCCCGTTTTGGAGGCAGGTACGGGGGACCTGAACAGCGTCAGAATCTCTCTTGAGACTGGAGCAGTCCGATAAGCTATGAGGCTGTTTTAGTCTTTCACAGACGTCCAGTATGGGCGGGTCAGCAAGTTGTAGCGGCAAACAGAGCCGCGGGGCCTGCAGGAGAATGTGCGAGGCCTATAACAGGTCTCTATTCGGATGTTGCTGGCACGGCATCGGACAGGCGCATTAGCTAGTGAGCAGACGAGGCGACGTGACACATCGTGACTTAGTCGTTGTGTCCCTCTGGCCGCGGAGGGTGATGTGGGTGCGGACTGGGATGGTGGGGAGTTTTGGCCATACTTCACCTGGCTAGTCATTAGATCCGGTTCAGGGAGAGGGACGGACAGAGCGCATGCCCGGAGCTCCGTTTGTTTAAAATCATGGCCAGACGCGCAGCACGGCGTGATTCAGAAGTGTGCAGGGAAAGTTCGTTGTAAAGTGTTGCTCAGAGCAGTGTTGTGTAATTATTCAAGAAACACCTCTTACGTTTTATAATACGAGCAAATTAGGAATCAACGAGCTAGCATAAATAATGTTCGTACCTGTACGTCGAGTAATGTTTCTGAACTCCATTTGGAAATACGGCGAGTGAAGAGGTTTTTTTTGCATGCCAGAGATTCCACATCGTTAACGGGAGTGCGTGTGTGTGCCTCTTATTGTGCATCTTGGCTGTTGCTCTGAGAACAGAAGCCGCGTGATGGCGGCCTGAGCCCACAATTGGTGCGGAAGGCGTTTGTCTACAATTCCAAGGCCCGCTATTTCCAAAGGAGGAACCCGCGTGGGGTGAGTCGCAACACTGGGGGCGCACACAGCCGACAACACAACGCTCGTTGCTCGCGATCCACCGATGAGTCCCAGTGAGAAACGATCACGGGGAAACATTTATTATACTTCTTTTGTTCTTTCGGTAAAGTCACGTAGAATGAGAATAAAATAATAAATTGATAAAATAAAATAACACAATAATATTCTCACGACGTTTCGGCCCCGTGGCTCTGTTTCCCGCTATGGCCGAAACGTCGTGAGAATATAATTGTGTTATTTTATTTTATCAATTTATTATTTTATTCTCATTCTACGTGACTTTACCGAAAGAACAAAATAAGTATAATGTTTCCCCGTGAATATATATAATATATTATTGTTTAATATATAAACAATAATATATTTCTATATATTTTATTATTTTATAAAGTCACGTTGAAGGGAAACAATAAAATATATAATATATAAACAATAATATATATTTATATATATTTTATTATTTTATAAAGTCACGTTGAAGGGAAACAATAAAATATATAATATATAAACAATATATTTTTCGATTTAAAGCTTTCGTGACTGCAATGATTCATCTGCTTTGGTTCTTTCGGTAAAGTCACGTAGAATGAGAATACAATAATAAATTGCTAAAGTTGAGGGTAAGAATCCACCCATTTTTTCGCCATATAGCATTGTGATATATAACGACTTATTGTTGGTAGCTTAGCTGATTGGAGAATATAGAGTTTATTGATAACATTAAGGTAATTTATATTTTAGTTTTTATTGGTTCACTATATAGTACTGTGAATAGCTCAGATGTGTAGGCCTTGACTTCAACATAGTCATTTCTGTGACCAGTCACTAGCTAATCACTCAGTTATTTCAATGCTAAATTCGCCTAGTTATTTCAATGCTAAATTCTCCTGTTTGATTTGTACTAAGTGCCTCGGTGAATGTGTATGGTCTGACTTTAACGTAGCTATTTCTGTGAGCAGTTACAAGCTAATCACTCAGCTATTTCAATGCTAAATTCTAAGCTAATTCCATTGTCAAGGAGTGCCTCTGCGGATGTGTATGCTTTAACTTAGCTATTTCAATTGCTAAATTCTATGCTAATTCCATTGTCAAGGGGTGCCTCTGTGGATGTGTATGCTTTAACTTTTAACATAACTATTTCTGTGACCAGTCACAAGCTAATCATTCAGCCATTTCAATGCTAAATTATATGCTAATTCCTTTGTCAAGGCGCTTTGTTCCTCTCACACAGCTTAAAAGCCGTGATCTGAACGTGGCTCTTTCACTCCAGCGCTGTCCTACCAGACAGTCTCGTCCCTTCACCTGATGAAGGCCGCTTGTGTTGTGGCCGAAACGTCGTGAGAATATTATTGTGTTATTTTATTTTATCAATTTATTATTTTATTCTCATTCTACGTGACTTTACCGAAAGAACCAAAGAAGAACAATATATTTATATATATTTTATTATTTTATTGTTTCCCTTCAACGTGACTTTACCGAAACAGCTAAGATATTTATTATACTCTTTGGTTCTTTCGGTAAAGTCACGTAGGTAGAAAAATAATAGATCACGACGTTTCGATCGCAACACAAGCAATCGTCATCAGGTGGGACAACCACAGCAAGACCACCTGATGACGATTGCTTGTGTTGCGATCGAAACTTCGTGATCTATTGTTTTTCTACCTACGTGACTTTTACCGAAAGAACCAAAGAATATGGATTCCTGCAGTCACGAAAGCTTCAAATCAAGATTGAAACAAATATTGTTTGACTGGGTATTGCATTGTACATTCCTGCATCGTACATTATACATCACACATACTTGAAGATACAAGTTCGATTATCGCGATCTGAAACTGAAAAATGCTAATCAGATGCCATGCGTAGAAATTTTGGGTTGGATTGGAAATTGAGCTGTGTACATATCTGTCCATTCCATCCCTGGATTCCTCCCCTATCCATACATGGTTCTGGATTCACGTGAGCCTATTGTTACAGTTGTCATTGTGAAGCTGACGGTGATTCTGATCACAGTTCTGTCGTAGAAATATACACAGGTCTGTGCGTAACTCCGTACGATTGCAGCAGCTGAAATAGAACGCGACTTTGTCCCGCGTGCAAACCCAGGTGATGGTTATCCGCACGCTTCTCGTCAGCAAGGAGGACGCTGGGAGGCCCGGCAAGATGAAAGACTTCGCTGGCAGCGTGATGACCGGAAGAAGACGTGTCCAAGACGGCGGTGGCCCAGCGAAGACAACGAGCCCTTGGAGTCTTCCCAGCCTGCCAAGCTGGATTCGGCGGCAATAGCGAAATCGGGATAGAACTGTTATAAAACTGGGGGGGGAAAAAAAAAATAACAAAAACATGTTCATTTATTATCTACTACAATAAATATTTATTTCCGAAGAAAATCACTTGTGATATTTCTTCATGGTTGGTTCACTGCTTTATTTACACACCTGTGTTAAAATCCTATGGTTTACAATGTTTTTAAAAATAAAACTCATAATTAAGGCTATGGGGTTGTCACAGAAGCCGCGGTCATCACGTGAGTTGTGAATTTCAGGTCCGCTATAACCTGGACACGACTGCAGAAATATTCAATCAAGCGCTCTCGAAGTTGGACTATCAGTAAAGAGGAGCCCTGGCAACCACGAGCAATTGGTCTGTGCAGATACACGCAGACACAGAGATACTACCACGTTACAGACACGGAGATACACAGCGATACAGAAGCACAGATACCACACTCTATAGCTCACCACACTCTACAGCTCACCACACTCTATAGCTCACCACACTCTATAGCTCACCACACTCTACAGCTCACCAGACTCCACAGCTCACCACACTCCAGTGGTCGAAGTTCCACATTCCTGTGGCGGAGCCAAAGGCAGTACTTATTTCAGCTTTCCTGAGGGGATAATGGGCTAAGTTAACCACCATCCATGCACGTTAACTAGTAATCTTCCGATTAGCTCAACTGGCACTGGATTAGATTAGATGGGATCCCAGCGTTGGTAATATGCGCCACGGAGGTGAGATTTAACTCTCGCACCTGGCATACAGGATCCCGACCCTGACGCCTGCTGAATATTTGGAGTTTGCATGCCTCTCTCCCTGTGGTCGTGTGGATTTTTATCCTGGTCCCTCCGGTTTTCCCCCTCCACAATTAGAAACACTTCATTTGAGCTATTTTGTGATAGCAGGTCACATCTGAAAACAAATGGCTATATTGCTCAGTTGGCCTTACCTGGTAAAATAAATAGTAGTTCATAGCTTTGGGAGGCCCTCTCTGGCAATTTCAATATCTTGTCTTCATTGTTTTACTACCACCAATGGTCATTACCAACACTGTTGTTATTTACCTTGGATATGTAATTTCTCTTTAACACGTAGGCTTTCGCAACCAATATTATTCATAATAAAGGTTTTTGGGTTAGATCGCGTTTATTTATAAATGTGTCGTAACCCTCCACCACCCGACACGGCCAATCAGCAAAAAAAGTGTCACGTTGACAAAAGACAAATAATTCACTACTTTAGCCCACCGGTGTGTTGAAGAGTGAATCCACATTTACAGTTTGAGTACGACGTTTCGCTGGTAAATACATCCAGCATCATCGGGCAATTCGCCAGAATGGTAAAGCCCTCGCTTGCTCTCGGTTTTTTATAGAGCAGCAGGGTGACGTCATCACTTAACTCATATCAGGTGCAGTGATTAGAGGCGGAGGGGGGTATTGTAATTATATAATCGATTAGTAATCAGTCATTGGTTATGATTAGTAATGAGTTGTAGATTAGTAATTCTTTAATCAAAATGTAATGTGTATTATTTAATAATACGCTTCCAGGCCGCACTAAGCCTGTAGCTGTCAGAGCTATTAAAGTTATTCTTGTTCCTCTCAATTTCAATGGATTCTCTAATTAGTCTTTGCCAGTAATAATTAGTTTTACACACCACTGCAACATTGTCAAAATCAATTGAGTGTCCTTGTTGACAAGCATGTTCTGCCACTGCCGGCAGTTGTGTTTGAGATAATTTAATATTTCTCTGATGTTCTTTTAGTCTTACACTGATGTTACGTCCCGTCTGCCCAATGTAGCAGCTGCCACATAAACAATTAATCCGATATACACCTTCTGTTGATAATTTAGGTAATGCGCCTTTAGTGCAAGATACTAGTTTTTGAATTTTGTGTACTGTACCAAATCTTAATGTAATGTTTTGCTTTTGCAAAACAAGGGCTAATTTGTCAGTTACTCCTGAGATGTATGGAATTTTTATTGTTTTAACAATCTGGTCGCTTTCAGCAGTATTGCTTTGCGATCGTGATTTGGCATTCAGTGCTCTGTTAATTTGAGCATTATTGTAGCCATTCTGTCGTAGTGCGTCTTTAACGTGCTTAATCTCTCTCACTAGACTCTCACCATCTGACACTGTTTTAGCCCGATGTATGAGCGTCTTGATAAGAGAGGATTTCTGAGCTGGATGATGATGTGATTCTGCATTCAGATAGGCATCAGTGTGCGTTTGCTTTCTGTAAACGCTGTGTGTTATTTTACCGTTTAAGCCATGTCCAAGCAAAATATATAGGAATGGGAGTGTGTTATTCACCTCCATTTCCATGGTGAACTGGATGGCCGGGTTTTGTGCATTGAGATGATTTAGAAAATCATTAAGTGTATTTTTACCATGTGGCCAGACAACCAAAGTGTCATCCACATATCTAAACCAAAAGGATGGTTTTAATGTGCTCGAGGCAAGTGCTCTTATTTCAAAGTTTTCCATGTACAAATTTGCTATAGCAGGGGATAAAGGAGAACCCATTGCTGCTCCTTCCTTTTGTTTAAAGAAATCCCCTCTCCATAAGAAGTAAGTGTTATTTAAACAATGTCCAGCAAGTTTCGGAATATCTTTTGGTAAACCGGTATTCTTTACTAGTGTATCAAGTAATATAAAACCTTGTATATGTTTGGTCATTTTTGTTATCCAGTGCAGGATGAGGGCCTCACCGTGCCACGTGAGCTGCTGGGATTAGCTGCCCATACTTCAACGCACTAGTAGTCAACGTGGGTTAGTCGAGCCGAGAAGTAAAGAGCGATGTCATGAATTTCACTACACTGCCCTCTGCTTCCCCTACACGTAAGCCACTTACAAGAAACTGACATGCACATGGCCACCCATCCAGGCACTATCCAGGTTCAACCCCACTCAGCATTGATGAGATCTGTGCATTTTGGGCCATTTTATCAAAGGCTATACAGTAATGCATTAGAAGAGCTAAATGAAATGTTTTGGCCAATCCCTCGTATAATGTCATATGGCATATTTATCTGTATATTATAGATGCTACTGTATTGCAATATATTTACCTGCACATTTTAGGCACAATTGTACAACACACGATTATGCCAAAAAAATATATATCAGTTTGAAAATGTGGAAAACTATATTGTCTTGTTTGTATAGGTCTGGCAGCACTGAAGAAATTATATAACAAAAAAATCTAAACTGCGTGCATTTCAGGTGAACGGGACACATCTCCGGTTACCGCCGGTGTCAGGGAAAATCTGAAACCACCAGGACCCATTCACATCTGTAAACTAAGAGCATAGGGCATATGACCGTGCATGTATTCAATGCATTATAAGAAAAGCAGGGCTTTTCACAGACGAGCATTTCAGGCTTTAACCTGAACCAAAATAATCCCATTTCAGTGTGTCTGGCGAGACGACACTGTGCAGTTTGACATAACTCGCAAATGTCTTTATGCAGTGCCGTGGCTCATAGTGGGTTTTTTCTTTAAATGCGTTTTCTAAAAGTAAATATAAAGGGCATTTTTGTATTTTAAGACTGACCTTTCATGAATAAAACTTCCATCGATAACAATGTACTTGTATTCTAACAATTGCCAAACAATTTGTACCCTAAAACCGTACAAACATATTACATATGTGGGATATTAAACGGACAGTCGAAATTGTAATTGAGCAATAATACGTATTGTATTCATCCTGTGAAGCCTCGACTGAGCTCGACTGTTTTTTTTAATGACGGTTCGATTCCCAGCCTTGGCAAACCAGTGGTGATCGATAACTGTGCAACCCCGATCCTCACTAACCTTCATCGACCTGTACCGACCAACAAGATAAACTATCGTCAAAAAAACCTCCACGGTCTACATGGCGTGGAGACGAAGCCTCCATCCAGGAGTGGAAGTACAGGGGGTCTGAACGATAAGCGTCATGTCGAACATGCCAAACGTTGACGCACGTGTGATCGTGGCAAGACAGGGCACGTGAGGCGTCTTGGGACACACGCCCAGTTGCCAAGTAAAATCTGTCACACACACACAGGACACTCCCTCAGATGGAGCTGTCCTGCTAAGCTCCGGAAAAAAATATTCACCCCCTGTCAGAGGTAGGGGGCAGTTGTCTGGGGATTTGGGGGGGGGGTGGGTCCCAGGAAAATGTCATGAAAGATTAAGCCCTGGAAATGTCCATATAAAACCCAATGTACATGTACGGTTACGTTTTGCTAATCCACTGCTGGATGGTCTCCTCTCCACGCCGTGCGGGTCGTGGTAAGGGGGGGTGTATTTGACCATACTTCACCACACTCTTTGGTTCTATTCGGTAAAGTCACGTAGGTAAAAAATAAAACAACAAAAATCACGACGTTTCGGCCACAACACAAGTGGCCTTCATCAGGTGAAGGGACCGTAGTGTCCACGTTAGTAAGTGCAGACTTGATGTTGTTTGTTATCAGCTACGTCCGGACGGGACTGGAACTCAGGTAGTCCACAAGGCAGTGACCCACTCACGGCTGCATCACCACTCCCCCCAGGCACGTGGCAAGAACACAGAAATAACAATAGTAACGGTGATGGTGGCCATGCCTCGGTTGGCATTAGATGCGAATGAAGTTCAACATTCATACGTAGGGCTGTCCCGTGCTGTCAAACCATACAGTAGTCCCCGCTCGCCCATTTAACCGTGCAGTCATGCATGGCGATGAGTCTATGATGCCAGTAGTATCCAGTCTCAAACCTGCTGAGCTTCCGAGATCAGACGCATTCCGAGTTTATTTTCTCCAAAACCGGAAAACCATTATCACCATCATCTTCCCTTCCCCTCCAAGTTCCTAAACACGGTGTAACCTTTCTCAACTCGGGACGCGTACTGCACGTACAGGTGTGTCACGCAAGCTCGCATCCATTCTACAAAATACGAAGAGAGTGGCGATGTTTGTTGCCGGCCGCTCTGGTGTCGTTTTCGGGCCTCCTTGCGTGTGCCACACCGCGCTTGCCGACACCGCGGTCCTTTTAAATCGTCAACGGCAAGTCGGTGTGTCAAGTCGGTGTGCACGTTGATGAACGTAAATCCGTGCGAATTGTCAACGCTGCTGATACACACACACACGACAAAGATCCCCCGTGTAGCCTGTAACAGACTGAAGGGGCAAGTGCTGTTAGCGAGCAGCACCTATTGAAGGCCGGAATGGTACACGAGGGGGGGGGGTGTGGGTGGTCAGCACCACGCCCGGCCGCCTTTGTCTCCCCAGAGATGTTTACGCACCGCACCAGGTACTCATTTGAGGCCGTGAGCGGTAATCGAACTCTGGGTTCGTGGCGCAGCGTAGCGCTAACCGCTGCACCACCGCTCCTCGCACAGCACGCGCCCCGCAAGTCACCAAGAGTCGTCGAGAGGGTGACGATGACGACAGTGGCGGCGTCTTCGTCGCCTCGCCTCGTCACCCACCACCACCATCATCATCAGAGTTACACATCTGGGAAACGTTTTACTCACCAAGGGATTCAGACCGCTCGATCACCATCCTCCTCCTGTTTAACACGTAGGCTTTCGCGACCAATATTATTCATAATAACGGTTTTTGGGTTAGATCGCGTTTATTTATAAATGTGTCGTAACCCTCCACCACCCGACACGGCCAATCAGCAAAAAAAGGTGTCACGTTGACAAAAGACAAATAATTCACTACTTTAGCCCACCGGTGTGTTGAAGAGTGAATCCACATTTACAGTTTGAGTACGACGTTTCGCTGGTAAATACTTCCAGCATCATCGGGCAATTCGCCAGAATGGTAAAGCCCTCGCTTGCTCCCGGTTTTATATAGAGCAGCAGGGTGACGTCATCACTTAACTCATATCAGGTGCAGAGATTAGAGGCGGAGGGGGATATTGTAATTATATAATCGATTAGTAATCAGTCATTGGTTATGATTTGTAATGAGTTTTAGATTAGTAATTCTTTAAATCAAAATGTAATGTGTATTATTTAATAATACGCTTCCAGGCCGCACTAAGCCGGTAGCTGTCAGAGCGATTAAAGTTGTTCTTGTTCCTCTCAATTTCAATGGATTCTCTAATTAGTCTTTGCCAGTAATAATTAGTTTTACACACCACTACAACATTGTCAAAATCAATTGAGTGTCCTTGTTGACAAGCATGTTCTGCCACTGCCGACAGTTGTGTTTGAGATAATTTAATATTTCTCTGATGTTCTTTTAGTCTTACACTGATGTTACGTCCCGTCTGCCCAATGTAGCAGCTGCCACATGAACAATTAATCCGATATACACCTTCTGTTGATAATTTAGGTAATGCGTCTTTAGTGCAAGATACTAGTTTTTGAATTTTGTGTACTGTACCAAATCTTACTGTAATGTTTTGCTTTTGCAAAACGCGGGCTAATTTGTCAGTTATTCCTGAGATATATGGAATTTTTATTGTTTTAACAATCTGGTCGCTTTCAGCAGTATTGCTTTGCGATCGTGATTTGGCATTCAGTGCTCTGTTAATTTGAGCATTATTGTAGCCATTCTGTCGTAGTGCGTCTTTAACGTGTTTAATCTCTCTCACTAGACTCTCACCATCTGACACTCAGTGAGAGGATTTCCTTCGATTGATCGATGACGACGACGACGACGATAATAACAATAATGGTTAATTAAAAACAGCAAGAAGTGAACTTTTTGAGTCTCCGGCTGAGAGTGAGTGGAGGCAGCGGGCGCGTTGTTTGGCTGAGCGCGACAGCGCGGGTTGCCGTGGCGACGAGACGCAGGGCACCCTCCTCCCCTCTCCGCCCTTACAGGGGGCCTCGAGCAGCCCCACCACCACTCAGCTCACCACACAGCTCACCACTCAGCTCACCACTCAGCTCACCACTCAGCTTACCACACTCCTCAGCTCACCACTCAGCTCACCACTCAGCCCACCACTCAGCTCACCGCTCAGCTCACCACAGCTCACCACACAGGTCACCACTCAGCTCACCACTCAGCTCATCACTCAGCTCACCACACTCCACAGCTCACCACTCAGCCCACCACACTCCACAGCTCACCACTCAGCTCATCACACTCCACAGCTCACCACACTAAGCTCACCACACTTCACAGCTCACCACTCAGCTCACCACATTCCACAGCTCACCACATTCCACTGCTCACCACACTCCACAGCTCACCACGCTCAGCAGGTTTAAGCCTGGATACTACTGGCATCATAGACTCAACACAATGCATGACTGCACGGTTAAATAGGCGAGCGGGGACCACTACTTTCGCACCTAATGCCATCCTGATCATGGCCATCATCACCATTGGGTAGACTAATGTCTTTCAGTGTTCTTAACACAATTTATAAACGTGCGTTTAGAGAATTTAGCTGCTACACATGTCCACGTGATCGGCCAATTTCTTGAACTATCATTCGTGATAGGTCGCTTCTGAAAAATACCTTTATAGCTCAGTTTGCTACAATTACCTTTTATTGTTCACTTAATGCTTTCGTGACTGCAGGAATTCATATTCTTTGGGTCTTTCGGTAAAGTCACGGAGATAGGTTAAAAGAAAATAACAACAAATAACAACTACCACGTTTCGATCGCAACACAAGCGTTCGTCATCACGCTTGTGTTGCGATCGAAACGTCGTAGTTTTAATAATGTAAATTTTTGGTTATTTCCTTTGAACCTATCAACGTGACTTTCCCGAAAGACCCAAAGAATATCACCTTTAATTATTTTCACAACTTTATATCATCAAATATCAGAAGCAAAGCAGGCTTGAGCCTCGACCCTGGATCAGTGAGTGGTTTGCGCAGCCGATTGTTGATGTGTAAAGCTGCGTGGCCCTACCCGTTCACGCTGGCGGGACGTGTTGAAGAAGTCTCCTCCACACTGTACCCCAGCAGACATGACCTGCCCGTTCACTCAGTGGCGTTTACCATTCAAACTTTTGGGGCTGACAGAGGCGGGGTGAGGATCAACTGCTGCGCTGCGAGATCGAACTGGCAACCACCGCATTTGCCAGTCGAATGCGGGAACGATCAACACCACGGCAACATCATTCCAATGTGTGTGCGGAATTCCATCTTTATTGAGAAAGTATCAATTCTCTTTGTGAATGCGTATTAACGTTGTTCACTTGGCACCATTGTTGCGTGTTCAGTCTCCATTCACGGTCGTTGGTGACAAAGAGAACGAAAACGGAATGGGTGCACACACAATACTAGGATGATCTTGATTTAAAAAAATATGTAAATCAATGGGGCATTACTCTCTGGTTGTTTCGGTAAAGTCGCGTAGGTAGAAACAAAATAATAATAATAATAGATCACGACGTTTCGATCGCAACACAAGCGGCCGTTCTCAGGCGGAAAAAAACAGCGAGACAGCTGTTACAACAAGGTGATAAAGGTTATAACCTTGTTGTAACAGCGAGAGAGCTGTTACAACAAGGTGATAAAGGTTATAACCTTGTTGTAACAGCGAGAGAGCTGTTACAACCTTGTTTTAAGAGCTGTTACAACAAGGTTGAAACAGTGGAACTGCTCGTTCAGCAGTTCAACTGCTGGATTATTTTTTCCTCCTAAGGATGACCGCTTGTGTTGCGATCGAAACGTTGTGATCTATTATTTTTATAATAATAGATCACAGACACTCGCCAGTGGAGTGGACAACCTCCCGTTGCCATGGCTACGGGGCGGCCCGTTGGGTTCCAACCGTGGACTGTCGTTACGAACCAGTGGGCCACGTGACCACCCCACGTGGTTGAACACGTGGGCCACAGTCGAGTCTTACGAGGAGGAGCAGTGCAGCCGCTCTCTGCTGTTGTGATCGCGATCGAACGGCAAAGATGGATGTGTCCAGATGCAACCCGTACCAAGTGATGCTCACGATGGCGTCTTTAGTCGGATTTGTCACTTGGCAAGGGGTGATGGAGCCGGCCATCTGGCTGCCACCCTCCATACTAAAGGTGAGCGATCACCTGGGGGTTAATTCCCTGATTGGATATCTCGATAACCTGGGTGGCAATGCTGCTAGTCTTGGAAATCCCGATGATCTTGGTGGCAATGTTGCTCCTCTTGGAAATCCCGATGATCTTGGTGGCAGTGCTGCTCTTCTTGGAAATCCCGATGATCTTGGTGGCAATGTTGCTCCTCTTGGAAATCCCGATGATCTTGGTGGCAGTGCTGCTCTTCTTGGAAATCCCGATGATCTTGGTGGCAATGTTGCTCCTCTTGGAAATCCCGATGATCTTGGTGGCAATGCCCCCATGGCATATGCCGACTTTGCTTCGACCGATTTTCCGAGCCAATCGATACCGGACAGCAACGAGAGAGAAGACGTCCCCGCCGAGCAGAGGCCGTGCGACATTCAACCACCGCCGGAGCCGCGAGAGCAGCACCGACATAGCCTCTTGTCGACCGTCATCTCCGTAATCAGCACGGGATTCAGTGCAGTGCAAGTGATCGCGTGGATTTGGGCACGCAAGGTACGTTCATCGCACCGCCGCACTACAACAGTCAAATAACACTTTAGCGTGGGGGTAGCGGTCAACTTTAAAATAAGTTAATATCAAATTTGTATACAGTAGATCGATCCCGGAGGGCATTTTGGTCGATTTGAGGCCGCCTCCCCCGCTACTCCCCTGCGCCCCCGCTACCCCCCCCACTACCCCCTCCGCTACCCCCCCACTACCCCTCACTACCCCCCCACTATCCCCACCGCTACCCCCCTCCGCTACCCCTCTCCGCTACCCCCCTCCGCTACCTCCCCTGCACACTCCCCCTCTACAACCACCACCACCCGAACCAACCCAACCCCGTTTTGGAGGCAGGTACGGGGGACCTGAACAGCGTCAGAATCTCTCTTGAGACTGGAGCAGTCCGATAAGCTATGAGGCTGTTTTAGTCTTTCACAGACGTCCAGTATGGGCGGGTCAGCAAGTTGTAGCGGCAAACAGAGCCGCGGGGCCTGCAGGAGAATGTGCGAGGCCTATAACAGGTCTCTATTCGGATGTTGCTGGCACGGCATCGGACAGGCGCATTAGCTAGTGAGCAGATGAGGCGACGTGACACATCGTGACTTAGTCGTTGTGTCCCTCTGGCCGCGGAGGGTGATGTGGGTGCGGACTGGGATGGTGGGGAGTTTTGGCCATACTTCACCTGGCTAGTCATTAGATCCGGTTCAGGGAGAGGGACGGACAGAGCGCATGCCCGGAGCTCCGTTTGTTTAAAATCATGGCCAGACGCGCAGCACGGCGTGATTCAGAAGTGTGCAGGGAAAGTTCGTTGTAAAGTGTTGCTCAGAGCAGTGTTGTGTAATTATTCAAGAAACACCTCTTACGTTTTATAATACGAGCAAATTAGGAATCAACGAGCTAGTATAAATAATGTTCGTACCTGTACGTCGAGTAATGTTTCTGAACTCCATTTGGAAATACGGAGCGTGAAGAGGTTTTTTTTGCATGCCAGAGATTCCACATCGTTAACGGGAGTGCGTGTGTGCGCCTCTTATTGTGCATCTTGGCTGTTGCTCTGAGAACAGAAGCCGCGTGATGGCGGCCTGAGCCCACAATTGGTGCGGAAGGCGTTTGTCTACAATTCCAAGGCCCGCTATTTCCAAAGGAGGAACCCGCGTGGGGTGAGTCGCAACACTGGGGGCGCACACAGCCGACAACACAACGCTCGTTGCTCGCGATCCACCGATGAGTCCCAGTGAGAAACGATCACGGGGAAACATTTATTATACTTCTTTTGTTCTTTCGGTAAAGTCAAGTAGAATGAGAATAAAATAATAAATTGATGAAATAAAATAACACAATAATATTCTCACGACGTTTCGGCCATAGCGGGAAACAGAGCCGTGGGGCCGAAACGTCGTGAGAATATTTTTGTGTTATTTTATTTTATCAATTTATTATTTTATTCTCATTCTACGTGACTTTACCGAAAGAACCAAAGAAGATGAATCATTGCAGTCACGAAAGCTTTAAATCGTAATTTATTATTCTTTTGATTTAAAGCTTTCGTGACTGCAGTAATTCATATACTTAGCTCTTTCAGTAAAGTCACGTTGAAGGGAAACAATAAAATATATAATATATAAACAATAATATATTTATATATAATATATAGAAATATATATTATTGTTTATATATTATATATTTTATATATAATATATAGAAATATATATTATTGTTTATATATTATATATTTTATTGTTTCCCTTCAACGTGACTTTATAAAATAATAAAATATATATTATTGTTTATATATTATATATTTTATTGTTTCCCTTCAACGTGACTTTACCGAAAGAGCTAAGAATATGAATTACTGCAGTCACGAAAGCTTTAAATCAAAAGTATAATAAATTTCGATTTAAAGCTTTCGTGACTGCAATGATTCATCTTCTTTGGTTCTTTTGGTAAAGTCACGTAGAATGAGAATAAAATAATAAATTGATAAAATAAAATAACACAATAATATTCTCACGACGTTTCGGCCCCGTGGCTCTGTTTCCCGCTATGGCCGAAACGTCGTGAGAATATTATTGTGTTATTTTATTTTATCAATTTATTATTTTATTCTCATTCTATGTGACTTTACCGAAAGAACAAAAGAAGTATAATAAATGTTTCCCCGTGAATATATATAATATATTATTGTTTAATATATAAACAATAATATATATTTCTATATATTTTATTATTTTATAAAGTCACGTTGAAGGGAAACAATAAAATATATAATATATAAACAATAATATATATTTTATTATTTTATAAAGTCACGTTGAAGGGAAACAATAAAATATATAATATATAAACAACAATATATTTTTCGATTTAACGCTTTCGTGACTGCAATGATTCATCTTCTTTGGTTCTTTCGGTAAAGTCACGTAGAATGAGAATACAATAATAAATTGCTAAAGTTGAGGGTAAGAATCCACCCATTTTTTCGCCATATAGCATTGTGATATATAACGACTTATTGTTGGTAGCTTAGCTGATTGGAGAATATAGAGTTTATTGATAACATTAAGGTAATTTATATTTTAGTTTTTATTGGTTCACTATATAGTACTGTGAATAGCTCAGATGTGTAGGCCTTGACTTCAACATAGTCATTTCTGTGACCAGTCACTAGCTAATCACTCAGTTATTTCAATGCTAAATTCGCCTAGTTATTTCAATGCTAAATTCTCCTGTTTGATTTGTACTAAGTGCCTCGGTGAATGTGTATGGTCTGACTTTAACGTAGCTATTTCTGTGAGCAGTTACAAGCTAATCACTCAGCTATTTCAATGCTAAATTCTATGCTAATTCCATTGTCAAGGGGTGCCTCTGCGGATGTGTATGCTTTAACTTAGCTATTTCAATTGCTAAATTCTATGCTAATTCCATTGTCAAGGGGTGCCTCTGCAGATGTGTATGCTTTAACTTTTAACATAACTATTTCTGTGACCAGTCACAAGCTAATCATTCAGCCATTTCAATGCTAAATTATATGCTAATTCCTTTGTCAAGGCGCTTTGTTCCTCTCACACAGCTTAAAAGCCGTAATCTGAACGTGGCTCTTTCACTCCAGCGCTGTCCTACCAGACAGTCTCGTCCCTTCACCTGATGAAGGCCGCTTGTGTTGTGGCCGAAACGTCGTGAAAATATTATTGTGTTATTTTATTTTATCAATTTATTATTTTATTCTCATTCTACGTGACTTTATCGAAAGAACCAAAGAAGAACAATATATTTATATATATTTTATTATTTTCTTGTTTCCCTTCAACGTGACTTTACCGAAAGAGCTAAGAATATTTATTATACTCTTCGGTTCTTTCGGTAAAGTCACGTAGGTAGAAAAATAATAGATCACGACGTTTCGATCGCAACACAAGCAATCGTCATCAGGTGGGACAACCACAGCAAGACCACCTGATGACGATTGCTTGTGTTGCGATCGAAACTTCGTGATCTATTGTTTTTCTACCTACGTGACTTTTACCGAAAGAACCAAAGAAAATGGATTCCTGCAGTCACGAAAGCTTCAAATCAAGATTGAAACAAATATTGTTTGACTGGGTATTGCATTGTACATTCCTGCATCATACATTATACATCACACATTCTTGAAGATATGCCATGCGTATAAATTTTGGGTTGGATTTGGAAATTGAGCTGTGTACATATCTGTCCATTCCATCCCTGGATTCCTCCCCTATCCATAAATGGTTCTGCATTCACGTGAGCCTATTGTTACAGTTGTCATTGTGAAGCTGACGGTGATTCTGATCACAGTTCTGTAGTATAAATATACACAGGTCTGTGCGTAACTCCGTACGATTGCAGCAGCTGAAATAGAACGCGACTTTGTCCCGCGTGCAAACCCAGGTGATGGTTATCCGCACGCTTCTCGTCAGCAAGGAGGACGCTGGGAGGCCCCGCAAGATGAAAGACTTCGCTGGCAGCGTGATGACCGGAAGAAGACGTGTCCAAGACGGCGGTGGCCCAGCGAAGACAACGAGCCCTTGGAGTCTTCCCAGCCTGCCAAGCTGGATTCGGCGGCAATAGCGAAATCGGGATAGAACTGTTATAAAACTGGGGGAAAAAAAATAATAATAACAAAAACATGTTCATTTATTATCTACTACAATAAATATTTATTTCCGAAGAAAATCACTTGTGATATTTCTTCTTGGTTGTTGGTTCACTGCTTTATTTACACACCTGTGTTAAAATCCTATGGTTTACAATGTTTTTAAAAATAAAACTCATAATTAAGGCTATGGGGTTGTCACAGAAGCCGCGGTCATCACGTGAGTTGTGAATTTCAGGTCCGCTATAACCTGGACACGACTGCAGAAATATTCAATCAAGCGCTCTCGAAGTTGGACTATCAGTAAAGAGGAGCCCTGGCAACCACGAGCAATTGGTCTGTGCAGATACACGCAGACACAGAGATACTACCACGTTACAGACACGGAGATACACAGCGATACAGAAGCACAGATACCACACTCTATAGCTCGCCACACTTTACAGCTCACCACACTCCACAGCTCACCACACTCCAAAGTTCACAACAACTTACCACACTCAGCTCACCACACTCCACAGCTCACAACACTCCACAACTCACCACACTCCACAGCTCACCACTCTTAGCTCACCACACTCCACAGCTCACCACACAACTCACCACACTTCACAGCTCACCACACAACTCACCACACTTCACAACTCAACACTCCACAGCTCACCACACCCCACCGCTCACCACACAACTCACCACACTCAACACACCACACTCCACAGCTCACCACACTCCACAGCTCCCCAGACTCCAAAGCTCACCACACTCAACTCACCACACTCCCCACGCTATCGCTATGAGCCCCACATGCCGCTCACCTCACCTCACCGCTCACCTCACCGCCCACCTCACCTCACCGCTCACCTCACCGCCCACCTCACCTCACCGCTCACCTCACCGCTGACCTCACCTCACCGCTCACCTCACCGCTCACCTTACCTCACCTCACCGCTCACCTCACCGCTCACCTCACCGCTCACCGCTCACCTCACCACTCACCTCACCTCACCTCACCGCTCACCTCACCGCTCACCTCACCTCACCGCTCACCTCACCGCTCACCTCACCTCACCGCTCACCTCACCGCCCACCTCACCTCACCGCTCACCTCACCGCCCACCTCACCGTTCACCTCACCTCACCGCTCACCTCACCGCCCACCTCACCGCTCACCTCACCGCCCACCTCACCTCACCGCTCACCTCACCGCCCACCTCACCTCACCGCTCACCTCACCGCCCACCTCACCTCACCGCTCACCTCACCGCCCACCTCACCTCACCGCTCACCTCAACGCTCACCTCACCGCTCACCGCTGACCTCACCGCTCACCTCTCCGCTCACCTTACCGCTCACCTCACCGCTCACCGCTCACCTCACCGCTCACCTCACCGCTCACAGACACCTCACCGCTCACCTCACCTCAACGCTCACCTCACCTCACCGCTCACCTCACCTCACCTCACCCCTCACCTCACCTCACCGCTCACCTCACCGCCCACCTCACCTCACCGCTCACCTCACCGCCCACCTCACCTCACCGCACCTCACCGCTCACCTCACCGCCCACCTAACCTCACCGCTCACCTCACCGCCCACCTCACCTCACCGCTCACCTCACCGCCCACCTCACCTCACCGCTCACCTCACCGCCCACCTCACCTCACCGCTCACCTCACCGCCCACCTCACCTCACCGCTCACCTCACCGCCCACCTCACCTCACCGCTCACCTCACCGCCCACCTCACCTCACCGCTCACCTCACCGCCCACCTCACCTCACCGCTCAGATCACCGCCCACCTCACCTCACCGCTCACCTCACCGCCCACCTCACCTCACCGCACCGCTCACCTCACCGCCCACCTCACCTCACCTATATATAAACAATAATATATATTTCTATATATTTTATTATTTTATAAAGTCACGTTGAAGGGAAACAATAAAATATATAATATATAAACAATAATATATATTTTATTATTTTATAAAGTCACGTTGAAGGGAAACAATAAAATATATAATATATAAACAACAATATATTTTTCGATTTAACGCTTTCGTGACTGCAATGATTCATCTTCTTTGGTTCTTTCGGTAAAGTCACGTAGAATGAGAATACAATAATAAATTGCTAAAGTTGAGGGTAAGAATCCACCCATTTTTTCGCCATATAGCATTGTGATATATAACGACTTATTGTTGGTAGCTTAGCTGATTGGAGAATATAGAGTTTATTGATAACATTAAGGTAATTTATATTTTAGTTTTTATTGGTTCACTATATAGTACTGTGAATAGCTCAGATGTGTAGGCCTTGACTTCAACATAGTCATTTCTGTGACCAGTCACTAGCTAATCACTCAGTTATTTCAATGCTAAATTCGCCTAGTTATTTCAATGCTAAATTCTCCTGTTTGATTTGTACTAAGTGCCTCGGTGAATGTGTATGGTCTGACTTTAACGTAGCTATTTCTGTGAGCAGTTACAAGCTAATCACTCAGCTATTTCAATGCTAAATTCTATGCTAATTCCATTGTCAAGGGGTGCCTCTGCGGATGTGTATGCTTTAACTTAGCTATTTCAATTGCTAAATTCTATGCTAATTCCATTGTCAAGGGGTGCCTCTGCAGATGTGTATGCTTTAACTTTTAACATAACTATTTCTGTGACCAGTCACAAGCTAATCATTCAGCCATTTCAATGCTAAATTATATGCTAATTCCTTTGTCAAGGCGCTTTGTTCCTCTCACACAGCTTAAAAGCCGTAATCTGAACGTGGCTCTTTCACTCCAGCGCTGTCCTACCAGACAGTCTCGTCCCTTCACCTGATGAAGGCCGCTTGTGTTGTGGCCGAAACGTCGTGAAAATATTATTGTGTTATTTTATTTTATCAATTTATTATTTTATTCTCATTCTACGTGACTTTATCGAAAGAACCAAAGAAGAACAATATATTTATATATATTTTATTATTTTCTTGTTTCCCTTCAACGTGACTTTACCGAAAGAGCTAAGAATATTTATTATACTCTTTGGTTCTTTCGGTAAAGTCACGTAGGTAGAAAAATAATAGATCACGACGTTTCGATCGCAACACAAGCAATCGTCATCAGGTGGGACAACCACAGCAAGACCACCTGATGACGATTGCTTGTGTTGCGATCGAAACTTCGTGATCTATTGTTTTTCTACCTACGTGACTTTTACCGAAAGAACCAAAGAAAATGGATTCCTGCAGTCACGAAAGCTTCAAATCAAGATTGAAACAAATATTGTTTGACTGGGTATTGCATTGTACATTCCTGCATCATACATTATACATCACACATTCTTGAAGATATGCCATGCGTATAAATTTTGGGTTGGATTGGAAATTGAGCTGTGTACATATCTGTCCATTCCATCCCTGGATTCCTCCCCTATCCATAAATGGTTCTGCATTCACGTGAGCCTATTGTTACAGTTGTCATTGTGAAGCTGACGGTGATTCTGATCACAGTTCTGTAGTATAAATATACACAGGTCTGTGCGTAACTCCGTACGATTGCAGCAGCTGAAATAGAACGCGACTTTGTCCCGCGTGCAAACCCAGGTGATGGTTATCCGCACGCTTCTCGTCAGCAAGGAGGACGCTGGGAGGCCCCGCAAGATGAAAGACTTCGCTGGCAGCGTGATGACCGGAAGAAGACGTGTCCAAGACGGCGGTGGCCCAGCGAAGACAACGAGCCCTTGGAGTCTTCCCAGCCTGCCAAGCTGGATTCGGCGGCAATAGCGAAATCGGGATAGAACTGTTATAAAACTGGGGGAAAAAAATAATAATAACAAAAACATGTTCATTTATTATCTACTACAATAAAAATTTATTTCCGAAGAAAATCACTTGTGATATTTCTTCTTGGTTGGTTCACTGCTTTATTTACACACCTGTGTTAAAATCCTATGGTTTACAATGTTTTTAAAAATAAAACTCATAATTAAGGCTATGGGGTTGTCACAGAAGCCGCGGTCATCACGTGAGTTGTGAATTTCAGGTCCGCTATAACCTGGACACGACTGCATAAATATTCAATCAAGCGCTCTCGAAGTTGGACTATCAGTAAAGAGGAGCCCTGGCAACCACGAGCAATTGGTCTGTGCAGATACACGCAGACACAGAGATACTACCACGTTACAGACACGGAGATACACAGCGATACAGAAGCACAGATACCACACTCTATAGCTCGCCACACTTTACAGCTCACCACACTCCACAGCTCACCACACTCCACAGCTCACCACACTCCAAAGTTCACAACAACTTACCACACTCAGCTCACCACACTCCACAGCTCACAACACTCCACAACTCACCACACTCCACAGCTCACCACTCTTAGCTCACCACACTCCACAGCTCACCACACAACTCACCACACTTCACAGCTCACCACACAACTCACCACACTTCACAACTCAACACTCCACAGCTCACCACACCCCACCGCTCACCACACAACTCACCACACTCAACACACCACACTCCACAGCTCACCACACTCCACAGCTCCCCAGACTCCAAAGCTCACCACACTCAACTCACCACACTCCCCACGCTATCGCTATGAGCCCCACATGCCGCTCACCTCACCTCACCGCTCACCTCACCGCCCACCTCACCTCACCGCTCACCTCACCGCC
This sequence comes from Petromyzon marinus, assembly GCF_048934315.1. Lineage (NCBI taxonomy): Eukaryota > Metazoa > Chordata > Hyperoartia > Petromyzontiformes > Petromyzontidae > Petromyzon > Petromyzon marinus. The sequence goes on along the minus strand of NW_027423402.1, from coordinate 395,662 downwards.
CACCTCACCTCACCGCTCACCTCACCGCTGACCTCACCTCACCGCTCACCTCACCGCTCACCTCACCTCACCTCACCGCTCACCTCACCGCTCACCTCACCGCTCACCGCTCACCTCACCACTCACCTCACCTCACCTCACCGCTCACCTCACCGCTCACCTCACCTCACCGCTCACCTCACCGCTCACCTCACCTCACCGCTCACCTCACCGCCCACCTCACCTCACCGCTCACCTCACCGCCCACCTCACCTCACCGCTCACCTCACCGTCCACCTCACCTCACCGCTCACCTCACCGCCCACCTCACCTCACCGCTCACCTCACCGCCCACCTCACCTCACCGCTCACCTCACCGCCCACCTCACCTCACCGCTCACCTCACCGCCCACCTCACCTCACCGCTCACCTCACCGCCCACCTCACCTCACCGCTCACCTCACCGCCCACCTCACCTCACCGCTCACCTCAACGCTCACCTCACCGCTCACCGCTGACCTCACCGCTCACCTCTCCGCTCACCTTACCGCTCACCTCACCGCTCACCGCTCACCTCACCGCTCACCTCACCGCTCACAGACACCTCACCGCTCACCTCACCTCAACGCTCACCTCACCTCACCGCTCACCTCACCTCACCTCACCCCTCACCTCACCTCACCGCTCACCTCACCGCCCACCTCACCTCACCGCTCACCTCACCGCCCACCTCACCTCACCGCACCTCACCGCTCACCTCACCGCCCACCTAACCTCACCGCTCACCTCACCGCCCACCTCACCTCACCGCTCACCTCACCGCCCACCTCACCTCACCGCTCACCTCACCGCCCACCTCACCTCACCGCTCACCTCACCGCCCACCTCACCTCACCGCTCACCTCACCGCCCACCTCACCTCACCGCTCACCTCACCGCCCACCTCACCTCACCGCTCACCTCACCGCCCACCTCACCTCACCGCTCACCTCACCGCCCACCTCACCTCACCGCTCACCTCACCGCCCACCTCACCTCACCGCACCGCTCACCTCACCGCCCACCTCACCTCACCTATATATAAACAATAATATATATTTCTATATATTTTATTATTTTATAAAGTCACGTTGAAGGGAAACAATAAAATATATAATATATAAACAATAATATATATTTTATTATTTTATAAAGTCACGTTGAAGGGAAACAATAAAATATATAATATATAAACAACAATATATTTTTCGATTTAACGCTTTCGTGACTGCAATGATTCATCTTCTTTGGTTCTTTCGGTAAAGTCACGTAGAATGAGAATACAATAATAAATTGCTAAAGTTGAGGGTAAGAATCCACCCATTTTTTCGCCATATAGCATTGTGATATATAACGACTTATTGTTGGTAGCTTAGCTGATTGGAGAATATAGAGTTTATTGATAACATTAAGGTAATTTATATTTTAGTTTTTATTGGTTCACTATATAGTACTGTGAATAGCTCAGATGTGTAGGCCTTGACTTCAACATAGTCATTTCTGTGACCAGTCACTAGCTAATCACTCAGTTATTTCAATGCTAAATTCGCCTAGTTATTTCAATGCTAAATTCTCCTGTTTGATTTGTACTAAGTGCCTCGGTGAATGTGTATGGTCTGACTTTAACGTAGCTATTTCTGTGAGCAGTTACAAGCTAATCACTCAGCTATTTCAATGCTAAATTCTATGCTAATTCCATTGTCAAGGGGTGCCTCTGCGGATGTGTATGCTTTAACTTAGCTATTTCAATTGCTAAATTCTATGCTAATTCCATTGTCAAGGGGTGCCTCTGCAGATGTGTATGCTTTAACTTTTAACATAACTATTTCTGTGACCAGTCACAAGCTAATCATTCAGCCATTTCAATGCTAAATTATATGCTAATTCCTTTGTCAAGGCGCTTTGTTCCTCTCACACAGCTTAAAAGCCGTAATCTGAACGTGGCTCTTTCACTCCAGCGCTGTCCTACCAGACAGTCTCGTCCCTTCACCTGATGAAGGCCGCTTGTGTTGTGGCCGAAACGTCGTGAAAATATTATTGTGTTATTTTATTTTATCAATTTATTATTTTATTCTCATTCTACGTGACTTTATCGAAAGAACCAAAGAAGAACAATATATTTATATATATTTTATTATTTTATTGTTTCCCTTCAACGTGACTTTACCGAAAGAGCTAAGAATATTTATTATACTCTTTGGTTCTTTCGGTAAAGTCACGTAGGTAGAAAAATAATAGATCACGACGTTTCGATCGCAACACAAGCAATCGTCATCAGGTGGGACAACCACAGCAAGACCACCTGATGACGATTGCTTGTGTTGCGATCGAAACTTCGTGATCTATTGTTTTTCTACCTACGTGACTTTTACCGAAAGAACCAAAGAAAATGGATTCCTGCAGTCACGAAAGCTTCAAATCAAGATTGAAACAAATATTGTTTGACTGGGTATTGCATTGTACATTCCTGCATCATACATTATACATCACACATTCTTGAAGATATGCCATGCGTATAAATTTTGGGTTGGATTGGAAATTGAGCTGTGTACATATCTGTCCATTCCATCCCTGGATTCCTCCCCTATCCATAAATGGTTCTGCATTCACGTGAGCCTATTGTTACAGTTGTCATTGTGAAGCTGACGGTGATTCTGATCACAGTTCTGTAGTATAAATATACACAGGTCTGTGCGTAACTCCGTACGATTGCAGCAGCTGAAATAGAACGCGACTTTGTCCCGCGTGCAAACCCAGGTGATGGTTATCCGCACGCTTCTCGTCAGCAAGGAGGACGCTGGGAGGCCCCGCAAGATGAAAGACTTCGCTGGCAGCGTGATGACCGGAAGAAGACGTGTCCAAGACGGCGGTGGCCCAGCGAAGACAACGAGCCCTTGGAGTCTTCCCAGCCTGCCAAGCTGGATTCGGCGGCAATAGCGAAATCGGGATAGAACTGTTATAAAACTGGGGGAAAAAAAATAATAATAACAAAAACATGTTCATTTATTATCTACTACAATAAATATTTATTTCCGAAGAAAATCACTTGTGATATTTCTTCTTGGTTGTTGGTTCACTGCTTTATTTACACACCTGTGTTAAAATCCTATGGTTTACAATGTTTTTAAAAATAAAACTCATAATTAAGGCTATGGGGTTGTCACAGAAGCCGCGGTCATCACGTGAGTTGTGAATTTCAGGTCCGCTATAACCTGGACACGACTGCAGAAATATTCAATCAAGCGCTCTCGAAGTTGGACTATCAGTAAAGAGGAGCCCTGGCAACCACGAGCAATTGGTCTGTGCAGATACACGCAGACACAGAGATACTACCACGTTACAGACACGGAGATACACAGCGATACAGAAGCACAGATACCACACTCTATAGCTCGCCACACTTTACAGCTCACCACACTCCACAGCTCACCACACTCCACAGCTCACCACACTCCAAAGTTCACAACAACTTACCACACTCAGCTCACCACACTCCACAGCTCACAACACTCCACAACTCACCACACTCCACAGCTCACCACTCTTAGCTCACCACACTCCACAGCTCACCACACAACTCACCACACTTCACAGCTCACCACACAACTCACCACACTTCACAACTCAACACTCCACAGCTCACCACACCCCACCGCTCACCACACAACTCACCACACTCAACACACCACACTCCACAGCTCACCACACTCCACAGCTCCCCAGACTCCAAAGCTCACCACACTCAACTCACCACACTCCCCACGCTATCGCTATGAGCCCCACATGCCGCTCACCTCACCTCACCGCTCACCTCACCGCCCACCTCACCTCACCGCTCACCTCACCGCCCACCTCACCTCACCGCTCACCTCACCGCTGACCTCACCTCACCGCTCACCTCACCGCTCACCTCACCTCACCTCACCGCTCACCTCACCGCTCACCTCACCGCTCACCGCTCACCTCACCACTCACCTCACCTCACCTCACCGCTCACCTCACCGCTCACCTCACCTCACCGCTCACCTCACCGCTCACCTCACCGCCCACCTCACCTCACCGCTCACCTCACCGCCCACCTCACCTCACCGCTCACCTCACCGTCCACCTCACCTCACCGCTCACCTCACCGCCCACCTCACCGCTCACCTCACCGCCCACCTCACCTCACCGCTCACCTCACCGCCCACCTCACCTCACCGCTCACCTCACCGCCCACCTCACCTCACCGCTCACCTCACCGCCCACCTCACCTCACCGCTCACCTCACCGCCCACCTCACCTCACCGCTCACCTCAACGCTCACCTCACCGCTCACCGCTGACCTCACCGCTCACCTCTCCGCTCACCTTACCGCTCACCTCACCGCTCACCGCTCACCTCACCGCTCACCTCACCGCTCACAGACACCTCACCGCTCACCTCACCTCAACGCTCACCTCACCTCACCGCTCACCTCACCTCACCTCACCCCTCACCTCACCTCACCGCTCACCTCACCGCCCACCTCACCTCACCGCTCACCTCACCGCCCACCTCACCTCACCGCACCTCACCGCTCACCTCACCGCCCACCTAACCTCACCGCTCACCTCACCGCCCACCTCACCTCACCGCTCACCTCACCGCCCACCTCACCTCACCGCTCACCTCACCGCCCACCTCACCTCACCGCTCACCTCACCGCCCACCTCACCTCACCGCTCACCTCACCGCCCACCTCACCTCACCGCTCACCTCACCGCCCACCTCACCTCACCGCTCAGATCACCGCCCACCTCACCTCACCGCTCACCTCACCGCCCACCTCACCTCACCGCACCGCTCACCTCACCGCCCACCTCACCTCACCGCACCGCTCACCTCACCGCCCACCTCACCTCACCGCTCACCTCACCGCCCACCTCACCTCACCGCTCACCTCACCGCCCACCTCACCTCACCGCTCACCTCACCGCCCACCTCACCTCACCGCTCACCTCACCGCCCACCTCACCTCACCGCTCACCTCACCGCCACCTCACCTCACCGCTCATCTCACCGCCCACCTCACCTCACCGCTCACCTCACCGCCCACCTCACCTCACCGCTCACCTCACCGCCCACCTCACCTCACCGCTCACCTCACCGCCCACCTCACCTCACCGCTCACCTCACCGCCCACCTCACCTCACCGCTCACCTCACCGCCCACCTCACCTCACCGCTCACCTCACCGCCCACCTCACCTCACCGCTCACCTCACCGCCCACCTCACCTCACCGCTCACCTCACCGCCCACCTCACCTCACCGCTCACCTCACCGCCCACCTCACCTCACCGCTCACCTCACCGCCCACCTCACCTCACCGCTCACCTCACCGCCCACCTCACCTCACCGCTCACCTCACCGCCCACCTCACCTCACCGCTCACCTCACCGCCCACCTCACCTCACCGCTCACCTCACCGCCCACCTCACCTCACCGCTCACCTCACCGCCCACCTCACCTCACCGCTCACCTCACCGCACACCTCACCTCACCGCTCACCTCACCGCCCACATCACCTCACCGCTCACCTCACCGCCCACCTCACCTCACCGCCCACCTCACCTCACCGCTCACCTCACCGCCCACCTCACCTCACCGCTCACCTCACCGCCCACCTCACCTCACCGCTCACCTCACCGCCCACCTCACCTCACCGCTCACCTCACCGCTCACCTCTCCTCACCGCTCACCTCACCGCTCACCTCACCTCACCGCTCACCTCACCTCACCTCACCGCTCACCTCACCGCTCACCTCATCTCACCGCTCACCTCACCTCACCGCTCACCTCACCGCTCACCTCACCTCACCGCTCACCTCACCGCTCACATCACCTCACCGCTCACCTCACCGCTCACCTCACCTCACCGCTCACCTCACCGCTCACCTCACCGCTCACCTCACCGCTCACCGCTCACCTCACCGCTCACCTCACTGCTCACCTCACCGCTCACCTCTCACCTCACCTCACCGCTCACCTCTCACCTCACCGCTCACCTCACCGCTCACCTCACCGCTCACCGCTCACCTCACCGCTCACCGCTCACCTCACCGCTCACCTCACCGCTCACCGCTCACCTCACCGCTCACCTCACCGCTCACCGCTCACCTCAACGCTCACCTCACCGCTCACCGCTGACCTCACCGCTCACCTCACCGCTCACCTCACCGCTCACCGCTCACCTCACCGCTCACCTCACCGCTCACCTCACCGCTCACCGCTCACCTCACCGCTCACCTCACCGCTCACCGCTCACCTCACCGCTCACCGCTCACCTCACCGCTCACCTCACCTCACCGCTCACCTCACCGCTCACCTCACCTCACCGCTCACCTCACCGCTCACCTCACCTCACCGCTCACCTCACCTCACCACTCACCTCACCGCTCACCTCACCTCACCTAACCGCTCACCTCACCACTCACCTCACACCTCACCTCACCGCTCACCTCACCGCTCACCTCACCTCACCGCTCACCTCACCGCCCACCTCACCTCACCGCTCACCTCACCGCTCACCTCTTCTCACCGCTCACCTCACCGCTCACCTCACCTCACCTCTCACCTCACCGCTCACCTCACCGCTCACCTCACCTCACCGCTCACCTCACCGCTCACCTCACCTCACCGCTCACCTCACCGCTCACCTCACCTCACTGCTCACCTCACCGCTCACCTCACCACTCACCTCAACGCTCACCTCACCTCACCGCTCACCTCACCTCACCTCACCGCTCACCTCACCGCCCATCTCACCTCACCGCTCACCTCACCGCCCACCTCACCTCACCGCTCACCTCACCGCCCACCTCACCTCACCGCTCACCTCACCGCACCGCTCACCTCACCGCCCACCTCACCTCACCGCTCACCTCACCGCCCACCTCACCTCACCGCTCACCTCACCGCCCACCTCACCTCACCGCTCACCTCACCGCCCACCTCACCTCACCTCACCGCTCGCCTCACCGCCCACCTCACCTCACCGCTCGCCTCACCGCCCACCTCACCTCACCGCTCGCCTCACCGCCCACCTCACCTCACCGCTCACCTCACCGCCCACCTCACCTCACCGCTCACCTCTCCTCACCGCTCACCTCACCGCTCACCTCACCTCACCGCCCACCTCACCGCTCACCTCACCTCACCGCTCACCTCACCGCTCACCTCACCTCACCGCTCACCTCACCGCTCACCGCTCACCTCACCGCTCACCGCTCACCTCACCGCTCACCTCACCGCTCACCTCACCTCACCGCTCACCTCACCGCTCACCTCACCTCACCGCTCACCTCACCGCTCACCGCTCACCTCACCGCCCACCTCACCTCACCGCTCACCTCACCGCCCACCTCACCTCACCGCTCACCTCACCGCCCACCTCACCTCACCGCTCACCTCACCGCCCACCTCACCTCACCGCTCACCTCACCGCCCACCTCACCTCACCGCTCACCTCACCGCCCACCTCACCTCACCGCTCACCTCACCGCCCACCTCACCTCACCGCTCACCTCACCGCCCACCTCACCTCACCGCTCACCTCACCGCCCACCTCACCTCACCGCTCACCTCACCGCCCACCTCACCTCACCGCTCACCTCACCGCCCACCTCACCTCACCGCTCACCTCACCGCCCACCTCACCTCACCGCTCACCTCACCGCCCACCTCACCTCACCGCTCACCTCACCGCCCACCTCACCTCACCGCTCACCTCACCGCCCACCTCACCTCACCGCTCACCTCACCGCCCACCTCACCTCACCGCTCACCTCACCGCCCACCTCACCTCACCGCTCACCTCACCGCCCACCTCACCTCACCGCTCACCTCACCGCCCACCTCACCTCACCGCTCACCTCACCGCCCACCTCACCTCACCGCTCACCTCACCGCCCACCTCACCTCACCGCTCACCTCACCGCCCACCTCACCTCACCGCTCACCTCACCGTCCACCTCACCTCACCGCTCACCTCACCGCCCACCTCACCGCTCACCTCACCGCCCACCTCACCTCACCGCTCACCTCACCGCCCACCTCACCTCACCGCTCACCTCACCGCCCACCTCACCTCACCGCTCACCTCACCGCCCACCTCACCTCACCGCTCACCTCACCGCCCACCTCACCTCACCGCTCACCTCAACGCTCACCTCACCGCTCACCGCTGACCTCACCGCTCACCTCTCCGCTCACCTTACCGCTCACCTCACCGCTCACCGCTCACCTCACCGCTCACCTCACCGCTCACAGACACCTCACCGCTCACCTCACCTCAACGCTCACCTCACCTCACCGCTCACCTCACCTCACCTCACCCCTCACCTCACCTCACCGCTCACCTCACCGCCCACCTCACCTCACCGCTCACCTCACCGCCCACCTCACCTCACCGCACCTCACCGCTCACCTCACCGCCCACCTAACCTCACCGCTCACCTCACCGCCCACCTCACCTCACCGCTCACCTCACCGCCCACCTCACCTCACCGCTCACCTCACCGCCCACCTCACCTCACCGCTCACCTCACCGCCCACCTCACCTCACCGCTCACCTCACCGCCCACCTCACCTCACCGCTCACCTCACCGCCCACCTCACCTCACCGCTCAGATCACCGCCCACCTCACCTCACCGCTCACCTCACCGCCCACCTCACCTCACCGCACCGCTCACCTCACCGCCCACCTCACCTCACCGCACCGCTCACCTCACCGCCCACCTCACCTCACCGCTCACCTCACCGCCCACCTCACCTCACCGCTCACCTCACCGCCCACCTCACCTCACCGCTCACCTCACCGCCCACCTCACCTCACCGCTCACCTCACCGCCCACCTCACCTCACCGCTCACCTCACCGCCACCTCACCTCACCGCTCATCTCACCGCCCACCTCACCTCACCGCTCACCTCACCGCCCACCTCACCTCACCGCTCACCTCACCGCCCACCTCACCTCACCGCTCACCTCACCGCCCACCTCACCTCACCGCTCACCTCACCGCCCACCTCACCTCACCGCTCACCTCACCGCCCACCTCACCTCACCGCTCACCTCACCGCCCACCTCACCTCACCGCTCACCTCACCGCCCACCTCACCTCACCGCTCACCTCACCGCCCACCTCACCTCACCGCTCACCTCACCGCCCACCTCACCTCACCGCTCACCTCACCGCCCACCTCACCTCACCGCTCACCTCACCGCCCACCTCACCTCACCGCTCACCTCACCGCCCACCTCACCTCACCGCTCACCTCACCGCCCACCTCACCTCACCGCTCACCTCACCGCCCACCTCACCTCACCGCTCACCTCACCGCCCACCTCACCTCACCGCTCACCTCACCGCCCACCTCACCTCACCGCTCACCTCACCGCCCACATCACCTCACCGCTCACCTCACCGCCCACCTCACCTCACCGCCCACCTCACCTCACCGCTCACCTCACCGCCCACCTCACCTCACCGCTCACCTCACCGCCCACCTCACCTCACCGCTCACCTCACCGCCCACCTCACCTCACCGCTCACCTCACCGCTCACCTCTCCTCACCGCTCACCTCACCGCTCACCTCACCTCACCGCTCACCTCACCTCACCTCACCGCTCACCTCACCGCTCACCTCATCTCACCGCTCACCTCACCTCACCGCTCACCTCACCGCTCACCTCACCTCACCGCTCACCTCACCGCTCACATCACCTCACCGCTCACCTCACCGCTCACCTCACCTCACCGCTCACCTCACCGCTCACCTCACCGCTCACCTCACCGCTCACCGCTCACCTCACCGCTCACCTCACTGCTCACCTCACCGCTCACCTCTCACCTCACCTCACCGCTCACCTCTCACCTCACCGCTCACCTCACCGCTCACCTCACCGCTCACCGCTCACCTCACCGCTCACCGCTCACCTCACCGCTCACCTCACCGCTCACCGCTCACCTCACCGCTCACCTCACCGCTCACCGCTCACCTCAACGCTCACCTCACCGCTCACCGCTGACCTCACCGCTCACCTCACCGCTCACCTCACCGCTCACCGCTCACCTCACCGCTCACCTCACCGCTCACCTCACCGCTCACCGCTCACCTCACCGCTCACCTCACCGCTCACCGCTCACCTCACCGCTCACCGCTCACCTCACCGCTCACCTCACCTCACCGCTCACCTCACCGCTCACCTCACCTCACCGCTCACCTCACCGCTCACCTCACCTCACCGCTCACCTCACCTCACCACTCACCTCACCGCTCACCTCACCTCACCTAACCGCTCACCTCACCACTCACCTCACACCTCACCTCACCGCTCACCTCACCGCTCACCTCACCTCACCGCTCACCTCACCGCCCACCTCACCTCACCGCTCACCTCACCGCTCACCTCTTCTCACCGCTCACCTCACCGCTCACCTCACCTCACCTCTCACCTCACCGCTCACCTCACCGCTCACCTCACCTCACCGCTCACCTCACCGCTCACCTCACCTCACCGCTCACCTCACCGCTCACCTCACCTCACTGCTCACCTCACCGCTCACCTCACCACTCACCTCAACGCTCACCTCACCTCACCGCTCACCTCACCTCACCTCACCGCTCACCTCACCGCCCATCTCACCTCACCGCTCACCTCACCGCCCACCTCACCTCACCGCTCACCTCACCGCCCACCTCACCTCACCGCTCACCTCACCGCACCGCTCACCTCACCGCCCACCTCACCTCACCGCTCACCTCACCGCCCACCTCACCTCACCGCTCACCTCACCGCCCACCTCACCTCACCGCTCACCTCACCGCCCACCTCACCTCACCTCACCGCTCGCCTCACCGCCCACCTCACCTCACCGCTCGCCTCACCGCCCACCTCACCTCACCGCTCGCCTCACCGCCCACCTCACCTCACCGCTCACCTCACCGCCCACCTCACCTCACCGCTCACCTCTCCTCACCGCTCACCTCACCGCTCACCTCACCTCACCGCCCACCTCACCGCTCACCTCACCTCACCGCTCACCTCACCGCTCACCTCACCTCACCGCTCACCTCACCGCTCACCGCTCACCTCACCGCTCACCGCTCACCTCACCGCTCACCTCACCGCTCACCTCACCTCACCGCTCACCTCACCGCTCACCTCACCTCACCGCTCACCTCACCGCTCACCGCTCACCTCACCGCCCACCTCACCTCACCGCTCACCTCACCGCCCACCTCACCTCACCGCTCACCTCACCGCCCACCTCACCTCACCGCTCACCTCACCGCCCACCTCACCTCACCGCTCACCTCACCGCCCACCTCACCTCACCGCTCACCTCACCGCCCACCTCACCTCACCGCTCACCTCACCGCCCACCTCACCTCACCGCTCACCTCACCGCCCACCTCACCTCACCGCTCACCTCACCGCCCACCTCACCTCACCGCTCACCTCACCGCCCACCTCACCTCACCGCTCACCTCACCGCCCACCTCACCTCACCGCTCACCTCACCGCCCACCTCACCTCACCGCTCACCTCACCGCCCACCTCACCTCACCGCTCACCTCACCGCCCACCTCACCTCACCGCTCACCTCACCGCCCACCTCACCTCACCGCTCACCTCACCGCCCACCTCACCTCACCGCTCACCTCACCGCCCACCTCACCTCACCGCTCACCTCACCGCCCACCTCACCTCACCGCTCACCTCACCGCCCACCTCACCTCACCGCTCACCTCACCGCCCACCTCACCTCACCGCTCACCTCACCGCCCACCTCACCTCACCGCTCACCTCACCGCCCACCTCACCTCACCGCTCACCTCACCGCCCACCTCACCTCACCGCTCACCTCACCGCCCACCTCACCTCACCGCTCACCTCACCGCCCACCTCACCTCACCGCTCACCTCACCGCCCACCTCACCTCACCGCTCACCTCACCGCCCACCTCACCTCACCGCTCACCTCACCCCCCACCTCACCTCACCGCTCACCTCAACGCTCACCTCACCGCTCACCGCTGACCTCACCGCTCACCTCTCCGCTCACCTTACCGCTCACCTCACCGCTCACCGCTCACCTCACCGCTCACCTCACCGCTCACAGACACCTCACCGCTCACCTCACCTCAACGCTCACCTCACCTCACCGCTCACCTCACCTCACCTCACCCCTCACCTCACCTCACCGCTCACCTCACCGCCCACCTCACCTCACCGCTCACCTCACCGCCCACCTCACCTCACCGCACCTCACCGCTCACCTCACCGCCCACCTAACCTCACCGCTCACCTCACCGCCCACCTCACCTCACCGCTCACCTCACCGCCCACCTCACCTCACCGCTCACCTCACCGCCCACCTCACCTCACCGCTCACCTCACCGCCCACCTCACCTCACCGCTCACCTCACCGCCCACCTCACCTCACCGCTCACCTCACCGCCCACCTCACCTCACCGCTCACCTCACCGCCCACCTCACCTCACCGCTCACCTCACCGCCCACCTCACCTCACCGCTCACCTCACCGCCCACCTCACCTCACCGCACCGCTCACCTCACCGCCCACCTCACCTCACCGCACCGCTCACCTCACCGCCCACCTCACCTCACCGCTCACCTCACCGCCCACCTCACCTCACCGCTCACCTCACCGCCCACCTCACCTCACCGCTCACCTCACCGCCCACCTCACCTCACCGCTCACCTCACCGCCCACCTCACCTCACCGCTCACCTCACCGCCCACCTCACCTCACCGCTCACCTCACCGCCACCTCACCTCACCGCTCATCTCACCGCCCACCTCACCTCACCGCTCACCTCACCGCCCACCTCACCTCACCGCTCACCTCACCGCCCACCTCACCTCACCGCTCACCTCACCGCCCACCTCACCTCACCGCTCACCTCACCGCCCACCTCACCTCACCGCTCACCTCACCGCCCACCTCACCTCACCGCTCACCTCACCGCCCACCTCACCTCACCGCTCACCTCACCGCCCACCTCACCTCACCGCTCACCTCACCGCCCACCTCACCTCACCGCTCACCTCACCGCCCACCTCACCTCACCGCTCACCTCACCGCCCACCTCACCTCACCGCTCACCTCACCGCCCACCTCACCTCACCGCTCACCTCACCGCCCACCTCACCTCACCGCTCACCTCACCGCCCACCTCACCTCACCGCTCACCTCACCGCCCACCTCACCTCACCGCTCACCTCACCGCCCACCTCACCTCACCGCCCACCTCACCTCACCGCTCACCTCACCGCCCACCTCACCTCACCGCCCACCTCACCTCACCGCTCACCTCACCGCCCACCTCACCTCACCGCTCACCTCACCGCGCACCTCACCTCACCGCTCACCTCACCGCCCACCTCACCTCACCGCTCACCTCACCGCTCACCTCTCCTCACCGCTCACCTCACCGCTCACCTCACCGCTCACCTCACCTCACCTCACCGCTCACCTCACCGCTCACCTCATCTCACCGCTCACCTCACCGCTCACCTCACCTCACCGCTCACCTCACCGTTCACCTCACCTCACCGCTCACCTCACCGCTCACATCACCTCACCGCTCACCTCACCGCTCACCTCACCTCACCGCTCACCTCACCGCTCACCTCACCGCTCACCTCTCACCTCACCGCTCACCTCACTGCTCACCTCACCGCTCACCTCTCACCTCACCGCTCACCTCACCGCTCACCGCTCACCTCACCGCTCACCGCTCACCTCACCGCTCACCTCACCGCTCACCGCTCACCTCACCGCTCACCTCACCGCTCGCCGCTCACCTCAACGCTCACCTCACCGCTCACCGCTGACCTCACCGCTCACCTCACCACTCACCTCACCGCTCACCGCTCACCTCACCGCTCACCTCACCGCTCACCTCTCAACTCACCGCTCACCTCACCGCTCACCGCTCACCTCACCGCTCACCGCTCACCTCACCGCTCACCTCACCTCACCGCTCACCTCACCGCTCACCTCACCTCACCGCTCACCTCACCGCTCACCTCACCTCACCGCTCACCTCACCTCACCACTCACCTCACCGCGCACCTCACCTCACCTAACCGCTCACCTCACCACTCACCTCACCGCGCACCTCACCTCGCCTCACCGCTCACCTCACCGCTCACCTCACCTCACCGCTCACCTCACCGCCCACCTCACCTCACCGCTCACCTCACCGCTCACCTCACCTCACCGCTCACCTCACCGCTCACCTCACCTCACCGCTCACCTCACCGCTGACCTCACCGCTCACCTCACCTCACCGCTCACCTCACCGCTCACCTCACCTCACCTCACCGCTCACCTCACCTCACTGCTCACCTCACCGCTCACCTCACCACTCACCTCACCTCAACGCTCACCTCACCTCACCGCTCACCTCACCTCACCTCACCGCTCACCTCACCGCCCATCTCACCTCACCGCTCACCTCACCGCCCACCTCACCTCACCGCTCACCTCACCGCCCACCTCACCTCACCGCTCACCTCACCGCACCGCTCACCTCACCGCCCACCTCACCTCACCGCTCACCTCACCGCCCACCTCACCTCACCGCTCACCTCACCGCCCACCTCACCTCACCGCTCACCTCACCGCCCACCTCACCTCACCTCACCGCTCGCCTCACCGCCCACCTCACCTCACCGCTCGCCTCACCGCCCACCTCACCTCACCGCTCGCCTCACCGCCCACCTCACCTCACCGCTCGCCTCACCGCCCACCTCACCTCACCGCTCGCCTCACCGCCCACCTCACCTCACCGCTCACCTCACTGCCCACCTCACCTCACCGCTCACCTCTCCTCACCGCTCACCTCACCGCTCACCTCACCTCACCGCTCACCTCACCGCTCACCTCACCTCACCGCTCACCTCACCGCTCACCTCACCTCACCGCTCACCTCACCGCTCACCGCTCACCTCACCGCTCACCGCTCACCTCACCGCTCACCTCACCGCTCACCTCACCTCACCGCTCACCTCACCGCTCACCTCACCTCACCGCTCACCTCACCGCTCACCGCTCACCTCACCGCCCACCTCACCTCACCGCTCACCTCACCGCCCACCTCACCTCACCGCTCACCTCACCGCCCACCTCACCTCACCGCTCACCTCACCGCCCACCTCACCTCACCGCTCACCTCACCGCCCACCTCACCTCACCGCTCACCTCACCGCCCACCTCACCTCACCGCTCACCTCACCGCCCACCTCACCTCACCGCTCACCTCACCGCCCACCTCACCTCACCGCTCACCTCACCGCCCACCTCACCTCACCGCTCACCTCACCGCCCACCTCACCTCACCGCTCACCTCACCGCCCACCTCACCTCACCGCTCACCTCACCGCCCACCTCACCTCACCGCTCACCTCACCGCCCACCTCACCTCACCGCTCACCTCACCGCCCACCTCACCTCACCGCTCACCTAACCGCCCACCTCACCTCACCGCTCATCTCACCGCCCACCTCACCTCACCGCTCACCTCACCGCCCACCTCACCTCACCGCTCACCTCACCGCCCACCTCACCTCACCGCTCACCTCACCGCCCACCTCACCTCACCGCTCACCTCACCGCCCACCTCACCTCACCGCTCACCTCACCGCCCACCTCACCTCACCGCTCACCTCACCGCCCACCTCACCTCACCGCTCACCTCACCGCCCACCTCACCTCACCGCTCACCTGACCGCCCACCTCACCTCACCGCTCACCTCACCGCCCACCTCACCTCACCGCTCACCTCACCGCCCACCTCACCTCACCGCTCACCTCACCGCCCACCTCACCTCACCGCTCACCTCACCGCCCACCTCACCTCACCGCTCACCTCACCGCCCACCTCACCTCACCGCTCAGCTCACCGCCCACCTCACCTCACCACTCACCTCACCGCCCACATCACCTCACCGCTCACCTCACCGCCCACCTCACCTCACCGCCCACCTCACCTCACCGCTCACCTCACCGCCCACCTCACCTCACCGCTCACCTCACCGCCCACCTCACCTCACCGCTCACCTCACCGCCCACCTCACCTCACCGCTCACCTCACCGCCCACCTCACCTCACCGCTCACCTCACCGCTCACCTCTCCTCACCGCTCACCTCACCGCTCACCTCACCTCACCGCTCACCTCACCGCTCACCTCACCTCACCGCTCACCTCACCGCTCACCTCACCTCACCGCTCACCTCACCGCTCACCTCACCGCTCACCTCACCTCACCACTCACCTCACCGCTCACCTCACCTCACCGCTCACCTCACCGCTCACCTCACCGCTCACCTCACCTCACCTCACCGCTCACCTCACCTCACCGCTCACCTCACCGCTCTCCTCACCTCACCGCTCACCTCACCGCTCACCGCTCACCTCACCGCTCACCTCACCTCACCGCTCACCTCACCGCTCACCTCACCTCACCGCTCACCTCACCTCACCCCTCACCTCACCTCACCCCTCACCTCACCGCTCACCTCTCGCCTCACCGCTCACTTCACCGCTCACCTCACCGCTCAACTCACCTCACCGCTCACCTCACCTCACCGCTCACCTCACCGCTCACCTCACCGCTCACCTCTCACCTCACCGCTCACCTCTCACCTCACCGCCCACCTCACCTCACCGCTCACCTCACTGCTCACCTCTCCTCACCGCTCACCTCACCGCTCACCTCACCTCACCGCTCACCTCACCGCTCACCTCACCTCACCGCTCACCTCACCGCTCACCTCACCTCACCGCTCACCTCACCGCTCACCTCACCTCACCACTCACCTCACCGCTCACCTCACCTCACCGCTCACCTCACCGCTCACCTCACCGCTCACCTCACCTCACCTCACCGCTCACCTCACCGCTCACCTCACCACTCTCCTCACCTCACCGCTCACCTCACCGCTCACCGCTCACCTCACCGCTCACCTCACCTCACCGCTCACCTCACCGCTCACCTCACCTCACTGCTCACCTCACCTCACCCCTCACCTCACCTCACCCCTCACCTCACCTCACCGCTCACCTCACCGCTCACCTCTCGCCTCACCGCTCACTTCACCGCTCACCTCACCGCTCAACTCACCTCACCGCTCACCTCACCTCACCGCTCACCTCACCGCTCACCTCACCGCTCACCTCTCACCTCACCGCTCACCTCTCACCTCACCGCTCACCTCACCGCTCACCTCTCACCTCACCTCACCGCTCACCGCTCACCTCTCACCTCACCTCACCGCTCACCTCACCGCTCACCTCACCGCTCACCTCACCGCTCACCTCACCGCTCACCGCTCACCTCACCGCTCACCTCACCGCTCACCGCTCACCTCACCGCTCACCTCACCGCTCACCTCACCGCTCACCTCACCGCTCACCGCTCACCTCACCGCTCACCTCACCGCTCACCGCTCACCTCACCGCTCACCTCACCGCTCACCGCACCGCTCACCTCACCTCACCGCTCACCTCACCGCTCACCTCACCTCACCGCTCACCTCACCGCTCACCTCACCTCACCGCTCACCTCACCTCACCGCTCACCTCACCTCACCGCTCACCTCACCGCTCACCTCACCTAACCGCTCACCTCACCGCTCACCTCACCTCACCGCTCACCTCACCGCTCACCTCACCTCACCGCTCACCTCACCGCTCACCTCACCTCACCGCTCACCTCACCGCCCACCTCACCTCACCGCTCACCTCACCGCTCACCTCACCTCACCGCTCACCTCACCTCACCGCTCACCTCACCTCACCGCTCACCTCACCGCTCACCTCACCTCACCGCTCACCTCACCGCTCACCTCACCTCACTGCTCACCTCACCTCACCGCTCACCTCACCGCTCACCTCACCTCAACGCTCACCTCACCGCTCACCTCACCTCACCGCTCACCTCACCGCTCACCTCACCTCACCGCTCACCTCACCGCTCACCTCACCTCACCGCTCACCTCACCGCTCACCTCACCTCACCGCTCACCTCACCTCACCGCTCACCTCACCGCTCACCTCACCTCACCGCTCACCTCATCGCTCACCTCACCGCTCACCTCACCGCTCACCTCACCCCTCACCTCACCGCTCAACGCTCACCTCACCCCTCACCTCACCGCTCACCTCACCGCTCACCTCACCCCTCACCTCACCGCTCAACGCTCACCTCACCCCTCACCTCACCGCTCACCGCTCACCTCACCTCACCGCTCACCTCACCGCTCACATCACCTCACCGCTCACCTCACCGCTCACCTCACCTCACCGCTCACCTCACCGCTCACCTCACCTCACCGCTCACCTCAACTCATCTCACCGCTCACCTCACCGCTCACCTCACCTCACCTCACCGCTCACCTCACCTCACCGCTCACCTCACCTCACCGCTCACCTCACCTCACCTCACACCTCACCTCACCGCTCACCTCACCGCTCACCTCACCTCACCTCACCGCTCACCTCACCGCTCACCTCACCTCACCGCTCACCTCACCTCACCTCGCCTCACCGCTCACCTCACCGCTCACCTCACCTCACCGCTCACCTCACCTCACCTCACCTCGCCTCACCGCTCACCTCGCCTCACCGCTCACCTCACCTCACCGCTCACCTCACCTCACCGCTCACCTGACCGCTCACCTCACCTCACCTCGCCTCACCGCTCACCTCACCGCTCACCTCACCTCACCGCTCACCTCACCTCACCTCACCTCGCCTCACCGCTCACCTCGCATCACCGCTCACCTCACCTCACCTCACCGCTCACCTCACCTCATCGCTCACCTCACCTCACCGCTCACCTCACCTCACCGCTCACCTCACCGCTCACCTCACCCCACCTCACCGCTCACCTCATCTCACCGCTCACCTCACCTCACACCTCACCGCTCACCTCACCTCACCGCTCACCGCTCACCTCACCTCACCGCTCACCTCACCTCACCGCTCACCTCACCTCACCTAACCTCACCGCTCACCTCACCTCACCGCTCACCTCACCTCACCTCACCGCTCACCTCACCTCACCGCTCACCTCACCTCACCTCTCACCTCACCTCACCTCACCGCTCACCTCACCTCACCGCTCACCTCACCTCACCGCTCACCTCACCTCACCGCTCACCTCACCTCACCTCACCGCTCACCTCACCGCTCACCTCACCTCACCGCTCACCTCACCTCACCTCACCGCTCACCTCACCTCACCGCTCACCTCACCGCTCACCTCACCTCACCTCACCGCTCACCTCACCTCACCTCACCGCTCACCTCACCTCACCGCTCACCTCACCTCACCGCTCTCCTCACCTCACCGCTCACCTCACCTCACCTCACACCTCACCGCTCACCTCACCGCTCACCTCACCGCTCACCTCACCTCACCGCTCAGCTCACCTCACCGCTCAGCTTACCTCACCGCTCCGCTCACCTCAGCGCTCAGGTCACCTCACCGCTCAGCTCAGCTCACCGCTCAGCTCAGGTCACCACTCTGCTCAGCTCACCGCTCAGCTCAGCTCACCGCTCAGCTCACCACCCAGCTCACCACCCAGCTCACCACCCAGCTCACCACTCAGCTCACCACTTAGCTCGCCACTCAGCTCGCCACTCAGCTCACCACTCAGCTCACCACTCAGCTCACCACACTCCACAGCTCACCACTCACCTCACCGCTCACCTCACCGCCCACCTCACCTCACCGCTCACCTCACCGCCCACCTCACCTCACCACTCACCTCACCGCCCACCTCACCTCACCGCTCACCTCACCGCCCACCTCACCTCACCGCTCACCTCACCGCCCACCTCACCTCACCGCTCACCTCACCGCCCACCTCACCTCACCGCTCACCTCACCGCTCACCTCACCGCCCACCTCACCTCACCGCTCACCTCACCGCCCACCTCACCTCACCGCTCACCTCACCGCCCACCTCACCTCACCGCTCACCTCACCGCCCACCTCACCTCACCGCTCACCTCACCGCCCACCTCACCGCCCACCTCACCTCACCGCTCACCTCACCGCCCACCTCACCTCACCGCTCACCTCACCGCCCACCTCACCGCTCACCTCACCGCCCACCTCACCTCACCGCTCACCTCACCGCCCACCTCACCTCACCGCTCACCTCACCGCCCACCTCACCTCACCGCTCACCTCACCGCCCACCTCACCTCACCGCTCACCTCACCGCCCACCTCACCTCACCGCTCACCTCACCGCCCACCTCACCTCACCGCTCACCTCACCGCCCACATCACCTCACCGCTCACCTCACCGCCCACCTCACCTCACCGCCCACCTCACCTCACCGCTCACCTCACCGCCCACCTCACCTCACCGCTCACCTCACCGCCCACCTCACCTCACCGCTCACCTCACCGCCCACCTCACCTCACCGCTCACCTCACCGCTCACCTCTCCTCACCGCTCACCTCACCGCTCACCTCACCGCTCACCTCACCTCACCGCTCACCTCACCTCACCGCTCACCTCACCGCTCACCTCACCTCACCGCTCACCTCACCTCACCTCACCGCTCACCTCACCGCTCACCTCACCGCTCACCTCACCGCTCACCTCACCGCTCACCTCACCTCACCGCTCACCTCACCTCACCCCTCACCTCACCTCACCGCTCACCTCACCTCACCGCTCACCTCACCGCTCACCTCTCGCCTCACCGCTCACCGCTCACCTCACCTCACCGCTCAACTCCCCTCACCGCTCACCTCACCGCTCACCTCACCTCACCGCTCACCTCACCGCTCACCTCACCGCTCACCTCACCGCTCACCGCTCACCTCTCACCTCACCTCACCGCTCACCTCTCACCTCACCTCACCGCTCACCTCTCACCTCACCTCACCGCTCACCTCTCACCTCACCTCACCGCTCACCTCTCACCTCACCTCACCGCTCACCTCTCACCTCACCTCACCGCTCACCTCACCGCTCACCTCACCGCTCACCTCACCGCTCACCTCACCTCACCGCTCACCTCACCTCACCGCTCACCTCAACTCATCTCACCGCTCACCTCACCTCACCTCACCGCTCACCTCACCTCACCTCACCGCTCACCTCACCTCACCTCACCGCTCACCTCACCTCACCTCACCGCTCACCTCACCTCACCGCTCACCTCTCGCCTCACCGCTCACTTCACCGCTCACCTCACCTCACCGCTCAACTCCCCTCACCGCTCACCTCACCGCTCACCTCACCGCTCACCTCTCACCTCACCTCTCACCTCACCGCTCACCTCTCACCTCACCTCTCACCTCACCGCTCACCTCTCACCTCACCGCTCACCTCACCGCTCACCTCACCGCTCACCTCTCACCTCACCTCACCGCTCACCTCACCGCTCACCTCACCGCTCACCTCACCTCACCGCTCACCTCACCGCTCACCTCACCTCACCGCTCACCTCACCGCTCACCTCACCTCACCGCTCACCTCAACTCATCTCACCGCTCACCTCACCTCACCTCACCTCACCGCTCACCTCACCGCTCACCTCACCTCACCGCTCACCTCACCGCTCACCTCACCGCTCCTCACCTCACCGCTCACCTCACCTCACACCTCACCTCACCTCACCGCTCACCTCAACTCACCTCGCCTCACCGCTCACCTCACCGCTCACCTCACCTCACCGCTCACCTCACCTCACCTCACCTCGCCTCACCGCTCACCTCGCCTCACCGCTCACCTCACCTCACCGCTCACCTCACCTCACCGCTCACCTCACCGCTCACCTCACCTCACCGCTCACCTCACCTCACCTCGCCTCACCGCTCACCTCACCGCTCACCTCACCTCACCGCTCACCTCACCTCACCTCACCTCGCCTCACCGCTCACCTCGCCTCACCGCTCACCTCACCTCACCTCACCGCTCACCTCACCTCATCGCTCACCTCACCTCACCGCTCACCTCACCTCACCGCTCACCTCACCTCACCGCTCACCTCACCCCACCTCACCGCTCACCTCATCTCACCGCTCACCTCACCTCACACCTCACCGCTCACCTCACCTCACCGCTCACCTCACCGCTCACCTCACCTCACCGCTCACCTCATCTCACCTCACCGCTCACCTCACCTCACCTCACCGCTCACCTCACCTCACCTCACCGCTCACCTCACCTCACCTCACAGCTCACCTCACCTCACCTCTCACCTCACCTCACCGCTCACCTCACCTCACCGCTCACCTCACCTCACTGCTCACCTCACCTCACCGCTCACCTCACCTCACCTCACCGCTCACCTCACCGCTCACCTCACCTCACCGCTCACCTCACCTCACCTCACCGCTCACCTCACCTCACCGCTCACCTCACCTCACCGCTCACCTCACCTCACCTCACCGCTCACCTCACCGCTCACCTCACCTCACCGCTCAGCTCACCTCACCGCTCAGCTCACCTCACCGCTCCGCTCACCTCAGCGCTCAGGTCACCTCACCGCTCAGCTCAGCTCACCGCTCAGCTCAGCTCACCGCTCAGCTCAGCTCACCGCTCAGCTCACCACCCAGCTCACCACCCAGCTCACCACTCAGCTCGCCACTCAGCTCGCCACTCAGCTCACCACTCAGCTCACCATACTCCACAGCTCACCACTCACCTCACCGCTCACCTCACCGCCCACCTCACCTCACCGCTCACCTCACCGCCCACCTCACCTCACCGCTCACCTCACCGCCCACCTCACCTCACCGCTCACCTCACCGCCCACCTCACCTCACCGCTCACCTCACCGCCCACCTCACCTCACCGCTCACCTCACCGCCCACCTCACCTCACCGCTCACCTCACCGCCCACCTCACCTCACCGCTCACCTCACCGCCCACCTCACCTCACCGCTCACCTCACCGCCCACCTCACCTCACCGCTCACCTCACCGCCCACCTCACCGCCCACCTCACCTCACCGCTCACCTCACCGCCCACCTCACCTCACCGCTCACCTCACCGCCCACCTCACCGCTCACCTCACCGCCCACCTCACCTCACCGCTCACCTCACCGCCCACCTCACCTCACCGCTCACCTCACCGCCCACCTCACCTCACCGCTCACCTCACCGCCCACCTCACCTCACCGCTCACCTCACCGCCCACCTCACCTCACCGCTCACCTCACCGCCCACCTCACCTCACCGCTCACCTCACCGCCCACATCACCTCACCGCTCACCTCACCGCCCACCTCACCTCACCGCCCACCTCACCTCACCGCTCACCTCACCGCCCACCTCACCTCACCGCTCACCTCACCTCACCGCTCACCTCAACTCATCTCACCGCTCACCTCACCTCACCTCACCGCTCACCTCACCTCACCTCACCGCTCACCTCACCTCACCTCACCGCTCACCTCACCTCACCGCTCACCTCTCGCCTCACCGCTCACTTCACCGCTCACCTCACCTCACCGCTCAACTCCCCTCACCGCTCACCTCACCGCTCAACTCACCGCTCACCTCACCTCACCGCTCACCTCACCGCTCACTTCACCGCTCACCTCTCACCTCACCTCTCACCTCACCGCTCACCTCTCACCTCACCTCTCACCTCACCGCTCACCTCTCACCTCACCGCTCACCTCACCGCTCACCTCACCGCTCACCTCTCACCTCACCTCACCGCTCACCTCACCGCTCACCTCACCGCTCACCTCACCTCAAAGCTCACCTCACCGCTCACCTCACCTCACCGCTCACCTCAACTCATCTCACCGCTCACCTCACCTCACCTCACCGCTCACCTCACCGCTCACCTCACCTCACCGCTCACCTCACCGCTCACCTCACCGCTCCTCACCTCACCGCTCACCTCACCTCACACCTCACCTCACCTCACCGCTCACCTCAACTCACCTCGCCTCACCGCTCACCTCACCGCTCACCTCACCTCACCGCTCACCTCACCTCACCTCACCTCGCCTCACCGCTCACCTCGCCTCACCGCTCACCTCACCTCACCGCTCACCTCACCTCACCGCTCACCTCACCGCTCACCTCACCTCACCGCTCACCTCACCTCACCTCGCCTCACCGCTCACCTCACCGCTCACCTCACCTCACCGCTCACCTCACCTCACCTCACCTCGCCTCACCGCTCACCTCGCCTCACCGCTCACCTCACCTCACCTCACCGCTCACCTCACCTCATCGCTCACCTCACCTCACCGCTCACCTCACCTCACCGCTCACCTCACCCCACCTCACCGCTCACCTCATCACACCGCTCACCTCACCTCACACCTCACCGCTCAGCTCACCTCACCGCTCACCTCACCGCTCACCTCACCTCACCGCTCACCTCACCGCCCACCTCACCTCACCGCTCACCTCACCGCCCACCTCACCTCACCGCTCACCTCACCGCCCACCTCACCTCACCGCTCACCTCACCGCCCACCTCACCTCACCGCTCACCTCACCGCCCACCTCACCTCACCGCTCACCTCACCGCCCACCTCACCTCACCGCTCACCTCACCGCCCACCTCACCTCACCGCTCACCTCACCGCCCACCTCACCGCCCACCTCACCTCACCGCTCACCTCACCGCCCACCTCACCTCACCGCTCACCTCACCGCCCACCTCACCGCTCACCTCACCGCCCACCTCACCTCACCGCTCACCTCACCGCCCACCTCACCTCACCGCTCACCTCACCGCCCACCTCACCTCACCGCTCACCTCACCGCCCACCTCACCTCACCGCTCACCTCACCGCCCACCTCACCTCACCGCTCACCTCACCGCCCACCTCACCTCACCGCTCACCTCACCGCCCACATCACCTCACCGCTCACCTCACCGCCCACCTCACCTCACCGCCCACCTCACCTCACCGCTCACCTCACCGCCCACCTCACCTCACCGCTCACCTCACCTCACCGCTCACCTCAACTCATCTCACCGCTCACCTCACCTCACCTCACCGCTCACCTCACCTCACCTCACCGCTCACCTCACCTCACCTCACCGCTCACCTCACCTCACCGCTCACCTCTCGCCTCACCGCTCACTTCACCGCTCACCTCACCTCACCGCTCAACTCCCCTCACCGCTCACCTCACCGCTCACCTCACCGCTCACCTCACCTCACCGCTCACCTCACCGCTCACCTCTCACCTCACCTCTCACCTCACCCCTCACCTCTCACCTCACCTCTCACCTCACCGCTCACCTCTCACCTCACCGCTCACCTCACCGCTCACCTCACCGCTCACCTCTCACCTCACCTCACCGCTCACCTCACCGCTCACCTCACCGCTCACCTCACCTCACCGCTCACCTCACCGCTCACCTCACCTCACCGCTCACCTCAACTCATCTCACCGCTCACCTCACCTCACCTCACCGCTCACCTCACCGCTCACCTCACCTCACCGCTCACCTCACCGCTCACCTCACCGCTCCTCACCTCACCGCTCACCTCACCTCACACCTCACCTCACCTCACCGCTCACCTCAACTCACCTCGCCTCACCGCTCACCTCACCGCTCACCTCACCTCACCGCTCACCTCACCTCACCTCACCTCGCCTCACCGCTCACCTCGCCTCACCGCTCACCTCACCTCACCGCTCACCTCACCTCACCGCTCACCTCACCGCTCACCTCACCTCACCGCTCACCTCACCTCACCTCGCCTCACCGCTCACCTCACCGCTCACCTCACCTCACCGCTCACCTCACCTCACCTCGCCTCACCGCTCACCTCGCCTCACCGCTCACCTCACCTCACCTCACCGCTCACCTCACCTCATCGCTCACCTCACCTCACCGCTCACCTCACCTCACCGCTCACCTCACCTCACCGCTCACCTCACCCCACCTCACCGCTCACCTCATCACACCGCTCACCTCACCTCACACCTCACCGCTCAGCTCACCTCACCGCTCACCTCACCGCTCACCTCACCTCACCGCTCACCTCATCTCACCTCACCGCTCACCTCACCTCACCTCACCGCTCACCTCACCTCACCTCACCGCTCACCTCACCTCACCTCACAGCTCACCTCACCTCACCTCTCACCTCACCTCACCGCTCACCTCACCTCACCGCTCACCTCACCTCACCGCTCACCTCACCTCACCGCTCACCTCACCGCTCACCTCACCTCACCTCACCGCTCACCTCACCGCTCACCTCACCTCACCGCTCACCTCACCTCACCTCACCGCTCACCTCACCTCACCGCTCACCTCACCTCACCGCTCACCTCACCTCACCTCACCGCTCACCTCACCGCTCACCTCACCTCACCGCTCAGCTCACCTCACCGCTCAGCTCACCTCACCGCTCCGCTCACCTCAGCCCTCAGGTCACCTCACCGCTCAGCTCAGCTCACCGCTCAGCTCAGCTCACCGCTCAGCTCAGCTCACCGCTCAGCTCAGCTCACCGCTCAGCTCAGCTCACCGCTCAGCTCACCACCCAGCTCACCACCCAGCTCACCACCCAGCTCACCACTCAGCTCACCACTCAGCTCACCACTCAGCTCACCACACTCCACAGCTCACCACTCACCTCACCGCTCACCTCACCGCCCACCTCACCTCACCGCTCACCTTACCGCCCACCTCACCTCACCGCTCACCTCACCGCCCACCTCACCTCACCGCTCACCTCACCGCCCACCTCACCTCACCGCTCACCTCACCGCCCACCTCACCTCACCGCTCACCTCACCGCCCACCTCACCTCACCGCTCACCTCACCGCCCACCTCACCTCACCGCTCACCTCACCGCCCACCTCACCTCACCGCTCACCTCACCGCCCACCTCACCGTTCACCTCACCTCACCGCTCACCTCACCGCCCACCTCACCGCTCACCTCACCGCCCACCTCACCTCACCGCTCACCTCACCGCCCACCTCACCTCACCGCTCACCTCACCGCCCACCTCACCTCACCGCTCACCTCACCGCCCACCTCACCTCACCGCTCACCTCAACGCTCACCTCACCGCTCACCGCTGACCTCACCGCTCACCTCTCCGCTCACCTTACCGCTCACCTCACCGCTCACCGCTCACCTCACCGCTCACCTCACCGCTCACAGACACCTCACCGCTCACCTCACCTCAACGCTCACCTCACCTCACCGCTCACCTCACCTCACCTCACCCCTCACCTCACCTCACCGCTCACCTCACCGCCCACCTCACCTCACCGCTCACCTCACCGCCCACCTCACCTCACCGCACCTCACCGCTCACCTCACCGCCCACCTAACCTCACCGCTCACCTCACCGCCCACCTCACCTCACCGCTCACCTCACCGCCCACCTCACCTCACCGCTCACCTCACCGCCCACCTCACCTCACCGCTCACCTCACCGCCCACCTCACCTCACCGCTCACCTCACCGCCCACCTCACCTCACCGCTCACCTCACCGCCCACCTCACCTCACCGCTCACCTCACCGCTCAGATCACCGCCCACCTCACCTCACCGCTCACCTCACCGCCCACCTCACCTCACCGCACCGCTCACCTCACCGCCCACCTCACCTCACCTATATATAAACAATAATATATATTTCTATATATTTTATTATTTTATAAAGTCACGTTGAAGGGAAACAATAAAATATATAATATATAAACAATAATATATATTTTATTATTTTATAAAGTCACGTTGAAGGGAAACAATAAAATATATAATATATAAACAACAATATATTTTTCGATTTAACGCTTTCGTGACTGCAATGATTCATCTTCTTTGGTTCTTTCGGTAAAGTCACGTAGAATGAGAATACAATAATAAATTGCTAAAGTTGAGGGTAAGAATCCACCCATTTTTTCGCCATATAGCATTGTGATATATAACGACTTATTGTTGGTAGCTTAGCTGATTGGAGAATATAGAGTTTATTGATAACATTAAGGTAATTTATATTTTAGTTTTTATTGGTTCACTATATAGTACTGTGAATAGCTCAGATGTGTAGGCCTTGACTTCAACATAGTCATTTCTGTGACCAGTCACTAGCTAATCACTCAGTTATTTCAATGCTAAATTCGCCTAGTTATTTCAATGCTAAATTCTCCTGTTTGATTTGTACTAAGTGCCTCGGTGAATGTGTATGGTCTGACTTTAACGTAGCTATTTCTGTGAGCAGTTACAAGCTAATCACTCAGCTATTTCAATGCTAAATTCTATGCTAATTCCATTGTCAAGGGGTGCCTCTGCGGATGTGTATGCTTTAACTTAGCTATTTCAATTGCTAAATTCTATGCTAATTCCATTGTCAAGGGGTGCCTCTGCAGATGTGTATGCTTTAACTTTTAACATAACTATTTCTGTGACCAGTCACAAGCTAATCATTCAGCCATTTCAATGCTAAATTATATGCTAATTCCTTTGTCAAGGCGCTTTGTTCCTCTCACACAGCTTAAAAGCCGTAATCTGAACGTGGCTCTTTCACTCCAGCGCTGTCCTACCAGACAGTCTCGTCCCTTCACCTGATGAAGGCCGCTTGTGTTGTGGCCGAAACGTCGTGAAAATATTATTGTGTTATTTTATTTTATCAATTTATTATTTTATTCTCATTCTACGTGACTTTATCGAAAGAACCAAAGAAGAACAATATATTTATATATATTTTATTATTTTCTTGTTTCCCTTCAACGTGACTTTACCGAAAGAGCTAAGAATATTTATTATACTCTTTGGTTCTTTCGGTAAAGTCACGTAGGTAGAAAAATAATAGATCACGACGTTTCGATCGCAACACAAGCAATCGTCATCAGGTGGGACAACCACAGCAAGACCACCTGATGACGATTGCTTGTGTTGCGATCGAAACTTCGTGATCTATTGTTTTTCTACCTACGTGACTTTTACCGAAAGAACCAAAGAAAATGGATTCCTGCAGTCACGAAAGCTTCAAATCAAGATTGAAACAAATATTGTTTGACTGGGTATTGCATTGTACATTCCTGCATCATACATTATACATCACACATTCTTGAAGATATGCCATGCGTATAAATTTTGGGTTGGATTGGAAATTGAGCTGTGTACATATCTGTCCATTCCATCCCTGGATTCCTCCCCTATCCATAAATGGTTCTGCATTCACGTGAGCCTATTGTTACAGTTGTCATTGTGAAGCTGACGGTGATTCTGATCACAGTTCTGTAGTATAAATATACACAGGTCTGTGCGTAACTCCGTACGATTGCAGCAGCTGAAATAGAACGCGACTTTGTCCCGCGTGCAAACCCAGGTGATGGTTATCCGCACGCTTCTCGTCAGCAAGGAGGACGCTGGGAGGCCCCGCAAGATGAAAGACTTCGCTGGCAGCGTGATGACCGGAAGAAGACGTGTCCAAGACGGCGGTGGCCCAGCGAAGACAACGAGCCCTTGGAGTCTTCCCAGCCTGCCAAGCTGGATTCGGCGGCAATAGCGAAATCGGGATAGAACTGTTATAAAACTGGGGGAAAAAAAATAATAATAACAAAAACATGTTCATTTATTATCTACTACAATAAATATTTATTTCCGAAGAAAATCACTTGTGATATTTCTTCTTGGTTGGTTCACTGCTTTATTTACACACCTGTGTTAAAATCCTATGGTTTACAATGTTTTTAAAAATAAAACTCATAATTAAGGCTATGGGGTTGTCACAGAAGCCGCGGTCATCACGTGAGTTGTGAATTTCAGGTCCGCTATAACCTGGACACGACTGCATAAATATTCAATCAAGCGCTCTCGAAGTTGGACTATCAGTAAAGAGGAGCCCTGGCAACCACGAGCAATTGGTCTGTGCAGATACACGCAGACACAGAGATACTACCACGTTACAGACACGGAGATACACAGCGATACAGAAGCACAGATACCACACTCTATAGCTCGCCACACTTTACAGCTCACCACACTCCACAGCTCACCACACTCCACAGCTCACCACACTCCAAAGTTCACAACAACTTACCACACTCAGCTCACCACACTCCACAGCTCACAACACTCCACAACTCACCACACTCCACAGCTCACCACTCTTAGCTCACCACACTCCACAGCTCACCACACAACTCACCACACTTCACAGCTCACCACACAACTCACCACACTTCACAACTCAACACTCCACAGCTCACCACACCCCACCGCTCACCACACAACTCACCACACTCAACACACCACACTCCACAGCTCACCACACTCCACAGCTCCCCAGACTCCAAAGCTCACCACACTCAACTCACCACACTCCCCACGCTATCGCTATGAGCCCCACATGCCGCTCACCTCACCTCACCGCTCACCTCACCGCCCACCTCACCTCACCGCTCACCTCACCGCCCACCTCACCTCACCGCTCACCTCACCGCTGACCTCACCTCACCGCTCACCTCACCGCTCACCTCACCTCACCTCACCGCTCACCTCACCGCTCACCGCTCACCTCACCACTCACCTCACCTCACCTCACCGCTCACCTCACCGCTCACCTCACCTCACCGCTCACCTCACCGCTCACCTCACCTCACCGCTCACCTCACCGCCCACCTCACCTCACCGCTCACCTCACCGCCCACCTCACCTCACCGCTCACCTCACCGTCCACCTCACCTCACCGCTCACCTCACCGCCCACCTCACCGCTCACCTCACCGCCCACCTCACCTCACCGCTCACCTCACCGCCCACCTCACCTCACCGCTCACCTCACCGCCCACCTCACCTCACCGCTCACCTCACCGCCCACCTCACCTCACCGCTCACCTCACCGCCCACCTCACCTCACCGCTCACCTCAACGCTCACCTCACCGCTCACCGCTGACCTCACCGCTCACCTCTCCGCTCACCTTACCGCTCACCTCACCGCTCACCGCTCACCTCACCGCTCACCTCACCGCTCACAGACACCTCACCGCTCACCTCACCTCAACGCTCACCTCACCTCACCGCTCACCTCACCTCACCTCACCCCTCACCTCACCGCTCACCTCACCGCCCACCTCACCTCACCGCTCACCTCACCGCCCACCTCACCTCACCGCACCTCACCGCTCACCTCACCGCCCACCTAACCTCACCGCTCACCTCACCGCCCACCTCACCTCACCGCTCACCTCACCGCCCACCTCACCTCACCGCTCACCTCACCGCCCACCTCACCTCACCGCTCACCTCACCGCCCACCTCACCTCACCGCTCACCTCACCGCCCACCTCACCTCACCGCTCACCTCACCGCCCACCTCACCTCACCGCTCACCTCACCGCCCACCTCACCTCACCGCTCACCTCACCGCCCACCTCACCTCACCGCTCACCTCACCGCCCACCTCACCTCACCGCACCGCTCACCTCACCGCCCACCTCACCTCACCTATATATAAACAATAATATATATTTCTATATATTTTATTATTTTATAAAGTCACGTTGAAGGGAAACAATAAAATATATAATATATAAACAATAATATATATTTTATTATTTTATAAAGTCACGTTGAAGGGAAACAATAAAATATATAATATATAAACAACAATATATTTTTCGATTTAACGCTTTCGTGACTGCAATGATTCATCTTCTTTGGTTCTTTCGGTAAAGTCACGTAGAATGAGAATACAATAATAAATTGCTAAAGTTGAGGGTAAGAATCCACCCATTTTTTCGCCATATAGCATTGTGATATATAACGACTTATTGTTGGTAGCTTAGCTGATTGGAGAATATAGAGTTTATTGATAACATTAAGGTAATTTATATTTTAGTTTTTATTGGTTCACTATATAGTACTGTGAATAGCTCAGATGTGTAGGCCTTGACTTCAACATAGTCATTTCTGTGACCAGTCACTAGCTAATCACTCAGTTATTTCAATGCTAAATTCGCCTAGTTATTTCAATGCTAAATTCTCCTGTTTGATTTGTACTAAGTGCCTCGGTGAATGTGTATGGTCTGACTTTAACGTAGCTATTTCTGTGAGCAGTTACAAGCTAATCACTCAGCTATTTCAATGCTAAATTCTATGCTAATTCCATTGTCAAGGGGTGCCTCTGCGGATGTGTATGCTTTAACTTAGCTATTTCAATTGCTAAATTCTATGCTAATTCCATTGTCAAGGGGTGCCTCTGCAGATGTGTATGCTTTAACTTTTAACATAACTATTTCTGTGACCAGTCACAAGCTAATCATTCAGCCATTTCAATGCTAAATTATATGCTAATTCCTTTGTCAAGGCGCTTTGTTCCTCTCACACAGCTTAAAAGCCGTAATCTGAACGTGGCTCTTTCACTCCAGCGCTGTCCTACCAGACAGTCTCGTCCCTTCACCTGATGAAGGCCGCTTGTGTTGTGGCCGAAACGTCGTGAAAATATTATTGTGTTATTTTATTTTATCAATTTATTATTTTATTCTCATTCTACGTGACTTTATCGAAAGAACCAAAGAAGAACAATATATTTATATATATTTTATTATTTTCTTGTTTCCCTTCAACGTGACTTTACCGAAAGAGCTAAGAATATTTATTATACTCTTTGGTTCTTTCGGTAAAGTCACGTAGGTAGAAAAATAATAGATCACGACGTTTCGATCACAACACAAGCAATCGTCATCAGGTGGGACAACCACAGCAAGACCACCTGATGACGATTGCTTGTGTTGCGATCGAAACTTCGTGATCTATTGTTTTTCTACCTACGTGACTTTTACCGAAAGAACCAAAGAAAATGGATTCCTGCAGTCACGAAAGCTTCAAATCAAGATTGAAACAAATATTGTTTGACTGGGTATTGCATTGTACATTCCTGCATCATACATTATACATCACACATTCTTGAAGATATGCCATGCGTATAAATTTTGGGTTGGATTGGAAATTGAGCTGTGTACATATCTGTCCATTCCATCCCTGGATTCCTCCCCTATCCATAAATGGTTCTGCATTCACGTGAGCCTATTGTTACAGTTGTCATTGTGAAGCTGACGGTGATTCTGATCACAGTTCTGTAGTATAAATATACACAGGTCTGTGCGTAACTCCGTACGATTGCAGCAGCTGAAATAGAACGCGACTTTGTCCCGCGTGCAAACCCAGGTGATGGTTATCCGCACGCTTCTCGTCAGCAAGGAGGACGCTGGGAGGCCCCGCAAGATGAAAGACTTCGCTGGCAGCGTGATGACCGGAAGAAGACGTGTCCAAGACGGCGGTGGCCCAGCGAAGACAACGAGCCCTTGGAGTCTTCCCAGCCTGCCAAGCTGGATTCGGCGGCAATAGCGAAATCGGGATAGAACTGTTATAAAACTGGGGGAAAAAAAATAATAATAACAAAAACATGTTCATTTATTATCTACTACAATAAATATTTATTTCCGAAGAAAATCACTTGTGATATTTCTTCTTGGTTGGTTCACTGCTTTATTTACACACCTGTGTTAAAATCCTATGGTTTACAATGTTTTTAAAAATAAAACTCATAATTAAGGCTATGGGGTTGTCACAGAAGCTGCGGTCATCACGTGAGTTGTGAATTTCAGGTCCGCTATAACCTGGACACGACTGCATAAATATTCAATCAAGCGCTCTCGAAGTTGGACTATCAGTAAAGAGGAGCCCTGGCAACCACGAGCAATTGGTCTGTGCAGATACACGCAGACACAGAGATACTACCACGTTACAGACACGGAGATACACAGCGATACAGAAGCACAGATACCACACTCTATAGCTCGCCACACTTTACAGCTCACCACACTCCACAGCTCACCACACTCCACAGCTCACCACACTCCAAAGTTCACAACAACTTACCACACTCAGCTCACCACACTCCACAGCTCACAACACTCCACAACTCACCACACTCCACAGCTCACCACTCTTAGCTCACCACACTCCACAGCTCACCACACAACTCACCACACTTCACAGCTCACCACACAACTCACCACACTTCACAACTCAACACTCCACAGCTCACCACACCCCACCGCTCACCACACAACTCACCACACTCAACACACCACACTCCACAGCTCACCACACTCCACAGCTCCCCAGACTCCAAAGCTCACCACACTCAACTCACCACACTCCCCACGCTATCGCTATGAGCCCCACATGCCGCTCACCTCACCTCACCGCTCACCTCACCGCCCACCTCACCTCACCGCTCACCTCACCGCCCACCTCACCTCACCGCTCACCTCACCGCTGACCTCACCTCACCGCTCACCTCACCGCTCACCTCACCTCACCTCACCGCTCACCTCACCGCTCACCTCACCGCTCACCGCTCACCTCACCACTCACCTCACCTCACCTCACCGCTCACCTCACCGCTCACCTCACCTCACCGCTCACCTCACCGCTCACCTCACCTCACCGCTCACCTCACCGCCCACCTCACCTCACCGCTCACCTCACCGCCCACCTCACCGTCCACCTCACCTCACCGCTCACCTCACCGCCCACCTCACCGCTCACCTCACCGCCCACCTCACCTCACCGCTCACCTCACCGCCCACCTCACCTCACCGCTCACCTCACCGCCCACCTCACCTCACCGCTCACCTCACCGCCCACCTCACCTCACCGCTCACCTCAACGCTCACCTCACCGCTCACCGCTGACCTCACCGCTCACCTCTCCGCTCACCTTACCGCTCACCTCACCGCTCACCGCTCACCTCACCGCTCACCTCACCGCTCACAGACACCTCACCGCTCACCTCACCTCAACGCTCACCTCACCTCACCGCTCACCTCACCTCACCTCACCCCTCACCTCACCTCACCGCTCACCTCACCGCCCACCTCACCTCACCGCTCACCTCACCGCCCACCTCACCTCACCGCACCTCACCGCTCACCTCACCGCCCACCTAACCTCACCGCTCACCTCACCGCCCACCTCACCTCACCGCTCACCTCACCGCCCACCTCACCTCACCGCTCACCTCACCGCCCACCTCACCTCACCGCTCACCTCACCGCCCACCTCACCTCACCGCTCACCTCACCGCCCACCTCACCTCACCGCTCACCTCACCGCCCACCTCACCTCACCGCTCACCTCACCGCTCAGATCACCGCCCACCTCACCTCACCGCTCACCTCACCGCCCACCTCACCTCACCGCACCGCTCACCTCACCGCCCACCTCACCTCACCTATATATAAACAATAATATATATTTCTATATATTTTATTATTTTATAAAGTCACGTTGAAGGGAAACAATAAAATATATAATATATAAACAATAATATATATTTTATTATTTTATAAAGTCACGTTGAAGGGAAACAATAAAATATATAATATATAAACAACAATATATTTTTCGATTTAACGCTTTCGTGACTGCAATGATTCATCTTCTTTGGTTCTTTCGGTAAAGTCACGTAGAATGAGAATACAATAATAAATTGCTAAAGTTGAGGGTAAGAATCCACCCATTTTTTCGCCATATAGCATTGTGATATATAACGACTTATTGTTGGTAGCTTAGCTGATTGGAGAATATAGAGTTTATTGATAACATTAAGGTAATTTATATTTTAGTTTTTATTGGTTCACTATATAGTACTGTGAATAGCTCAGATGTGTAGGCCTTGACTTCAACATAGTCATTTCTGTGACCAGTCACTAGCTAATCACTCAGTTATTTCAATGCTAAATTCGCCTAGTTATTTCAATGCTAAATTCTCCTGTTTGATTTGTACTAAGTGCCTCGGTGAATGTGTATGGTCTGACTTTAACGTAGCTATTTCTGTGAGCAGTTACAAGCTAATCACTCAGCTATTTCAATGCTAAATTCTATGCTAATTCCATTGTCAAGGGGTGCCTCTGCGGATGTGTATGCTTTAACTTAGCTATTTCAATTGCTAAATTCTATGCTAATTCCATTGTCAAGGGGTGCCTCTGCAGATGTGTATGCTTTAACTTTTAACATAACTATTTCTGTGACCAGTCACAAGCTAATCATTCAGCCATTTCAATGCTAAATTATATGCTAATTCCTTTGTCAAGGCGCTTTGTTCCTCTCACACAGCTTAAAAGCCGTAATCTGAACGTGGCTCTTTCACTCCAGCGCTGTCCTACCAGACAGTCTCGTCCCTTCACCTGATGAAGGCCGCTTGTGTTGTGGCCGAAACGTCGTGAAAATATTATTGTGTTATTTTATTTTATCAATTTATTATTTTATTCTCATTCTACGTGACTTTATCGAAAGAACCAAAGAAGAACAATATATTTATATATATTTTATTATTTTATTGTTTCCCTTCAACGTGACTTTACCGAAAGAGCTAAGAATATTTATTATACTCTTTGGTTCTTTCGGTAAAGTCACGTAGGTAGAAAAATAATAGATCACGACGTTTCGATCGCAACACAAGCAATCGTCATCAGGTGGGACAACCACAGCAAGACCACCTGATGACGATTGCTTGTGTTGCGATCGAAACTTCGTGATCTATTGTTTTTCTACCTACGTGACTTTTACCGAAAGAACCAAAGAAAATGGATTCCTGCAGTCACGAAAGCTTCAAATCAAGATTGAAACAAATATTGTTTGACTGGGTATTGCATTGTACATTCCTGCATCATACATTATACATCACACATTCTTGAAGATATGCCATGCGTATAAATTTTGGGTTGGATTGGAAATTGAGCTGTGTACATATCTGTCCATTCCATCCCTGGATTCCTCCCCTATCCATAAATGGTTCTGCATTCACGTGAGCCTATTGTTACAGTTGTCATTGTGAAGCTGACGGTGATTCTGATCACAGTTCTGTAGTATAAATATACACAGGTCTGTGCGTAACTCCGTACGATTGCAGCAGCTGAAATAGAACGCGACTTTGTCCCGCGTGCAAACCCAGGTGATGGTTATCCGCACGCTTCTCGTCAGCAAGGAGGACGCTGGGAGGCCCCGCAAGATGAAAGACTTCGCTGGCAGCGTGATGACCGGAAGAAGACGTGTCCAAGACGGCGGTGGCCCAGCGAAGACAACGAGCCCTTGGAGTCTTCCCAGCCTGCCAAGCTGGATTCGGCGGCAATAGCGAAATCGGGATAGAACTGTTATAAAACTGGGGGAAAAAAAATAATAATAACAAAAACATGTTCATTTATTATCTACTACAATAAATATTTATTTCCGAAGAAAATCACTTGTGATATTTCTTCTTGGTTGGTTCACTGCTTTATTTACACACCTGTGTTAAAATCCTATGGTTTACAATGTTTTTAAAAATAAAACTCATAATTAAGGCTATGGGGTTGTCACAGAAGCCGCGGTCATCACGTGAGTTGTGAATTTCAGGTCCGCTATAACCTGGACACGACTGCATAAATATTCAATCAAGCGCTCTCGAAGTTGGACTATCAGTAAAGAGGAGCCCTGGCAACCACGAGCAATTGGTCTGTGCAGATACACGCAGACACAGAGATACTACCACGTTACAGACACGGAGATACACAGCGATACAGAAGCACAGATACCACACTCTATAGCTCGCCACACTTTACAGCTCACCACACTCCACAGCTCACCACACTCCACAGCTCACCACACTCCAAAGTTCACAACAACTTACCACACTCAGCTCACCACACTCCACAGCTCACAACACTCCACAACTCACCACACTCCACAGCTCACCACTCTTAGCTCACCACACTCCACAGCTCACCACACAACTCACCACACTTCACAGCTCACCACACAACTCACCACACTTCACAACTCAACACTCCACAGCTCACCACACCCCACCGCTCACCACACAACTCACCACACTCAACACACCACACTCCACAGCTCACCACACTCCACAGCTCCCCAGACTCCAAAGCTCACCACACTCAACTCACCACACTCCCCACGCTATCGCTATGAGCCCCACATGCCGCTCACCTCACCTCACCGCTCACCTCACCGCCCACCTCACCTCACCGCTCACCTCACCGCCCACCTCACCTCACCGCTGACCTCACCTCACCGCTCACCTCACCGCTCACCTCACCTCACCTCACCGCTCACCTCACCGCTCACCTCACCGCTCACCGCTCACCTCACCACTCAACTCACCTCACCTCACCGCTCACCTCACCGCTCACCTCACCTCACCGCTCACCTCACCGCTCACCTCACCTCACCGCTCACCTCACCGCCCACCTCACCTCACCGCTCACCTCACCGCCCACCTCACCGTCCACCTCACCTCACCGCTCACCTCACCGCCCACCTCACCGCTCACCTCACCGCCCACCTCACCTCACCGCTCACCTCACCGCCCACCTCACCTCACCGCTCACCTCACCGCCCACCTCACCTCACCGCTCACCTCACCGCCCACCTCACCTCACCGCTCACCTCAACGCTCACCTCACCGCTGACCTCACCGCTCACCTCTCCGCTCACCTTACCGCTCACCTCACCGCTCACCGCTCACCTCACCGCTCACCTCACCGCTCACAGACACCTCACCGCTCACCTCACCTCAACGCTCACCTGACCTCACCGCTCACCTCACCTCACCTCACCCCTCACCTCACCTCACCGCTCACCTCACCGCCCACCTCACCTCACCGCTCACCTCACCGCCCACCTCACCTCACCGCACCTCACCGCTCACCTCACCGCCCACCTAACCTCACCGCTCACCTCACCGCCCACCTCACCTCACCGCTCACCTCACCGCCCACCTCACCTCACCGCTCACCTCACCGCCCACCTCACCTCACCGCTCACCTCACCGCCCACCTCACCTCACCGCTCACCTCACCGCCCACCTCACCTCACCGCTCACCTCACCGCCCACCTCACCTCACCGCTCACCTCACCGCTCAGATCACCGCCCACCTCACCTCACCGCTCACCTCACCGCCCACCTCACCTCACCGCACCGCTCACCTCACCGCCCACCTCACCTCACCTATATATAAACAATAATATATATTTCTATATATTTTATTATTTTATAAAGTCACGTTGAAGGGAAACAATAAAATATATAATATATAAACAATAATATATATTTTATTATTTTATAAAGTCACGTTGAAGGGAAACAATAAAATATATAATATATAAACAACAATATATTTTTCGATTTAACGCTTTCGTGACTGCAATGATTCATCTTCTTTGGTTCTTTCGGTAAAGTCACGTAGAATGAGAATACAATAATAAATTGCTAAAGTTGAGGGTAAGAATCCACCCATTTTTTCGCCATATAGCATTGTGATATATAACGACTTATTGTTGGTAGCTTAGCTGATTGGAGAATATAGAGTTTATTGATAACATTAAGGTAATTTATATTTTAGTTTTTATTGGTTCACTATATAGTACTGTGAATAGCTCAGATGTGTAGGCCTTGACTTCAACATAGTCATTTCTGTGACCAGTCACTAGCTAATCACTCAGTTATTTCAATGCTAAATTCGCCTAGTTATTCCAATGCTAAATTCTCCTGTTTGATTTGTACTAAGTGCCTCGGTGAATGTGTATGGTCTGACTTTAACGTAGCTATTTCTGTGAGCAGTTACAAGCTAATCACTCAGCTATTTCAATGCTAAATTCTATGCTAATTCCATTGTCAAGGGGTGCCTCTGCGGATGTGTATGCTTTAACTTAGCTATTTCAATTGCTAAATTCTATGCTAATTCCATTGTCAAGGGGTGCCTCTGCAGATGTGTATGCTTTAACTTTTAACATAACTATTTCTGTGACCAGTCACAAGCTAATCATTCAGCCATTTCAATGCTAAATTATATGTTAATTCCTTTGTCAAGGCGCTTTGTTCCTCTCACACAGCTTAAAAGCCGTAATCTGAACGTGGCTCTTTCACTCCAGCGCTGTCCTACCAGACAGTCTCGTCCCTTCACCTGATGAAGGCCGCTTGTGTTGTGGCCGAAACGTCGTGAAAATATTATTGTGTTATTTTATTTTATCAATTTATTATTTTATTCTCATTCTACGTGACTTTATCGAAAGAACCAAAGAAGAACAATATATTTATATATATTTTATTATTTTATTGTTTCCCTTCAACGTGACTTTACCGAAAGAGCTAAGAATATTTATTATACTCTTTGGTTCTTTC
This sequence comes from Petromyzon marinus, assembly GCF_048934315.1. NCBI lineage: Eukaryota > Metazoa > Chordata > Hyperoartia > Petromyzontiformes > Petromyzontidae > Petromyzon > Petromyzon marinus. The sequence goes on along the minus strand of NW_027423402.1, from coordinate 355,407 downwards.
GGTAAAGTCACGTAGGTAGAAAAATAATAGATCACGACGTTTCGATCGCAACACAAGCAATCGTCATCAGGTGGGACAACCACAGCAAGACCACCTGATGACGATTGCTTGTGTTGCGATCGAAACTTCGTGATCTATTGTTTTTCTACCTACGTGACTTTTACCGAAAGAACCAAAGAAAATGGATTCCTGCAGTCACGAAAGCTTCAAATCAAGATTGAAACAAATATTGTTTGACTGGGTATTGCATTGTACATTCCTGCATCATACATTATACATCACACATTCTTGAAGATATGCCATGCGTATAAATTTTGGGTTGGATTGGAAATTGAGCTGTGTACATATCTGTCCATTCCATCCCTGGATTCCTCCCCTATCCATAAATGGTTCTGCATTCACGTGAGCCTATTGTTACAGTTGTCATTGTGAAGCTGACGGTGATTCTGATCACAGTTCTGTAGTATAAATATACACAGGTCTGTGCGTAACTCCGAACGATTGCAGCAGCTGAAATAGAACGCGACTTTGTCCCGCGTGCAAACCCAGGTGATGGTTATCCGCACGCTTCTCGTCAGCAAGGAGGACGCTGGGAGGCCCCGCAAGATGAAAGACTTCGCTGGCAGCGTGATGACCGGAAGAAGACGTGTCCAAGACGGCGGTGGCCCAGCGAAGACAACGAGCCCTTGGAGTCTTCCCAGCCTGCCAAGCTGGATTCGGCGGCAATAGCGAAATCGGGATAGAACTGTTATAAAACTGGGGGAAAAAAAATAATAACAAAAACATGTTCATTTATTATCTACTACAATAAATATTTATTTCCGAAGAAAATCACTTGTGATATTTCTTCTTGGTTGGTTCACTGCTTTATTTACACACCTGTGTTAAAATCCTATGGTTTACAATGTTTTTAAAAATAAAACTCATAATTAAGGCTATGGGGTTGTCACAGAAGCCGCGGTCATCACGTGAGTTGTGAATTTCAGGTCCGCTATAACCTGGACACGACTGCATAAATATTCAATCAAGCGCTCTCGAAGTTGGACTATCAGTAAAGAGGAGCCCTGGCAACCACGAGCAATTGGTCTGTGCAGATACACGCAGACACAGAGATACTACCACGTTACAGACACGGAGATACACAGCGATACAGAAGCACAGATACCACACTCTATAGCTCGCCACACTTTACAGCTCACCACACTCCACAGCTCACCACACTCCACAGCTCACCACACTCCAAAGTTCACAACAACTTACCACACTCAGCTCACCACACTCCACAGCTCACAACACTCCACAACTCACCACACTCCACAGCTCACCACTCTTAGCTCACCACACTCCACAGCTCACCACACAACTCACCACACTTCACAGCTCACCACACAACTCACCACACTTCACAACTCAACACTCCACAGCTCACCACACCCCACCGCTCACCACACAACTCACCACACTCAACACACCACACTCCACAGCTCCCCAGACTCCAAAGCTCACCACACTCAACTCACCACACTCCCCACGCTATCGCTATGAGCCCCACATGCCGCTCACCTCACCTCACCGCTCACCTCACCGCCCACCTCACCTCACCGCTCACCTCACCGCCCACCTCACCTCACCGCTCACCTCACCGCTGACCTCACCTCACCGCTCACCTCACCGCTCACCTCACCTCACCGCTCACCTCACCGCTCACCTCACCGCTCACCGCTCACCTCACCACTCACCTCACCTCACCTCACCGCTCACCTCACCGCTCACCTCACCTCACCGCTCACCTCACCGCTCACCTCACCTCACCGCTCACCTCACCGCCCACCTCACCTCACCGCTCACCTCACCGCCCACCTCACCTCACCGCTCACCTCACCGTCCACCTCACCTCACCGCTCACCTCACCGCCCACCTCACCGCTCACCTCACCGCCCACCTCACCTCACCGCTCACCTCACCGCCCACCTCACCTCACCGCTCACCTCACCGCCCACCTCACCTCACCGCTCACCTCACCGCCCACCTCACCTCACCGCTCACCTCACCGCCCACCTCACCTCACCGCTCACCTCAACGCTCACCTCACCGCTCACCGCTGACCTCACCGCTCACCTCTCCGCTCACCTTACCGCTCACCTCACCGCTCACCGCTCACCTCACCGCTCACCTCACCGCTCACAGACACCTCACCGCTCACCTCACCTCAACGCTCACCTCACCTCACCGCTCACCTCACCTCACCTCACCCCTCACCTCACCTCACCGCTCACCTCACCGCCCACCTCACCTCACCGCTCACCTCACCGCCCACCTCACCTCACCGCTCACCTCACCGCCCACCTCACCTCACCGCTCACCTCACCGCCCACCTCACCTCACCGCTCACCTCACCGCCCACCTCACCTCACCGCTCACCTCACCACCCACCTCACCTCACCGCTCACCTCACCGCCCACCTCACCTCACCGCTCACCTCACCGCCCACCTCACCTCACCGCACCGCTCACCTCACCGCCCACCTCACCTCACCGCACCGCTCACCTCACCGCCCACCTCACCTCACCGCTCACCTCACCGCCCACCTCACCTCACCGCTCACCTCACCGCCCACCTCACCTCACCGCTCACCTCACCGCCACCTCACCTCACCGCTCATCTCACCGCCCACCTCACCTCACCGCTCACCTCACCGCCCACCTCACCTCACCGCACCGCTCACCTCACCGCCCACCTCACCTCACCGCACCGCTCACCTCACCGCCCACCTCACCTCACCGCTCACCTCACCGCCCACCTCACCTCACCGCTCACCTCACCGCCCACCTCACCTCACCGCTCACCTCACCGCCACCTCACCTCACCGCTCATCTCACCGCCCACCTCACCTCACCGCTCACCTCACCGCCCACCTCACCTCACCGCTCACCTCACCGCCCACCTCACCTCACCGCTCACCTCACCGCCCACCTCACCTCACCGCTCACCTCACCGCCCACCTCACCTCACCGCTCACCTCACCGCCCACCTCACCTCACCGCTCACCTCACCGCCCACCTCACCTCACCGCTCACCTCACCGCCCACCTCACCTCACCGCTCACCTCACCGCCCACCTCACCTCACCGCTCACCTCCCCGCCCACCTCACCTCACCGCTCACCTCACCGCCCACCTCACCTCACCGCTCACCTCACCGCCCACCTCACCTCACCGCTCACCTCACCGCCCACCTCACCTCACCGCTCACCTCACCGCCCACCTCACCTCACCGCTCACCTCACCGCCCACCTCACCTCACCGCTCACCTCACCGCCCACCTCACCTCACCGCTCACCTCACCGCCCACCTCACCTCACCGCTCACCTCACCGCCCACATCACCTCACCGCTCACCTCACCGCCCACCTCACCTCACCGCCCACCTCACCTCACCGCTCACCTCACCGCCCACCTCACCTCACCGCTCACCTCACCGCCCACCTCACCTCACCGCTCACCTCACCGCCCACCTCACCTCACCGCTCACCTCACCGCTCACCTCTCCTCACCGCTCACCTCACCGCTCACCTCACCTCACCGCTCACCTCACCTCACCTCACCGCTCACCTCACCGCTCACCTCATCTCACCGCTCACCTCACCTCACCGCTCACCTCACCGCTCACCTCACCTCACCGCTCACCTCACCGCTCACATCACCTCACCGCTCACCTCACCGCTCACCTCACCTCACCGCTCACCTCACCGCTCACCTCACCGCTCACCTCACCGCTCACCACTCACCTCACCGCTCACCTCACTGCTCACCTCACCGCTCACCTCTCACCTCACCTCACCGCTCACCTCTCACCTCACCGCTCACCTCACCGCTCACCTCACCGCTCACCGCTCACCTCACCGCTCACCGCTCACCTCACCGCTCACCTCACCTCACCGCTCACCTCACCGCTCACCTCACCTCACCGCTCACCTCACTGCTCACCTCACCTCACCGCTCACCTCACCTCACCACTCACCTCACCGCTCACCTCACCTCACCTAACCGCTCACCTCACCACTCACCTCACACCTCACCTCACCGCTCACCTCACCGCTCACCTCACCTCACCGCTCACCTCACCGCCCACCTCACCTCACCGCTCACCTCACCGCTCACCTCACCTCACCGCTCACCTCACCGCTCACCTCACCTCACCGCTCACCTCACCGCTCACCTCACCGCTCACCTCACCTCACCGCTCACCTCACCGCTCACCTCACCGCCCACCTCACCTCACCGCTCACCTCACCGCCCACCTCACCTCACCGCTCACCTCACCGCCCACCTCACCTCACCGCTCACCTCACCGCCCACCTCACCTCACCGCTCACCTCACCGCCCACCTCACCTCACCGCTCACCTCACCGCCCACCTCACCTCACCGCTCACCTCACCGCCCACCTCACCTCACCGCTCACCTCACCGCCCACCTCACCTCACCGCTCACCTCACCGCCCACCTCACCTCACCGCTCACCTCACCGCCCACCTCACCTCACCGCTCACCTCACCACCCACCTCACCTCACCGCTCACCTCACCGCCCACCTCACCTCACCGCTCACCTCACCGCCCACCTCACCTCACCTCACCGCTCACCTCACCGCCCACCTCACCTCACCGCACCGCTCACCTCACCGCCCACCTCACCTCACCGCACCGCTCACCTCACCGCCCACCTCACCTCACCGCTCACCTCACCGCCCACCTCACCTCACCGCTCACCTCACCGCCCACCTCACCTCACCGCTCACCTCACCGCCACCTCACCTCACCGCTCATCTCACCGCCCACCTCACCTCACCGCTCACCTCACCGCCCACCTCACCTCACCGCACCGCTCACCTCACCGCCCACCTCACCTCACCGCACCGCTCACCTCACCGCCCACCTCACCTCACCGCTCACCTCACCGCCCACCTCACCTCACCGCTCACCTCACCGCCCACCTCACCTCACCGCTCACCTCACCGCCACCTCACCTCACCGCTCATCTCACCGCCCACCTCACCTCACCGCTCACCTCACCGCCCACCTCACCTCACCGCTCACCTCACCGCCCACCTCACCTCACCGCTCACCTCACCGCCCACCTCACCTCACCGCTCACCTCACCGCCCACCTCACCTCACCGCTCACCTCACCGCCCACCTCACCTCACCGCTCACCTCACCGCCCACCTCACCTCACCGCTCACCTCACCGCCCACCTCACCTCACCGCTCACCTCACCGCCCACCTCACCTCACCGCTCACCTCCCCGCCCACCTCACCTCACCGCTCACCTCACCGCCCACCTCACCTCACCGCTCACCTCACCGCCCACCTCACCTCACCGCTCACCTCACCGCCCACCTCACCTCACCGCTCACCTCACCGCCCACCTCACCTCACCGCTCACCTCACCGCCCACCTCACCTCACCGCTCACCTCACCGCCCACCTCACCTCACCGCTCACCTCACCGCCCACCTCACCTCACCGCTCACCTCACCGCTCACCGCTCACCTCAACGCTCACCTCACCGCTCACCGCTGACCTCACCGCTCACCTCACCGCTCACCTCACCGCTCACCGCTCACCTCACCGCTCACCGCTCACCTCACCGCTCACCTCACCTCACCGCTCACCTCACCGCTCACCTCACCTCACCGCTCACCTCACTGCTCACCTCACCTCACCGCTCACCTCACCTCACCACTCACCTCACCGCTCACCTCACCTCACCTAACCGCTCACCTCACCACTCACCTCACACCTCACCTCACCGCTCACCTCACCGCTCACCTCACCTCACCGCTCACCTCACCGCCCACCTCACCTCACCGCTCACCTCACCGCTCACCTCACCTCACCGCTCACCTCACCGCTCACCTCACCTCACCGCTCACCTCACCGCTCACCTCACCGCTCACCTCACCTCACCGCTCACCTCACCGCTCACCTCACCTCACCGCTCACCTCACCGCTCACCTCACCTCACTGCTCACCTCACCGCTCACCTCACCACTCACCTCACCTCAACGCTCACCTCACCTCACCGCTCACCTCACCTCACCGCTCACCTCACCGCCCATCTCACCTCACCGCTCACCTCACCGCCCACCTCACCTCACCGCTCACCTCACCGCCCACCTCACCTCACCGCTCACCTCACCGCACCGCTCACCTCACCGCCCACCTCACCTCACCGCTCACCTCACCGCCCACCTCACCTCACCGCTCACCTCACCGCCCACCTCACCTCACCGCTCACCTCACCGCCCACCTCACCTCACCGCTCGCCTCACCGCCCACCTCACCTCACCGCTCGCCTCACCGCCCACCTCACCTCACCGCTCACCTCACCGCCCACCTCACCTCACCGCTCACCTCTCCTCACCGCTCACCTCACCGCTCACCTCACCTCACCGCCCACCTCACCGCTCACCTCACCTCACCGCTCACCTCACCTCACCGCTCACCTCACCGCTCACCGCTCACCTCACCGCTCACCGCTCACCTCACCGCTCACCTCACCGCTCACCTCACCGCTCACCTCACCGCTCACCTCACCTCACCGCTCACCTCACCGCTCACCGCTCACCTCACCGCCCACCTCACCTCACCGCTCACCTCACCGCCCACCTCACTTCACCGCTCACCTCACCGCCCACCTCACCTCACCGCTCACCTCACCGCCCACCTCACCTCACCGCTCACCTCACCGCCCACCTCACCTCACCGCTCACCTCACCGCCCACCTCACCTCACCGCTCACCTCACCGCCCACCTCACCTCACCGCTCACCTCACCGCCCACCTCACCTCACCGCTCACCTCACCGCCCACCTCACCTCACCGCTCACCTCACCGCCCACCTCACCTCACCGCTCACCTCACCGCCCACCTCACCTCACCGCTCACCTCACCACCCACCTCACCTCACCGCTCACCTCACCGCCCACCTCACCTCACCGCTCACCTCACCGCCCACCTCACCTCACCGCACCGCTCACCTCACCGCCCACCTCACCTCACCGCACCGCTCACCTCACCGCCCACCTCACCTCACCGCTCACCTCACCGCCCACCTCACCTCACCGCTCACCTCACCGCCCACCTCACCTCACCGCTCACCTCACCGCCACCTCACCTCACCGCTCATCTCACCGCCCACCTCACCTCACCGCTCACCTCACCGCCCACCTCACCTCACCGCACCGCTCACCTCACCGCCCACCTCACCTCACCGCACCGCTCACCTCACCGCCCACCTCACCTCACCGCTCACCTCACCGCCCACCTCACCTCACCGCTCACCTCACCGCCCACCTCACCTCACCGCTCACCTCACCGCCACCTCACCTCACCGCTCATCTCACCGCCCACCTCACCTCACCGCTCACCTCACCGCCCACCTCACCTCACCGCTCACCTCACCGCCCACCTCACCTCACCGCTCACCTCACCGCCCACCTCACCTCACCGCTCACCTCACCGCCCACCTCACCTCACCGCTCACCTCACCGCCCACCTCACCTCACCGCTCACCTCACCGCCCACCTCACCTCACCGCTCACCTCACCGCCCACCTCACCTCACCGCTCACCTCACCGCCCACCTCACCTCACCGCTCACCTCCCCGCCCACCTCACCTCACCGCTCACCTCACCGCCCACCTCACCTCACCGCTCACCTCACCGCCCACCTCACCTCACCGCTCACCTCACCGCCCACCTCACCTCACCGCTCACCTCACCGCCCACCTCACCTCACCGCTCACCTCACCGCCCACCTCACCTCACCGCTCACCTCACCGCCCACCTCACCTCACCGCTCACCTCACCGCCCACCTCACCTCACCGCTCACCTCACCGCCCACATCACCTCACCGCTCACCTCACCGCCCACCTCACCTCACCGCCCACCTCACCTCACCGCTCACCTCACCGCCCACCTCACCTCACCGCTCACCTCACCGCCCACCTCACCTCACCGCTCACCTCACCGCCCACCTCACCTCACCGCTCACCTCACCGCTCACCTCTCCTCACCGCTCACCTCACCGCTCACCTCACCTCACCGCTCACCTCACCTCACCTCACCGCTCACCTCACCGCTCACCTCATCTCACCGCTCACCTCACCTCACCGCTCACCTCACCGCTCACCTCACCTCACCGCTCACCTCACCGCTCACATCACCTCACCGCTCACCTCACCGCTCACCTCACCTCACCGCTCACCTCACCGCTCACCTCACCGCTCACCTCACCGCTCACCACTCACCTCACCGCTCACCTCACTGCTCACCTCACCGCTCACCTCTCACCTCACCTCACCGCTCACCTCTCACCTCACCGCTCACCTCACCGCTCACCTCACCGCTCACCGCTCACCTCACCGCTCACCGCTCACCTCACCGCTCACCTCACCGCTCACCGCTCACCTCACCGCTCACCGCTCACCTCAACGCTCACCTCACCGCTCACCGCTGACCTCACCGCTCACCTCACCGCTCACCTCACCGCTCACCGCTCACCTCACCGCTCACCGCTCACCTCACCGCTCACCTCACCTCACCGCTCACCTCACCGCTCACCTCACCTCACCGCTCACCTCACCGCTCACCTCACCTCACCGCTCACCTCACCTCACCACTCACCTCACCGCTCACCTCACCTCACCTAACCGCTCACCTCACCACTCACCTCACACCTCACCTCACCGCTCACCTCACCGCTCACCTCACCTCACCGCTCACCTCACCGCCCACCTCACCTCACCGCTCACCTCACCGCTCACCTCACCTCACCGCTCACCTCACCGCTCACCTCACCTCACCGCTCACCTCACCGCTCACCTCACCGCTCACCTCACCTCACCGCTCACCTCACCGCTCACCTCACCTCACCGCTCACCTCACCGCTCACCTCACCTCACTGCTCACCTCACCGCTCACCTCACCACTCACCTCACCTCAACGCTCACCTCACCTCACCGCTCACCTCACCTCACCGCTCACCTCACCGCCCATCTCACCTCACCGCTCACCTCACCGCCCACCTCACCTCACCGCTCACCTCACCGCCCACCTCACCTCACCGCTCACCTCACCGCACCGCTCACCTCACCGCCCACCTCACCTCACCGCTCACCTCACCGCCCACCTCACCTCACCGCTCACCTCACCGCCCACCTCACCTCACCGCTCACCTCACCGCCCACCTCACCTCACCGCTCGCCTCACCGCCCACCTCACCTCACCGCTCGCCTCACCGCCCACCTCACCTCACCGCTCACCTCACCGCCCACCTCACCTCACCGCTCACCTCTCCTCACCGCTCACCTCACCGCTCACCTCACCTCACCGCCCACCTCACCGCTCACCTCACCTCACCGCTCACCTCACCTCACCGCTCACCTCACCGCTCACCGCTCACCTCACCGCTCACCGCTCACCTCACCGCTCACCTCACCGCTCACCTCACCGCTCACCTCACCGCTCACCTCACCGCTCACCTCACCTCACCGCTCACCTCACCGCTCACCGCTCACCTCACCGCCCACCTCACCTCACCGCTCACCTCACCGCCCACCTCACTTCACCGCTCACCTCACCGCCCACCTCACCTCACCGCTCACCTCACCGCCCACCTCACCTCACCGCTCACCTCACCGCCCACCTCACCTCACCGCTCACCTCACCGCCCACCTCACCTCACCGCTCACCTCACCGCCCACCTCACCTCACCGCTCACCTCACCGCCCACCTCACCTCACCGCTCACCTCACCGCCCACCTCACCTCACCGCTCACCTCACCGCCCACCTCACCTCAACGCTCACCTCACCGCCCACCTCACCTCACCGCTCACCTCACCGCCCACCTCACCTCACCGCTCACCTCACCGCCCACCTCACCTCACCGCTCACCTCACCGCCCACCTCACCTCACCGCTCACCTCACCGCCCACCTCACCTCACCGCTCACCTCACCGCCCACCTCACCTCACCGCTCACCTCACCGCCCACCTCACCTCACCGCTCACCTCACCGCCCACCTCACCTCACCGCTCACCTCACCGCCCACCTCACCTCACCGCTCACCTCACCGCCCACCTCACCTCACCGCTCACCTCACCGCCCACCTCACCTCACCGCTCACCTCACCGCCCACCTCACCTCACCGCTCACCTCACCGTCCACCTCACCTCACCGCTCACCTCACCGCCCACCTCACCTCACCGCTCACCTCACCGCCCACCTCACCTCACCGCTCACCTCACCGCCCACCTCACCTCACCGCTCACCTCACCGCCCACCTCACCTCACCGCTCACCTCACCGCCCACCTCACCTCACCGCTCACCTCACCCCCCACCTCACCTCACCTCACCGCTCACCTCAACGCTCACCTCACCGCTCACCGCTGACCTCACCGCTCACCTCTCCGCTCACCTTACCGCTCACCTCACCGCTCACCGCTCACCTCACCGCTCACCTCACCGCTCACAGACACCTCACCGCTCACCTCACCTCAACGCTCACCTCACCTTACCGCTCACCTCACCTCACCTCACCCCTCACCTCACCTCACCGCTCACCTCACCGCCCACCTCACCTCACCGCTCACCTCACCGCCCACCTCACCTCACCGCACCTCACCGCTCACCTCACCGCCCACCTAACCTCACCGCTCACCTCACCGCCCACCTCACCTCACCGCTCACCTCACCGCCCACCTCACCTCACCGCCCACCTCACCTCACCGCTCACCTCACCGCCCACCTCACCTCACCGCTCACCTCACCGCCCACCTCACCTCACCGCTCACCTCACCGCCCACCTCACCTCACCGCTCACCTCACCGCCCACCTCACCTCACCGCTCACCTCACCGCCCACCTCACCTCACCGCTCACCTCACCGCCCACCTCACCTCACCGCACCGCTCACCTCACCGCCCACCTCACCTCACCGCACCGCTCACCTCACCGCCCACCTCACCTCACCGCTCACCTCACCGCCCACCTCACCTCACCGCTCACCTCACCGCCCACCTCACCTCACCGCTCACCTCACCGCCCACCTCACCTCACCGCTCACCTCACCGCCCACCTCACCTCACCGCTCACCTCACCGCCACCTCACCTCACCGCTCATCTCACCGCCCACCTCACCTCACCGCTCACCTCACCGCCCACCTCACCTCACCGCTCACCTCACCGCCCACCTCACCTCACCGCTCACCTCACCGCCCACCTCACCTCACCGCTCACCTCACCGCCCACCTCACCTCACCGCTCACCTCACCGCCCACCTCACCTCACCGCTCACCTCACCGCCCACCTCACCTCACCGCTCACCTCACCGCCCACCTCACCTCACCGCTCACCTCACCGCCCACCTCACCTCACCGCTCACCTCACCGCCCACCTCACCTCACCGCTCACCTCACCGCCCACCTCACCTCACCGCTCACCTCACCGCCCACCTCACCTCACCGCTCACCTCACCGCCCACCTCACCTCACCGCTCACCTCACCGCCCACCTCACCTCACCGCTCACCTCACCGCCCACCTCACCTCACCGCTCACCTCACCGCCCACCTCACCTCACCGCTCACCTCACCGCCCACATCACCTCACCGCTCACCTCACCGCCCAACTCACCTCACCGCCCACCTCACCTCACCGCTCACCTCACCGCCCACCTCACCTCACCGCTCACCTCACCGCCCACCTCACCTCACCGCTCACCTCACCGCCCACCTCACCTCACCGCTCACCTCACCGCTCACCTCTCCTCACCGCTCACCTCACCGCTCACCTCACCGCTCACCTCACCTCACCGCTCACCTCACCGCTCACCTCACCGCTCACCTCACCTCACCGCTCACCTCACCGCTCACCTCACCGCTCACCTCTCACCTCACCGCTCACCTCACTGCTCACCTCACCGCTCACCTCATCTCACCGCTCACCTCACCGCTCACCTCACCTCACCGCTCACCTCACCGCTCACCTCACCGCTCACCTCACCTCACCGCTCACCTCACCGCTCACCTCACCGCTCACCTCTCACCTCACCGCTCACCTCACTGCTCACCTCACCGCTCACCTCTCACCTCACCTCACCGCTCACCTCTCACCTCACCGCTCACCTCACCGCCCACCTCACCGCACCGCTCACCTCACCGCCCACCTCACCTCACCGCTCACCTCACCGCCCACCTCACCTCACCGCTCACCTCACCGCTCACCTCTCCTCACCGCTCACCTCACCGCTCACCTCACCGCTCACCTCACCTCACCTCACCGCTCACCTCACCGCTCACCTCATCTCACCGCTCACCTCACCGCTCACCTCACCTCACCGCTCACCTCACCGCTCACCTCACCGCTCACCTCACCTCACCGCTCACCTCACCGCTCACCTCTCACCTCACCGCTCACCTCACTGCTCACCTCACCGCTCACCTCTCACCTCACCTCACCGCTCACCTCTCACCTCACCGCTCACCTCACCGCTCACCTCACCGCTCACCGCTCACCTCACCGCTCACCTCACCGCTCACCGCTCACCTCACCGCTCACCTCACCGCTCGCCGCTCACCTCAACGCTCACCTCACCGCTCACCGCTGACCTCACCGCTCACCTCACCGCTCACCTCACCGCTCACCGCTCACCTCACCGCTCACCTCACCGCTCACCTCTCACCTCACCGCTCACCTCACCGCTCACCGCTCACCTCACCGCTCACCGCTAACCTCACCGCTCACCTCACCTCACCGCTCACCTCACCGCTCACCTCACCTCACCGCTCACCTCACCGCTCACCTCACCTCACCGCTCACCTCACCTCACCACTCACCTCACCGCTCACCTCACCTCACCTAACCGCTCACCTCACCACTCACCTCACACCTCGCCTCACCGCTCACCTCACCGCTCACCTCACATCACCGCTCACCTCACCGCCCACCTCACCTCACCGCTCACCTCACCGCTCACCTCACCTCACCGCTCACCTCACCGCTCACCTCACCTCACCGCTCACCTCACCGCTCACCTCACCGCTCACCTCACCTCACCGCTCACCTCACCGCTCACCTCACCTCACCGCTCACCTCACCGCTCACCTCACCTCACTGCTCACCTCACCGCTCACCTCACCACTCACCTCACCTCAATGCTCACCTCACCTCACCGCTCACCTCACCTCACCTCACCGCTCACCTCACCGCCCATCTCACCTCACCGCTCACCTCACCGCCCACCTCACCTCACCGCTCACCTCACCGCCCACCTCACCTCACCGCTCACCTCACCGCACCGCTCACCTCACCGCCCACCTCACCTCACCGCTCACCTCACCGCCCACCTCACCTCACCGCTCACCTCACCGCCCACCTCACCTCACCGCTCACCTCACCGCCCACCTCACCTCACCTCACCGCTCGCCTCACCGCCCACCTCACCTCACCGCTCGCCTCACCGCCCACCTCACCTCACCGCTCGCCTCACCGCCCACCTCACCTCACCGCTCACCTCACCGCCCACCTCACCTCACCGCTCACCTCTCCTCACCGCTCACCTCACCGCTCACCTCACCTCACCGCTCACCTCACCGCTCACCTCACCTCACCGCTCACCTCACCGCTCACCTCACCTCACCGCTCACCTCACCGCTCACCGCTCACCTCACCGCTCACCGCTCACCTCACCGCTCACCTCACCGCTCACCTCACCTCACCGCTCACGTCACCGCTCACCTCACCTCACCGCTCACCTCACCGCTCACCGCTCACCTCACCGCCCACCTCACCTCACCGCTCACCTCACCGCCCACCTCACCTCACCGCTCACCTCACCGCCCACCTCACCTCACCGCTCACCTCACCGCCCACCTCACCTCACCGCTCACCTCACCGCCCACCTCACCTCACCGCTCACCTCACCGCCCACCTCACCTCACCGCTCACCTCACCGCCCACCTCACCTCACCGCTCACCTCACCGCCCACCTCACCTCACCGCTCACCTCACCGCCCACCTCACCTCACCGCTCACCTCACCGCCCACCTCACCTCACCGCTCACCTCACCGCCCACCTCACCTCACCGCTCACCTCACCGCCCACCTCACCTCACCGCTCACCTCACCGCCCACCTCACCTCACCGCTCACCTCACCGCCCACCTCACCGCTCATCTCACCGCCCACCTCACCTCACCGCTCACCTCACCGCCCACCTCACCTCACCGCTCACCTCACCGCCCACCTCACCTCACCGCTCACCTCACCGCCCACCTCACCTCACCGCTCACCTCACCGCCCACCTCACCTCACCGCTCACCTCACCGCCCACCTCACCTCACCGCTCACCTCACCGCCCACCTCACCTCACCGCTCACCTCACCGCCCACCTCACCTCACCGCTCACCTGACCGCCCACCTCACCTCACCGCTCACCTCACCGCCCACCTCACCTCACCGCTCACCTCACCGCCCACCTCACCTCACCGCTCACCTCACCGCCCACCTCACCTCACCGCTCACCTCACCGCCCACCTCACCTCACCGCTCACCTCACCGCCCACCTCACCTCACCGCTCAGCTCACCGCCCACCTCACCTCACCGCTCACCTCACCGCCCACATCACCTCACCGCTCACCTCACCGCCCACCTCACCTCACCGCCCACCTCACCTCACCGCCCACCTCACCTCACCGCTCACCTCACCGCCCACCTCACCTCACCGCTCACCTCACCGCCCACCTCACCTCACCGCTCACCTCACCGCCCACCTCACCTCACCGCTCACCTCACCGCCCACCTCACCTCACCGCTCACCTCACCGCTCACCTCTCCTCACCGCTCACCTCACCGCTCACCTCACCTCACCGCTCACCTCACCGCTCACCTCACCGCTCACCTCACCTCACCACTCACCTCACCGCTCACCTCACCTCACCGCTCACCTCACCGCTCACCTCACCGCTCACCTCACCTCACCTCACCGCTCACCTCACCTCACCGCTCACCTCACCGCTCTCCTCACCTCACCGCTCACCTCACCGCTCACCGCTCACCTCACCGCTCACCTCACCTCACCGCTCACCTCACCGCTCACCTCACCTCACCGCTCACCTCACCTCACCCCTCACCTCACCTCACCCCTCACCTCACCTCACCGCTCACCTCACCGCTCACCTCTCGCCTCACCGCTCACTTCACCGCTCACCTCACCACTCAACTCACCTCACCGCTCACCTCACCTCACCGCTCACCTCACCGCTCACCTCACCGCTCACCTCTCACCTCACCGCTCACCTCTCACCTCACCACCCACCTCACCTCACCGCTCACCTCACCGCTCACCTCTCCTCACCGCTCACCTCACCGCTCACCTCACCTCACCGCTCACCTCACCGCTCACCTCACCTCACCGCTCACCTCACCGCTCACCTCACCGCTCACCTCACCGCTCACCTCACCGCTCACCTCACCTCACCACTCACCTCACCGCTCACCTCACCTCACCGCTCACCTCACCGCTCACCTCACCGCTCACCTCACCTCACCTCACCGCTCACCTCACCGCTCACCTCACCGATCTCCTCACCTCACCGCTCACCTCACCGCTCACCGCTCACCTCACCGCTCACCTCACCTCACCGCTCACCTCACCGCTCACCTCACCTCACCGCTCACCTCACCTCACCCCTCACCTCACCTCACCCCTCACCTCACCTCACCGCTCACCTCACCGCTCACCTCTCGCCTCACCGCTCACTTCACCGCTCACCTCACCGCTCAACTCACCTCACCGCTCACCTCACCTCACCGCTCACCTCACCGCTCACCTCACCGCTCACCTCTCACCTCACCGCTCACCTCTCACCTCACCACCCACCTCACCTCACCGCTCACCTCACCGCTCACCTCTCCTCACCGCTCACCTCACCGCTCACCTCACCTCACCGCTCACCTCACCGCTCACCTCACCTCACCGCTCACCTCACCGCTCACCTCACCTCACCGCTCACCTCACCGCTCACCTCACCGCTCACCTCACCTCACCACTCACCTCACCGCTCACCTCACCTCACCGCTCACCTCACCGCTCACCTCACCGCTCACCTCACCTCACCTCACCGCTCACCTCACCGCTCACCTCACCGCTCTCCTCACCTCACCGCTCACCTCACCGCTCACCGCTCACCTCACCGCTCACCTCACCTCACCGCTCACCTCACCGCTCACCTCACCTCACCGCTCACCTCACCTCACCCCTCACCTCACCTCACCCCTCACCTCACCTCACCGCTCACCTCACCGCTCACCTCTCGCCTCACCGCTCACTTCACCGCTCACCTCACCGCTCAACTCACCTCACCGCTCACCTCACCTCACCGCTCACCTCACCGCTCACCTCACCGCTCACCTCTCACCTCACCGCTCACCTCTCACCTCACCGCTCACCTCACCGCTCACCTCTCACCTCACATCACCGCTCACCGCTCACCTCTCACCTCACCTCACCGCTCACCTCACCGCTCACCTCACCGCTCACCTCACCGCTCACCTCACCGCTCACCGCTCACCTCACCGCTCACCTCACCGCTCACCTCACCGCTCACCTCACCGCTCACCGCTCACCTCACCGTTCACCTCACCGCTCACCGCTCACCTCACCGCTCACCTCTCCGCTCACCGCACCGCTCACCTCACCTCACCGCTCACCTCACCGCTCACCTCACCTCACCGCTCACCTCACCGCTCACCTCACCTCACCGCTCACCTCACCTCACCGCTCACCTCACCTCACCGCTCACCTCACCGCTCACCTCACCTAACCGCTCACCTCACCGCTCACCTCACCTCACCGCTCACGTCACCGCTCACCTCACCTCACCGCTCACCTCACCGCTCACCTCACCTCACCGCTCACCTCACCGCCCACCTCACCTCACCGCTCACCTCACCGCTCACCTCACCTCACCGCTCACCTCACCTCACCGCTCACCTCACCTCACCGCTCACCTCACCGCTCACCTCACCTCACCGCTCACCTCACCGCTCACCTCACCTCACTGCTCACCTCACCTCACCGCTCACCTCACCGCTCACCTCACCTCAACGCTCACCTCACCGCTCACCTCACCTCACCGCTCACCTCACCGCTCACCTCACCTCACCGCTCACCTCACCGCTCACCTCACCTCACCGCTCACCTCACCGCTCACCTCACCTCACCGCTCACCTCACCTCACCGCTCACCTCACCGCTCACCTCACCTCACCGCTCACCTCACCGTTCACCTCACCGCTCACCTCACCGCTCACCTCACCGCTCACCTCACCCCTCACCTCACCGCTCAACGCTCACCTCACCCCTCACCTCACCGCTCACCTCACCGCTCACCTCACCCCTCACCTCACCGCTCAACGCTCACCTCACCCCTCACCTCACCGCTCACCGCTCACCTCACCTCACCGCTCACCTCACCGCTCACCTCACCTCACCGCTCACCTCACCGCTCACCTCACCTCACCGCTCACCTCACCGCTCACCTCACCGCTCACCTCAACTCATCTCACCGCTCACCTCACCGCTCACCTCACCTCACCTCACCGCTCACCTCACCTCACCTCACCGCTCACCTCACCTCACCTCACCGCTCACCTCACCTCACCGCTCACCTCACCGCTCCTCACCTCACCGCTCACCTCACCTCACCTCACCGCTCACCTCACCTCACCTCACACCTCACCTCACCGCTCACCTCACCGCTCACCTCACCTCACCTCACCGCTCACCTCACCGCTCACCTCACCTCACCTCACCGCTCACCTCACCTCACCTCGCCTCACCGCTCACCTCACCGCTCACCTCACCTCACCGCTCACCTCACCTCACCTCGCCTCACCGCTCACCTCGCCTCACCGCTCACCTCACCTCACCGCTCACCTCACCTCACCGCTCACCTGACCGCTCACCTCACCTCACCTCTCCTCACCGCTCACCTCACCGCTCACCTCACCGCTCACCTCACCTCACCGCTCACCTCACCGCTCACCTCACCTCACCGCTCACCTCACCGCTCACCTCACCTCACCGCTCACCTCACCTCACCGCTCACCTCACCGCTCACCTCACCTCACCGCTCACCTCACCGTTCACCTCACCGCTCACCTCACCGCTCACCTCACCGCTCACCTCACCCCTCACCTCACCGCTCAACGCTCACCTCACCCCTCACCTCACCGCTCACCTCACCGCTCACCTCACCCCTCACCTCACCGCTCAACGCTCACCTCACCCCTCACCTCACCGCTCACCGCTCACCTCACCTCACCGCTCACCTCACCGCTCACCTCACCTCACCGCTCACCTCACCGCTCACCTCACCTCACCGCTCACCTCACCGCTCACCTCACCGCTCACCTCAACTCATCTCACCGCTCACCTCACCGCTCACCTCACCTCACCTCACCGCTCACCTCACCTCACCTCACCGCTCACCTCACCTCACCTCACCGCTCACCTCACCTCACCGCTCACCTCACCGCTCCTCACCTCACCGCTCACCTCACCTCACCTCACCGCTCACCTCACCTCACCTCACACCTCACCTCACCGCTCACCTCACCGCTCACCTCACCTCACCTCACCGCTCACCTCACCGCTCACCTCACCTCACCTCACCGCTCACCTCACCTCACCTCGCCTCACCGCTCACCTCACCGCTCACCTCACCTCACCGCTCACCTCACCTCACCTCGCCTCACCGCTCACCTCGCCTCACCGCTCACCTCACCTCACCGCTCACCTCACCTCACCGCTCACCTGACCGCTCACCTCACCTCACCTCTCCTCACCGCTCACCTCACCGCTCACCTCACCTCACCGCTCACCTCACCTCACCTCACCTCGCCTCACCGCTCACCTCGCATCACCGCTCACCTCACCTCACCTCACCACTCACCTCACCTCATCGCTCACCCCACCTCACCGCTCACCTCACCTCACCGCTCACCTCACCGCTCACCTCACCCCACCTCACCGCTCACCTCATCTCACCGCTCACCTCACCTCACACCTCACCGCTCACCTCACCTCACCGCTCACCGCTCACCTCACCTCACCGCTCACCTCACCTCACTGCTCACCTCACCTCACCTAACCTCACCACTCACCTCACCTCACCGCTCACCTCACCTCACCTCACCGCTCACCTCACCTCACCTCACCGCTCACCTCACCTCACCTCACCTCTCACCTCACCTCACCTCACCGCTCACCTCACCTCACCGCTCACCTCACCTCACCGCTCACCTCACCTCACCTCACCGCTCACCTCACCGCTCACCTCACCTCACCGCTCACCTCACCTCACCTCACCGCTCACCTCACCTCACCGCTCACCTCACCGCTCACCTCACCTCACCTCACCGCTCACCTCACCTCACCTCACCGCTCACCTCACCTCACCGCTCACCTCACCTCACCGCTCACCTCACCTCACCTCACACCTCACCGCTCACCTCACCGCTCACCTCACCGCTCAGGTCACCTCACCGCTCAGCTCAGCTCACCGCTCAGCTCAGGTCACCGCTCTGCTCAGCTCACCGCTCAGCTCAGCTCACCGCTCAGCTCACCACCCAGCTCACCACCCAGCTCACCACCCAGCTCACCACTCAGCTCACCACTTAGCTCGCCACTCAGCTCGCCACTCAGCTCACCACTCAGCTCACCACTCAGCTCACCACACTCCACAGCTCACCACTCACCTCACCGCTCACCTCACCGCCCACCTCACCTCACCGCTCACCTCACCGCCCACCTCACCTCACCGCTCACCTCACCGCCCACCTCACCTCACCGCTCACCTCACCGCCCACCTCACCTCACCGCTCACCTCACCGCTCACCTCACCGCCCACCTCACCTCACCGCTCACCTCACCGCCCACCTCACCTCACCGCTCACCTCACCGCCCACCTCACCTCACCGCTCACCTCACCGCCCACCTCACCTCACCGCTCACCTCACCGCCCACCTCACCGCCCACCTCACCTCACCGCTCACCTCACCGCCCACCTCACCTCACCGCTCACCTCACCGCCCACCTCACCGCTCACCTCACCGCCCACCTCACCTCACCGCTCACCTCACCGCCCACCTCACCTCACCGCTCACCTCACCGCCCACCTCACCTCACCGCTCACCTCACCGCCCACCTCACCTCACCGCTCACCTCACCGCCCACCTCACCTCACCGCTCACCTCACCGCCCACCTCACCTCACCGCTCACCTCACCGCCCACATCACCTCACCGCTCACCTCACCGCCCACCTCACCTCACCGCCCACCTCACCTCACCGCTCACCTCACCGCCCACCTCACCTCACCGCTCACCTCACCGCCCACCTCACCTCACCGCTCACCTCACCGCCCACCTCACCTCACCGCTCACCTCACCGCTCACCTCTCCTCACCGCTCACCTCACCGCTCACCTCACCGCTCACCTCACCTCACCGCTCACCTCACCGCTCACCTCACCTCACCGCTCACCTCACCTCACCGCTCACCTCACCGCTCACCTCACCTCACCGCTCACCTCACCTCACCGCTCACCTCACCGCTCACCTCACCGCTCACCTCTCACCTCACCTCTCACCTCACCGCTCACCTCTCACCTCACCTCTCACCTCACCGCTCACCTCTCACCTCACCGCTCACCTCACCGCTCACCTCACCGCTCACCTCTCACCTCACCTCACCGCTCACCTCACCGCTCACCTCACCGCTCACCTCACCTCACCGCTCACCTCACCGCTCACCTCACCGCTCACCTCACCTCACCGCTCACCTCAACTCACCTCACCGCTCACCTCACCTCACCTCACCGCTCACCTCACCGATCACCTCACCTCACCGCTCACCTCACCGCTCACCTCACCGCTCCTCACCTCACCGCTCACCTCACCTCACACCTCACCTCACCGCTCACCTCAACTCACCTCGCCTCACCGCTCACCTCACCGCTCACCTCACCTCACCGCTCACCTCACCTCACCTCACCTCGCCTCACCGCTCACCTCGCCTCACCGCTCACCTCACCTCACCGCTCACCTCACCTCACCGCTCACCTCACCGCTCACCTCACCTCACCGCTCACCTCACCTCACCTCGCCTCACCGCTCACCTCACCGCTCACCTCACCTCACCGCTCACCTCACCTCACCTCACCTCGCCTCACCGCTCACCTCGCCTCACCGCTCACCTCACCTCACCTCACCGCTCACCTCACCTCATCGCTCACCTCACCTCACCGCTCACCTCACCTCACCGCTCACCTCACCTCACCGCTCACCTCACCCCACCTCACCGCTCACCTCATCTCACCGCTCACCTCACCTCACACCTCACCTCTCACCTCACCTCACCGCTCACCTCACCGCTCACCTCACCTCACCGCTCACCTCATCTCACCTCACCGCTCACCTCACCTCACCTCACCGCTCACCTCACCTCACCTCACCGCTCACCTCACCTCACCTCACAGCTCACCTCACCTCACCTCTCACCTCACCTCACCGCTCACCTCACCTCACCGCTCACCTCACCTCACCGCTCACCTCACCTCACCGCTCACCTCACCTCACCTCACCGCTCACCTCACCGCTCACCTCACCGCTCACCTCACCTCACCGCTCACCTCACCTCACCGCTCACCTCACCTCACCGCTCACCTCACCTCACCTCACCGCTCACCTCACCGCTCACCTCACCTCACCGCTCAGCTCACCTCACCGCTCAGCTCACCTCACCGCTCCGCTCACCTCAGCGCTCAGGTCACCTCACCGCTCAGCTCAGCTCACCGCTCAGCTCAGCTCACCGCTCAGCTCAGCTCACCGCTCAGCTCACCACCCAGCTCACCACCCAGCTCACCACCCAGCTCACCACTCAGCTCACCACTCAGCTCACCACTCAGCTCACCACACTCCACAGCTCACCACTCACCTCACCGCTCACCTCACCGCCCACCTCACCTCACCGCTCACCTCACCGCCCACCTCACCTCACCGCTCACCTCACCGCCCACCTCACCTCACCGCTCACCTCACCGCCCACCTCACCTCACCGCTCACCTCACCGCCCACCTCACCTCACCACTCACCTCACCGCCCACCTCACCTCACCGGTCACCTCACCGCCCACCTCACCTCACCGCTCACCTCACCGCCCACCTCACCTCACCGCTCACCTCACCGCCCACCTCACCTCACCGCTCACCTCACCGCCCACCTCACCGCCCACCTCACCTCACCGCTCACCTCACCGCCCACCTCACCTCACCGCTCACCTCACCGCCCACCTCACCGCTCACCTCACCGCCCACCTCACCTCACCGCTCACCTCACCGCCCACCTCACCTCACCGCTCACCTCACCGCCCACCTCACCTCACCGCTCACCTCACCGCCCACCTCACCTCACCGCTCACCTCACCGCCCACCTCACCTCAACGCTCACCTCACCGCCCACCTCACCTCACCGCTCACCTCACCGCCCACATCACCTCACCGCTCACCTCACCGCCCACCTCACCTCACCGCCCACCTCACCTCACCGCTCACCTCACCGCCCACCTCACCTCACCGCTCACCTCATCTCACCGCTCACCTCAACTCATCTCACCGCTCACCTCACCTCACCTCACCGCTCACCTCACCTCACCTCACCGCTCACCTCACCTCACCTCACCGCTCACCTCACCTCACCGCTCACCTCTCGCCTCACCGCTCACTTCACCGCTCACCTCACCTCACCGCTCAACTCCCCTCACCGCTCACCTCACCGCTCACCTCAACGCTCACCTCACCTCACCGCTCACCTCACCGCTCACCTCACCGCTCACCTCTCACCTCACCTCTCACCTCACCGCTCACCTCACCTCTCACCTCACCGCTCACCTCTCACCTCACCGCTCACCTCACCGCTCACCTCACCGCTCACCTCTCACCTCACCTCACCGCTCACCTCACCGCTCACCTCACCTCACCGCTCACCTCACTGCTCACCTCACCTCACCGCTCACCTCAACTCATCTCACCGCTCACCTCACCTCACCTCACCGCTCACCTCACCGCTCACCTCACCTCACCGCTCACCTCACCGCTCACCTCACCGCTCCTCACCTCACCGCTCACCTCACCTCACACCTCACCTCACCTCACCGCTCACCTCAACTCACCTCGCCTCACCGCTCACCTCACCGCTCACCTCACCTCACCTCACCGCTCACCTCACCTCACCGCTCACCTCACCGCTCACCTCACCTCACCGCTCACCTCACCTCACCTCGCCTCACCGCTCACCTCACCGCTCACCTCACCTCACCGCTCACCTCACCTCACCTCACCTCGCCTCACCGCTCACCTCGCCTCACCGCTCACCTCACCTCACCGCTCACCTCACCTCATCGCTCACCTCACCTCACCGCTCACCTCACCTCACCGCTCACCTCACCTCACCGCTCACCTCACCCCACCTCACCGCTCACCTCATCACACCGCTCACCTCACCTCACACCTCACCGCTCACCTCACCTCACCGCTCACCTCACCGCTCACCTCACCTCACCGCTCACCTTATCTCACCTCACCGCTCACCTCACCTCACCGCTCACCTCACCTCACCTCACCGCTCACCTCACCTCACCTCACAGCTCACCTCACCTCACCTCTCACCTCATCTCACCGCTCACCTCACCGCTCACCTCACCTCACCGCTCACCTCACCTCACCGCTCACCTCACCTCACCTCACCGCTCACCTCACCGCTCACCTCACCTCACCGCTCACCTCACCTCACCTCACCGCTCACCTCACCTCACCGCTCACCTCACCTCACCGCTCACCTCACCGCTCACCTCACCGCTCACCTCACCTCAGCGCTCAGCTCACCTCACCGCTCACCTCACCTCACCGCTCAGCTCAGCTCACCGCTCAGCTCAGCTCACCGCTCAGATCAGCTCACCGCTCAGCTCACCACCCAGCTCACCACCCAGCTCACCACCCAGCTCACCACTCAGCTCACCACTCAGCTCGCCACTCAGCTCGCCACTCAGCTCACCACTCAGCTCACCACTCAGCTCACCACTCAGCTCACCACACTCCACAGCTCACCACTCACCTCACCGCTCACCTCACCGCCCACCTCACCTCACCGCTCACCTCACCGCCCACCTCACCTCACCGCTCACCTCACCGCCCACCTCACCTCACCGCTCACCTCACCGCCCACCTCACCTCACCGCTCACCTCACCGCCCACCTCACCTCACCGCTCACCTCACCGCCCACCTCACCGCTCACCTCACCGCCCACCTCACCTCACCGCTCACCTCACCGCCCACCTCACCTCACCGCTCACCTCACCGCCCACCTCACCTCACCGCTCACCTCACCGCCCACCTCACCGCCCACCTCACCTCACCGCTCACCTCACCGCCCACCTCACCTCACCGCTCACCTCACCGCCCACCTCACCGCTCACCTCACCGCCCACCTCACCTCACCGCTCACCTCACCGCCCACCTCACCTCACCGCTCACCTCACCGCCCACCTCACCTCACCGCTCACCTCACCGCCCACCTCACCTCACCGCTCACCTCACCGCCCACCTCACCTCACCGCTCACCTCACCGCCCACCTCACCTCACCGCTCACCTCACCGCCCACATCACCTCACCGCTCACCTCACCGCCCACCTCACCTCACCGCCCACCTCACCTCACCGCTCACCTCACCGCCCACCTCACCTCACCGCTCACCTCACCGCCCACCTCACCTCACCGCTCACCTCACCGCTCACCTCACCGCCCACCTCACCTCACCGCTCACCTCACCGCACACCTCTCCTCACCGCTCACCTCACCGCTCACCTCACCGCTCACCTCACCTCACCGCTCACCTCACCGCTCACCTCACCTCACCGCTCACCTCACCTCACCGCTCACCTCACCGCTCACCTCACCGCTCACCTCACCGCTCACCTCACCGCTCACCTCACCTCACCGCTCACCTCACCGCTCACCTCACCGCTCACCTCACCGCTCACCTCACCGCTCACCGCTCACCTCACCGCTCACCTCTCCGCTCACCTCACCTCACCCCTCACCTCACCTCACCCCTCACCTCACCTCACCGCTCACCTCACCGCTCACCTCTCGCCTCACCGCTCACTTCACCGCTCACCTCACCTCACCGCTCAACTCCCCTCACCGCTCACCTCACCGCTCACCTCACCGCTCACCTCACCTCACCGCTCACCTCACCGCTCACCTCACCGCTCACCTCTCACCTCACCTCTCACCTCACCGCTCACCTCTCACCTCACCGCTCACCTCACCGCTCACCTCTCACCTCACCGCTCACCTCACCGCTCACCTCTCACCTCACCTCACCGCTCACCTCACCGCTCACCTCACCGCTCACCTCACCTCACCGCTCACCTCAACTCATCTCACCGCTCACCTCACCTCACCTCACCGCTCACCTCACCGCTCACCTCACCTCACCGCTCACCTCACCGCTCACCTCACCGCTCCTCACCTCACCGCTCACCTCACCTCACACCTCACCTTACCTCACCTCACACCTCACCGCTCACTTCACCTCACCGCTCACCTCACCGCTCACCTCACCTCACCGCTCACCTCATCTCACCTCACCGCTCACCTCACCTCACCTCACCGCTCACCTCACCTCACCTCACCGCTCACCTCACCTCACCTCACAGCTCACCTCACCTCACCTCTCACCTCACCTCACCGCTCACCTCACCTCACCGCTCACCTCACCTCACCGCTCACCTCACTTCACCGCTCACCTCACCTCACCTCACCGCTCACCTCACCTCACCGCTCACCTCACCTCACCGCTCACCTCACCTCACCGCTCACCTCACCTCACCTCACCGCTCACCTCACCTCACCTCACCGCTCACCTCACCGCTCACCTCACCTCACCGCTCACCTCACCTCACCGCTCACCTCACCTCACCGCTCACCTCACCTCACCGCTCACCTCACCGCTCAGCTCACCTCACCGCTCAGCTCACCTCACCGCTCAGCTCACCTCACCGCTCAGCTCACCTCACCGCTCAGCTCAGCTCACCGCTCAGCTCAGCTCACCGCTCAGCTCACCACCCAGCTCACCACCCAGCTCACTACCCAGCTCACCACTCAGCTCACCACTCAGCTCGCCACTCAGCTCGCCACTCAGCTCACCACTCAGCTCACCACACTCCACAGCTCACCACTCAGCTCACCACACTCCACAGCTCACCACACTCCACAACTCACCACACAGCTCACCACTCAGCTCACCACTCAGCTCACCACACTCCACAGCTCACCACTCAGCTCACCACACTCAGCTCACCACTCAGCTCACCACACTCCACAGCTCACCACACTAAGCTCACCACACTTCACAGCTCACCACTCAGCTCACCACACTCCACAGCTCACCACAGCTCACCACACTAAGCTCACCACACTCCACAGCTCACCACTTTCCACAACTCACCACTCAGCTCACCACACTCCACTGCTCACCACACTCCACTGCTCACCACACTCCACAGCTCACCACACTCTACACAGCTCCCAACACAACTCATCACATCAGCTCACCACATTCCAAAGCTCACAACACAACTCACCACACTCAGCTCACCACATTCCACAGCTCACCACATTCCACTGCTCACCACACTCCACAGCTCACCACGCTCAGCAGGTTTAAGCCTGGATACTACTGGCATCATAGACTCAACACAATGCATGACTGCACGGTTAAATAGGCGAGCGGGGACCACTACTTTCGCACCTAATGCCATCCTGATCATGGCCATCATCACCATTGGGTAGACTAATGTCTTTCAGTGTTCTTAACACAATTTATAAACGTGCGTTTAGAGATTTTATCTGCAACACATGTCCACGTGATCGGCCACTTTCTTGAACAATCATTCGTGATAGTCAGGTCGCTTCTGAAAAATACCTTTATAGCTCAGTTTGTGTCAATTACCTTTTATTGTTCACTTAATGCTTTCGTGACTGCAGGAATTCATATTCTTTGGGTCTTTCGGTAAAGTCACGTAGATAGGTTAAAAGAAAATAACAACAAATAACAACTACCACGTTTCGATCGCAACACAAGCGTTCGTCATCACGCTTGTGTTGCGATCGAAACGTCGTAGTTTTAATAATGTAAATTTTTGGTTATTTCCTTTGAACCTATCAACGTGACTTTCCCGAAAGACCCAAAGAATATCACCTTTAATTATTTTCACAACTTTATATCATCAAATATCAGAAGCAAAGCAGGCTTGAGCCTCGACCCTGGATCAGTGAGTGGTTTGCGCAGCCGATTGTTGATGTGTAAAGCTGCGTGGCCCTACCCGTTCACGCTGGCGGGACGTGTTGAAGAAGTCTCCTCCACACTGTACCCCAGCAGACATGACCTGCCCGTTCACTCAGTGGCGTTTACCATTCAAACTTTTGGGGCTGACAGAGGCGGGGTGAGGATCAACTGCTGCGCTGCGAGATCGAACTGGCAACCACCGCATTTGCCAGTCGAATGCGGGAACGAACAACACCACGGCAACATCATTCCAATGTGTGTGCGGAATTCCATCTTTATTTAGAAAGTATCAATTCTCTTTGTGAATGCGTATTAACGTTGTTCACTTGGCACCATTGTTGCGTGTTCAGTCTCCATTCACGGTCGTTGGTGACAAAGAGAACGAAAACGGAATGGGTGCACACACAATACTAGGATGATCTTGATTTTAAAAAATATGTAAATCAATGGGGCATTACTCTCTGGTTATTTCGGTAAAGTCGCGTAGGTAGAAACAAAATAATAATAATAGATCACGACGTTTCGATCGCAACACAAGCGGCCGTTCTCAGGCAGAAAAAAACAGCGAGAGAGCTGTTACAACAAGGTGATAAAGGTTATAACCTTGTTGTAACAGCGAGAGAGCTGTTACAACAAGGTGATAAAGGTTATAACCTTGTTGTAACAGCGAGAGAGCTGTTACAACAAGGTGATAAAGGTTATAACCTTGTTGTAACAGCGAGAGAGCTGTTACAACAAGGTGATAAAGGTTATAACCTTGTTGTAACAGCGAGAGAGCTGTTACAACCTTGTTTTAAGAGCTGTTACAACAAGGTTGAAACAGTGGAACTGCTCGTTCAGCAGTTCAACTGCTGGATTATTTTTTCCTCCTAAGGATGACCGCTTGTGTTGTGATCGAAACGTTGTGATCTATTATTTTTATAATAATAGATCACAGACACTCGCCAGTGGAGTGGACAACCTCCCGTTGCCATGGCTACGGGGCGGCCCGTTGGGTTCCAACCGTGGACTGTCGTTACGAACCAGTGGGCCACGTGACCACCCCACGTGGTTGAACACGTGGGCCACAGTCGAGTCTTACGAGGAGGAGCAGTGCAGCCGCTCTCTGCTGTTGTGATCGCGATCGAACGGCAAAGATGGATGTGTCCAGATGCAACCCGTACCAAGTGATGCTCACGATGGCGTCTTTAGTCGGATTTGTCACTTGGCAAGGGGTGATGGAGCCGGCCATCTGGCTGCCACCCTCCATACTAAAGGTGAGCGATCACCTGGGGGTTAATTCCCTGATTGGATATCTCGATAACCTGGGTGGCAATGCTGCTAGTCTTGGAAATCCCGATGATCTTGGTGGCAATGCTGCTCTTCTTGGAAATCCCGATGATCTTGGTGGCAATGCTGCTCTTCTTGGAAATCCCGATGATCTTGGTGGCAGTGCTGCTCTTCTTGGAAATCCCGATGATCTTGGTGGCAATGCTGCTAGTCTTGGAAATCCCGATGATCTTGGTGGCAGTGCTGCTCCTCTTGGAAATCCCGATGATCTTGGTGGCAATGCCCCCATGGCATATGCCGACTTTGCTTCGACCGATTTTCCGAGCCAATCGATACCGGACAGCAACGAGAGAGAAGACGTCCCCGCCGAGCAGAGGCCGTGCGACATTCAACCACCGCCGGAGCCGCGAGAGCAGCACCGACATAGCCTCTTGTCGACCGTCATCTCCGCAATCAGCACGGGATTCAGTGCAGTGCAAGTGATCGCGTGGATTTGGGCACGCAAGGTACGTTCATCGCACCGCCGCACTACAACAGTCAAATAACACGTTAGCGTGGGGGTAGCGGTCAACTTTAAAATAAGTTAATATCAAATTTGTATACAGTAGATCGATCCCGGAGGGCATTTTGGTCGATTTGAGGCCGCCTCCCCCGCTACTCCCCTGCGCCCCCGCTACCCCCCCCCCACTACCCCCTCTGCTACCCCCCCACTACCCCCTCCGCTACCCCCCCACTACCCCTCACTACCCCCCCCCACTATCCCCACCGCTACCCCCCTCCGCTACCCCTCTCCGCTGCCCCCCTCCGCTACCTCCCCTGCACACTCCCCCTCTACAACCACCACCACCCGAACCAACCCAACCCCGTTTTGGAGGCAGGTACGGGGGACCTGAACAGCGTCAGAATCTCTCTTGAGACTGGAGCAGTCCGATAAGCTATGAGGCTGTTTTAGTCTTTCACAGACGTCCAGTATGGGCGGGTCAGCAAGTTGTAGCGGCAAACAGAGCCGCGGGGCCTGCAGGAGAATGTGCGAGGCCTATAACAGGTCTCTATTCGGATGTTGCTGGCACGGCATCGGACAGGCGCATTAGCTAGTGAGCAGATGAGGCGACGTGACACATCGTGACTTAGTCGTTGTGTCCCTCTGGCCGCGGAGGGTGATGTGGGTGCGGACTGGGATGGTGGGGAGTTTTGGCCATACTTCACCTGGCTAGTCATTAGATCCGGTTCAGGGAGAGGGACGGACAGAGCGCATGCCCGGAGCTCCGTTTGTTTAAAATCATGGCCAGACGTGCAGCACGGCGTGATTCAGAAGTGTGCAGGGAAAGTTCGTTGTAAAGTGTTGCTCAGAGCAGTGTTGTGTAATTATTCAAGAAACACCTCTTACGTTTTATAATACGAGCAAATTAGGAATCAACGAGCTAGTATAAATAATGTTCGTACCTGTACGTCGAGTAATGTTTCTGAACTCCATTTGGAAATACGGCGAGTGAAGAGGTTTTTTTTGCATGCCAGAGATTCCACATCGTTAACGGGAGTGCGTGTGTGTGTGCCTCTTATTGTGCATCTTGGCTGTTGCTCTGAGAACAGAAGCCGCGTGATGGCGGCCTGAGCCCACAATTGGTGCGGAAGGCGTTTGTCAACAATTCCAAGGCCCGCTATTTCCAAAGGAGGAACCCGCGTGGGGTGAGTCGCAACACTGGGGGCGCACACAGCCGACAACACAACGCTCGTTGCTCGCGATCCACCGATGAGTCCCAGTGAGAAACGATCACGGGGAAACATTTATTATACTTCTTTTGTTCTTTCGGTAAAGTCACGTAGAATGAGAATAAAATAATAAATTGATAAAATAAAATAACACAATAATATTCTCACGACGTTTCGGCCATAGCGGGAAACAGAGCCGCGGGGCCGAAACGTCGTGAGAATATTATTGTGTTATTTTATTTTATCAATTTATTATTTTATTCTCATTCTACGTGATTTTACCGAAAGAACCAAAGAAGATGAATCATTGCAGTCACGAAAGCTTTAAATCGATATTTATTATACTTTTGATTTAAAGCTTTCGTGACTGCAGTAATTCATATTCTTAGCTCTTTCGGTAAAGTCACGTTGAAGGGAAACAATAAAATAATAAAAAATATATAAATATATTATTGTTTATATATTATATATTTTATTGTTTCCCTTCAACGTGACTTTATAAAATAATAAAATATATAGAAATATATATTATTGTTTATATATTATATATTTTATTGTTTTCCTTCAACGTGACTTTACCGAAAGAGCTAAGAACATGAATTACTGCAGTCACGAAAGCTTTAAATCAAAAGTATAATAAATTTCGATTTAGAGCTTTCGTGACTGCAATGATTCATCTTCTTTGGTTCTTTCGGTAAAGTCACGTAGAATGAGAATAAAATAATAAATTGATAAAATAAAATAACACAATAATATTCTCACGACGTTTCGGTCCCGCGGCTCTATTTCCCGCTATGGCCGAAACGTCGTGAGAATATTATTGTGTTATTTTATTTTATCAATTTATTATTTTATTCTCATTCTACGTGACTTACCGAAAGGACAAAAGAAGTATAATAAATGTTTCCCCGTGAATATATATAATATATTATTGTAATATATTATTGTTTAATATATAAACAATAATATATATTTCTATATATTTTATTATTTTATAAAGTCACGTTGAAGGGAAACAATAAAATATATATAATATATAAATATATATTTATATATAATATATATTTATATATATTTATATATTATATATTTTATTGTTTCCCTTCAACGTGACTTTATAAAATAATAAAATATATATTATTGTTTATATATTATATATTTTATTGTTTCCCTTCAACGTGACTTTACCGAAAGAGCTAAGCATATGAATTACTGCAGTCACGAAAGCTTTAAATCAAAAGTATAATAAATTTCGATTTAAAGCTTTCGTGACTGCAATGATTCATCTTCTTTGGTTCTTTTGGTAAAGTCACGTAGAATGAGAATAAAATAATAAATTGATAAAATAAAATAACACAATAATATTCTCACGACGTTTCGGCCCCGTGGCTCTGTTTCCCGCTATGGCCGAAACGTCGTGAGAATATTATTGTGTTATTTTATTTTATCAATTTATTATTTTATTCTCATTCTATGTGACTTTACCGAAAGAACAAAAGAAGTATAATAAATGTTTCCCCGTGAATATATATAATATATTATTGTTTAATATATAAACAATAATATATATTTCTATATATTTTATTATTTTATAAAGTCACGTTGAAGGGAAACAATAAAATATATAATATATAAACAATAATATATATTTTATTATTTTATAAAGTCACGTTGAAGGGAAACAATAAAATATATAATATATAAACAACAATATATTTTTCGATTTAACGCTTTCGTGACTGCAATGATTCATCTTCTTTGGTTCTTTCGGTAAAGTCACGTAGAATGAGAATACAATAATAAATTGCTAAAGTTGAGGGTAAGAATCCACCCATTTTTTCGCCATATAGCATTGTGATATATAACGACTTATTGTTGGTAGCTTAGCTGATTGGAGAATATAGAGTTTATTGATAACATTAAGGTAATTTATATTTTAGTTTTTATTGGTTCACTATATAGTACTGTGAATAGCTCAGATGTGTAGGCCTTGACTTCAACATAGTCATTTCTGTGACCAGTCACTAGCTAATCACTCAGTTATTTCAATGCTAAATTCGCCTAGTTATTTCAATGCTAAATTCTCCTGTTTGATTTGTACTAAGTGCCTCGGTGAATGTGTATGGTCTGACTTTAACGTAGCTATTTCTGTGAGCAGTTACAAGCTAATCACTCAGCTATTTCAATGCTAAATTCTATGCTAATTCCATTGTCAAGGGGTGCCTCTGCGGATGTGTATGCTTTAACTTAGCTATTTCAATTGCTAAATTCTATGCTAATTCCATTGTCAAGGGGTGCCTCTGCAGATGTGTATGCTTTAACTTTTAACATAACTATTTCTGTGACCAGTCACAAGCTAATCATTCAGCCATTTCAATGCTAAATTATATGCTAATTCCTTTGTCAAGGCACTTTGTTCCTCTCACACAGCTTAAAAGCCGTAATCTGAACGTGGCTCTTTCACTCCAGCGCTGTCCTACCAGATAGTCTCGTCCCATCACCTGATGAAGGCCGCTTGTGTTGTGGCCGAAACGTCGTGAAAATATTATTGTGTTATTTTATTTTATCAATTTATTATTTTATTCTCATTCTACGTGACTTTATCGAAAGAACCAAAGAAGAACAATATATTTATATATATTTTATTATTTTCTTGTTTCCCTTCAACGTGACTTTACCGAAAGAGCTAAGAATATTTATTATACTCTTTGGTTCTTTCGGTAAAGTCACGTAGGTAGAAAAATAATAGATCACGACGTTTCGATCGCAACACAAGCAATCGTCATCAGGTGGGACAACCACAGCAAGACCACCTGATGACGATTGCTTGTGTTGCGATCGAAACTTCGTGATCTATTGTTTTTCTACCTACGTGACTTTTACCGAAAGAACCAAAGAAAATGGATTCCTGCAGTCACGAAAGCTTCAAATCAAGATTGAAACAAATATTGTTTGACTGGGTATTGCATTGTACATTCCTGCATCATACATTATACATCACACATTCTTGAAGATATGCCATGCGTATAAATTTTGGGTTGGATTGGAAATTGAGCTGTGTACATATCTGTCCATTCCATCCCTGGATTCCTCCCCTATCCATAAATGGTTCTGCATTCACGTGAGCCTATTGTTACAGTTGTCATTGTGAAGCTGACGGTGATTCTGATCACAGTTCTGTAGTATAAATATACACAGGTCTGTGGGTAACTCCGTACGATTGCAGCAGCTGAAATAGAACGCGACTTTGTCCCGCGTGCAAACCCAGGTGATGGTTATCCGCACGCTTCTCGTCAGCAAGGAGGACGCTGGGAGGCCCCGCAAGATGAAAGACTTCGCTGGCAGCGTGATGACCGGAAGAAGACGTGTCCAAGACGGCGGTGGCCCAGCGAAGACAACGAGCCCTTGGAGTCTTCCCAGCCTGCCAAGCTGGATTCGGCGGCAATAGCGAAATCGGGATAGAACTGTTATAAAACTGGGGGAAAAAAAATAATAATAACAAAAACATGTTCATTTATTATCTACTACAATAAATATTTATTTCCGAAGAAAATCACTTGTGATATTTCTTCTTGGTTGGTTCACTGCTTTATTTACACACCTGTGTTAAAATCCTATGGTTTACAATGTTTTTAAAAATAAAACTCATAATTAAGGCTATGGGGTTGTCACAGAAGCCGCGGTCATCACGTGAGTTGTGAATTTCAGGTCCGCTATAACCTGGACACGACTGCATAAATATTCAATCAAGCGCTCTCGAAGTTGGACTATCAGTAAAGAGGAGCCCTGGCAACCACGAGCAATTGGTCTGTGCAGATACACGCAGACACAGAGATACTACCACGTTACAGACACGGAGATACACAGCGATACAGAAGCACAGATACCACACTCTATAGCTCGCCACACTTTACAGCTCACCACACTCCACAGCTCACCACACTCCACAGCTCACCACACTCCAAAGTTCACAACAACTTACCACACTCAGCTCACCACACTCCACAGCTCACAACACTCCACAACTCACCACACTCCACAGCTCACCACTCTTAGCTCACCACACTCCACAGCTCACCACACAACTCACCACACTTCACAGCTCACCACACAACTCACCACACTCAACACACCACACTCCACAGCTCACCACACTCCACAGCTCCCCAGACTCCAAAGCTCACCACACTCAACTCACCACACTCCCCACGCTATCGCTATGAGCCCCACATGCCGCTCACCTCACCTCACCGCTCACCTCACCGCCCACCTCACCTCACCTCACCCCTCACCTCACCGCTCACCTCACCGCCCACCTCACCTCACCGCTCACCTCACCGCCCACCTCACCTCACCGCTCACCTCACCGCCCACCTCACCTCACCGCTCCTCACCGCTCACCTCACACCTAACCTCACCGCTCACCTCACCGCTCACCTCACCGTCCACCTCACCTCACCGCTCACCTCACCGCCCACCTCACCGCCCACCTCACCGCCCACCTCACCTCACCGCTCACCTCACCGCCCACCTCACCTCACCGCTCACCTCACCGCCCACCTCACCTCACCGCTCACCTCACCGCCCACCTCACCTCACCGCTCACCTCACCGCCCACCTCACCTCACCGCACCGCTCACCTCACCGCCCACCTCACCTCACCTATATATAAACAATAATATATATTTCTATATATTTTATTATTTTATAAAGTCACGTTGAAGGGAAACAATAAAATATATAATATATAAACAATAATATATATTTTATTATTTTATAAAGTCACGTTGAAGGGAAACAATAAAATATATAATATATAAACAACAATATATTTTTCGATTTAACGCTTTCGTGACTGCAATGATTCATCTTCTTTGGTTCTTTCGGTAAAGTCACGTAGAATGAGAATACAATAATAAATTGCTAAAGTTGAGGGTAATAATCCACCCATTTTTTCGCCATATAGCATTGTGATATATAACGACTTATTGTTGGTAGCTTAGCTGATTGGAGAATATAGAGTTTATTGATAACATTAAGGTAATTTATATTTTAGTTTTTATTGGTTCACTATATAGTACTGTGAATAGCTCAGATGTGTAGGCCTTGACTTCAACATAGTCATTTCTGTGACCAGTCACTAGCTAATCACTCAGTTATTTCAATGCTAAATTCGCCTAGTTATTTCAATGCTAAATTCTCCTGTTTGATTTGTACTAAGTGCCTCGGTGAATGTGTATGGTCTGACTTTAACGTAGCTATTTCTGTGAGCAGTTACAAGCTAATCACTCAGCTATTTCAATGCTAAATTCTATGCTAATTCCATTGTCAAGGGGTGCCTCTGCGGATGTGTATGCTTTAACTTAGCTATTTCAATTGCTAAATTCTATGCTAATTCCATTGTCAAGGGGTGCCTCTGCAGATGTGTATGCTTTAACTTTTAACATAACTATTTCTGTGACCAGTCACAAGCTAATCATTCAGCCATTTCAATGCTAAATTATATGCTAATTCCTTTGTCAAGGCGCTTTGTTCCTCTCACACAGCTTAAAAGCCGTAATCTGAACGTGGCTCTTTCACTCCAGCGCTGTCCTACCAGACAGTCTCGTCCCTTCACCTGATGAAGGCCGCTTGTGTTGTGGCCGAAACGTCGTGAAAATATTATTGTGTTATTTTATTTTATCAATTTATTATTTTATTCTCATTCTACGTGACTTTATCGAAAGAACCAAAGAAGAACAATATATTTATATATATTTTATTATTTTCTTGTTTCCCTTCAACGTGACTTTACCGAAAGAGCTAAGAATATTTATTATACTCTTTGGTTCTTTCGGTAAAGTCACGTAGGTAGAAAAATAATAGATCACGACGTTTCGATCGCAACACAAGCAATCGTCATCAGGTGGGACAACCACAGCAAGACCACCTGATGACGATTGCTTGTGTTGCGATCGAAACTTCGTGATCTATTGTTTTTCTACCTACGTGACTTTTACCGAAAGAACCAAAGAAAATGGATTCCTGCAGTCACGAAAGCTTCAAATCAAGATTGAAACAAATATTGTTTGACTGGGTATTGCATTGTACATTCCTGCATCATACATTATACATCACACATTCTTGAAGATATGCCATGCGTATAAATTTTGGGTTGGATTGGAAATTGAGCTGTGTACATATCTGTCCATTCCATCCCTGGATTCCTCCCCTATCCATAAATGGTTCTGCATTCACGTGAGCCTATTGTTACAGTTGTCATTGTGAAGCTGACGGTGATTCTGATCACAGTTCTGTAGTATAAATATACACAGGTCTGTGCGTAACTCCGTACGATTGCAGCAGCTGAAATAGAACGCGACTTTGTCCCGCGTGCAAACCCAGGTGATGGTTATCCGCACGCTTCTCGTCAGCAAGGAGGACGCTGGGAGGCCCCGCAAGATGAAAGACTTCGCTGGCAGCGTGATGACCGGAAGAAGACGTGTCCAAGACGGCGGTGGCCCAGCGAAGACAACGAGCCCTTGGAGTCTTCCCAGCCTGCCAAGCTGGATTCGGCGGCAATAGCGAAATCGGGATAGAACTGTTATAAAACTGGGGGAAAAAAAATAATAATAACAAAAACATGTTCATTTATTATCTACTACAATAAATATTTATTTCCGAAGAAAATCACTTGTGATATTTCTTCTTGGTTGGTTCACTGCTTTATTTACACACCTGTGTTAAAATCCTATGGTTTACAATGTTTTTAAAAATAAAACTCATAATTAAGGCTATGGGGTTGTCACAGAAGCCGCGGTCATCACGTGAGTTGTGAATTTCAGGTCCGCTATAACCTGGACACGACTGCAGAAATATTCAATCAAGCGCTCTCGAAGTTGGACTATCAGTAAAGAGGAGCCCTGGCAACCACGAGCAATTGGCCTGTGCAGATACACGCAGACACAGAGATACTACCACGTTACAGACACGGAGATACACAGCGATACAGAAGCACAGATACCACACTCTATAGCTCGCCACACTTTACAGCTCACCACACTCCACAGCTCACCACACTCCAAAGTTCACAACAACTTACCCCACTCAGCTCACCACACTCCACAGCTCACAACACTCCACAACTCACCACACTCCACAGCTCACCACTCTTAGCTCACCACACTCCACAGCTCACCACACAACTCACCACACTTCACAGCTCACCACACAACTCACCACACTTCACAACTCAACACTCCACAGCTCACCACACCCCACCGCTCACCACACAACTCACCACACTCAACACACCACACTCCACAGCTCACCACACTCCACAGCTCCCCAGACTCCAAAGCTCACCACACTCAACTCACCACACTCCCCACGCTATCGCTATGAGCCCCACATGCCGCTCACCACACTCATGGTATGAGTAAATTAAGTGAAGTTATTTCCTTTAGCTCATCGTCTGCTTGCAGCCCTAAGCCAGTGGTGGAAGTTCCACATTCCTGTGGCGGAGCCAAAGGCAGTACTTATTTCAGCTTTCCTGAGGGGATAATGGGCTAAGTTAACCACCATCCATGGACGTTAACTAGTAATCTTCCGATTAGCTCAACTGGCACTGGATTAGATTAGATGGGATCCCGGGGTTGGTAATATGCGCCACGGAGGCGAGATTTAACTCTCGCACCTGGCATACAGGATCCCGACCCTGACGCCTGCTGGATATTTGGAGTTTGCATGCCTCTCTCCCTGTGGTCGTGTGGATTTTTCTCCTGGTCCCTCCGGCTTTTCCCCCTCCACAATTAGAAACACTTCGTTTGAGCTATTTTGTGATAGCAGGTCACATCTGAAAACAAATGGCTATATTGCTCAGTTGGCCTTACCTGGTAAAATAAATAGTAGTTCATAGCTTTGGGAGGCCCTCTCTGGCAATTTCAATATCTTGTCTTTATTGTTTTACTACCACCAATGGTCATTACCAACACTGTTGTTATTTACCTTGGATATGTAATTTCTTTTTAACACGTAGGCTTTCGCGACCAATATTATTCATAATAAAGGTTTTTGGGTTAGATCGCGTTTATTTATAAATGTGTCGTAACCCTCCACCACCCGACACGGCCAATCAGCAAAAAGTGTCACGTTGACAAAAGACAAATAATTCACTACTTTAGCCCACCGGTGTGTTGAAGAGTGAATCCACATTTACAGTTTGAGTACGACGTTTCGCTGGTAAATACATCCAGCATGATCGGGCAATTTGCCAGAATGGTAAAGCCCTCGCTTGCTCCCGGTTTTATATAGAGCAGCAGGGTGACGTCATCACTTAACTCATATCAGGTGCAGTGATTAGAGGCGGAGGGGGGGTATTGTAATTATATAATCGATTAGTAATCAGTCATTGGTTATGATTAGTAATGAGTTCTCTAATTAGTCTTTGCCAGTAATAATTAGTTTTACACACCACTGCAACATTGTCAAAATCAATTGAGTGTCCTTGTTGACAAGCATGTTCTGCCACTGCCGACAGTTGTGTTTGAGATAATTTAATATGTCTCTGATGTTCTTTTAGTCTTACGCTGATGTTACGTCCCGTCTTCCCAATGTAGCAGCTGCCACATAAACAATTAATCCGATATACACCTTCTGTTGATAATTTAGGTAATGCTTCTTTAGTGCAAGATACTAGTTTTTGAATTTTGTGTACTGTACCAAATCTTACTGTAATGTTTTGCTTTTGCAAAACACGGGCTAATTTGTCAGTTACTCCTGAGATGTATGGAATTTTTATTGTTTTAACAATCTGGTCGCTTTCAGCAGTATTGCTTTGCGATCGTGATTTGGCATTCAGTGCTCTGTTAATTTGAGCATTATTGTAGCCATTCTGTCGTAGTGCGTCTTTAACGTGCTTAATCTCTCTCACTAGACTCTCACCATCTGACACTGTTTTAGCCCGATGTATGAGCGTCTTGATAAGAGAGGATTTCTGAGCTGGATGATGATGTGATTCTGCATTCAGATAGGCATCAGTGTGCGTTTGCTTTCTGTAAACGCTGTGTGTTATTTTACCGTTTAAGCCATGTCCAAGCAAAATATCTAGGAATGGGAGTGTGTTATTCACCTCCATTTCCATGGTGAACTGGATGGCCGGATTTTGTGCATTGAGATGATTTAGAAAATCATTAAGTGTATCTTTACCATGTGGCCAGACAACCAAAGTGTCATCCACATATCTAAACCAAAAGGATGGTTTTAATGTGCTCGAGGCAAGTGCTCTTATTTCAAAGTTTTCCATGTACAAATTTGCTATAGCAGGGGATAAAGGAGAACCCATTGCTGCTCCTTCCTTTTGTTTAAAGAAATCCCCTCTCCATAAGAAGTAAGTGTTATTTAAACAATGTCCAGCAAGTTTCGGAATATCTTTTGGTAAACCGGTATTCTTTACTAGTGTATCAAGTAATATAAAACCTTGTATATGTTTGGTCATTTTTGTTATCCAGTGCAGGATGAGGGCCTCACCGTGCCACGTGAGCTGCTGGGATTAGCTGCCCATACTTCAACGCACTAGTAGTCAACGTGGGTTAGTCGAGCCGAGAAGTAAAGAGCGATGTCATGA
Source organism: Petromyzon marinus (assembly GCF_048934315.1). Taxonomy (NCBI): domain Eukaryota; kingdom Metazoa; phylum Chordata; class Hyperoartia; order Petromyzontiformes; family Petromyzontidae; genus Petromyzon; species Petromyzon marinus. The sequence continues at coordinate 315,357 of NW_027423402.1, read as the reverse complement.
ATTTCACTACACTGCCCTCTGCTTCCCCTACACGTAAGCCACTTACAAGAAACTGACATGCACATGGCCACCCATCCAGGCACTATCCAGATTCAACCCCACTCAGCATTGATGAGATCTGTGCATTTTGGGCCATTTTATCAAAGGCTATACAGTAATGCATTAGAAGAGCTAAATGAAATGTTTTGGCCAATCCCTCATATAATGTCATACGGCATATTTACCTGTATATTATAGATGCTACTGTATTGCAATATATTTACCTGCACATTTTAGGCACAATTGTACAACACACGATTATGCCAAAAAAATATATCAGTTTGAAAATGTGGAAAACTATATTGTCTTGTTTGTATAGGTCTGGCAGCACTGAAGAAATAATATAACAAAAAATCTAAACAGCGTGCATTTCAGGTGAACGGGACACATCTCCGGTTACCGCCGGTGTCAGGGAAAATCTGAAACCACCAGGACCCATTCACATCTGTAAACTAAGAGCATAGGGCATATGACCGTGCATGTATTCAATGTATTATAAGAAAAGCAGGGCTTTTCACAGACGAGCATTTCAGGCTTTAACCTGAACCAAAATAATCCCATTTCAGTGTGTCTGGCGAGACGACACTGCAGTTTGACATAACTCGCAAATGTCTTTATGCAGTGCCGTGGCTCATAGTGGGTTTTTTCTTTAAATGCGTTTTCTAAAAGTAAATATAAAGCGCATTTTTGTATTTTAAGACTGACCTTTCATGAATAAAACTTCCATCGATAACAATGTACGTGTATTCTAACAATTGCCAAACAATTTGTACCCTAAAACCGTACAAACATATTACATATGTGGGATATTAAACGGACAGTCGAAATTGTAATCGAGCAATAATACGTATTGTATTCATCCTGTGAAGCCTCGACTGAGCTCGACTGTTTTTTTTAATGACGGTTCGATTCCCAGCCTTGGCAAACCAGTGGTGTTCGATAACTGTGCAACCCCGATCCTCACTAACCTTCACCGACCTGTACCGACCAACAAGATAAAGTATCGTCAAAAAAACCTCCACGGTCTACATGGCGTGGAGACGAAGCCTCCATCCAGGAGTGTAAGTACAGGGGGTCTGAACGATAAGCGTCATGTCGAACATGCCAAACGTTGACGCGCGTGTGGTCGTGGCAAGACAGGGCACGTGAGGCGTCTTGGGACACACGCCCAGTTGCCAAGTAAAATCTGCCACACACACACAGAACACTCCCTCAGATGGAGCTGTCCAGGCTAAGCTCCGGAAAAAAATATCCACCCCCTGTCAGAGGTAGGGGGCAGTTGTCTGGGGATTTGGGGGGGTCCCAGGAAAATGTCATGAAAGATTAAGCCCTGGAAATGTCCATATAAAACCCAATGTACATGTACGGTTACGTTTTGCTAATCCACTGCTGGATGGTCTCCTCTCCACGCCGTGCGGGTCGTGGTAGGGGGGGGGGTGTATTTGACCATACTTCACCACACTCTTTGGTTCTATTCCGTAAAGTCACGTAGGTAAAAAATAAAACAACAAAAATCACGACGTTTCGGCCACAACACAAGTGGCCTTCATCAGGCGAAGGGACCGTACTGTCCACGTTAGTAAGTGCAGACTTGATGTTGTTTGTTATCAGCTACGTCCGGACGGGACTGGAACTCAGGTAGTCCACAAGGCAGTGGTCCACTCACGGCTGCATCACCACTCCCCCCCAGGCACGTGGCAAGAACACAGAAATAACAATAGTAACAGTGATGATGGCCATGCCTCGGTTGGCATTAGATGCGAATGAAGTTCAACATTCATACGTAGGGCTGTCCCGTGCTGTCAAACCATACAGTAGTCCCCGCTCGCCCATTTAACCGTGCAGTCATGCATGGCGATGCATCTATGATGCCAGTTGCATCCAGTCTCAAACCTGCTGAGCTTCCGAGATCAGACGCATTCCGAGTTTATTTTCTCCAAAACCGGAAAACCATTATCACCATCATCCTCCCTTCCCCTCCAAGTTCCTAAACACGGTGTAACCTTTCTCAACTCGGGACGCGTACTGCACGTACAGGTGTGTCACGCAAGCTCGCATCCATTCTACAAAATACGAAGAGAGTGGCGATGTTTGTTGCCGGCCGCTCTGGTGTCGTTTTCGGGCCTCCTTGCGTGTGCCACACCGCGCTTGCCGACACCGCGGTCCTTTTAAATCGTCAACGGCAAGTCGGTGTGTCAAGTCGGTGTGCACGTTGATGAACGTAAATCCGTGCGAATTGTCAACGCTGCTGATACACACACACACACGACAAAGATCCCCCGTGTAGCCTGTAACAGACTGAAGGGGCAAGTGCTGTTAGCGAGCAGCACCTATTGAAGGCCGGAATGGTACACGAGGGGGGGGGGGGGTGTGGGTGGTCAGCACCACGCCCGGCCGCCTTTGTCTCCCCAATGATGATGTTTACGCACCGCACCAGGTACTCATTTGAGGCCGTGAGCGGTAATCGAACTCTGGGTTCGTGGCGCAGCGTAGCGCTAACCGCTGCACCACCGCTCCTCGCACAGCACGCGCCCCGCAAGTCACCAAGAGTCGTCGAGAGGGTGACGATGACGACAGTGGCGGCGTCTTCGTCGCCTCGCCTCGTCACCCACCACCATCATCATCAGAGTTACACATCTGGGAAACGTTTTACTCACCAAGGGATTCAGACCGCTCGATCACCATCCTCCTCCTGTTTAACACGTAGGCTTTCGCGACCAATATTATTCATAATAACGGTTTTTTGGGTTAGATCGCGTTTATTTATAAATGTGTCGTAACCCTCCACCACCCGACACGGCCAATCAGCAAAAAAAGGTGTCACGTTGACAAAAGACAAATAATTCACTACTTTAGCCCACCGGTGTGTTGAAGAGTGAATCCACATTTACAGTTTGAGTACGACGTTTCGCTGGTAAATACTTCCAGCATCATCGGGCAATTCGCCAGAATGGTAAAGCCCTCGCTTGCTCCCGGTTTTATATAGAGCAGCAGGGTGACGTCATCACTTAACTCATATCAGGTGCAGAGATTAGAGGCGGAGGGGGGTATTGTAATTATATAATCGATTAGTAATCAGTCATTGGTTATGATTTGTAATGAGTTGTAGATTAGTAATTCTTTAAATCAAAATGTAATGTGTATTATTTAATAATACGCTTCCAGGCCGCACTAAGCCGGTAGCTGTCAGAGCGATTAAAGTTGTTCTTGTTCCTCTCAATTTCAATGGATTCTCTAATTAGTCTTGCCAGTAATAATTAGTTTTACACACCACTGCAACATTGTCAAAATCAATTGAGTGTCCTTGTTGACAAGCATATTCTGCCACTGCCGAGAGTTGTGTTTGAGATAATTTAATATTTCTCTGATGTTCTTTTAGTCTTACACTGATGTTACGTCCCGTCTGCCCAATGTAGCAGCTGCCACATGAACAATTAATCCGATATACACCTTCTGTTGATAGTTTAGGTAATGCGTCTTTAGTGCAAGATACTAGTTTTTGAATTTTGTGTACTGTACCAAATCTTACTGTAATGTTTTGCTTTTGCAAAACGCGGGCTAATTTGTCAGTTATTCCTGAGATATATGGAATTTTTATTGTTTTACCAATCTGGTCGCTTTCAGCAGTATTGCTTTGCGATCGTGATTTGGCATTCAGTGCTCTGTTAATTTGAGCATTATTGTAGCCATTCTGTCGTAGTGCGTCTTTAACGTGTTTAATCTCTCTCACTAGACTCTCACCATCTGACACTCAGTGAGTGTCAAACGTCGTACTCAAACTGTAAATGTGGATTCACTCTTCAACACACCGGTGGGCTAAAGTAGTGAATTATTTGTCTTTTGTCAACGTGACACTTTTTTGCTGATTGGCCGTGTCGGGTGGTGGAGGGTTACGACACATTTATAAATAAACGCGATCTAACCCAAAAACCGTTATTATGAACATCCTCCTGCTGCTGCTGCTGTCAAAGACGACTCTTTCGATCGCGATAACGCTGCCTATGATTTCCTTCGATTGATCGATGACGACGTCAACGACGATAATAACAATAATGGTTAATTAAAAACAGCAAGAAGTGAACTTTTTGAGTCTCCGGCTGAGAGTGAGTGGAGGCAGCGGGCGCGTTGTTTGGCTGAGCGCGACAGCGCGGGTTGCCGTGGCGACGAGACGCAGGGCACCCTCCTCCCCTCTCCGCCCTTACAGGGGGCCTCGAGCAGCCCCACCACCACTCAGCTCACCACACAGCTCACCACTCAGCTCACCACTCAGCTCACCACTCAGCTCACCACACTCCTCAGCTCACCACTCAGCTCACCACTCAGCTCACCACTCAGCTCACCACACTCCTCAGCCCACCACTCAGCTCACCACTCAGCTTACCACACTCCACAGCTCACCACTCAGCTCACCACTCAGCCCACCACTCAGCTCACCGCTCAGCTCACCACAGCTCACCACACAGGTCACCACTCAGCTCACCACTCAGCTCATCACTCAGCTCACCACACTCCACAGCTCACCACTCAGCCCACCACACTCCACAGCTCACCACTCAGCCCACCACACTCCACAGCTCACCACACTAAGCTCACCACACTTCACAGCTCACCACTCAGCTCACCACATTCCACAGCTCACCACACTCCACAGCTCACCACACTCCACTGCTCACCACACTCCACAGCTCACCACGCTCAGCAGGTTTAAGCCTGGATACTACTGGCATCATAGACTCAACACAATGCATGACTGCACGGTTAAATAGGCGAGCGGGGACCACTACTTTCGCACCTAATGCCATCCTGATCATGGCCATCATCACCATTGGGTAGACTAATGTCTTTCAGTGTTCTTAACACAATTTATAAACGTGCGTTTAGAGAATTTAGCTGCTACACATGTCCACGTGATCGGCCAATTTCTTGAACTATCATTCGTGATAGGTCGCTTCTGAAAAATACCTTTATAGCTCAGTTTGCTACAATTACCTTTTATTGTTCACTTAATGCTTTCGTGACTGCAGGAATTCATATTCTTTGGGTATTTCGGTAAAGTCACGTAGATAGGTTAAAAGAAAATAACAACAAATAACAACTACCACGTTTCGATCGCAACACAAGCGTTCGTCATCACGCTTGTGTTGCGATCGAAACGTCGTAGTTTTAATAATGTAAATTTTTGGTTAATTCCTTTGAACCTATCAACGTGACTTTCCCGAAAGACCCAAAGAATATCACCTTTAATTATTTTCACAACTTTATATCATCAAATATCAGAAGCAAAGCAGGCTTGAGCCTCGACCCTGGATCAGTGAGTGGTTTGCGCAGCCGATTGTTGATGTGTAAAGCTGCGTGGCCCTACCCGTTCACGCTGGCGGGACGTGTTGAAGAAGTCTCCTCCACATTGTACCCCAGCAGACATGACCTGCCCGTTCACTCAGTGGCGTTTACCATTCAAACTTTTGGGGCTGACAGAGGCGGGGTGAGGATCAACTGCTGCGCTGCGAGATCGAACTGGCAACCACCGCATTTGCCAGTCGAATGCGGGAACGATCAACACCACGGCAACATCATTCCAATGTGTGTGCGGAATTCCATCTTTATTTAGAAAGTATCAATTCTCTTTGTGAATGCGTATTAACGTTGTTCACTTGGCACCATTGTTGCGTGTTCAGTCTCCATTCACGGTCGTTGGTGACAAAGAGAACGAAAACGGAATGGGTGCACACACAATACTAGGATGATCTTGATTTTAAAAAATATGTAAATCAATGGGGCATTACTCTCTGGTTCTTTCGGTAAAGTCGCGTAGGTAGAAACAAAATAATAATAGATCACGACGTTTCGATCGCAACACAAGCGGCCGTTCTCAGGCGGAAAAAAACAGCGAGAGAGCTGTTACAACAAGGTGATAAAGGTTATAACCTTGTAACAGCGAGAGAGCTGTTACAACAAGGTGATAAAGGTTATAACCTTGTTGTAACAGCGAGAGAGCTGTTACAACCTTGTTTTAAGAGCTGTTACAACAAGGTTGAAACAGTGGAACTGCTCGTTCAGCAGTTCAACTGCTGGATTATTTTTTTCCTCCTAAGGATGACCGCTTGTGTTGTGATCGAAACGTTGTGATCTATTATTATTTTTATAATAATAGATCACAGACACTCGCCAGTGGAGTGGACAACCTCCCGTTGCCATGGCTACGGGGCGGCCCGTTGGGTTCCAACCGTGGACTGTCGTTACGAACCAGTGGGCCACGTGACCACCCCACGTGGTTGAACACGTGGGCCACAGTCGAGTCTTACGAGGAGGAGCAGTGCAGCCGCTCTCTGCTGTTGTGATCGCGATCGAACGGCAAAGATGGATGTGTCCAGATGCAAGCCGTACCAAGTGATGCTCACGATGGCGTCTTTAGTCGGATTTGTCACTTGGCAAGGGGTGATGGAGCCGGCCATCTGGCTGCCACCCTCCATACTAAAGGTGAGCGATCACCTGGGGGTTAATTCCCTGATTGGATATCTCGATAACCTGGGTGGCAATGCTGCTAGTCTTGGAAATCCCGATGATCTTGGTGGCAATGCTGCTCTTCTTGGAAATCCCGATGATCTTGGTGGCAATGCTGCTCTTCTTGGAAATCCCGATGATCTTGGTGGCAGTGCTGCTCTTCTTGGAAATCCCGATGATCTTGGTGGCAATGTTGCTCCTCTTGGAAATCCCGATGATCTTGGTGGCAATGCCCCCATGGCATATGCCGACTTTGCTTCGACCGATTTTCCGAGCCAATCGATACCGGACAGCAACGAGAGAGAAGACGTCCCCGCCGAGCAGAGGCCGTGCGACATTCAACCACCGCCGGAGCCGCGAGAGCAGCACCGACATAGCCTCTTGTCGACCGTCATCTCCGTAATCAGCACGGGATTCAGTGCAGTGCAAGTGATCGCGTGGATTTGGGCACGCAAGGTACGTTCATCGCACCGCCGCACTACAACAGTCAAATAACACTTTAGCGTGGGGGTAGCGGTCAACTTTAAAATAAGTTAATATCAAATTTGTATACAGTAGATCGATCCCGGAGGGCATTTTGGTCGATTTGAGGCCGCCTCCCCCGCTACTCCCCTGCGCCCCCGCTACCCCCCCCCACTACCCCCTCTGCTACCCCCCCACTACCCCCTCCGCTACCCCCCCACTACCCCTCACTACCCCCCCCCCCCCCCCCACTATCCCCACCGCTACCCCCCTCCGCTACCCCTCTCCGCTGCCCCCCTCCGCTACCTCCCCTGCACACTCCCCCTCTACAACCACCACCACCCGAACCAACCCAACCCCGTTTTGGAGGCAGGTACGGGGGACCTGAACAGCGTCAGAATCTCTCTTGAGACTGGAGCAGTCCGATAAGCTATGAGGCTGTTTTAGTCTTTCACAGACGTCCAGTATGGGCGGGTCAGCAAGTTGTAGCGGCAAACAGAGCCGCGGGGCCTGCAGGAGAATGTGCGAGGCCTATAACAGGTCTCTATTGGGATGTTGCTGGCACGGCATCGGACAGGCGCATTAGCTAGTGAGCAGATGAGGCGACGTGACACATCGTGACTTAGTCGTTGTGTCCCTCTGGCCGCGGAGGGTGATGTGGGTGCGGACTGGGATGGTGGGGAGTTTTGGCCATACTTCACCTGGCTAGTCATTAGATCCGGTTCAGGGAGAGGGACGGACAGAGCGCATGCCCGGAGCTCCGTTTGTTTAAAATCATGGCCAGACGCGCAGCACGGCGTGATTCAGAAGTGTGCAGGGAAAGTTCGTTGTAAAGTGTTGCTCAGAGCAGTGTTGTGTAATTATTCAAGAAACACCTCTTACGTTTTATAATACGAGCAAATTAGGAATCAACGAGCTAGCATAAATAATGTTCGTACCTGTACGTCGAGTAATGTTTCTGAACTCCATTTGGAAATACGGAGCGTGAAGAGTTTTTTTTTGCATGCCAGAGATTCCACATCGTTAACGGGAGTGCGTGTGTGTGCCTCTTATTGTGCATCTTGGCTGTTGCTCTGAGAACAGAAGCCGCGTGATGGCGGCCTGAGTCCACAATTGGTGCGGAAGGCGTTTGTCTACAATTCCAAGGCCCGCTATTTCCAAAGGAGGAACCCGCGTGGGGTGAGTCGCAACACTGGGGGCGCACACAGCCGACAACACAACGCTCGTTGCTCGCGATCCACCGATGAGTCCCAGTGAGAAACGATCACGGGGAAACATTTATTATACTTCTTTTGTTCTTTCGGTAAAGTCACGTAGAATGAGAATAAAATAATAAATTGATAAAATAAAATAACACAAAAATATTCTCACGACGTTTCGGCCATAGCGGGAAACAGAGCCGCGGGGCCGAAACGTCGTGAGAATATTATTGTGTTATTTTATTTTATCAATTTATTATTTTATTCTCATTCTACGTGATTTTACCGAAAGAACCAAAGAAGATGAATCATTGCAGTCACGAAAGCTTTAAATCGATATTTATTATACTTTTGATTTAAAGCTTTCGTGACTGCAGTAATTCATATTCTTAGCTCTTTCGGTAAAGTCACGTTGAAGGGAAACAATAAAATAATAAAAAAATATATAAATATATTATTGTTTATATATTATATATTTTATTGTTTCCCTTCAACGTGACTTTATAAAATAATAAAATATATAGAAATATATATTATTGTTTATATATTATATATTTTATTGTTTTCCTTCAACGTGACTTTACCGAAAGAGCTAAGAACATGAATTACTGCAGTCACGAAAGCTTTAAATCAAAAGTATAATAAATTTCGATTTAGAGCTTTCGTGACTGCAATGATTCATCTTCTTTGGTTCTTTCGGTAAAGTCACGTAGAATGAGAATAAAATAATAAATTGATAAAATAAAATAACACAATAATATTCTCACGACGTTTCGGTCCCGCGGCTCTATTTCCCGCTATGGCCGAAACGTCGTGAGAATATTATTGTGTTATTTTATTTTATCAATTTATTATTTTATTCTCATTCTACGTGACTTACCGAAAGAACAAAAGAAGTATAATAAATGTTTCCCCGTGAATATATATAATATATTATTGTAATATATTGTTTAATATATAAACAATAATATATATTTATATATATTTTATTATTTTATAAAGTCACGTTGAAGGGAAACAATAAAATATGTAATATATAAACAATAATATATATACTTATATATATTTTATTATTTTATTGTTTCCCTTCAACGTGACTTTACCGAAAGAGCTAAGAATATTTATTATACTCTTCGGTTCTTTCGGTAAAGTCACGTAGGTAGAAAAAAAATAGATCACGACGTTTCGATCGCAACACAAGCAATCGTCATCAGGTGGGACAACCACAGCAAGACCACCTGATGACGATTGCTTGTGTTGCGATCGAAACTTCGTGATCTATTGTTTTTCTACCTACGTGACTTTTACCGAAAGAACCAAAGAAAATGGATTCCTGCAGTCACGAACGCTTCAAATCAAGATTGAAACAAATATTGTTTGACTGGGTATTGCATTGTACATTCCTGCATCACACATTATACATCACACATTCTTGAAGATACAAGTTCGATTATCGTGATCTGAAACTGAAAAATGCTAATCAGATGCCATGCGTATAAATTTTGGGTTGGATTGGAAATTGAGCTGTGTACATATCTGTCCATTCCATCCCTGGATTCCTCCCCTATCCATAAATGGTTCTGCATTCACGTGAGCCTATTGTTACAGTTGTCATTGTGAAGCTGACGGTGATTCTGATCACAGTTCTGTCGTAGAAATATACACAGGTCTGTGCGTAACTCCGAACGATTGCAGCAGCTGAAATAGAATGCGACTTTGTCCCGCGTGCAAACCCAGGTGATGGTTATCCGCACGCTTCTCGTCAGCAAGGAGGACGCTGGGAGGCCCCGCAAGATGAAAGACTTCGCTGGCAGCATGATGACCGGAAGAAGACGTGTCCAAGACGGCGGTGGCCCAGCGAAGACAACGAGCCCTTGGAGCCTTCCCAGCCTGCCAAGCTGGATTCGGCGGCAATAGCGAAATCGGGATAGAACTGTTATAAAACTGGGGGGAAAAAAAATATATATAATAATAACAAAAACATGTTCATTTATTATCTACTACAATAAATATTTATTTCCGAAGAAAATCACTTGTGATATTTCTTCATGGTTGGTTCACTGCTTTATTTACACACCTGTGTTAAAATCCTATGGTTTACAATGTTTTTTAAAAATAAAACTCATAATTAAGGCTATGGGGTTGTCACAGAAGCCGCGGTCATCACGTGAGTTGTGAATTTCAGGTCCGCTATAACCTGGACACGACTGCAGAAATATTCAATCAAGCGCTCTCGAAGTTGGACTAGCAGTAAAGAGGAGCCCTGGCAACCACGAGCAATTGGTCTGTGCAGATACACGCAGACACAGAGATACTACCACGTTACAGACACGGAGATACACAGCGATACAGAAGCACAGATACCACACTCTATAGCTCACCACACTCTACAGCTCACCAGACTCCACAGCTCACCACACTCCACAGCTCACAACACAACTTACCACACTCAGCTCACCACATTCCACAGCTCACAACACTCCACAGGTCACCACACTCAGCTCACCACACTCCAAAGTTCACAACACAACTTACCACACTCCACAGCTCACCACACAACTCACCACACTTCACAGCTCACCACACAACTCACCACACTCCACAGCTCACCACACAACTCACCACACTTCACAGCTCACCACACAACTCACCACACTTCACAACTCAACACTCCACAGCTCACCACACCCCACCGCTCACCACACAACTCACCACACTCAACACACCACACTCCACAGCTCACCACGCTCCCCAGACTCCAAAGCTCACCACACTCAACTCACCACACTCCCCACGCTATCGCTATGAGCCCCACATGCCGCTCACCACACTCATGGTATGAGTAAATTAAGTGAAGTTATTTCCTTTAGCTCATCGTCTGCTTGCAGCCCTAAGCCAGTGGTGGAAGTTCCACATTCCTGTGGCGGAGCCAAAGGCAGTACTTATTTCAGCTTTCCTGAGGGGATAATGGGCTAAGTTAACCACCATCCATGGACGTTAACTAGTAATCTTCCGATTAGCTCAACTGGCACTGGATTAGATTAGATGGGATCCCGGGGTTGGTAATATGCACCACGGAGGTGAGATTTAACTCTCGCACCTGGCATACAGGATCCCGACCCTGACGCCTGCTGGATATTTGGAGTTTGCATGCCTCTCTCCCTGTGGTCGTGTGGATTTTTATCCTGGTCCCTCCGGTTTTCCCCCTCCACAATTAGAAACACTTCATTTGAGCTATTTTGTGATAGCAGGTCACATCTGAAAACAAATGGCTATATTGCTCAGTTGGCCTTACCTGGTAAAATAAATAGTAGTTCATAGCTTTGGGAGGCCCTCTCTGGCAATTTCAATATCTTGTCTTTATTGTTTTACTACCACCAATGGTCATTACCAACACTGTTGTTATTTACCTTGGATATGTAATTTCTCTTTAACACGTAGGCTTTCGCGACCAATATTCATAATAAAGGTTTTTGGGTTAGATCGCGTTTATTTATAAATGTGTCGTAACCCTCCACCACCCGACACGGCCAATCAGCAAAAAAAGTGTCACGTTGACAAAAGACAAATAATTCACTACTTTAGCCCACCGGTGTGTTGAAGAGTGAATCCACATTTACAGTTTCAGTACGACGTTTCGCTGGTAAATACATACAACATCGTCGGCAATTCGCCAGAATGGTAAAGCCCTCGCTTGCTCCCGGTTTTATATAGAACAGCAGGGTGACGTCATCACTTAACTCATATCAGGTGCAGTGATTAGAGGCGGAGGGGGGTATTGTAATTATAATCGATTAGTAATCAGTCATTGGTTATGATTAGTAATGAGTTGTAGATTAGTAATTCTTTAATCAAAATGTAATGTGTATTATTTAATAATACGCTTCCAGGCCGCACTAAACCTTTAGCTGTCAAAGCGATTAAAGTTATTCTTGTTCCTCTCAATTTCAATGGATTCTCTAATTAGTCTTTGCCAGTAATAATTAGTTTTACACACCACTGCAACATTGTCAAAATCAATTGAGTGTCCTTGTTGACAAGCATGTTCTGCCACTGCCGGCAGTTGTGTTTGAGATAATTTAATATTTCTCTGATGTTCTTTTAGTCTTACACTGATGTTACGTCCCGTCTGCCCAATGTAGCAGCTGCCACATAAACAATTAATCCGATAGACACCTTCTGTTGATAATTTAGGTAATGCGCCTTTAGTGCAAGATACTAGTTTTTGAATTTTGTGTACTGTACCAAATCTTACTGTAATGTTTTGCTTTTGCAAAACAAGGGCTAATTTGTCAGTTACTCCTGAGATGTATGGAATTTTTATTGTTTTAACAATCTGGTCGCTTTCAGCAGTATTGCTTTGCGATCGTGATTTGGCATTCAGTGCTCTGTTAATTTGAGCATTATTGTAGCCATTCTGTCGTAGTGCGTCTTTAACGTGCTTAATCTCTCTCACTAGACTCTCACCATCTGACACTGTTTTAGCCCGATGTATGAGCGTCTTGATAAGAGAGGATTTCTGAGCTGGATGATGATGTGATTCTGCATTCAGATAGGCATCAGTGTGCGTTTGCTTTCTGTAAACGCTGCGTGTTATTTTACCGTTTAAGCCATGTCCAAGCAAAATATCTAGGAATGGGAGTGTGTTATTCACCTCCATTTCCATGGTGAAATGGATAGCCGGGTTTTGTGCATTGAGATTATTTAGAAAATCATTAAGTGTATCTTTACCATGTGGCCAGACAACCAAAGTGTCATCCACATATCTAAACCAAAAGGATGGTTTTAATGTGCTCGAGGCAAGTGCTCTTATTTCAAAGTTTTCCATGTACAAATTTGCTATAGCAGGGGATAAAGGAGAACCCATTGCTGCTCCTTCCTTTTGTTTAAAGAAATCCCCTCTCCATAAGAAGTGTTATTTAAACAATGGCCAGCAAGTTTCGGAATATCTTTTGGTAAACCGGTATTCTTTACTAGTGTATCAAGTAATATAAAACCTTGTATATGTTTGGTCATTTTTGTTATCCAGTGCAGGATGAGGGCCTCACCGTGCCACGTGAGCTGCTGGGATTAGCTGCCCATACTTCAACGCACTAGTAGTCAACGTGGGTTAGTCGAGCCGAGAAGTAAAGAGCGATGTCATGAATTTCACTACACTGCCCTCTGCTTCCCCTACACGTAAGCCACTTACAAGAAACTGACATGCACATGGCCACCCATCCAGGCACTATCCAGGTTCAACCCCACTCAGCATTGATGAGATCTGTGCATTTTGGGCCATTTTATCAAAGGCTATACAGTAATGCATTAGAAGAGCTAAATGAAATGTTTTGGCCAATCCCTCATATAATGTCATACGGCATATTTACCTGTATATTATAGATGCTACTGTATTGCAATATATTTACCTGCACATTTTAGGCACAATTGTACAACACACGATTATGCCAAAAAAATATATCAGTTTGAAAATGTGGAAAACTATATTGTCTTGTTTGTATAGGTCTGGCAGCACTGAAGAAATAATATAACAAAAAATCTAAACAGCGTGCATTTCAGGTGAACGGGACACATCTCCGGTTACCGCCGGTGTCAGGGAAAATCTGAAACCACCAGGACCCATTCACATCTGTAAACTAAGAGCATAGGGCATATGACCGTGCATGTATTCAATGTATTATAAGAAAAGCAGGGCTTTTCACAGACGAGCATTTCAGGCTTTAACCTGAACCAAAATAATCCCATTTCAGTGTGTCTGGCGAGACGACACTGTGCAGTTTGACATAACTCGCAAATGTCTTTATGCAGTGCCGTGACTCATAGTGGTTTTTTTTCTTTAAATGCGTTTTCTAAAAGTAAATATAAAGGGCATTTTTGTATTTTAAGACTGACCTTTCATGAATAAAACTTCCATCGATAACAATGTACGTGTATTCTAACAATTGCCAAACAATTTGTACCCTAAAACCGTACAAACATATTACATATGTGGGATATTAAACGGACAGTCGAAATTGTAATTGAGCAATAATACGTATTGTATTCATCCTGTGAAGCCTGGACTGAGCTCGACTGTTTTTTTTAATGACGGTTCGATTCCCAGCCTTGGCAAACCAGTGGTGTTCGATAACTGTGCAACCCCGATCCTCACTAACCTTCACCGACCTGTACCGACCAACAAGATAAACTATCGTCAAAAAAACCTCCACGGTCTACATGGCGTGGAGACGAAGCCTCCATCCAGGAGTGTAAGTACAGGGGGTCTGAACGATAAGCGTCATGTCGAACATGCCAAACGTTGACGCGCGTGTGGTCGTGGCAAGACAGGGCACGTGAGGCGTCTTGGGACACACGCCCAGTTGCCAAGTAAAATCTGCCACACACACAGAACACTCCCTCAGATGGAGCTGTCCAGGCTAAGCTCCGGAAAAAAATATCCACCCCCTGTCAGAGGTAGGGGGCAGTTGTCTGGGGATTTGGGGGGGGTCCCAGGAAAATGTCATGAAAGATTAAGCCCTGGAAATGTCCATATAAAACCCAATGTACATGTACGGTTACGTTTTGCTAATCCACTGCTGGATGGTCTCCTCTCCACGCCGTGCGGGTCGTGGTAGGGGGGGGGGTGTATTTGACCATACTTCACCACACTCTTTGGTTCTATTCCGTAAAGTCACGTAGGTAAAAAATAAAACAACAAAAATCACGACGTTTCGGCCACAACACAAGTGGCCTTCATCAGGCGAAGGGACCGTACTGTCCACGTTAGTAAGTGCAGACTTGATGTTGTTTGTTATCAGCTACGTCCGGACGGGACTGGAACTCAGGTAGTCCACAAGGCAGTGGTCCACTCACGGCTGCATCACCACTCCCCCCCAGGCACGTGGCAAGAACACAGAAATAACAATAGTAACAGTGATGATGGCCATGCCTCGGTTGGCATTAGATGCGAATGAAGTTCAACATTCATACGTAGGGCTGTCCCGTGCTGTCAAACCATACAGTAGTCCCCGCTCGCCCATTTAACCGTGCAGTCATGCATGGCGATGCATCTATGATGCCAGTTGCATCCAGTCTCAAACCTGCTGAGCTTCCGAGATCAGACGCATTCCGAGTTTATTTTCTCCAAAACCGGAAACCATTATCACCATCATCCTCCCTTCCCCTCCAAGTTCCTAAACACGGTGTAACCTTTCTCAACTCGGGACGCGTACTGCACGTACAGGTGTGTCACGCAAGCTCGCATCCATTCTACAAAATACGAAGAGAGTGGCGATGTTTGTTGCCGGCCGCTCTGGTGTCGTTTTCGGGCCTCCTTGCGTGTGCCACACCGCGCTTGCCGACACCGCGGTCCTTTTAAATCGTCAACGGCAAGTCGGTGTGTCAAGTAGGTGTGCACGTTGATGAACGTAAATCCGTGCGAATTGTCAACGCTGCTGATACACACACACACGACAAAGATCCCCCGTGTAGCCTGTAACAGACTGAAGGGGCAAGTGCTGTTAGCGAGCAGCACCTATTGAAGGCCGGAATGGTACACGAGGGGGGGGGGGGTGTGGGTGGTCAGCACCACGCCCGGCCGCCTTTGTCTCCCCAGTGATGATGTTTACGCACCGCACCAGGTACTCATTTGAGGCCGTGAGCGGTAATCGAACTCTGGGTTCGTGGCGCAGCGTAGCGCTAACCGCTGCACCACCGCTCCTCGCACAGCACGCGCCCCGCAAGTCACCAAGAGTCGTCGAGAGGGTGACGATGACGACAGTGGCGGCGTCTTCGTCGCCTCGCCTCGTCACCCACCACCACCACCATCATCAGAGTTACACATCTGGGAAACGTTTTACTCACCAAGGGATTCAGACCGCTCGATCACCATCCTCCTCCTGTTTAACACGTAGGCTTTCGCGACCAATATTATTCATAATAACGGTTTTTGGGTTAGATCGCGTTTATTTATAAATGTGTCGTAACCCTCCACCACCCGACACGGCCAATCAGCAAAAAAAGGTGTCACGTTGACAAAAGACAAATAATTCACTACTTTAGCCCACCGGTGTGTTGAAGATTGAATCCACATTTACAGTTTGAGTACGACGTTTCGCTGGTAAATACTTCCAGCATCATCAGGCAATTCGCCAGAATGGTAAAGCCCTCGCTTGCTCCCGGTTTTATATAGAGCAGCAGGGTGACGTCATCACTTAACTCATATCAGGTGCAGAGATTAGAGGCGGAGGGGGGTATTGTAATTATATAATCGATTAGTAATCAGTCATTGGTTATGATTTGTAATGAGTTTTAGATTAGTAATTCTTTAAATCAAAATGTAATGTGTATTATTTAATAATACGCTTCCAGGCCGCACTAAGCCGGTAGCTGTCAGAGCGATTAAAGTTGTTCTTGTTCCTCTCAATTTCAATGGATTCTCTAATTAGTTTTTGCCAGTAATAATTAGTTTTACACACCACTACAACATTGTCAAAATCAATTGAGTGTCCTTGTTGACAAGCATGTTCTGCCACTGCCGACAGTTGTGTTTGAGATAATTTAATATTTCTCTGATGTTCTTTTAGTCTTACACTGATGTTACGTCCCGTCTGCCCAATGTAGCAGCTGCCACATGAACAATTAATCCGATATACACCTTCTGTTGATAATTTAGGTAATGCGTCTTTAGTGCAAGATACTAGTTTTTGAATTTTGTGTACTGTACCAAATCTTACTGTAATGTTTTGCTTTTGCAAAACGCGGGCTAATTTGTCAGTTATTCCTGAGATATATGGAATTGTTATTGTTTTAACAATCTGGTCGCTTTCAGCAGTATTGCTTTGCGATCGTGATTTGGCATTCAGTGCTCTGTTAATTTGAGCATTATTGTAGCCATTCTGTCGTAGTGCGTCTTTAACGTGCTTAATCTCTCTCACTAGACTCTCACCATCTGACACTCAGTGAGAGGATTTCCTTCGATTGATCGATGACGACGACGACGACGATAATAACAATAATGGTTAATTAAAAACAGCAAGAAGTGAACTTTTTGAGTCTCCGGCTGAGAGTGAGTGGAGGCAGCGGGCGCGTTGTTTGGCTGAGCGCGACAGCGCGGGTTGCCGTGGCGACGAGACGCAGGGCACCCTCCTCCCCTCTCCGCCCTTACAGGGGGCCTCGAGCAGCCCCACCACCACTCAGCTCACCACTCAGCTCACCACTCAGCTCACCACTCAGCTCACCACTCAGCTCACCACTCAGCTCACCACTCAGCTCACCACTCAGCTCACCACTCAGCTTACCACACTCCACAGCCCACCACTCAGCTCACCGCTCAGCTCACCACTCAGCCCACCACTCAGCTCACCGCTCAGCTCACCACAGCTCACCACACAGGTCACCACTCAGCTCACCACTCAGCTCATCACTCAGCTCACCACACTCCACAGCTCACCACTCAGCTCACCACACTCCACAGCTCACCACTCAGCCCACCACACTCCACAGCTCACCACTCAGCTCATCACACTCCACAGCTCACCACACTAAGCTCACCACACTTCACAGCTCACCACTCAGCTCACCACATTCCACAGCTCACCACACTCCACAGCTCACCACACTCCACTGCTCACCACACTCCACAGCTCACCACGCTCAGCAGGTTTAAGCCTGGATACTACTGGCATCATAGACTCAACACAATGCATGACTGCACGGTTAAATAGGCGAGCGGGGACCACTACTTTCGCACCTAATGCCATCCTGATCATGGCCATCATCACCATTGGGTAGACTAATGTCTTTCAGTGTTCTTAACACAATTTATAAACGTGCGTTTAGAGATTTTATCTGCAACACATGTCCACGTGATCGGCCACTTTCTTGAACAATCATTCGTGATAGTCAGGTCGCTTCTGAAAAATACCTTTATAGCTCAGTTTGTGTCAATTACCTTTTATTGTTCACTTAATGCTTTCGTGACTGCAGGAATTCATATTCTTTGGGTCTTTCGGTAAAGTCACGTAGATAGGTTAAAAGAAAATAACAACAAATAACAACTACCACGTTTCGATCGCAACACAAGCGTTCGTCATCACGCTTGTGTTGCGATCGAAACGTCGTAGTTTTAATAATGTAAATTTTTGGTTATTTCCTTTGAACCTATCAACGTGACTTTCCCGAAAGACCCAAAGAATATCACCTTTAATTATTTTCACAACTTTATATCATCAAATATCAGAAGCAAAGCAGGCTTGAGCCTCGACCCTGGATCAGTGAGTGGTTTGCGCAGCCGATTGTTGATGTGTAAAGCTGCGTGGCCCTACCCGTTCACGCTGGCGGGACGTGTTGAAGAAGTCTCCTCCACACTGTACCCCAGCAGACATGACCTGCCCGTTCACTCAGTGGCGTTTACCATTCAAACTTTTGGGGCTGACAGAGGCGGGGTGAGGATCAACTGCTGCGCTGCGAGATCGAACTGGCAACCACCGCATTTGCCAGTCGAATGCGGGAACGAACAACACCACGGCAACATCATTCCAATGTGTGTGCGGAATTCCATCTTTATTGAGAAAGTATCAATTCTCTTTGTGAATGCGTATTAACGTTGTTCACTTGGCACCATTGTTGCGTGTTCAGTCTCCATTCACGGTCGTTGGTGACAAAGAGAACGAAAACGGAAGGGGTGCACACACAATACTAGGATGATCTTGATTTTAAAAAAATATGTAAATCAATGGGCCATTACTCTCTGGTTCTTTCGGTACAGTCGCGTAGGTAGAAACAAAATAATAATAATAGATCACGACGTTTCGATCGCAACACAAGCAGCCGTTCTCAGGCGGAAAAAAACAGCGAGAGAGCTGTTACAACAAGGTGATAAAGGTTATAACCTTGTTGTAACAGCGAGAGAGCTGTTACAACAAGGTGATAAAGGTTATAACCTTGTTGTAACAGCGAGAGAGCTGTTACAACAAGGTGATAAAGGTTATAACCTTGTTGTAACAGCGAGAGAGCTGTTACAACAAGGTGATAAAGGTTATAACCTTGTTGTAACAGCGAGAGAGCTGTTACAACCTTGTTTTAAGAGCTGTTACAACAAGGTTGAAACAGTGGAACTGCTCGTTCAGCAGTTCAACTGCTGGATTATTTTTTTCCTCCTAAGGATGACCGCTTGTGTTGTGATCGAAACGTTGTGATCTATTATTATTTTTATAATAATAGATCACAGACACTCGCCAGTGGAGTGGACAACCTCCCGTTGCCATGGCTACGGGGCGGCCCGTTGGTTTCCAACCGTGGACTGTCGTTACGAACCAGTGGGCCACGTGACCACCCCACGTGGTTGAACACGTGGGCCACAGTCGAGTCTTACGAGGAGGAGCAGTGCAGCCGCTCTCTGCTGTTGTGATCGCGATCGAACGGCAAAGATGGATGTGTCCAGATGCAAGCCGTACCAAGTGATGCTCACGATGGCGTCTTTAGTCGGATTTGTCACTTGGCAAGGGGTGATGGAGCCGGCCATCTGGCTGCCACCCTCCATACTAAAGGTGAGCGATCACCTGGGGGTTAATTCCCTGATTGGATATCTCGATAACCTGGGTGGCAATGCTGCTAGTCTTGGAAATCCCGGTGATCTTGGTGGCAATGTTGCTCCTCTTGGAAATCCCGATGATCTTGGTGGCAGTGCTGCTCTTCTTGGAAATCCCGATGATCTTGGTGGCAATGTTGCTCCTCTTGGAAATCCCGATGATCTTGGTGGCAGTGCTGCTCTTCTTGGAAATCCTGATGATCTTGGTGGCAATGTTGCTCCTCTTGGAAATCCCGATGATCTTGGTGGCAATGTTGCTCCTCTTGGAAATCCCGATGATCTTGGTGGCAGTGCTGCTCCTCTTGGAAATCCCGATGATCTTGGTGGCAATGCCCCCATGGCATATGCCGACTTTGCTTCGACCGATTTTCCGAGCCAATCGATACCGGACAGCAACGAGAGAGAAGACGTCCCCGCCGAGCAGAGGCCGTGCGACATTCAACCACCGCCGGAGCCGCGAGAGCAGCACCGACATAGCCTCTTGTCGACCGTCATCTCCGTAATCAGCACGGGATTCAGTGCAGTGCAAGTGATCGCGTGGATTTGGGCACGCAAGGTACGTTCATCGCACCGCCGCACTACAACAGTCAAATAACACTTTAGCGTGGGGGTAGCGGTCAACTTTAAAATAAGTTAATATCAAATTTGTATACAGTAGATCGATCCCGGAGGGCATTTTGGTCGATTTGAGGCCGCCTCCCCCGCTATTCCCCTGCGCCCCCGCTACCCCCCCCACTACCCCCTCCGCTACCCCCCCACTACCCCCTCTGCTACCCCCCCACTACCCCTCACTACCCCCCCACTATCCCCACCGCTACCCCCCTCCGCTACCTCCCCTGCACACTCCCCCTCTACAACCACCACCACCCGAACCAACCCAACCCCGTTTTGGAGGCAGGTACGGGGGACCTGAACAGCGTCAGAATCTCTCTTGAGACTGGAGCAGTCCGATAAGCTATGAGGCTGTTTTAGTCTTTCACAGACGTCCAGTATGGGCGGGTCAGCAAGTTGTAGCGGCAAACAGAGCCGCGGGGCCTGCAGGAGAATGTGCGAGGCCTATAACAGGTCTCTATTCGGATGTTGCTGGCACGGCATCGGACAGGCGCATTAGCTAGTGAGCAGACGAGGCGACGTGACACATCGTGACTTAGTCGTTGTGTCCCTCTGGCCGCGGAGGGTGATGTGGGTGCGGACTGGGATGGTGGGGAGTTTTGGCCATACTTCACCTGGCTAGTCATTAGATCCGGTTCAGGGAGAGGGACGGACAGAGCGCATGCCCGGAGCTCCGTTTGTTTAAAATCATGGCCAGACGCGCAGCACGGCGTGATTCAGAAGTGTGCAGGGAAAGTTCGTTGTAAAGTGTTGCTCAGAGCAGTGTTGTGTAATTATTCAAGAAACACCTCTTACGTTTTATAATACGAGCAAATTAGGAATCAACGAGCTAGTATAAATAATGTTCGTACCTGTACGTCGAGTAATGTTTCTGAACTCCATTTGGAAATACGGAGCGTGAAGAGTTTTTTTTGCATGCCAGAGATTCCACATCGTTAACGGGAGTGCGTGTGTGTGCCTCTTATTGTGCATCTTGGCTGTTGCTCTGAGAACAGAAGCCGCGTGATGGCGGCCTGAGTCCACAATTGGTGCGGAAGGCGTTTGTCAACAATTCCAAGGCCCGCTATTTCCAAAGGAGGAACCCGTGTGGGGTGAGTCGCAACACTGGGGGCGCACACAGCCGACAACACAACGCTCGTTGCTCGTGATCCACCGATGAGTCCCAGTGAGAAACGATCACGGGGAAACATTTATACTTCTTTTGTTCTTTCGGTAAAGTCACGTAGAATGAGAATAAAATAATAAATTGATAAAATAAAATAACGCAATAATATTCTCACGACGTTTCGGCCATAGCGGGAAACAGAGCCGCGGGGCCGAAACGTCGTGAGAATATTATTGTGTTATTTTATTTTATCAATTTATTATTTTATTCTCATTCTACGTGATTTTACCGAAAGAACCAAAGAAGATGAATCATTGCAGTCACGAAAGCTTTAAATCGATATTTATTATACTTTTGATTTAAAGCTTTCGTGACTGCAGTAATTCATATTCTTAGCTCTTTCGGTAAAGTCACGTTGAAGGGAAACAATAAAAAAATAAAAAATATATAAATATATTATTGTTTATATATTATATATTTTATTGTTTCCCTTCAACGTGACTTTATAAAATAATAAAATATATAGAAATATATATTATTGTTTATATATTATATATTTTATTGTTTTCCTTCAACGTGACTTTACCAAAAGAGCTAAGAACATGAATTACTGCAGTCACGAAAGCTTTAAATCAAAAGTATAATAAATTTCGATTTAGAGCTTTCGTGACTGCAATGATTCATCTTCTTTGGTTCTTTCGGTAAAGTCACGTAGAATGAGAATAAAATAATAAATTGATAAAATAAAATAACACAATAATATTCTCACGACGTTTCGGTCCCGCGGCTCTATTTCCCGCTATGGCCGAAACGTCGTGAGAATATTATTGTGTTATTTTATTTTATCAATTTATTATTTTATTCTCATTCTACGTGACTTACCGAAAGAACAAAAGAAGTATAATAAATGTTTCCCCGTGAATATATATATAATATATTATTGTAATATATTATTGTTTAATATATAAACAATAATATATATTTATATATATTTTATAAAGTCACGTTGAAGGGAAACAATAAAATATGTAATATATAAACAATAATATATATACTTATATATATTTTATTATTTTATTGTTTCCCTTCAACGTGACTTTACCGAAAGAGCTAAGAATATTTATTATACTCTTCGGTTCTTTCGGTAAAGTCACGTAGGTAGAAAAATAATAGATCACGACGTTTCGATCGCAACACAAGCAATCGTCATCAGGTGGGACAACCACAGCAAGACCACCTGATGACGATTGCTTGTGTTGCGATCGAAACTTCGTGATCTATTGTTTTTCTACCTACGTGACTTTTACCGAAAGAACCAAAGAAAATGGATTCCTGCAGTCACGAACGCTTCAAATCAAGATTGAAACAAATATTGTTTGACTGGGTATTGCATTGTACATTCCTGCATCACACATTATACATCACACATTCTTGAAGATACAAGTTCGATTATCGTGATCTGAAACTGAAAAATGCTAATCAGATGCCATGCGTATAAATTTTGGGTTGGATTGGAAATTGAGCTGTGTACATATCTGTCCATTCCATCCCTGGATTCCTCCCCTATCCATAAATGGTTCTGCATTCACGTGAGCCTATTGTTACAGTTGTCATTGTGAAGCTGACGGTGATTCTGATCACAGTTCTGTAGTATAAATATACACAGGTCTGTGCGTAACTCCGAACGATTGCAGCAGCTGAAATAGAACGCGACTTTGTCCCGCGTGCAAACCCAGGTGATGGTTATCCGCACGCTTCTCGTCAGCAAGGAGGACGCTGGGAGGCCCCGCAAGATGAAAGACTTCGCTGGCAGCGTGATGACCGGAAGAAGACGTGTCCAAGACGGCGGTGGCCCAGCGAAAACAACGAGCCCTTGGAGTCTTCCCAGCCTGCCAAGCTGGATTCGGCGGCAATAGCGAAATCGGGATAGAACTGTTATAAAACTGGGGGAAAAAAAAAAATATATAATAATAACAAAAACATGTTCATTTATTATCTACTACAATAAATATTTATTTCCGAAGAAAATCACTTGTGATATTTCTTCATGGTTGGTTCACTGCTTTATTTACACACCTGTGTTAAAATCCTATGGTTTACAATGTTTTTAAAAATAAAACTCATAATTAAGGCTATGGGGTTGTCACAGAAGCCGCGGTCATCACGTGAGTTGTGAATTTCAGGTCCGCTATAACCTGGACACGACTGCAGAAATATTCAATCAAGCGCTCTCGAAGTTGGACTAGCAGTAAAGAGGAGCCCTGGCAACCACGAGCAATTGGTCTGTGCAGATACACGCAGACACAGAGATACTACCACGTTACAGACACGGAGATACACAGCGATACAGAAGCACAGATACCACACTCTATAGCTCGCCACACTTTACAGCTCACCAGACTCCACAGCTCACCACACTCCACAGCTCACAACACAACTTACCACACTCAGCTCACCACATTCCACAGCTCACAACACTCCACAGGTCACCACACTCAGCTCACCACACTCCAAAGTTCACAACACAACTTACCACACTCCACAGCTCACCACACAACTCACCACACTTCACAGCTCACCACACAACTCACCACACTCCACAGCTCACCACACAACTCACCACACTTCACAACTCAACACTCCACAGCTCAGCACACCCCACCGCTCACCACACAACTCACCACACTCAACACACCACACCACGCTCCCCAGACTCCAAAGCTCACCACACTCAACTCACCACACTCCCCACGCTATCGCTATGAGCCCCACATGCCGCTCACCACACTCATGGTATGAGTAAATTAAGTGAAGTTATTTCCTTTAGCTCATCGTCTGCTTGCAGCCCTAAGCCAGTGGTGGAAGTTCCACATTCCTGTGGTGGAGCCAAAGGCAGTACTTATTTCAGCTTTCCTGAGGGGATAATGGGCTAAGTTAACCACCATCCATGGACGTTAACTAGTAATCTTCCGATTAGCTCAACTGGCACTGGATTAGATTAGATGGGATCCCGGGGTTGGTAATATGCACCACGGAGGTGAGATTTAACTCTCGCACCTGGCATACAGGATCCCGACCCTGACGCCTGCTGGATATTTGGAGTTTGCATGCCTCTCTCCCTGTGGTCGTGTGGATTTTTATCCTGGTCCCTCCGGTTTTCCCCCTCCACAATTAGAAACACTTCATTTGAGCTATTTTGTGATAGCAGGTCACATCTGAAAACAAATGGCTATATTGCTCAGTTGGCCTTACCTGGTAAAATAAATAGTAGTTCATAGCTTTGGGAGGCCCTCTCTGGCAATTTCAATATCTTGTCTTTATTGTTTTACTACCACCAATGGTCATTACCAACACTGTTGTTATTTACCTTGGATATGTAATTTCTCTTTAACACGTAGGCTTTCGCGACCAATATTATTCATAATAAAGGTTTTTGGGTTAGATCGCGTTTATTTATAAATGTGTCGTAACCCTCCACCACCCGACACGGCCAATCAGCAAAAAAAGTGTCACGTTGACAAAAGACAAATAATTCACTACTTTAGCCCACCGGTGTGTTGAAGAGTGAATCCACATTTACAGTTTCAGTACGACGTTTCGCTGGTAAATACATCCAGCATCATCGGCAATTCGCCAGAATGGTAAAGCCCTCGCTTGCTCCCGGTTTTATATAGAACAGCAGGGTGACGTCATCACTTAACTCATATCAGGTGCAGTGATTAGAGGCGGAGGGGGGTATTGTAATTATAATCGATTAGTAATCAGTCATTGGTTATGATTAGTAATGAGTTGTAGATTAGTAATTCTTTAATCAAAATGTAATGTGTATTATTTAATAATACGCTTCCAGGCCGCACTAAACCTTTAGCTGTCAAAGCGATTAAAGTTATTCTTGTTCCTCTCAATTTCAATGGATTCTCTAATTAGTCTTTGCCAGTAATAATTAGTTTTACACACCACTGCAACATTGTCAAAATCAATTGAGTGTCCTTGTTGACAAGCATGTTCTGCCACTGCCGGCAGTTGTGTTTGAGATAATTTAATATTTCTCTGATGTTCTTTTAGTCTTACACTGATGTTACGTCCCGTCTGCCCAATGTAGCAGCTGCCACATAAACAATTAATCCGATAGACACCTTCTGTTGATAATTTAGGTAATGCGCCTTTAGTGCAAGATACTAGTTTTTGAATTTTGTGTACTGTACCAAATCTTACTGTAATGTTTTGCTTTTGCAAAACGCGGGCTAATTTGTCAGTTACTCCTGAGATGTATGGAATTTTTATTGTTTTAACAATCTGGTCGCTTTCAGCAGTATTGCTTTGCGATCGTGATTTGGCATTCAGTGCTCTGTTAATTTGAGCATTATTGTAGCCATTCTGTCGTAGTGCGTCTTTAATGTGCTTAATCTCTCTCACTAGACTCTCACCATCTGACACTGTTTTAGCCCGATGTATGAGTGTCTTGATAAGAGAGGATTTCTGAGCTGGATGATGATGTGATTCTGCAAATCATTAAGTGTATCTTTACCATGTGGCCAGACAACCAAAGTGTCATCCACATATCTAAACCAAAAGGATGGTTTTAATGTGCTCGAGGCAAGTGCTCTTATTTCAAAGTTTTCCATGTACAAATTTGCTATAGCAGGGGATAAAGGAGAACCCATTGCTGCTCCTTCCTTTTGTTTAAAGAAATCCCCTCTCCATAAGAAGTAAGTGTTATTTAAACAATGGCCAGCAAGTTTCGGAATATCTTTTGGTAAACCGGTATTCTTTACTAGTGTATCAAGTAATATAAAACCTTGTATATGTTTGGTCATTTTTGTTATCCAGTGCAGGATGAGGGCCTCACCGTGCCACGTGAGCTGCTGGGATTAGCTGCCCATACTTCAACGCACTAGTAGTCAACGTGGGTTAGTCGAGCCGAGAAGTAAAGAGCGATGTCATTAATTTCACTACACTGCCCTCTGCTTCCCCTACACGTAAGCCACTTACAAGAAACTGACATGCACATGGCCACCCATCCAGGCACTATCCAGGTTCAACCCCACTCAGCATTGATGAGATCTGTGCATTTTGGGCCATTTTATCAAAGGCTATACAGTAATGCATTAGAAGAGCTAAATGAAATGTTTTGGCCAATCCCTCATATAATGTCATACGGCATATTTACCTGTATATTATAGATGCTACTGTATTGCAATATATTTACCTGCACATTTTAGGCACAATTGTACAACACACGATTATGCCAAAAAAATATATATCAGTTTGAAAATGTGGAAAACTATATTGTCTTGTTTGTATAGGTCTGGCAGCACTGAAGAAATAATATAACAAAAAATCTAAACAGCGTGCATTTCAGGTGAACGGGACACATCTCCGGTTACCGCCGGTGTCAGGGAAAATCTGAAACCACCAGGACCCATTCACATCTGTAAACTAAGAGCATAGGGCATATGACCGTGCATGTATTCAATGTATTATAAGAAAAGCAGGGCTTTTCACAGACGAGCATTTCAGGCTTTAACCTGAACCAAAATAATCCCATTTCAGTGTGTCTGGCGAGACGACACTGTGCAGTTTGACATAACTCGCAAATGTCTTTATGCAGTGCCGTGGCTCATAGTGGTTTTTTTCTTTAAATGCGTTTTCTAAAAGTAAATATAAAGGGCATTTTTGTATTTTAAGACTGACCTTTCATGAATAAAACTTCCATCGATAACAATGTACGTGTATTCTAACAATTGACAAACAATTTGTACCCTAAAACCGTACAAACATATTACATATGTGGGATATTAAACGGACAGTCGAAATTGTAATTGAGCAATAATACGTATTGTATTCATCCTGTGAAGCCTGGACTGAGCTCGACTGTTTTTTTTAATGACGGTTCGATTCCCAGCCTTGGCAAACCAGTGGTGTTCGATAACTGTGCAACCCCGATCCTCACTAACCTTCACCGACCTGTACCGACCAACAAGATAAAGTATCGTCAAAAAAACCTCCACGGTCTACATGGCGTGGAGACGAAGCCTCCATCCAGGAGTGTAAGTACAGGGGGTCTGAACGATAAGCGTCATGTCGAACATGCCAAACGTTGACGCACGTGTGGTCGTGGCAAGACAGGGCACGTGAGGCGTCTTGGGACACACGCCCAGTTGCCAAGTAAAATCTGCCACACACACACAGAACACTCCCTCAGATGGAGCTGTCCAGGCTAAGCTCCGGAAAAAAAATATCCACCCCCTGTCAGAGGTAGGGGGCAGTTGTCTGGGGATTTGGGGGGGGGTCCCAGGAAAATGTCATGAAAGATTAAGCCCTGGAAATGTCCATATAAAACCCAATGTACATGTACGGTTACGTTTTGCTAATCCACTGCTGGATGGTCTCCTCTCCACGCCGTGCGGGTCGTGGTAGGGGGGGGGGGTGTATTTGACCATACTTCACCACACTCTTTGGTTCTATTCCGTAAAGTCACGTAGGTAAAAAATAAAACAACAAAAATCACGACGTTTCGGCCACAACACAAGTGGCCTTCATCAGGCGAAGGGACCGTACTGTCCACGTTAGTAAGTGCAGACTTGATGTTGTTTGTTATCAGCTACGTCCGGACGGGACTGGAACTCAGGTAGTCCACAAGGCAGTGGTCCACTCACGGCTGCATCACCACTCCCCCCCAGGCACGTGGCAAGAACACAGAAATAACAATAGTAACAGTGATGATGGCCATGCCTCGGTTGGCATTAGATGCGAATGAAGTTCAACATTCATACGTAGGGCTGTCCCGTGCTGTCAAACCATACAGTAGTCCCCGCTCGCCCATTTAACCGTGCAGTCATGCATGGCGATGCATCTATGATGCCAGTTGCATCCAGTCTCAAACCTGCTGAGCTTCCGAGATCAGACGCATTCCGAGTTTATTTTCTCCAAAACCGGAAAACCATTATCACCATCATCCTCCCTTCCCCTCCAAGTTCCTAAACACGGTGTAACCTTTCTCAACTCGGGACGCGTACTGCACGTACAGGTGTGTCACGCAAGCTCGCATCCATTCTACAAAATACGAAGAGAGTGGCGATGTTTGTTGCCGGCCGCTCTGGTGTCGTTTTCGGGCCTCCTTGCGTGTGCCACACCGCGCTTGCCGACACCGCGGTCCTTTTAAATCGTCAACGGCAAGTCGGTGTGTCAAGTCGGTGTGCACGTTGATGAACGTAAATCCGTGCGAATTGTCAACGCTGCTGATACACACACACACGACAAAGATCCCCCGTGTAGCCTGTAACAGATTGAAGGGGCAAGTGCTGTTAGCGAGCAGCACCTATTGAAGGCCGGAATGGTACACGAGGGGGGGGGGGTGTGGGTGGTCAGCACCACGCCCGGCCGCCTTTGTCTCCCCAGTGATGATGTTTACGCACCGCACCAGGTACTCATTTGAGGCCGTGAGCGGTAATCGAACTCTGGGTTCGTGGCGCAGCGTAGCGCTAACCGCTGCACCACCGCTCCTCGCACAGCACGCGCCCCGCAAGTCACCAAGAGTCGTCGAGAGGGTGACGATGACGACAGTGGCGGCGTCTTCGTCGCCTCGCCTCGTCACCCACCACCATCATCATCAGAGTTACACATCTGGGAAACGTTTTACTCACCAAGGGATTCAGACCGCTCGATCACCATCCTCCTCCTGTTTAACACGTAGGCTTTCGCGACCAATATTATTCATAATAACGGTTTTTGGGTTAGATCGCGTTTATTTATAAATGTGTCGTAACCCTCCACCACCCGACACGGCCAATCAGCAAAAAAAGGTGTCACGTTGACAAAAGACAAATAATTCACTACTTTAGCCCACCGGTGTGTTGAAGAGTGAATCCACATTTACAGTTTGAGTACGCCGTTTCGCTGGTAAATACTTCCAGCATCATCGGGCAATTCGCCAGAATGGTAAAGCCCTCGCTTGCTCCCGGTTTTATATAGAGCAGCAGGGTGACGTCATCACTTAACTCATATCAGGTGCAGAGATTAGAGGCGGAGGGGGGTATTGTAATTATATAATCGATTAGTAATCAGTCATTGGTTATGATTTGTAATGAGTTGTAGATTAGTAATTCTTTAAATCAAAATGTAATGTGTATTATTTAATAATACGCTTCCAGGCCGCACTAAGCCGGTAGCTGTCAGAGCGATTAAAGTTGTTCTTGTTCCTCTCAATTTCAATGGATTCTCTAATTAGTCTTTGCCAGTAATAATTAGTTTTACACACCACTGCAACATTGTCAAAATCAATTGAGTGTCCTTGTTGACAAGCATATTCTGCCACTGCCGAGAGTTGTGTTTGAGATAATTTAATATTTCTCTGATGTTCTTTTAGTCTTACACTGATGTTACGTCCCGTCTGCCCAATGTAGCAGCTGCCACATGAACAATTAATCCGATATACACCTTCTGTTGATAGTTTAGGTAATGCGTCTTTAGTGCAAGATACTAGTTTTTGAATTTTGTGTACTGTACCAAATCTTACTGTACTGTACCAAATCTTGCTGTAATGTTTTGCTTTTGCAAAACGCGGGCTAATTTGTCAGTTATTCCTGAGATATATGGAATTTTTATTGTTTTAACAATCTGGTCGCTTTCAGCAGTATTGCTTTGCGATCGTGATTTGGCATTCAGTGCTCTGTTAATTTGAGCATTATTGTAGCCATTCTGTCGTAGTGCGTCTTTAACGTGTTTAATCTCTCTCACTAGACTCTCACCATCTGACACTCAGTGAGTGTCAAACGTCGTACTCAAACTGTAAATGTGGATTCACTCTTCAACACACCGGTGGGCTAAAGTAGTGAATTATTTGTCTTTTGTCAACGTGACACTTTTTTGCTGATTGGCCGTGTCGGGTGGTGGAGGGTTACGACACATTTATAAATAAACGCGATCTAACCCAAAAACCGTTATTATGAACATCCTCCTGCTGCTGCTGCTGTCAAAGACGACTCTTTCGATCGCGATAACGCTGCCTATGATTTCCTTCGATTGATCGATGACGACGTCAACGACGATAATAACAATAATGGTTAATTAAAAACAGCAAGAAGTGAACTTTTTGAGTCTCCGGCTGAGAGTGAGTGGAGGCAGCGGGCGCGTTGTTTGGCTGAGCGCGACAGCGCGGGTTGCCGTGGCGACGAGACGCAGGGCACCCTCCTCCCCTCTCCGCCCTTACAGGGGGCCTCGAGCAGCCCCACCACCACTCAGCTCACCACACAGCTCACCACTCAGCTCACCACTCAGCTTACCACACTCCACAGCTCACCACTCAGCTCACCACTCAGCTCACCACTCAGCTTACCACACTCCACAGCTCACCACTCAGCTCACCACTCAGCCCACCGCTCAGCTCACCACAGCTCACCACTCAGCTCATCACTCAGCTCACCACACTCCACAGCTCACCACTCAGCTCACCACACTCCACAGCTCACCACTCAGCCCACCACACTCCACAGCTCACCACTCAGCTCATCACACTCCACAGCTCACCACACTAAGCTCACCACACTCCACAGCTCACCACACTCCACAGCTCACCACGCTCAGCAGGTTTAAGCCTGGATACTACTGGCATCATAGACTCAACACAATGCATGACTGCACGGTTAAATAGGCGAGCGGGGACCACTACTTTCGCACCTAATGCCATCCTGATCATGGCCATCATCACCATTGGGTAGACTAATGTCTTTCAGTGTTCTTAACACAATTTATAAACGTGCGTTTAGAGAATTTAGCTGCTACACATGTCCACGTGATCGGCCAATTTCTTGAACTATCATTCGTGATAGGTCGCTTATGAAAAATACCTTTATAGCTCAGTTTGCTTCAATTACCTTTTATTGTTCACTTAATGCTTTCGTGACTGCAGGAATTCATATTCTTTGGGTCTTTCGGTAAAGTCACGTAGATAGGTTAAAAGAAAATAACAACAAATAACAACTACCACGTTTCGATCGCAACACAAGCGTTCGTCATCACGCTTGTGTTGCGATCGAAACGTCGTAGTTTTAATAATGTAATTTTTTGGTTATTTCCTTTGAACCTATCAACGTGACTTTCCCGAAAGACCCAAAGAATATCACCTTTAATTATTTTCACAACTTTATATCATCAAATATCAGAAGCAAAGCAGGCTTGAGCCTCGACCCTGGATCAGTGAGTGGTTTGCGCAGCCGATTGTTGATGTGTAAAGCTGCGTGGCCCTACCCGTTCACGCTGGCGGGACGTGTTGAAGAAGTCTCCTCCACACTGTACCCCAGCAGACATGACCTGCCCGTTCACTCAGTGGCGTTTACCATTCAAACTTTTGGGGCTGACAGAGGCGGGGTGAGGATCAACTGCTGCGCTGCGAGATCGAACTGGCAACCACCGCATTTGCCAGTCGAATGCGGGAACGAACAACACCACGGCAACATCATTCCAATGTGTGTGCGGAATTCCATCTTTATTGAGAAAGTATCAATTCTCTTTGTGAATGCGTATTAACGTTGTTCACTTGGCACCATTGTTGCGTGTTCAGTCTCCATTCACGGTCGTTGGTGACAAAGAGAACGAAAACGGAAGGGGTGCACACACAATACTAGGATGATCTTGATTTTAAAAAATATGTAAATCAATGGGCCATTACTCTCTGGTTCTTTCGGTACAGTCGCGTAGGTAGAAACAAAATAATAATAATAGATCACGACGTTTCGATCGCAACACAAGCGGCCGTTCTCAGGCGGAAAAAAACAGCGAGAGAGCTGTTACAACAAGGTGATAAAGGTTATAACCTTGTTGTAACAGCGAGAGAGCTGTTACAAGGTGATAAAGGTTATAACCTTGTTGTAACAGCGAGAGAGCTGTTACAACCTTGTTTTAAGAGCTGTTACAACAAGGTTGAAACAGTGGAACTGCTCGTTCAGCAGTTCAACTGCTGGATTATTTTTTCCTCCTAAGGATGACCGCTTGTGTTGCGATCGAAACGTTGTGATCTATTATTATTTTTATAATAATAGATCACAGACACTCGCCAGTGGAGTGGACAACCTCCCGTTGCCATGGCTACGGGGCGGCCCGTTGGGTTCCAACCGTGGACTGTCGTTACGAACCAGTGGGCCACGTGACCACCCCACGTGGTTGAACACGTGGGCCACAGTCGAGTCTTACGAGGAGGAGCAGTGCAGACGCTCTCTGCTGTTGTGATCGCGATCGAACGGCAAAGATGGATGTGTCCAGATGCAACCCGTACCAAGTGATGCTCACGATGGCGTCTTTAGTCGGATTTGTCACTTGGCAAGGGGTGATGGAGCCGGCCATCTGGCTGCCACCCTCCATACTAAAGGTGAGCGATCACCTGGGGGTTAATTCCCTGATTGGATATCTCGATAACCTGGGTGGCAATGCTGCTAGTCTTGGAAATCCCGATGATCTTGGTGGCAATGTTGCTCCTCTTGGAAATCCCGATGATCTTGGTGGCAGTGCTGCTCTTCTTGGAAATCCCGATGATCTTGGTGGCAATGTTGCTCCTCTTGGAAATCCCGATGATCTTGGTGGCAGTGCTGCTCTTCTTGGAAATCCCGATGATCTTGGTGGCAATGTTGCTCCTCTTGGAAATCCCGATGATCTTGGTGGCAATGCCCCCATGGCATATGCCGACTTTGCTTCGACCGATTTTCCGAGCCAATCGATACCGGACAGCAACGAGAGAGAAGACGTCCCCGCCGAGCAGAGGCCGTGCGACATTCAACCACCGCCGGAGCCGCGAGAGCAGCACCGACATAGCCTCTTGTCGACCGTCATCTCCGCAATCAGCACGGGATTCAGTGCAGTGCAAGTGATCGCGTGGATTTGGGCACGCAAGGTACGTTCATCGCACCGCCGCACTACAACAGTCAAATAACACTTTAGCGTGGGGGTAGCGGTCAACTTTAAAATAAGTTAATATCAAATTTGTATACAGTAGATCGATCCCGGAGGGCATTTTGGTCGATTTGAGGCCGCCTCCCCCGCTACTCCCCTGCGCCCCCGCTACCCCCCCCACTACCCCCCCTACCCCCCACTACCCCCCCACTACCCCTCACTACCCCCCCCCACTATCCCCACCGCTACCCCCCTCCGCTGCCCCCCTCCGCTACCTCCCCTGCACACTCCCCCTCTACAACCACCACCACCCGAACCAACCCAACCCCGTTTTGGAGGCAGGTACGGGGGACCTGAACAGCGTCAGAATCTCTCTTGAGACTGGAGCAGTCCGATAAGCTATGAGGCTGTTTTAGTCTTTCACAGACGTCCAGTATGGGCGGGTCAGCAAGTTGTAGCGGCAAACAGAGCCGCGGGGCCTGCAGGAGAATGTGCGAGGCCTATAACAGGTCTCTATTCGGATGTTGCTGGCACGGCATCGGACAGGCGCATTAGCTAGTGAGCAGATGAGGCGACGTGACACATCGTGACTTAGTCGTTGTGTCCCTCTGGCCGCGGAGGGTGATGTGGGTGCGGACTGGGATGGTGGGGAGTTTTGGCCATACTTCACCTGGCTAGTCATTAGATCCGGTTCAGGGAGAGGGACGGACAGAGCGCATGCCCGGAGCTCCGTTTGTTTAAAATCATGGCCAGACGCGCAGCACGGCGTGATTCAGAAGTGTGCAGGGAAAGTTCGTTGTAAAGTGTTGCTCAGAGCAGTGTTGTGTAATTATTCAAGAAACACCTCTTACGTTTTATAATACGAGCAAATTAGGAATCAACGAGCTAGCATAAATAATGTTCGTACCTGTACGTCGAGTAATGTTTCTGAACTCCATTTGGAAATACGGCGAGTGAAGAGGTTTTTTTTGCATGCCAGAGATTCCACATCGTTAACGGGAGTGCGTGTGTGTGCCTCTTATTGTGCATCTTGGCTGTTGCTCTGAGAACAGAAGCCGCGTGATGGCGGCCTGAGCCCACAATTGGTGCGGAAGGCGTTTGTCAACAATTCCAAGGCCCGCTATTTCCAAAGGAGGAACCCGCGTGGGGTGAGTCGCAACACTGGGGGCGCACACAGCCGACAACACAACGCTCGTTGCTCGCGATCCACCGATGAGTCCCAGTGAGAAACGATCACGGGGAAACATTTATTATACTTCTTTTGTTCTTTCGGTAAAGTCACGTAGAATGAGAATAAAATAATAAATTGATAAAATAACACAATAATATTCTCACGACGTTTCGGCCATAGCGGAAAACAGAGCCGCGGGGCCGAAACGTCGTGAGAATATTATTGTGTTATTTTATTTTATCAATTTATTATTTTATTCTCATTCTACGTGATTTTACCGAAAGAACCAAAGAAGATGAATCATTGCAGTCACGAAAGCTTTAAATCGTAATTTATTATTCTTTTGATTTAAAGCTTTCGTGACTGCAGTAATTCATATGCTTAGCTCTTTCGGTAAAGTCACGTTGAAGGGAAACAATAAAATATATAATATATAAACAATAATATATATTTTATTATTTTATAAAGTCACGTTGAAGGGAAACAATAAAATATATATAATATATAAATATATATTTATATATAATATATATTTATATATATTTATATATTATATATTTTATTGTTTCCCTTCAACGTGACTTTATAAAATAATAAAATATATAGAAATATATATTATTGTTTATATATTAAACAATAATATATTACAATAATATATTATATATATTCACGGGGAAACATTTATTATACTTCTTTTGTTCTTTCGGTAAAGTCACGTAGAATGAGAATAAAATAATAAATTGATAAAATAAAATAACACAATAATATTCTCACGACGTTTCGGCCATAGCGGGAAACAGAGCCGCGGGGCCGAAACGTCGTGAGAATATTATTGTGTTATTTTATTTTATCAATTTATTATTTTATTCTCATTCTACGTGATTTTACCGAAAGAACCAAAGAAGATGAATCATTGCAGTCACGAAAGCTTTAAATCGATATTTATTATACTTTTGATTTAAAGCTTTCGTGACTGCAGTAATTCATATTCTTAGCTCTTTCGGTAAAGTCACGTTGAAGGGAAGCAATAAAATAATAAAAAATATATAAATATATTATTGTTTATATATTATATATTTTATTGTTTCCCTTCAACGTGACTTTATAAAATAATAAAATATATAGAAATATATTATTGTTTATATATTATATTTTATTGTTTTCCTTCAACGTGACTTTACCGAAAGAGCTAAGAACATGAATTACTGCAGTCACGAAAGCTTTAAATCAAAAGTATAATAAATTTCGATTTAGAGCTTTCGTGACTGCAATGATTCATCTTCTTTGGTTCTTTCGGTAAAGTCACGTAGAATGAGAATAAAATAATAAATTGATAAAATAAAATAACACAATAATATTCTCACGACGTTTCGGTCCCGCGGCTCTATTTCCCGCTATGGCCGAAACGTCGTGAGAATATTATTGTGTTATTTTATTTTATCAATTTATTATTTTATTCTCATTCTACGTGACTTACCGAAAGAACAAAATAAGTATAATAAATGTTTCCCCGTGAATATATATAATATATTATTGTAATATATTATTGTTTAATATATAAACAATAATATATATTTATATATATTTTATTATTTTATAAAGTCACGTTGAAGGGAAACAATAAAATATGTAATATATAAACAATAATATATATACTTATATATATTTTATTATTTTATTGTTTCCCTTCAACGTGACTTTACCGAAAGAGCTAAGAATATTTATTATACTCTTCGGTTCTTTCGGTAAAGTCACGTAGGTAGAAAAATAATAGATCACGACGTTTCGATCGCAACACAAGCAACCGTCATCAGGTGGGACAACCACAGCAAGACCACCTGATGACGATTGCTTGTGTTGCGATCGAAACTTCGTGATCTATTGTTTTTCTACCTACGTGACTTTTACCGAAAGAACCAAAGAAAATGGATTCCTGCAGTCACGAAAGCTTCAAATCAAGATTGAAACAAATATTGTTTGACTGGGTATTGCATTGTACATTCCTGCATCATACATTATACATCACACATTCTTGAAGATATGCCATGCGTATAAATTTTGGGTTGGATTGGAAATTGAGCTGTGTACATATCTGTCCATTCCATCCCTGGATTCCTCCCCTATCCATAAATGGTTCTGCATTCACGTGAGCCTATTGTTACAGTTGTCATTGTGAAGCTGACGGTGATTCTGATCACAGTTCTGTAGTATAAATATACACAGGTCTGTGCGTAACTCCGTACGATTGCAGCAGCTGAAATAGAACGCGACTTTGTCCCGCGTGCAAACCCAGGTGATGGTTATCCGCACGCTTCTCGTCAGCAAGGAGGACGCTGGGAGGCCCCGCAAGATGAAAGACTTCGCTGGCAGCGTGATGACCGGAAGAAGACGTGTCCAAGACGGCGGTGGCCCAGCGAAGACAACGAGCCCTTGGAGTCTTCCCAGCCTGCCAAGCTGGATTCGGCGGCAATAGCGAAATCGGGATAGAACTGTTATAAAACTGGGGGAAAAAAAATAATAATAACAAAAACATGTTCATTTATTATCTACTACAATAAATATTTATTTCCGAAGAAAATCACGTGTGATATTTCTTCTTGGTTGGTTCACTGCTTTATTTACACACCTGTGTTAAAATCCTATGGTTTACAATGTTTTTAAAAATAAAACTCATAATTAAGGCTATGGGGTTGTCACAGAAGCCGCGGTCATCACGTGAGTTGTGAATTTCAGGTCCGCTATAACCTGGACACGACTGCATAAATATTCAATCAAGCGCTCTCGAAGTTGGACTATCAGTAAAGAGGAGCCCTGGCAACCACGAGCAATTGGTCTGTGCAGATACACGCAGACACAGAGATACTACCACGTTACAGACACGGAGATACACAGCGATACAGAAGCACAGATACCACACTCTATAGCTCGCCACACTTTACAGCTCACCACACTCCACAGCTCACCACACTCCACAGCTCACCACACTCCAAAGTTCACAACAACTTACCACACTCAGCTCACCACACTCCACAGCTCACAACACTCCACAACTCACCACACTCCACAGCTCACCACTCTTAGCTCACCACACTCCACAGCTCACCACACAACTCACCACACTTCACAGCTCACCACACAACTCACCACACTTCACAACTCAACACTCCACAGCTCACCACACCCCACCGCTCACCACACAACTCACCACACTCAACACACCACACTCCACAGCTCACCACACTCCACAGCTCCCCAGACTCCAAAGCTCACCACACTCAACTCACCACACTCCCCACGCTATCGCTATGAGCCCCACATGCCGCTCACCTCACCTCACCGCTCACCTCACCGCCCACCTCACCTCACCGCTCACCTCACCGCCCACCTCACCTCACCGCTCACCTCACCGCTGACCTCACCTCACCGCTCACCTCACCGCTCACCTCACCTCACCTCACCGCTCACCTCACCGCTCACCTCACCGCTCACCGCTCACCTCACCACTCACCTCACCTCACCGCTCACCTCACCTCACCGCTCACCTCACCGCTCACCTCACCTCACCGCTCACCTCACCGCCCACCTCACCTCACCGCTCACCTCACCGCCCACCTCACCTCACCGCTCACCTCACCGTCCACCTCACCTCACCGCTCACCTCACCGCCCACCTCACCACTCGCCTCACCGCCCACCTCACCTCACCGCTCGCCTCACCGCCCACCTCACCTCACCGCTCGCCTCACCGCCCACCTCACCTCACCGCTCACCTCACCGCCCACCTCACCTCACCGCTCACCTCTCCTCACCGCTCACCTCACCGCTCACCTCACCTCACCGCCCACCTCACCGCTCACCTCACCTCACCGCTCACCTCACCGCTCACCTCACCTCACCGCTCACCTCACCGCTCACCGCTCACCTCACCGCTCACCGCTCACCTCACCGCTCACCTCACCGCTCACCTCACCTCACCGCTCACCTCACCGCTCACCTCACCTCACCGCTCACCTCACCGCTCACCGCTCACCTCACCGCCCACCTCACCTCACCGCTCACCTCACCGCCCACCTCACCTCACCGCTCACCTCACCGCCCACCTCACCTCACCGCTCAGCTCACCGCCCACCTCACCTCACCGCTCACCTCACCGCCCACCTCACCTCACCGCTCACCTCACCGCCCACCTCACCTCACCGCTCACCTCACCGCCCACCTCACCTCACCGCTCACCTCACCGCCCACCTCACCTCACCGCTCACCTCACCGCCCACCTCACCTCACCGCTCACCTCACCGCCCACCTCACCTCACCGCTCACCTCACCGCCCACCTCACCTCACCGCTCACCTCACCGCCCACCTCACCTCACCGCTCACCTCACCGCCCACCTCACCTCACCGCTCACCTCACCGCCCACCTCACCTCACCGCTCACCTCACCGCCCACCTCACCTCACCGCTCACCTCACCGCCCACCTCACCTCACCGCTCACCTCACCGCCCACCTCACCTCACCGCTCATCTCACCGCCCACCTCACCTCACCGCTCACCTCACCGCCCACCTCACCTCACCGCTCACCTCACCGCCCACCTCACCTCACCGCTCACCTCACCGCCCACCTCACCTCACCGCTCACCTCACCGCCCACCTCACCTCACCGCTCACCTCACCGTCCACCTCACCTCACCGCTCACCTCACCGCCCACCTCACCTCACCGCTCACCTCACCGCCCACCTCACCTCACCGCTCACCTCACCGCCCACCTCACCTCACCGCTCACCTCACCGCCCACCTCACCTCACCGCTCACCTCACCGCCCACCTCACCTCACCGCTCACCTCACCGCTGACCTCACCTCACCGCTCACCTCACCGCTCACCTCACCTCACCTCACCGCTCACCTCACCGCTCACCTCACCGCTCACCGCTCACCTCACCACTCACCTCACCTCACCTCACCGCTCACCTCACCGCTCACCTCACCTCACCGCTCACCTCACCGCTCACCTCACCTCACCGCTCACCTCACCGCCCACCTCACCTCACCGCTCACCTCACCGCCCACCTCACCTCACCGCTCACCTCACCGTCCACCTCACCTCACCGCTCACCTCACCGCCCACCTCACCGCTCACCTCACCGCCCACCTCACCTCACCGCTCACCTCACCGCCCACCTCACCTCACCTCACCTCGCCTCACCGCTCACCTCGCCTCACCGCTCACCTCACCTCACCGCTCACCTCACCTCACCGCTCACCTCACCGCTCACCTCACCTCACCGCTCACCTCACCTCACCTCGCCTCACCGCTCACCTCACCGCTCACCTCACCTCACCGCTCACCTCACCTCACCTCACCTCGCCTCACCGCTCACCTCGCCTCACCGCTCACCTCACCTCACCTCACCGCTCACCTCACCTCATCGCTCACCTCACCTCACCGCTCACCTCACCTCACCGCTCACCTCACCTCACCGCTCACCTCACCCCACCTCACCGCTCACCTCATCACACCGCTCACCTCACCTCACACCTCACCGCTCAGCTCACCTCACCGCTCACCTCACCGCTCACCTCACCTCACCGCTCACCTCATCTCACCTCACCGCTCACCTCACCTCACCTCACCGCTCACCTCACCTCACCTCACCGCTCACCTCACCTCACCTCACAGCTCACCTCACCTCACCTCTCACCTCACCTCACCGCTCACCTCACCTCACCGCTCACCTCACCTCACCGCTCACCTCACCTCACCGCTCACCTCACCTCACCTCACCGCTCACCTCACCGCTCACCTCACCTCACCGCTCACCTCACCTCACCTCACCGCTCACCTCACCTCACCGCTCACCTCACCTCACCGCTCACCTCACCTCACCTCACCGCTCACCTCACCGCTCACCTCACCTCACCGCTCAGCTCACCTCACCGCTCAGCTCACCTCACCGCTCCGCTCACCTCAGCGCTCAGGTCACCTCACCGCTCAGCTCAGCTCACCGCTCAGCTCAGCTCACCGCTCAGCTCACCACCCAGCTCACCACCCAGCTCACCACCCAGCTCACCACTCAGCTCACCACTCAGCTCGCCACTCAGCTCGCCACTCAGCTCACCACTCAGCTCACCACTCAGCTCACCACACTCCACAGCTCACCACTCACCTCACCGCTCACCTCACCGCCCACTTCACCTCACCGCTCACCTCACCGCCCACCTCACCTCACCGCTCACCTCACCGCCCACCTCACCTCACCGCTCACCTCACCGCCCACCTCACCTCACCGCTCACCTCACCGCCCACCTCACCTCACCGCTCACCTCACCTCCCACCTCACCTCACCGCTCACCTCACCGCCCTCCTCACCTCACCGCTCACCTCACCGCCCACCTCACCTCACCGCTCACCTCACCGCCCACCTCACCTCACCGCTCACCTCACCGCCCACCTCACCGCCCACCTCACCTCACCGCTCACCTCACCGCCCACCTCACCTCACCGCTCACCTCACCGCCCACCTCACCGCTCACCTCACCGCCCACCTCACCTCACCGCTCACCTCACCGCTCACCTCACCTCACCGCTCACCTCACCGCTCACCTCACCTCACCGCTCACCTCACCTCACCGCTCACCTCACCGCTCACCTCACCGCTCACCTCACCGCTCACCTCACCTCACCGCTCACCTCACCGCTCACCTCACCGCTCACCGCTCACCTCACCGCTCACCTCACCGCTCACCTCACCTCACCCCTCACCTCACCTCACCCCTCACCTCACCGCTCACCTCTCGCCTCACCGCTCACTTCCCGCTCACCTCACCTCACCGCTCAACTCCCCTCACCGCTCACCTCACCGCTCACCTCACCGCTCACCTCACCTCACTGCTCACCTCACCGCTCACCTCTCACCTCACCTCTCACCTCACCGCTCACCTCTCACCTCACCGCTCACCTCACCGCTCACCTCTCACCTCACCGCTCACCTCACCGCTCACCTCTCACCTCACCTCACCGCTCACCTCACCGCTCACCTCACCGCTCACCTCACCGCTCACCTCACCTCACCGCTCACCTCAACTCATCTCACCGCTCACCTCACCTCACCTCACCGCTCACCTCACCGCTCACCTCACCTCACCGCTCACCTCACCGCTCAGTTCACCGCTCCTCACCTCACCGCTCACCTCACCTCACACCTCACCTTACCTCACCGCTCACCTCAACTCACCTCGCCTCACCGCTCACCTCACCGCTCACCTCACCTCACCGCTCACCTCACCTCACCTCGCCTCACCGCTCACCTCGTCTCACCGCTCACCTCACCTCACCTCGCCTCACCGCTCACCTCACCGCTCACCTCACCTCACCGCTCACCTCACCTCACCTCACCTCGCCTCACCGCTCACCTCACCTCACCGCTCACCTCACCTCACCTCGCCTCACCGCTCACCTCACCGCTCACCTCACCTCACCGCTCACCTCACCTCACCTCACCTCGCCTCACGGCTCACCTCGCCTCACCGCTCACCTCACCTCACCTCACCGCTCACCTCACCTCATCGCTCACCTCACCTCACCGCTCACCTCACCTCACCGCTCACCTCACCTCACCGCTCACCTCACCCCACCTCACCGCTCACCTCATCTCACCGCTCACCTCACCTCACACCTCACCGCTCACCTCACCTCACCGCTCACCTCACCGCTCACCTCACCTCACCGCTCACCTCATCTCACCTCACCGCTCACCTCACCTCACCTCACCGCTCACCTCACCTCACCTCACCGCTCACCTCACCTCACCTCACAGCTCACCTCACCTCACCGCTCACCTCACCTCACCGCTCACCTCACCTCACCGCTCACCTCACCTCACCGCTCACCTCACCTCACCTCACCGCTCACCTCACCTCACCGCTCACCTCACCTCACCTCACCGCTCACCTCACCTCACCGCTCACCTCACCTCACCTCACCGCTCACCTCACCTCACCGCTCACCTCACCTCACCGCTCACCTCACCTCACCTCACCTCACCGCTCACCTCACCTCACCTCACCGCTCACCTCACCTCACCTCACCTCACCGCTCACCTCACCTCACCGCTCACCTCACCTCACCGCTCACCTCACCTCACCGCTCACCTCACCGCTCACCTCACCTCACCGCTCAGCTCACCTCACCGCTCAGCTCACCTCACCGCTCAGCTCAGCTCACCGCTCAGCTCAGCTCACCGCTCAGCTCAGCTCACCGCTCAGCTCACCACCCAGCTCACCACCCAGCTCACTACCCAGCTCACCACTCAGCTCACCACTCAGCTCGCCACTCAGCTCGCCACTCAGCTCACCACTCAGCTCACCACTCAGCTCACCACACTCCACAGCTCATCACTCAGCTCACCACACTCCACAGCTCACCACACTCCACAACTCACCACACAGCTCACCACTCAGCTCACCACTCAGCTCACCACACTCCACAGCTCACCACTCAGCTCACCACACTCACCTCACCTCACCGCTCACCTCACCGCTCACCTCACCTCACCGCTCACCTCATCTCACCTCACCGCTCACCTCACCTCACCTCACCGCTCACCTCACCTCACCTCACCGCTCACCTCACCTCACCTCACAGCTCACCTCACCTCACCGCTCACCTCACCTCACCGCTCACCTCACCTCACCGCTCACCTCACCTCACCGCTCACCTCACCTCACCGCTCACCTCACCTCACCGCTCACCTCACCTCACCTCACCGCTCACCTCACCTCACCGCTCACCTTACCTCACCTCACCGCTCACCTCACCTCACCGCTCACCTCACCTCACCGCTCACCTCACCTCACCTCACCTCACCGCTCACCTCACCTCACCTCACCGCTCACCTCACCTCACCTCACCGCTCACCTCACCTCACCTCACCGCTCACCTCACCTCACCGCACCGCTCACCTCACCGCTCACCTCACCTCACCTCACCGCTCACCTCACCTCACCGCTCACCTCACCTCACCGCTCACCTCACCGCTCACCTCACCTCACCGCTCAGCTCACCTCACCGCTCAGCTCACCTCACCGCTCAGCTCACCTCACCGCTCAGCTCAGCTCACCGCTCAGCTCAGCTCACCGCTCAGCTCAGCTCACCGCTCAGCTCACCACCCAGCTCACCACCCAGCTCACTACCCAGCTCACCACTCAGCTCACCACTCAGCTCGCCACTCAGCTCGCCACTCAGCTCACCACTCAGCTCACCACTCAGCTCACCACACTCCACAGCTCATCACTCAGCTCACCACACTCCACAGCTCACCACACTCCACAACTCACCACACAGCTCACCACTCAGCTCACCACTCAGCTCACCACACTCCACAGCTCACCACTCAGCTCACCACACTCAGCTCACCACTCAGCTCACCACACTCCACAGCTCACCACACTAAGCTCACCACACTTCACAGCTCACCACTCAGCTCACCACACTCCACAGCTCACCACACTAAGCTCACCACACTCCACAGCTCACCACTTTCCACAACTCACCACTCAGCTCACCACACTCCACTGCTCACCACACTCCACTGCTCACCACACTCCACAGCTCACCACACTCTACACAGCTCCCAACACAACTCATCACATCAGCTCACCACATTCCAAAGCTCACAACACAACTCACCACACTCAGCTCACCACATTCCACAGCTCACCACATTCCACTGCTCACCACACTCCACAGCTCACCACGCTCAGCAGGTTTAAGCCTGGATACTACTGGCATCATAGACTCAACACAATGCATGACTGCACGGTTAAATAGGCGAGCGGGGACCACTACTTTCGCACCTAATGCCATCCTGATCATGGCC
This sequence comes from Petromyzon marinus, assembly GCF_048934315.1. NCBI lineage: Eukaryota > Metazoa > Chordata > Hyperoartia > Petromyzontiformes > Petromyzontidae > Petromyzon > Petromyzon marinus. The sequence continues at coordinate 270,940 of NW_027423402.1, read as the reverse complement.
ATCATCACCATTGGGTAGACTAATGTCTTTCAGTGTTCTTAACACAATTTATAAACGTGCGTTTAGAGAATTTAGCTGCTACACATGTCCACGTGATCGGCCACTTTCTTGAACTTTCATTCGTGATAGTCAGGTCGCTTCTGAAAAATACCTTTATAGCTCAGTTTGTTTCAATTACCTTTTATTGTTCACTTAATGCTTTCGTGACTGCAGGAATTCATATTCTTTGGGTCTTTCGGTAAAGTCACGGAGATAGGTTAAAAGAAAATAACAACAAATAACAACTACCACGTTTCGATCGCAACACAAGCGTTCGTCATCACGCTTGTGTTGCGATCGAAACGTCGTAGTTTTAATAATGTAAATTTTTGGTTATTTCCTTTGAACCTATCAACGTGACTTTCCCGAAAGACCCAAAGAATATCACCTTTAATTATTTTCACAACTTTATATCATCAAATATCAGAAGCAAAGCAGGCTTGAGCCTCGACCCTGGATCAGTGAGTGGTTTGCGCAGCCGATTGTTGATGTGTAAAGCTGCGTGGCCCTACCCGTTCACGCTGGCGGGACGTGTTGAAGAAGTCTCCTCCACACTGTACCCCAGCAGACATGACCTGCCCGTTCACTCAGTGGCGTTTACCATTCAAACTTTTGGGGCTGACAGAGGCGGGGTGAGGATCAACTGCTGCGCTGCGAGATCGAACTGGCAACCACCGCATTTGCCAGTCGAATGCGGGAACGAACAACACCACGGCAACATCATTCCAATGTGTGTGCGGAATTCCATCTTTATTGAGAAAGTATCAATTCTCTTTGTGAATGCGTATTAACGTTGTTCACTTGGCACCATTGTTGCGTGTTCAGTCTCCATTCACGGTCGTTGGTGACAAAGAGAACGAAAACGGAAGGGGTGCACACACAATACTAGGATGATCTTGATTTTAAAAAATATGTAAATCAATGGGCCATTACTCTCTGGTTCTTTCGGTACAGTCGCGTAGGTAGAAACAAAATAATAATAATAGATCACGACGTTTCGATCGCAACACAAGCAGCCGTTCTCAGGCGGAAAAAAACAGCGAGAGAGCTGTTACAACAAGGTGATAAAGGTTATAACCTTGTTGTAACAGCGAGAGAGCTGTTACAACAAGGTGATAAAGGTTATAACCTTGTTGTAACAGCGAGAGAGCTGTTACAACAAGGTGATAAAGGTTATAACCTTGTTGTAACAGCGAGAGAGCTGTTACAACCTTGTTTTAAGAGCTGTTACAACAAGGTTGAAACAGTGGAACTGCTCGTTCAGCAGTTCAACTGCTGGATTATTTTTTTCCTCCTAAGGATGACCGCTTGTGTTGTGATCGAAACGTTGTGATCTATTATTATAAAAATAATAATAGATCACAGACACTCGCCAGTGGAGTGGACAACCTCCCGTTGCCATGGCTACGGGGCGGCCCGTTGGGTTCCAACCGTGGACTGTCGTTACGAACCAGTGGGCCACGTGACCACCCCACGTGGTTGAACACGTGGGCCACAGTCGAGTCTTACGAGGAGGAGCAGTGCAGCCGCTCTCTGCTGTTGTGATCGCGATCGAACGGCAAAGATGGATGTGTCCAGATGCAACCCGTACCAAGTGATGCTCACGATGGCGTCTTTAGTCGGATTTGTCACTTGGCAAGGGGTGATGGAGCCGGCCATCTGGCTGCCACCCTCCATACTAAAGGTGAGCGATCACCTGGGGGTTAATTCCCTGATTGGATATCTCGATAACCTGGGTGGCAATGCTGCTAGTCTTGGAAATCCCGATGATCTTGGTGGCAATGCTGCTCTTCTTGGAAATCCCGATGATCTTGGTGGCAATGCTGCTCTTCTTGGAAATCCCGATGATCTTGGTGGCAGTGCTGCTCTTCTTGGAAATCCCGATGATCTTGGTGGCAATGTTGCTCCTCTTGGAAATCCCGATGATCTTGGTGGCAATGCCCCCATGGCATATGCCGACTTTGCTTCGACCGATTTTCCGAGCCAATCGATACCGGACAGCAACGAGAGAGAAGACGTCCCCGCCGAGCAGAGGCCGTGCGACATTCAACCACCGCCGGAGCCGCGAGAGCAGCACCGACATAGCCTCTTGTCGACCGTCATCTCCGCAATCAGCACGGGATTCAGTGCAGTGCAAGTGATCGCGTGGATTTGGGCACGCAAGGTACGTTCATCGCACCGCCGCACTACAACAGTCAAATAACACTTTAGCTTGGGGGTAGCGGTCAACTTTAAAATAAGTTAATATCAAATTTGTATACAGTAGATCGATCCCGGAGGGCATTTTGGTCGATTTGAGGCCGCCTCCCCCGCTACTCCCCTGCGCCCCCGCTACCCCCCCCCACTACCCCCTCCGCTACCCCCCCACTACCCCTCACTACCCCCCCACTATCCCCACCGCTACCCCCCTCCGCTACCCCTCTCCGCTGCCCCCCTCCGCTACCTCCCCTGCACACTCCCCCTCTACAACCACCACCACCCGAACCAACCCAACCCCGTTTTGGAGGCAGGTACGGGGGACCTGAACAGCGTCAGAATCTCTCTTGAGACTGGAGCAGTCCGATAAGCTATGAGGCTGTTTTAGTCTTTCACAGACGTCCAGTATGGGCGGGTCAGCAAGTTGTAGCGGCAAACAGAGCCGCGGGGCCTGCAGGAGAATGTGCGAGGCCTATAACAGGTCTCTATTCGGATGTTGCTGGCACGGCATCGGACAGGCGCATTAGCTAGTGAGCAGATGAGGCGACGTGACACATCGTGACTTAGTCGTTGTGTCCCTCTGGCCGCGGAGGGTGATGTGGGTGCGGACTGGGATGGTGGGGAGTTTTGGCCATACTTCACCTGGCTAGTCATTAGATCCGGTTCAGGGAGAGGGACGGACAGAGCGCATGCCCGGAGCTCCGTTTGTTTAAAATCATGGCCAGACGCGCAGCACGGCGTGATTCAGAAGTGTGCAGGGAAAGTTCGTTGTAAAGTGTTGCTCAGAGCAGTGTTGTGTAATTATTCAAGAAACACCTCTTACGTTTTATAATACGAGCAAATTAGGAATCAACGAGCTAGCATAAATAATGTTCGTACCTGTACGTCGAGTAATGTTTCTGAACTCCATTTGGAAATACGGAGAGTGAAGATGTTTTTTTGCATGCCAGAGATTCCACATCGTTAACGGGAGTGCGTGTGTGTGCCTCTTATTGTGCATCTTGGCTGTTGCTCTGAGAACAGAAGCCGCGTGATGGCGGCCTGAGCCCACAATTGGTGCGGAAGGCGTTTGTCTACAATTCCAAGGCCCGCTATTTCCAAAGGAGGAACCCGCGTGGGGTGAGTCGCAACACTGGGGGCGCACACAGCCGACAACACAACGCTCGTTGCTCGCGATCCACCGATGAGTCCCAGTGAGAAACGATCACGGGGAAACATTTATTATACTTCTTTTGTTCTTTCGGTAAAGTCACGTAGAATGAGAATAAAATAATAAATTGATAAAATAAAATAACACAATAATATTCTCACGACGTTTCGGCCCCGTGGCTCTGTTTCCCGCTATGGCCGAAACGTCGTGAGAATATTATTGTGTTATTTTATTTTATCAATTTATTATTTTATTCTCATTCTATGTGACTTTACCGAAAGAACAAAAGAAGTATAATAAATGTTTCCCCGTGAATATATATAATATATTATTGTTTAATATATAAACAATAATATATATTTCTATATATTTTATTATTTTATAAAGTCACGTTGAAGGGAAACAATAAAATATATATAATATATAAATATATATTTACATATAATATATATTTATATATATTTATATATTATATATTTTATTGTTTCCCTTCAACGTGACTTTATAAAATAATAAAATATATATTATTGTTTATATATTATATATTTTATTGTTTCCCTTCAACGTGACTTTACCGAAAGAGCTAAGCATATGAATTACTGCAGTCACGAAAGCTTTAAATCAAAAGTATAATAAATTTCGATTTAAAGCTTTCGTGACTGCAATGATTCATCTTCTTTGGTTCTTTTGGTAAAGTCACGTAGAATGAGAATAAAATAATAAATTGATAAAATAAAATAACAATAATATTCTCACGAGGTTTCGGCCCCGTGGCTCTGTTTCCCGCTATGGCCGAAACGTCGTGAGAATATTATTGTGTTATTTTATTTTATCAATTTATTATTTTATTCTCATTCTATGTGACTTTACCGAAAGAACAAAAGAAGTATAATAAATGTTTCCCCGTGAATATATATAATATATTATTGTTTAATATATAAACAATAATATATATTTCTATATATTTTATTATTTTATAAAGTCACGTTGAAGGGAAACAATAAAATATATATAATATATAAATATATATTTACATATAATATATATTTATATATATTTATATATTATATATTTTATTGTTTCCCTTCAACGTGACTTTATAAAATAATAAAATATATATTATTGTTTATATATTATATATTTTATTGTTTCCCTTCAACGTGACTTTACCGAAAGAGCTAAGCATATGAATTACTGCAGTCACGAAAGCTTTAAATCAAAAGTATAATAAATTTCGATTTAAAGCTTTCGTGACTGCAATGATTCATCTTCTTTGGTTCTTTTGGTAAAGTCACGTAGAATGAGAATAAAATAATAAATTGATAAAATAAAATAACAATAATATTCTCACGACGTTTCGGCCCCGTGGCTCTGTTTCCCGCTATGGCCGAAACGTCGTGAGAATATTATTGTGTTATTTTATTTTATCAATTTATTATTTTATTCTCATTCTATGTGACTTTACCGAAAGAACAAAAGAAGTATAATAAATGTTTCCCCGTGAATATATATATAATATATTATTGTTTAATATATAAACAATAATATATATTTCTATATATTTTATTATTTTATAAAGTCACGTTGAAGGGAAACAATAACATATATAATATATAAACAATAATATATATTTTATTATTTTATAAAGTCACGTTGAAGGGAAACAATAAAATATATAATATATAAACAACAATATATTTTTCGATTTAACGCTTTCGTGACTGCAATGATTCATCTTCTTTGGTTCTTTCGGTAAAGTCACGTAGAATGAGAATACAATAATAAATTGCTAAAGTTGAGGGTAAGAATCCACCCATTTTTTCGCCATATAGCATTGTGATATATAACGACTTATTGTTGGTAGCTTAGCTGATTGGAGAATATAGAGTTTATTGATAACATTAAGGTAATTTATATTTTAGTTTTTATTGGTTCACTATATAGTACTGTGAATAGCTCAGATGTGTAGGCCTTGACTTCAACATAGTCATTTCTGTGACCAGTCACTAGCTAATCACTCAGTTATTTCAATGCTAAATTCGCCTAGTTATTTCAATGCTAAATTCTCCTGTTTGATTTGTACTAAGTGCCTCGGTGAATGTGTATGGTCTGACTTTAACGTAGCTATTTCTGTGAGCAGTTACAAGCTAATCACTCAGCTATTTCAATGCTAAATTCTATGCTAATTCCATTGTCAAGGGGTGCCTCTGCGGATGTGTATGCTTTAACTTAGCTATTTCAATTGCTAAATTCTATGCTAATTCCATTGTCAAGGGGTGCCTCTGCAGATGTGTATGCTTTAACTTTTAACATAACTATTTCTGTGACCAGTCACAAGCTAATCATTCAGCCATTTCAATGCTAAATTATATGCTAATTCCTTTGTCAAGGCGCTTTGTTCCTCTCACACAGCTTAAAAGCCGTAATCTGAACGTGGCTCTTTCACTCCAGCGCTGTCCTACCAGACAGTCTCGTCCCTTCACCTGATGAAGGCCGCTTGTGTTGTGGCCGAAACGTCGTGAAAATATTATTGTGTTATTTTATTTTATCAATTTATTATTTTATTCTTATTCTACGTGACTTTATCGAAAGAACCAAAGAAGAACAATATATTTATATATATTTTATTATTTTCTTGTTTCCCTTCAACGTGACTTTACCGAAAGAGCTAAGAATATTTATTATACTCTTTGGTTCTTTCGGTAAAGTCACGTAGGTAGAAAAATAATAGATCACGACGTTTCGATCGCAACACAAGCAATCGTCATCAGGTGGGACAACCACAGCAAGACCACCTGATGACGATTGCTTGTGTTGCGATCGAAACTTCGTGATCTATTGTTTTTCTACCTACGTGACTTTTACCGAAAGAACCAAAGAAAATGGATTCCTGCAGTCACGAAAGCTTCAAATCAAGATTGAAACAAATATTGTTTGACTGGGTATTGCATTGTACATTCCTGCATCATACATTATACATCACACATTCTTGAAGATATGCCATGCGTATAAATTTTGGGTTGGATTGGAAATTGAGCTGTGTACATATCTGTCCATTCCATCCCTGGATTCCTCCCCTATCCATAAATGGTTCTGCATTCACGTGAGCCTATTGTTACAGTTGTCATTGTGAAGCTGACGGTGATTCTGATCACAGTTCTGTAGTATAAATATACACAGGTCTGTGCGTAACTCCGTACGATTGCAGCAGCTGAAATAGAACGCGACTTTGTCCCGCGTGCAAACCCAGGTGATGGTTATCCGCACGCTTCTCGTCAGCAAGGAGGACGCTGGGAGGCCCCGCAAGATGAAAGACTTCGCTGGCAGCGTGATGACCGGAAGAAGACGTGTCCAAGACGGCGGTGGCCCAGCGAAGACAACGAGCCCTTGGAGTCTTCCCAGCCTGCCAAGCTGGATTCGGCGGCAATAGCGAAATCGGGATAGAACTGTTATAAAACTGGGGGAAAAAAAATAATAATAACAAAAACATGTTCATTTATTATCTACTACAATAAATATTTATTTCCGAAGAAAATCACTTGTGATATTTCTTCTTGGTTGTTGGTTCACTGCTTTATTTACACACCTGTGTTAAAATCCTATGGTTTACAATGTTTTTAAAAATAAAACTCATAATTAAGGCTATGGGGTTGTCACAGAAGCCGCGGTCATCACGTGAGTTGTGAATTTCAGGTCCGCTATAACCTGGACACGACTGCAGAAATATTCAATCAAGCGCTCTCGAAGTTGGACTATCAGTAAAGAGGAGCCCTGGCAACCACGAGCAATTGGCCTGTGCAGATACACGCAGACACAGAGATACTACCACGTTACAGACACGGAGATACACAGCGATACAGAAGCACAGATACCACACTCTATAGCTCGCCACACTTTACAGCTCACCACACTCCACAGCTCACCACACTCCAAAGTTCACAACAACTTACCCCACTCAGCTCACCACACTCCACAGCTCACAACACTCCACAACTCACCACACTCCACAGCTCACCACTCTTAGCTCACCACACTCCACAGCTCACCACACAACTCACCACACTTCACAGCTCACCACACAACTCACCACACTTCACAACTCAACACTCCACAGCTCACCACACCCCACCGCTCACCACACAACTCACCACACTCAACACACCACACTCCACAGCTCACCACACTCCACAGCTCCCCAGACTCCAAAGCTCACCACACTCAACTCACCACACTCCCCACGCTATCGCTATGAGCCCCACATGCCGCTCACCTCACCTCACCGCTCACCTCACCGCCCACCTCACCTCACCGCTCACCTCACCGCCCACCTCACCTCACCGCTCACCTCACCGCTGACCTCACCTCACCGCTCACCTCACCGCTCACCTCACCTCACCTCACCGCTCACCTCACCGCTCACCTCACCGCTCACCGCTCACCTCACCACTCACCTCACCTCACCGCTCACCTCACCGCTCACCTCACCTCACCGCTCACCTCACCGCTCACCTCACCTCACCGCTCACCTCACCGCCCACCTCACCTCACCGCTCACCTCACCGCCCACCTCACCTCACCGCTCACCTCACCGTCCACCTCACCTCACCGCTCACCTCACCGCCCACCTCACCGCTCGCCTCACCGCCCACCTCACCTCACCGCTCGCCTCACCGCCCACCTCACCTCACCGCTCGCCTCACCGCCCACCTCACCTCACCGCTCACCTCACCGCCCACCTCACCTCACCGCTCACCTCTCCTCACCGCTCACCTCACCGCTCACCTCACCTCACCGCCCACCTCACCGCTCACCTCACCTCACCGCTCACCTCACCGCTCACCTCACCTCACCGCTCACCTCACCGCTCACCGCTCACCTCACCGCTCACCGCTCACCTCACCGCTCACCTCACCGCTCACCTCACCTCACCGCTCACCTCACCGCTCACCTCACCTCACCGCTCACCTCACCGCTCACCGCTCACCTCACCGCCCACCTCACCTCACCGCTCACCTCACCGCCCACCTCACCTCACCGCTCACCTCACCGCCCACCTCACCTCACCGCTCACCTCACCGCCCACCTCACCTCACCGCTCACCTCACCGCCCACCTCACCTCACCGCTCACCTCACCGCCCACCTCACCTCACCGCTCACCTCACCGCCCACCTCACCTCACCGCTCACCTCACCGCCCACCTCACCTCACCGCTCACCTCACCGCCCACCTCACCTCACCGCTCACCTCACCGCCCACCTCACCTCACCGCTCACCTCACCGCCCACCTCACCTCACCGCTCACCTCACCGCCCACCTCACCTCACCGCTCACCTCACCGCCCACCTCACCTCACCGCTCACCTCACCGCCCACCTCACCTCACCGCTCACCTCACCGCCCACCTCACCTCACCGCTCACCTCACCGCTCACCTCACCTCACCGCTCACCTCACCGCCGACCTCACCTCACCGCTCACCTCACCGCCCACCTCACCTCACCGCTCACCTCACCGCCCACCTCACCTCACCGCTCACCTCACCGCCCACCTCACCTCACCGCTCACCTCACCGCCCACCTCACCTCACCGCTCACCTCACCGCCCACCTCACCTCACCGCTCACCTCACCGTCCACCTCACCTCACCGCTCACCTCACCGCCCACCTCACCTCACCGCTCACCTCACCGCCCACCTCACCTCACCGCTCACCTCACCGCCCACCTCACCTCACCGCTCACCTCACCGCCCACCTCACCTCACCGCTCACCTCACCGCCCACCTCACCTCACCGCTCACCTCACCCCCCACCTCACCTCACCGCTCACCTCAACGCTCACCTCACCGCTCACCGCTGACCTCACCGCTCACCTCTCCGCTCACCTTACCGCTCACCTCACCGCTCACCGCTCACCTCACCGCTCACCTCACCGCTCACAGACACCTCACCGCTCACCTCACCTCAACGCTCACCTCACCTCACCGCTCACCTCACCTCACCTCACCCCTCACCTCACCTCACCGCTCACCTCACCGCCCACCTCACCTCACCGCTCACCTCACCGCCCACCTCACCTCACCGCTCACCTCACCGTCCACCTCACCTCACCGCTCACCTCACCGCCCACCTCACCGCTCGCCTCACCGCCCACCTCACCTCACCGCTCGCCTCACCGCCCACCTCACCTCACCGCTCGCCTCACCGCCCACCTCACCTCACCGCTCACCTCACCGCCCACCTCACCTCACCGCTCACCTCTCCTCACCGCTCACCTCACCGCTCACCTCACCTCACCGCCCACCTCACCGCTCACCTCACCTCACCGCTCACCTCACCGCTCACCTCACCTCACCGCTCACCTCACCGCTCACCGCTCACCTCACCGCTCACCGCTCACCTCACCGCTCACCTCACCGCTCACCTCACCTCACCGCTCACCTCACCGCTCACCTCACCTCACCGCTCACCTCACCGCTCACCGCTCACCTCACCGCCCACCTCACCTCACCGCTCACCTCACCGCCCACCTCACCTCACCGCTCACCTCACCGCCCACCTCACCTCACCGCTCACCTCACCGCCCACCTCACCTCACCGCTCACCTCACCGCCCACCTCACCTCACCGCTCACCTCACCGCCCACCTCACCTCACCGCTCACCTCACCGCCCACCTCACCTCACCGCTCACCTCACCGCCCACCTCACCTCACCGCTCACCTCACCGCCCACCTCACCTCACCGCTCACCTCACCGCCCACCTCACCTCACCGCTCACCTCACCGCCCACCTCACCTCACCGCTCACCTCACCGCCCACCTCACCTCACCGCTCACCTCACCGCCCACCTCACCTCACCGCTCACCTCACCGCCCACCTCACCTCACCGCTCACCTCACCGCCCACCTCACCTCACCGCTCACCTCACCGCTCACCTCACCTCACCGCTCACCTCACCGCCGACCTCACCTCACCGCTCACCTCACCGCCCACCTCACCTCACCGCTCACCTCACCGGCCACCTCACCTCACCGCTCACCTCACCGCCCACCTCACCTCACCGCTCACCTCACCGCCCACCTCACCTCACCGCTCACCTCACCGCCCACCTCACCTCACCGCTCACCTCACCGTCCACCTCACCTCACCGCTCACCTCACCGCCCACCTCACCTCACCGCTCACCTCACCGCCCACCTCACCTCACCGCTCACCTCACCGCCCACCTCACCTCACCGCTCACCTCACCGCCCACCTCACCTCACCGCTCACCTCAACGCCCACCTCACCTCACCGCTCACCTCACCCCCCACCTCACCTCACCGCTCACCTCAACGCTCACCTCACCGCTCACCGCTGACCTCACCGCTCACCTCTCCGCTCACCTTACCGCTCACCTCACCGCTCACCGCTCACCTCACCGCTCACCTCACCGCTCACAGACACCTCACCGCTCACCTCACCTCAACGCTCACCTCACCTCACCGCTCACCTCACCTCACCTCACCCCTCACCTCACCTCACCGCTCACCTCACCGCCCACCTCACCTCACCGCTCACCTCACCGCCCACCTCACCTCACCGCACCTCACCGCTCATCTCACCGCCCACCTAACCTCACCGCTCACCTCACCGCCCACCTCACCTCACCGCTCACCTCACCGCCCACCTCACCTCACCGCTCACCTCACCGCCCACCTCACCTCACCGCTCACCTCACCGCCCACCTCACCTCACCGCTCACCTCACCGCCCACCTCACCTCACCGCTCACCTCACCGCCCACCTCACCTCACCGCTCACCTCACCGCCCACCTCACCTCACCGCTCACCTCACCGCCCACCTCACCTCACCGCTCACCTCACCGCCCACCTCACCTCACCGCTCACCTCACCGCCCACCTCACCTCACCGCTCACCTCACCGCCCACCTCACCTCACCGCTCACCTCACGCCACCTCACCTCACCGCTCATCTCACCGCCCACCTCACCTCACCGCTCACCTCACCGCCCACCTCACCTCACCGCTCACCTCACCGCCCACCTCACCTCACCGCTCACCTCACCGCCCACCTCACCTCACCGCTCACCTCACCGCCCACCTCACCTCACCGCTCACCTCACCGCCCACCTCACCTCACCGCTCACCTCACCGCCCACCTCACCTCACCGCTCACCTCACCGCCCACCTCACCTCACCGCTCACCTCACCGCCCACCTCACCTCACCGCTCACCTCACCGCCCACCTCACCTCACCGCTCACCTCACCGCCCACCTCACCTCACCGCTCACCTCACCGCCCACCTCACCTCACCGCTCACCTCACCGCCCACCTCACCTCACCGCTCACCTCACCGCCCACCTCACCTCACCGCTCACCTCACCGCCCACCTCACCTCACCGCTCACCTCACCGCCCACCTCACCTCACCGCTCACCTCACCGCCCACATCACCTCACCGCTCACCTCACCGCCCACCTCACCTCACCGCCCACCTCACCTCACCGCTCACCTCACCGCCCACCTCACCTCACCGCTCACCTCACCGCCCACCTCACCTCACCGCTCACCTCACCGCCCACCTCACCTCACCGCTCACCTCACCGCTCACCTCTCCTCACCGCTCACCTCACCGCTCACCTCACCGCTCACCTCACCTCACCTCACCGCTCACCTCACCGCTCACCTCATCTCACCGCTCACCTCACCGCTCACCTCACCTCACCGCTCACCTCACCGCTCACCTCACCTCACCGCTCACCTCACCGCTCACATCACCTCACCGCTCACCTCACCGCTCACCTCACCTCACCGCTCACCTCACCGCTCACCTCACCGCCCACCTCACCTCACCGCTCACCTCACCGCCCACCTCACCTCACCGCACCTCACCGCTCATCTCACCGCCCACCTAACCTCACCGCTCACCTCACCGCCCACCTCACCTCACCGCTCACCTCACCGCCCACCTCACCTCACCGCTCACCTCACCGCCCACCTCACCTCACCGCTCACCTCACCGCCCACCTCACCTCACCGCTCACCTCACCGCCCACCTCACCTCACCGCTCACCTCACCGCCCACCTCACCTCACCGCTCACCTCACCGCCCACCTCACCTCACCGCTCACCTCACCGCCCACCTCACCTCACCGCTCACCTCACCGCCCACCTCACCTCACCGCTCACCTCACCGCCCACCTCACCTCACCGCTCACCTCACCGCCCACCTCACCTCACCGCTCACCTCACCGCCACCTCACCTCACCGCTCATCTCACCGCCCACCTCACCTCACCGCTCACCTCACCGCCCACCTCACCTCACCGCTCACCTCACCGCCCACCTCACCTCACCGCTCACCTCACCGCCCACCTCACCTCACCGCTCACCTCACCGCCCACCTCACCTCACCGCTCACCTCACCGCCCACCTCACCTCACCGCTCACCTCACCGCCCACCTCACCTCACCGCTCACCTCACCGCCCACCTCACCTCACCGCTCACCTCACCGCCCACCTCACCTCACCGCTCACCTCACCGCCCACCTCACCTCACCGCTCACCTCACCGCCCACCTCACCTCACCGCTCACCTCACCGCCCACCTCACCTCACCGCTCACCTCACCGCCCACCTCACCTCACCGCTCACCTCACCGCCCACATCACCTCACCGCTCACCTCACCGCCCACCTCACCTCACCGCCCACCTCACCTCACCGCTCACCTCACCGCCCACCTCACCTCACCGCTCACCTCACCGCCCACCTCACCTCACCGCTCACCTCACCGCCCACCTCACCTCACCGCTCACCTCACCGCTCACCTCTCCTCACCGCTCACCTCACCGCTCACCTCACCGCTCACCTCACCTCACCTCACCGCTCACCTCACCGCTCACCTCATCTCACCGCTCACCTCACCGCTCACCTCACCTCACCGCTCACCTCACCGCTCACCTCACCTCACCGCTCACCTCACCGCTCACATCACCTCACCGCTCACCTCACCGCTCACCTCACCTCACCGCTCACCTCACCGCTCACCTCACCGCTCACCTCTCACCTCACCGCTCACCTCACTGCTCACCTCACCGCTCACCTCTCACCTCACCTCACCGCTCACCTCTCACCTCACCGCTCACCTCACCGCTCACCTCACCGCTCACCTCACCGCTCACCGCTCACCTCACCGCTCACCTCACCGCTCACCGCTCACCTCACCGCTCACCTCACCGCTCGCCGCTCACCTCAACGCTCACCTCACCGCTCACCGCTGACCTCACCGCTCACCTCACCACTCACCTCACCGCTCACCGCTCACCTCACCGCTCACCTCACCGCTCACCTCTCACCTCACCGCTCACCTCACCGCTCACCGCTCACCTCACCGCTCACCGCTCACCTCACCGCTCACCTCACCTCACCACTCACCTCACCGCTCACCTCACCTCACCGCTCACCTCACCGCTCACCTCACCTCACCGCTCACCTCACCTCACCACTCACCTCACCGCTCACCTCACCTCACCTAACCGCTCACCTCACCACTCACCTCACACCTCGCCTCACCGCTCACCTCACCGCTCACCTCACCTCACCGCTCACCTCACCGCCCACCTCACCTCACCGCTCACCTCACCGCTCACCTCACCTCACCGCTCACCTCACCGCTCACCTCACCTCACCGCTCACCTCACCGCTGACCTCACCGCTCACTTCACCTCACCGCTCACCTCACAGCTCACCTCACCTCACCGCTCACCTCACCGCTCACCTCACCTCACTGCTCACCTCACCGCTCACCTCACCACTCACCTCACCTCAACGCTCACCTCACCTCACCGCTCACCTCACCTCACCTCACTGCTCACCTCACCGCCCATCTCACCTCACCGCTCACCTCACCGCCCACCTCACCTCACCGCTCACCTCACCGCCCACCTCACCTCACCGCTCACCTCACCGCACCGCTCACCTCACCGCCCACCTCACCTCACCGCTCACCTCACCGCCCACCTCACCTCACCGCTCACCTCACCGCCCACCTCACCTCACCGCTCACCTCACCGCCCACCTCACCTCACCTCACCGCTCGCCTCACCGCCCACCTCACCTCACCGCTCGCCTCACCGCCCACCTCACCTCACCGCTCGCCTCACCGCCCACCTCACCTCACCGCTCACCTCACCGCCCACCTCACCTCACCGCTCACCTCTCCTCACCGCTCACCTCACCGCTCACCTCACCTCACCGCTCACCTCACCGCTCACCTCACCTCACCGCCCACCTCACCGCTCACCTCACCTCACCGCTCACCTCACCGCTCACCGCTCACCTCACCGCTCACCTCACCGCTCACCTCACCGCTCACCTCACCTCACCGCTCACCTCACCGCTCACCTCACCTCACCGCTCACCTCTCCGCTCACCTTACCGCTCACCTCACCGCTCACCGCTCACCTCACCGCTCACCTCACCGCTCACAGACACCTCACCGCTCACCTCACCTCAACGCTCACCTCACCTCACCGCTCACCTCACCTCACCTCACCTCACCCCTCACCTCACCTCACCGCTCACCTCACCGCCCACCTCACCTCACCGCTCACCTCACCGCCCACCTCACCTCACCGCACCTCACCGCTCATCTCACCGCCCACCTAACCTCACCGCTCACCTCACCGCCCACCTCACCTCACCGCTCACCTCACCGCCCACCTCACCTCACCGCTCACCTCACCGCCCACCTCACCTCACCGCTCACCTCACCGCCCACCTCACCTCACCGCTCACCTCACCGCCCACCTCACCTCACCGCTCACCTCACCGCCCACCTCACCTCACCGCTCACCTCACCGCCCACCTCACCTCACCGCTCACCTCACCGCCCACCTCACCTCACCGCTCACCTCACCGCCCACCTCACCTCACCGCTCACCTCACCGCCCACCTCACCTCACCGCTCACCTCACCGCCCACCTCACCTCACCGCTCACCTCACCGCCCACCTCACCTCACCGCTCACCTCACCGCCACCTCACCTCACCGCTCATCTCACCGCCCACCTCACCTCACCGCTCACCTCACCGCCCACCTCACCTCACCGCTCACCTCACCGCCCACCTCACCTCACCGCTCACCTCACCGCCCACCTCACCTCACCGCTCACCTCACCGCCCACCTCACCTCACCGCTCACCTCACCGCCCACCTCACCTCACCGCTCACCTCACCGCCCACCTCACCTCACCGCTCACCTCACCGCCCACCTCACCTCACCGCTCACCTCACCGCCCACCTCACCTCACCGCTCACCTCACCGCCCACCTCACCTCACCGCTCACCTCACCGCCCACCTCACCTCACCGCTCACCTCACCGCCCACCTCACCTCACCGCTCACCTCACCGCCCACCTCACCTCACCGCTCACCTCACCGCCCACCTCACCTCACCGCTCACCTCACCGCCCACCTCACCTCACCGCTCACCTCACCGCCCACCTCACCTCACCGCTCACCTCACCGCCCACATCACCTCACCGCTCACCTCACCGCCCACCTCACCTCACCGCCCACCTCACCTCACCGCTCACCTCACCGCCCACCTCACCTCACCGCTCACCTCACCGCCCACCTCACCTCACCGCTCACCTCTCCGCCCACCTCACCTCACCGCTCACCTCACCGCTCACCTCTCCTCACCGCTCACCTCACCGCTCACCTCACCGCTCACCTCACCTCACCTCACCGCTCACCTCACCGCTCACCTCATCTCACCGCTCACCTCACCGCTCACCTCACCTCACCGCTCACCTCACCGCTCACCTCACCTCACCGCTCACCTCACCGCTCACATCACCTCACCGCTCACCTCACCGCTCACCTCACCTCACCGCTCACCTCACCGCTCACCTCACCGCCCACCTCACCTCACCGCTCACCTCACCGCCCACCTCACCTCACCGCACCTCACCGCTCATCTCACCGCCCACCTAACCTCACCGCTCACCTCACCGCCCACCTCACCTCACCGCTCACCTCACCGCCCACCTCACCTCACCGCTCACCTCACCGCCCACCTCACCTCACCGCTCACCTCACCGCCCTCCTCACCTCACCGCTCACCTCACCGCCCACCTCACCTCACCGCTCACCTCACCGCCCACCTCACCTCACCGCTCACCTCACCGCCCACCTCACCTCACCGCTCACCTCACCGCCCACCTCACCTCACCGCTCACCTCACCGCCACCTCACCTCACCGCTCATCTCACCGCCCACCTCACCTCACCGCTCACCTCACCGCCCACCTCACCTCACCGCTCACCTCACCGCCCACCTCACCTCACCGCTCACCTCACCGCCCACCTCACCTCACCGCTCACCTCACCGCCCACCTCACCTCACCGCTCAACTCACCGCCCACCTCACCTCACCGCTCACCTCACCGCCCACCTCACCTCACCGCTCACCTCACCGCCCACCTCACCTCACCGCTCACCTCACCGCCCACCTCACCTCACCGCTCACCTCACCGCCCACCTCATCTCACCGCTCACCTCACCGCCCACCTCACCTCACCGCTCACCTCACCGCCCACCTCACCTCACCGCTCACCTCACCGCCCACCTCACCTCACCGCTCACCTCACCGCCCACCTCACCTCACCGCTCACCTCACCGCCCACCTCACCTCACCGCTCACCTCACCGCCCACCTCACCTCACCGCTCACCTCACCGCCCACATCACCTCACCGCTCACCTCACCGCCCACCTCACCTCACCGCCCACCTCACCTCACCGCTCACCTCACCGCCCACCTCACCTCACCGCTCACCTCACCGCCCACCTCACCTCACCGCTCACCTCACCGCCCACCTCACCTCACCGCTCACCTCACCGCTCACCTCTCCTCACCGCTCACCTCACCGCTCACCTCACCGCTCACCTCACCTCACCTCACCGCTCACCTCACCGCTCACCTCATCTCACCGCTCACCTCACCGCTCACCTCACCTCACCGCTCACCTCACCGCTCACCTCACCTCACCGCTCACCTCACCGCTCACATCACCTCACCGCTCACCTCACCGCTCACCTCACCTCACCGCTCACCTCACCGCTCACCTCACCGCTCACCTCTCACCTCACCGCTCACCTCACTGCTCACCTCACCGCTCACCTCTCACCTCACCTCACCGCTCACCTCTCACCTCACCGCTCACCTCACCGCTCACCTCACCGCTCACCTCACCGCTCACCGCTCACCTCACCGCTCACCTCACCGCTCACCGCTCACCTCACCGCTCACCTCACCGCTCGCCGCTCACCTCAACGCTCACCTCACCGCTCACCGCTGACCTCACCGCTCACCTCACCACTCACCTCACCGCTCACCGCTCACCTCACCGCTCACCTCACCGCTCACCTCTCACCTCACCGCTCACCTCACCGCTCACCGCTCACCTCACCGCTCACCGCTCACCTCACCTCTCACCTCACCTCACCGCTCACCTCACCGCTCACCTCACCTCACCGCTCACCTCACCGCTCACCTCACCTCACCGCTCACCTCACCTCACCACTCACCTCACCGCTCACCTCACCTCACCTAACCGCTCACCTCACCACTCACCTCACACCTCGCCTCACCGCTCACCTCACCGCTCACCTCACCTCACCGCTCACCTCACCGCCCACCTCACCTCACCGCTCACCTCACCGCTCACCTCACCTCACCGCTCACCTCACCGCTCACCTCACCTCACCGCTCACCTCACCGCTGACCTCACCGCTCACCTCACCTCACCGCTCACCTCACAGCTCACCTCACCTCACCGCTCACCTCACCGCTCACCTCACCTCACTGCTCACCTCACCGCTCACCTCACCACTCACCTCACCTCAACGCTCACCTCACCTCACCGCTCACCTCACCTCACCTCACCGCTCACCTCACCGCCCATCTCACCTCACCGCTCACCTCACCGCCCACCTCACCTCACCGCTCACCTCACCGCCCACCTCACCTCACCGCTCACCTCACCGCACCGCTCACCTCACCGCCCACCTCACCTCACCGCTCACCTCACCGCCCACCTCACCTCACCGCTCACCTCACCGCCCACCTCACCTCACCGCTCACCTCACCGCCCACCTCACCGCACCGCTCACCTCACCGCCCACCTCACCTCACCGCTCACCTCACCGCCCACCTCACCTCACCTCACCTCACCGCTCGCCTCACCGCCCACCTCACCTCACCGCTCGCCTCACCGCCCACCTCACCTCACCGCTCACCTCACCGCTCACCTCACCTCACTGCTCACCTCACCGCTCACCTCACCACTCACCTCACCTCAACGCTCACCTCACCTCACCGCTCACCTCACCTCACCTCACCGCTCACCTCACCGCCCATCTCACCTCACCGCTCACCTCACCGCCCACCTCACCTCACCGCTCACCTCACCGCCCACCTCACCTCACCGCTCACCTCACCGCACCGCTCACCTCACCGCCCACCTCACCTCACCGCTCACCTCACCGCCCACCTCACCTCACCGCTCACCTCACCGCCCACCTCACCTCACCGCTCACCTCACCGCCCACCTCACCGCACCGCTCACCTCACCGCCCACCTCACCTCACCGCTCACCTCACCGCCCACCTCACCTCACCTCACCGCTCGCCTCACCGCCCACCTCACCTCACCGCTCGCCTCACCGCCCACCTCACCTCACCGCTCGCCTCACCGCCCACCTCACCTCACCGCTCACCTCACCGCCCACCTCACCTCACCGCTCACCTCTCCTCACCGCTCACCTCACCGCTCACCTCACCTCACCGCTCACCTCACCGCTCACCTCACCTCACCGCCCACCTCACCGCTCACCTCACCTCACCGCTCACCTCACCGCTCACCGCTCACCGCTCACCTCACCGCTCACCTCACCTCACCGCTCACCTCACCGCTCACCGCTCACCTCACCCCCACCTCACCTCACCGCTCACCTCACCGCCCACTTCACCTCACCGCTCACCTCACCGCCCACCTCACCTCACCGCTCACCTCACCGCCCACCTCACCTCACCGCTAACCTCACCGCCCACCTCACCTCACCGCTCACCTCACCGCCCACCTCACCTCACCGCTCACCTCACCGCCCACCTCACCTCACCGCTCACCTCACCGCCCACCTCACCTCACCGCTCACCTCACCGCCCACCTCACCTCACCGCTCACCTCACCGCCCACCTCACCTCACCGCTCACCTCACCGCCCACCTCACCTCACCGCTCACCTCACCGCCCACCTCACCTCACCGCTCACCTCACCGCCCACCTCACCTCACCGCTCACCTCACCGCCCACCTCACCTCACCGCTCACCTCACCGCCCACCTCACCTCACCGCTCACCTCACCGCCCACCTCACCTCACCGCTCACCTCACCGCCCACCTCACCTCACCGCTCACCTGACCGCCCACCTCACCTCACCGCTCACCTCACCGCCCACCTCACCTCACCGCTCACCTCACCGCCCACCTCACCTCACCGCTCACCTCACCGCCCACCTCACCTCACCGCTCACCTCACCGCCCACCTCACCTCACCGCTCACCCCCACATCACCTCACCGCTCACCTCACCGCCCACCTCACCTCACCGCCCACCTCACCTCACCGCTCACCTCACCGCCCACCTCACCTCACCGCTCACCTCACCGCCCACCTCACCTCACCGCTCACCTCACCGCCCACCTCACCTCACCGCTCACCTCACCGCCCACCTCACCTCACCGCTCACCTCACCGCTCACCTCTCCTCACCGCTCACCTCACCGCTCACCTCACCTCACCGCTCACCTCACCGCTCACCTCACCGCTCACCTCACCTCACCGCTCACCTCACCGCTCACCTCACCGCTCACCTCACCTCACCACTCACCTCACCGCTCACCTCACCTCACCGCTCACCTCACCGCTCACCTCACCGCTCACCTCACCTCACCTCACCGCTCACCTCACCTCACCGCTCACCTCACCGCTCTCCTCACCTCACCGCTCACCTCACCGCTCACCGCTCACCTCACCGCTCACCTCACCTCACCGCTCACCTCACCGCTCACCTCACCTCACCGCTCACCTCACCTCACCCCTCACCTCACCTCACCGCTCACCTCTCGCCTCACCGCTCACTTCACCGCTCACCTCACCGCTCAACTCACCTCACCGCTCACCTCACCTCACCGCTCACCTCACCGCTCACCTCACCGCTCACCTCACCGCTCACCTCTCACCTCACCGCTCACCTCTCACCTCACCGCCCACCTCACCTCACCGCTCACCTCACCGCTCACCTCTCCTCACCGCTCACCTCACCGCTCACCTCACCTCACCGCTCACCTCACCGCTCACCTCACCTCACCACTCACCTCACCGCTCACCTCACCTCACCGCTCACCTCACCCCTCACCTCACCTCACCACTCCCCTCACCGCTCACCTCACCTCACCGCTCACCTCACCGCTCACCTCACCGCTCACCTCACCTCACCTCACCGCTCACCTCACCGCTCACCTCACCGCTCTCCTCACCTCACCGCTCACCTCACCGCTCACCGCTCACCTCACCGCTCACCTCACCTCACCGCTCACCTCACCGCTCACCTCACCTCACCGCTCACCTCACCTCACCCCTCACCTCACCTCACCCCTCACCTCACCTCACCGCTCACCTCACCGCTCACCTCTCGCCTCACCGCTCACTTCACCGCTCACCTCACCGCTCAACTCACCTCACCGCTCACCTCACCTCACCGCTCACCTCACCGCTCACCTCACCGCTCACCTCTCACCTCACCGCTCACCTCTCACCTCACCGCTCACCTCACCGCTCACCTCTCACCTCACCTCACCGCTCACCGCTCACCTCTCACCTCACCTCACCGCTCACCTCACCGCTCACCTCACCGCTCACCTCACCGCTCACCTCACCGCTCACCTCACCGCTCACCGCTCACCTCACCGCTCACCTCACCGCTCACCGCTCACCTCACCGCTCACCTCACCGCTCACCTCACCGCTCACCGCTCACCTCACCGCTCACCTCACCGCTCACCGCTCACCTCACCGCTCACCTCACCGCTCACCGCACCGCTCACCTCACCTCACCGCTCACCTCACCGCTCACCTCACCTCACCGCTCACCTCACCGCTCACCTCACCTCACCGCTCACCTCACCTCACCGCTCACCTCACCTCACCGCTCACCTCACCGCTCACCTCACCTAACCGCTCACCTCACCGCTCACCTCACCTCACCGCTCACCTCACCGCTCACCTCACCTCACCGCTCACCTCACCGCTCACCTCACCGCTCACCTCACCGCCCAACTCACCTCACCGCTCACCTCACCGCTCACCTCACCTCACCGCTCACCTCACCTCACCGCTCACCTCACCTCACCGCTCACCTCACCGCTCACCTCACCTCACCGCTCACCTCACCGCTCACCTCACCTCACTGCTCACCTCACCTCACCGCTCACCTCACCGCTCACCTCACCTCAACGCTCACCTCACCGCTCACCTCACCTCACCGCTCACCTCACCGCTCACCTCACCTCACCGCTCACCTCACCGCTCACCTCACCTCACCGCTCACCTCACCGCTCACCTCACCTCACCGCTCACCTCACCTCACCGCTCACCTCACCGCTCACCTCACCTCACCGCTCACCTCACCGCTCACCTCACCGTTCACCTCACCGCTCACCTCACCGCTCACCTCACCGCTCACCTCACCCCTCACCTCACCGCTCAACGCTCACCTCACCCCTCACCTCACCGCTCACCTCACCGCTCACCTCACCCCTCACCTCACCGCTCAACGCTCACCTCACCCCTCACCTCACCGCTCACCGCTCACCTCACCTCACCGCTCACCTCACCGCTCACCTCACCTCACCGCTCACCTCACCGCTCACCTCACCTCACCGCTCACCTCACCGCTCACCTCACCTCACCGCTCACCTCAACTCATCTCACCGCTCACCTCACCGCTCACCTCACCTCACCTCACCGCTCACCTCACCTCACCTCACCGCTCACCTCACCTCACCTCACCGCTCACCTCACCTCACCTCACACCTCACCTCACCGCTCACCTCACCGCTCACCTCACCTCACCTCACCGCTCACCTCACCGCTCACCTCACCTCACCTCACCGCTCACCTCACCTCACCTCGCCTCACCGCTCACCTCACCGCTCACCTCACCTCACCGCTCACCTCACCTCACCTCACCTCGCCTCACCGCTCACCTCGCCTCACCGCTCACCTCACCTCACCGCTCACCTCACCTCACCGCTCACCTGACCGCTCACCTCACCTCACCTCGCCTCACCGCTCACCTCACCGCTCACCTCACCTCACCGCTCACCTCACCTCACCTCACCTCGCCTCACCGCTCACCTCGCATCACCGCTCACCTCACCTCACCTCACCGCTCACCTCACCTCATCGCTCACCTCACCTCACCGCTCACCTCACCTCACCGCTCACCTCACCGCTCACCTCACCCCACCTCACCGCTCACCTCATCTCACCGCTCACCTCACCTCACACCTCACCGCTCACCTCACCTCACCGCTCACCGCTCACCTCACCTCACCGCTCACCTCACCTCACCGCTCACCTCACCTCACCTAACCTCACCGCTCACCTCACCTCACCGCTCACCTCACCTCACCTCACCGCTCACCTCACCTCACCTCACCGCTCACCTCACCTCACCTCTCACCTCACCTCACCTCACCGCTCACCTCACCTCACCGCTCACCTCACCTCACCGCTCACCTCACCTCACCTCACCGCTCACCTCACCGCTCACCTCACCTCACCGCTCACCTCACCTCACCTCACCGCTCACCTCACCTCACCGCTCACCTCACCTCACCGCTCACCTCACCGCTCACCTCACCTCACCGCTCACCTCACCTCACCTCACCGCTCACCTCACCTCACCGCTCACCTCACCTCACCGCTCACCTCACCTCACCTCACACCTCACCGCTCACCTCACCGCTCACCTCACCGCTCACCTCACCTCACCGCTCAGCTCACCTCACCGCTCAGCTCACCTCACCGCTCCGCTCACCTCAGCGCTCAGGTCACCTCACCGCTCAGCTCAGCTCACCGCTCAGCTCAGGTCACCACTCTGCTCAGCTCACCGCTCAGCTCAGCTCACCGCTCAGCTCACCACCCAGCTCACCACCCAGCTCACCACCCAGCTCACCACTCAGCTCACCACTTAGCTCGCCACTCAGCTCGCCACTCAGCTCACCACTCAGCTCACCACTCAGCTCACCACACTCCACAGCTCACCACTCACCTCACCGCTCACCTCACCGCCCACCTCACCTCACCGCTCACCTCACCGCCCACCTCACCTCACCGCTCACCTCACCGCCCACCTCACCTCACCGCTCACCTCACCGCCCACCTCACCTCACCGCTCACCTCACCGCCCACCTCACCTCACCGCTCACCTCACCGCCCACCTCACCTCACCGCTCACCTCACCGCTCACCTCACCGCCCACCTCACCTCACCGCTCACCTCACCGCCCACCTCACCTCACCGCTCACCTCACCGCCCACCTCACCTCACCGCTCACCTCACCGCCCACCTCACCTCACCGCTCACCTCACCGCCCACCTCACCGCCCACCTCACCTCACCGCTCACCTCACCGCCCACCTCACCGCTCACCTCACCGCCCACCTCACCGCTCACCTCACCGCCCACCTCACCTCACCGCTCACCTCACCGCCCACCTCACCTCACCAATCACCTCACCGCCCACCTCACCTCACCGCTCACCTCACCGCCCACCTCACCTCACCGCTCACCTCACCGCCCACCTCACCTCACCGCTCACCTCACCGCCCACCTCACCTCACCGCTCACCTCACCGCCCACATCACCTCACCGCTCACCTCACCGCCCACCTCACCTCACCGCCCACCTCACCTCACCGCTCACCTCACCGCCCACCTCACCTCACCGCTCACCTCACCGCCCACCTCACCTCACCGCTCACCTCACCGCCCACCTCACCTCACCGCTCACCTCACCGCTCACCTCTCCTCACCGCTCACCTCACCGCTCACCTCACCGCTCACCTCACCTCACCGCTCACCTCACCGCTCACCTCACCTCACCGCTCACCTCACCTCACCGCTCACCTCACCGCTCACCTCACCTCACCGCTCACCTCACCTCACCGCTCACCTCACCGCTCACCTCACCGCTCACCTCACCGCTCACCTCACCTCACCTCACCCCTCACCTCACCTCACCGCTCACCTCACCGCACCGCTCACCTCACCGCTCACCTCTCGCCTCACCGCTCACCGCTCACCTCACCTCACCGCTCAACTCCCCTCACCGCTCACCTCACCGCTCACCTCACCTCACCGCTCACCTCACCGCTCACCTCACCGCTCACCTCACCGCTCACCTCTCACCTCACCGCTCACCTCTCACCTCACCTCACCGCTCACCTCTCACCTCACCTCACCGCTCACCTCTCACCTCACCTCACCGCTCACCTCTCACCTCACCTCACCGCTCACCTCTCACCTCACCTCACCGCTCACCTCACCGCTCACCTCACCGCTCACCTCACCGCTCACCTCACCTCACCGCTCACCTCACCTCACCGCTCACCTCAACTCATCTCACCGCTCACCTCACCTCACCTCACCGCTCACCTCACCTCACCTCACCGCTCACCTCACCTCACCTCACCGCTCACCTCACCTCACCTCACCGCTCACCTCACCTCACCGCTCACCTCTCGCCTCACCGCTCACTTCACCGCTCACCTCACCTCACCGCTCAACTCCCCTCACCGCTCACCTCACCGCTCACCTCACCGCTCACCTCACCTCACCGCTCACCTCACCGCTCACCTCACCGCTCACCTCTCACCTCACCTCTCACCTCACCGCTCACCTCTCACCTCACCTCTCACCTCACCGCTCACCTCTCACCTCACCGCTCACCTCACCGCTCACCTCACCGCTCACCTCTCACCTCACCTCACCGCTCACCTCACCGCTCACCTCACCGCTCACCTCACCTCACCGCTCACCTCACCGCTCACCTCACCTCACCGCTCACCTCAACTCATCTCACCGCTCACCTCACCTCACCTCACCGCTCACCTCACCGCTCACCTCACCTCACCGCTCACCTCACCGCTCACCTCACCGCTCCTCACCTCACCGCTCACCTCACCTCACACCTCACCTCACCGCTCACCTCAACTCACCTCGCCTCACCGCTCACCTCACCGCTCACCTCACCTCACCGCTCACCTCACCTCACCTCACCTCGCCTCACCGCTCACCTCGCCTCACCGCTCACCTCACCTCACCGCTCACCTCACCTCACCGCTCACCTCACCGCTCACCTCACCTCACCGCTCACCTCACCTCACCTCGCCTCACTGCTCACCTCACCGCTCACCTCACCTCACCGCTCACCTCACCTCACCTCACCTCGCCTCACCGCTCACCTCACGTCACCTCACCACTCACCTCACCTCATCGCTCACCTCACCTCACCGCTCACCTCACCTCACCGCTCACCTCACCTCACCGCTCACCTCACCCCACCTCACCGCTCACCTCATCTCACCGCCTCACCTCACCTCACACCTCACCGCTCACCTCACCTCACCGCTCACCTCACCTCACCGCTCACCTCATCTCACCTCACCGCTCACCTCACCTCACCTCACCGCTCACCTCACCTCACCTCACCGCTCACCTCACCTCACCTCACAGCTCACCTCACCTCTCACCTCACCTCACCGCTCACCTCACCTCACCGCTCACCTCTCACCCTCACCTCACCTCACCGCTCACCTCACCTCACCGCTCACCTCACCGCTCACCTCACCTCACCGCTCACCTCACCGCTCACCTCACCGCTCCTCACCTCACCGCTCACCTCACCTCACACCTCACCTCACCGCTCACCTCAACTCACCTCGCCTCACCGCTCACCTCACTGCTCACCTCACCTCACCGCTCACCTCACCTCACCTCACCTCGCCTCACCGCTCACCTCGCCTCACCGCTCACCTCACCTCACCGCTCACCTCACCTCACCGCTCACCTCACCGCTCACCTCACCTCACCGCTCACCTCACCTCACCTCGCCTCACCGCTCACCTCACCGCTCACCTCACCTCACCGCTCACCTCACCTCACCTCATCTCGCCTCACCGCTCACCTCGCCTCACCGCTCACCTCACCTCACCTCACCACTCACCTCACCTCATCGCTCACCTCACCTCACCGCTCACCTCACCTCACCGCTCACCTCACCTCACCGCTCACCTCACCCCACCTCACCGCTCACCTCATCTCACCGCTCACCTCACCTCACACCTCACCGCTCACCTCACCTCACCGCTCACCTCACCGCTCACCTCACCTCACCGCTCACCTCATCTCACCTCACCGCTCACCTCACCTCACCTCACCGCTCACCTCACCTCACCTCACCGCTCACCTCACCTCACCTCACAGCTCACCTCACCTCACCGCTCACCTCACCTCACCGCTCACCTCACCTCACCGCTCACCTCACCTCACCGCTCACCTCACCTCACCTCACCACTCACCTCACCGCTCACCTCACCTCACCGCTCACCTCACCTCACCGCTCACCTCACCTCACCTCACCGCTTACCTCACCTCACCGCTCACCTCACCTCACCGCTCACCTCACCTCACCGCTCACCTCACCGCTCACCTCACCTCACCGCTCACCTCACCTCACCGCTCACCTCACCTCACCGCTCACCTCACCTCACCGCTCACCTCACCGCTCACCTCACCGCTCCTCACCTCACCGCTCACCTCACCTCACACCTCACCTCACCGCTCACCTCAACTCACCTCGCCTCACCGCTCACCTCACCGCTCACCTCACCTCACCGCTCACCTCACCTCACCTCACCTCGCCTCACCGCTCACCTCGCCTCACCGCTCACCTCACCTCACCGCTCACCTCACCTCACCGCTCACCTCACCGCTCACCTCACCTCACCGCTCACCTCACCTCACCTCGCCTCACCGCTCACCTCACCGCTCACCTCACCTCACCGCTCACCTCACCTCACCTCACCTCGCCTCACCGCTCACCTCGCCTCACCGCTCACCTCACCTCACCTCACCACTCACCTCACCTCATCGCTCACCTCACCTCACCGCTCACCTCACCTCACCGCTCACCTCACCTCACCGCTCACCTCACCCCACCTCACCGCTCACCTCATCTCACCGCTCACCTCACCTCACACACCTCACCGCTCACCTCACCTCACCGCTCACCTCACCGCTCACCTCACCTCACCGCTCACCTCATCTCACCTCACCGCTCACCTCACCTCACCTCACCGCTCACCTCACCTCACCTCACCGCTCACCTCACCTCACCTCACAGCTCACCTCACCTCACCTCTCACCTCACCTCACCGCTCACCTCACCTCACCGCTCACCTCACCTCACCGCTCACCTCACCTCACCGCTCACCTCACCTCACCTCACCACTCACCTCACCGCTCACCTCACCTCACCGCTCACCTCACCTCACCTAACCGCTCACCTCACCTCACCGCTCACCTCACCGCTCACCTCACCTCACCTCACCGCTCACCTCACCGCTCACCTCACCTCACCGCTCAGCTCACCTCACCGCTCAGCTCACCTCACCGCTCCGCTCACCTCAGCGCTCAGGTCACCTCACCGCTCAGCTCAGCTCACCGCTCAGCTCAGCTCACCGCTCAGCTCAGCTCACCGCCTCAGCTCACCACCCAGCTCACCACCCAGCTCACCACCCAGCTCACCACTCAGCTCGCCACTCAGCTCGCCACTCAGCTCACCACTCAGCTCACCACTCAGCTCACCACACTCCACAGCTCACCACTCACCTCACGCTCACCTCACCGCCCACCTCACCTCACCGCTCACCTCACCGCCCACCTCACCTCACCGCTCACCTCACCGCCCACCTCACCTCACCGCTCACCTCACCGCCCACCTCACCTCACCGCTCACCTCACCGCCCACCTCACCTCACCGCTCACCTCACCGACCACCTCACCTCACCGCTCACCTCACCGCCCACCTCACCTCACCGCTCACCTCACCGCCCACCTCACCTCACCGCTCACCTCACCGCCCACCTCACCTCACCGCTCACCTCACCGCACCACCGCTCACCTCACCGCCCACCTCACCTCACCGCTCACCTCACCGCCCACCTCACCTCACCGCTCACCTCACCGCCCACCTCACCTCACCGCTCACCTCACCGCCCACCTCACCTCACCGCTCATCTCACCGCCCACCTCACCTCACCGCTCACCTCACCGCCCACCTCACCTCACCGCTCACCTCACCGCCCACCTCACCTCACCCCCACCTC
Organism: Petromyzon marinus; assembly: GCF_048934315.1. Taxonomy (NCBI): domain Eukaryota; kingdom Metazoa; phylum Chordata; class Hyperoartia; order Petromyzontiformes; family Petromyzontidae; genus Petromyzon; species Petromyzon marinus. Next base: position 242,047 of record NW_027423402.1, on the reverse strand, counting down.
ACCTCACCGCTCACCTCACCGCCCACATCACCTCACCGCTCACCTCACCGCCCACCTCACCTCACCGCCCACCTCACCTCACCGCTCACCTCACCGCCCACCTCACCTCACCGCTCACCTCACCTCACCGCTCACCTCAACTCATCTCACCGCTCATCTCACCTCACCTCACCGCTCACCTCACCTCACCTCACCGCTCACCGCTCACCCTCACCTCACCTCACCGCTCACCTCACCGCTCACCTCACCGCTCACCTCACCGCTCACCTCACCGCTCACCTCACCGCTCACCGCTCACCTCACCGCTCACCTCACCGCTCACCGCTCACCTCACCGCTCACCTCACGCTCACCGCTCACCTCACCGCTCACCGCTCACCTCACCGCCTCACCTCACCGCTCACCGCTCACCTCACCGCTCACCTCACCGCTCACCGCACCGCTCACCTCACCTCACCGCTCACCTCACCGCTCACCTCACCTCACCGCTCACCTCACCGCTCACCTCACCTCACCGCTCACCCTCACCGCTCACCTCACCTCACCGCTCACCTCACCGCTCACCTCACCTCACCGCTCACCTCACCGCTCACCTCACCTCACCGCTCACCTCACCGCTCACCTCACCTCACCGCTCACCTCACCGCTCACTCACCTCACCGCTCACCTCACCGCCCACCTCACCTCACCGCTCACCTCACCGCTCACCTCACCTCACCGCTCACCTCACCTCACCGCTCACCTCACCTCACCGCTCACCTCACCGCTCACCTCACCTCACCGCTCACCTCACCGCTCACCTCACCTCACTGCTCACCTCACCTCACCTCACCGCTCACCTCACCGCTCACCTCACCTCAACGCTCACCTCACCGCTCACCTCACCTCACCGCTCACCTCACCGCTCACCTCACCTCACCGCTCACCTCACCGCTCACCTCACCTCACCGCTCACCTCACCGCTCACCTCACCTCACCGCTCACCTCACCTCACCGCTCACCTCACCGCTCACCTCACCGCTCACCTCACCGTTCACCTCACCGCTCACCTCACCGCTCACCTCACCGCTCACCTCACCCCTCACCTCACCGCTCAACGCTCACCTCACCCCTCACCTCACCGCTCACCTCACCGCTCACCTCACCCCTCACCTCACCGCTCAACGCTCACCTCACCCCTCACCTCACCGCTCACCGCTCACCTCACCTCACCGCTCACCTCACCGCTCACCTCACCTCACCGCTCACCTCACCGCTCACCTCACCTCACCGCTCACCTCACCGCTCACCTCACCTCACCGCTCACCTCAACTCATCTCACCGCTCACCTCACCGCTCACCTCACCTCACCTCACCGCTCACCTCACCTCACCGCTCACCTCACCTCACCTCACCGCTCACCTCACCTCACCTCACACCTCACCTCACCGCTCACCTCACCGCTCACCTCACCTCACCGCTCACCTCACCGCTCACCTCACCGCTCACCTCACCTCACCTCACCGCTCACCTCACCTCACCGCTCACCTCACCGCTCACCTCACCTCACCGCTCACCTCACCTCACCTCACCTCGCCTCACCGCTCACCTCGCCTCACCGCTCACCTCACCTCACTGCTCACCTCACCGCTCACCTGACCGCTCACCTCACCTCACCTCGCCTCACCGCTCACCTCACCGCTCACCTCACCTCACCGCTCACCTCACCTCACCTCGCCTCACCGCTCACCTCGCATCACCGCTCACCTCACCTCACCTCACCGCTCACCTCACCTCATCGCTCACCTCACCTCACCGCTCACCTCACCTCACCGCTCACCTCACCGCTCACCTCACCCCACCTCACCGCTCACCTCATCTCACCGCTCACCTCACCTCACACCTCACCGCTCACCTCACCTCACCGCTCACCGCTCACCTCACCTCACCGCTCACCTCACCTCACCGCTCACCTCACCTCACCTAACCTCACCGCTCACCTCACCTCACCGCTCACCTCACCTCACCTCACCGCACCTCACCTCACCGCTCACCTCACCTCACCTCACCGCTCACCTCACCTCACCTCTCACCTCACCTCACCTCACCGCTCACCTCACCTCACCGCTCACCTCACCTCACCGCTCACCTCACCTCACCTCACCGCTCACCTCACCGCTCACCTCACCTCACCGCTCACCTCACCTCACCTCACCGCTCACCTCACCTCACCGCTCACCTCACCGCTCACCTCACCTCACCTCACCGCTCACCTCACCTCACCTCACCGCTCACCTCACCTCACCGCTCACCTCACCTCACCGCTCACCTCACCTCACCTCACACCTCACCGCTCACCTCACCGCTCACCTCACCGCTCACCTCACCTCACCGCTCAGCTCACCTCACCGCTCAGCTCACCTCACCGCTCCGCTCACCTCAGCGCTCAGGTCACCTCACCGCTCAGCTCAGCTCACCGCTCAGCTCAGGTCACCACTCTGCTCAGCTCACCGCTCAGCTCAGCTCACCGCTCAGCTCACCACCCAGCTCACCACCCAGCTCACCACCCAGCTCACCACTCAGCTCACCACTTAGCTCGCCACTCAGCTCGCCACTCAGCTCACCACTCAGCTCACCACTCAGCTCACCACACTCCACAGCTCACCACTCACCTCACCGCTCACCTCACCGCCCACCTCACCTCACCGCTCACCTCACCGCCCACCTCACCTCACCGCTCACCTCACCGCCCACCTCACCTCACCGCTCACCTCACCGCCCACCTCACCTCACCGCTCACCTCACCGCCCACCTCACCTCACCGCTCACCTCACCGCCCACCTCACCTCACCGCTCACCTCACCGCTCACCTCACCGCCCACCTCACCTCACCGCTCACCTCACCGCCCACCTCACCTCACCGCTCACCTCACCGCCCACCTCACCTCACCGCCCACCTCACCGCCCACCTCACCTCACCGCTCACCTCACCGCCCACCTCACCGCCCACCTCACCTCACCGCTCACCTCACCGCCCAACTCACCGCTCACCTCACCGCCCACCTCACCGCTCACCTCACCGCCCACCTCACCTCACCGCTCACCTCACCGCCCACCTCACCTCACCGCTCACCTCACCGCCCACCTCACCTCACCGCTCACCTCACCGCCCACCTCACCTCACCGCTCACCTCACCGCCCACCTCACCTCACCGCTCAGCTCACCGCCCACCTCACCTCACCGCTCACCTCACCGCCCACATCACCTCACCGCTCACCTCACCGCCCACCTCACCTCACCGCCCACCTCACCTCACCGCTCACCTCACCGCCCACCTCACCTCACCGCTCACCTCACCGCCCACCTCACCTCACCGCTCACCTCACCGCCCACCTCACCTCACCGCTCACCTCACCGCCCACCTCACCTCACCGCTCACCTCACCGCCCACCTCACCTCACCGCTCACCTCACCGCCCACCTCACCTCACCGCTCACCTCACCGCCCACCTCACCTCACCGCTCACCTCACCGCCCACCTCACCTCACCGCTCACCTCACCTCACCGCTCACCTCACCGCCCACCTCACCTCACCGCTCACCTCACCGCCCACCTCACCTCACCGCTCACCTCACCGCCCACCTCACCTCACCGCTCACCTCACCGCCCACCTCACCTCACCGCTCACCTCACCGCCCACCTCACCTCACCGCTCACCTCACCGCCCACCTCACCTCACCGCTCACCTCACCGCCCACCTCACCTCACCGCTCACCTCACCGCCCACCTCACCTCACCGCTCACCTCACCGTCCACCTCACCTCACCGCTCACCTCACCGCCCACCTCACCTCACCGCTCACCTCACCGCCCACCTCACCTCACCGCTCACCTCACCGCCCACCTCACCTCACCGCTCACCTCACCGCCCACCTCACCTCACCGCTCACCTCACCGCCCACCTCACCTCACCGCTCACCTCACCGCTGACCTCACCTCACCGCTCACCTCACCGCTCACCTCACCTCACCTCACCGCTCACCTCACCGCTCACCTCACCGCTCACCGCTCACCTCACCACTCACCTCACCTCACCTCACCGCTCACCTCACCGCTCACCTCACCTCACCGCTCACCTCACCGCTCACCTCACCTCACCGCTCACCTCACCGCCCACCTCACCTCACCGCTCACCTCACCGCCCACCTCACCTCACCGCTCACCTCACCGTCCACCTCACCTCACCGCTCACCTCACCGCCCACCTCACCGCTCACCTCACCGCCCACCTCACCTCACCGCTCACCTCACCGCCCACCTCACCTCACCTCACCTCGCCTCACCGCTCACCTCGCCTCACCGCTCACCTCACCTCACCGCTCACCTCACCTCACCGCTCACCTCACCGCTCACCTCACCGCTCACCTCACCTCACCGCTCACCTCACCTCACCTCGCCTCACCGCTCACCTCACCGCTCACCTCACCTCACCGCTCACCTCACCTCACCTCGCCTCACCGCTCACCTCGCCTCACCGCTCACCTCACCTCACCTCACCGCTCACCTCACCTCACCGCTCACCTCACCTCACCGCTCACCTCACCTCACCGCTCACCTCACCCCACCTCACCGCTCACCTCATCACACCGCTCACCTCACCTCACACCTCACCGCTCAGCTCACCTCACCGCTCACCTCACCGCTCACCTCACCTCACCGCTCACCTCATCTCACCTCACCGCTCACCTCACCTCACCTCACCGCTCACCTCACCTCACCTCACCGCTCACCTCACCTCACCTCACAGCTCACCTCACCTCACCTCTCACCTCACCTCACCGCTCACCTCACCTCACCGCTCACCTCACCTCACCGCTCACCTCACCTCACCGCTCACCTCACCTCACCTCACCGCTCACCTCACCGCTCACCTCACCTCACCGCTCACCTCACCTCACCTCACCGCTCACCTCACCTCACCGCTCACCTCACCTCACCGCTCACCTCACCTCACCTCACCGCTCACCTCACCGCTCAGCTCACCTCACCGCTCAGCTCACCTCACCGCTCAGCTCACCTCACCGCTCCGCTCACCTCAGCGCTCAGGTCACCTCACCGCTCAGCTCAGCTCACCGCTCAGCTCAGCTCACCGCTCAGCTCACCACCCAGCTCACCACCCAGCTCACCACCCAGCTCACCACTCAGCTCGCCACTCAGCTCGCCACTCAGCTCGCCACTCAGCTCACCCCTCAGCTCACCACACTCCACAGCTCACCACTCACCTCACCGCTCACCTCACCGCCCACCTCACCTCACCGCTCACCTCACCGCCCACCTCACCTCACCGCTCACCTCACCGCCCACCTCACCTCACCGCTCACCTCACCGCCCACCTCACCTCACCGCTCACCTCACCGCCCACCTCACCTCACCGCTCACCTCACCGCCCACCTCACCTCACCGCTCACCTCACCGCCCACCTCACCTCACCGCTCACCTCACCGCCCACCTCACCTCACCGCTCACCTCACCGCCCACCTCACCGCCCACCTCACCTCACCGCTCACCTCACCGCCCACCTCACCTCACCGCTCACCTCACCGCCCACCTCACCGCTCACCTCACCGCCCACCTCACCTCACCGCTCACCTCACCGCTCACCTCACCTCACCGCTCACCTCACCTCACCGCTCACCTCACCGCTCACCTCACCGCTCACCTCACCGCTCACCTCACCTCACCGCTCACCTCACCGCTCACCTCACCGCTCACCTCACCGCTCACCTCACCGCTCACCGCTCACCTCACCGCTCACCTCACCGCTCACCTCACCGCTCACCTCACCTCACCCCTCACCTCACCTCACCCCTCACCTCACCGCTCACCTCTCGCCTCACCGCTCACTTCACCGCTCACCTCACCTCACCGCTCAACTCCCCTCACCGCTCACCTCACCGCTCACCTCACCGCTCACCTCACCTCACCGCTCACCTCACCGCTCACCTCACCGCTCACCTCTCACCTCACCTCTCACCTCACCGCTCACCTCTCACCTCACCGCTCACCTCACCGCTCACCTCTCACCTCACCGCTCACCTCACCGCTCACCTCTCACCTCACCTCACCGCTCACCTCACCGCTCACCTCACCGCTCACCTCACCGCTCACCTCACCTCACCGCTCACCTCAACTCATCTCACCGCTCACCTCACCTCACCTCACCGCTCACCTCACCGCTCACCTCACCTCACCGCTCACCTCACCGCTCAGCTCACCGCTCCTCACCTCACCGCTCACCTCACCTCACACCTCACCTTACCTCACCGCTCACCTCAACTCACCTCGCCTCACCGCTCACCTCACCGCTCACCTCACCTCACCGCTCACCTCACCTCACCTCGCCTCACCGCTCACCTCGCCTCACCGCTCACCTCACCTCGCCTCACCGCTCACCTCACCGCTCACCTCACCTCACCGCTCACCTCACCTCACCTCACCTCGCCTCACCGCTCACCTCACCTCACCGCTCACCTCACCTCACCTCACCTCGCCTCACCGCTCACCTCACCGCTCACCTCACCTCACCGCTCACCTCACCTCACCTCGCCTCACGGCTCACCTCGCCTCACCGCTCACCTCACCTCACCTCACCGCTCACCTCACCTCATCGCTCACCTCACCTCACCGCTCACCTCACCTCACCGCTCACCTCACCTCACCGCTCACCTCACCCCACCTCACCGCTCACCTCATCTCACCGCTCACCTCACCTCACACCTCACCGCTCACCTCACCTCACCGCTCACCTCACCGCTCACCTCACCTCACCGCTCACCTCACCTCACCTCACCGCTCACCTCACCTCACCTCACAGCTCACCTCACCTCACCTCTCACCTCACCTCACCGCACCTCACCGCTCACCTCACCTCACCTCACCGCTCACCTCACCTCACCGCTCACCTCACCTCACCTCACCGCTCACCTCACCTCACCGCTCACCTCACCTCACCTCACCGCTCACCTCACCTCACCGCTCACCTCACCTCACCTCACCGCTCACCTCACCTCACCGCTCACCTCACCTCACCTCACCGCTCACCTCACCTCACCGCTCACCTCACCTCACCTCACCTCACCGCTCACCTCACCTCACCTCACCGCTCACCTCACCTCACCTCACCGCTCACCTCACCTCACCTCACCGCTCACCTCACCTCACCGCACCGCTCACCTCACCTCACCGCTCACCTCACCTCACCGCTCACCTCACCTCACCGCTCACCTCACCTCACCGCTCACCTCACCTCACCGCTCACCTCACCTCACCGCTCACCTCACCGCTCACCTCACCTCACCGCTCAGCTCACCTCACCGCTCAGCTCACCTCACCTCACCGCTCAGCTCACCGCTCAGCTCAGCTCACCGCTCAGCTCAGCTCACCGCTCAGCTCACCACCCAGCTCACTACCCAGCTCACCACTCAGCTCACCACTCAGCTCGCCACTCAGCTCGCCACTCAGCTCACCACTCAGCTCACCACTCAGCTCACCACACTCCACAGCTCATCACTCAGCTCACCACACTCCACAGCTCACCACACTCCACAACTCACCACACAGCTCACCACTCAGCTCACCACTCAGCTCACCACACTCCACAGCTCACCACTCAGCTCACCACACTCAGCTCACCACTCAGCTCACCACACTCCACAGCTCACCACACTAAGCTCACCACACTTCACAGCTCACCACTCAGCTCACCACACTCCACAGCTCACCACACTAAGCTCACCACACTCCACAGCTCACCACTTTCCACAACTCACCACTCAGCTCACCACACTCCACTGCTCACCACACTCCACTGCTCACCACACTCCACAGCTCACCACACTCTACACAGCTCCCAACACAACTCATCACATCAGCTCACCACATTCCAAAGCTCACAACACAACTCACCACACTCAGCTCACCACATTCCACAGCTCACCACATTCCACTGCTCACCACACTCCACAGCTCACCACGCTCAGCAGGTTTAAGCCTGGATACTACTGGCATCATAGACTCAACACAATGCATGACTGCACGGTTAAATAGGCGAGCGGGGACCACTACTTTCGCACCTAATGCCATCCTGATCATGGCCATCATCACCATTGGGTAGACTAATGTCTTTCAGTGTTCTTAACACAATTTATAAACGTGCGTTTAGAGAATTTAGCTGCTACACATGTCCACGTGATCGGCCACTTTCTTGAACTTTCATTCGTGATAGTCAGGTCGCTTCTGAAAAATACCTTTATAGCTCAGTTTGTTTCAATTACCTTTTATTGTTCACTTAATGCTTTCGTGACTGCAGGAATTCATATTCTTTGGGTCTTTCGGTAAAGTCACGGAGATGGGTTAAAAGAAAATAACAACAAATAACAACTACCACGTTTCGATCGCAACACAAGCGTTCGTCATCACGCTTGTGTTGCGATCGAAACGTCGTAGTTTTAATAATGTAATTTTTAGGTTATTTCCTTTGAACCTATCAACGTGACTTTCCCGAAAGACCCAAAGAATATCACCTTTAATTATTTTCACAACTTTATATCATCAAATATCAGAAGCAAAGCAGGCTTGAGCCTCGACCCTGGATCAGTGAGTGGTTTGCGCAGCCGATTGTTGATGTGTAAAGCTGCGTGGCCCTACCCGTTCACGCTGGCGGGACGTGTTGAAGAAGTCTCCTCCACACTGTACCCCAGCAGACATGACCTGCCCGTTCACTCAGTGGCGTTTACCATTCAAACTTTTGGGGCTGACAGAGGCGGGGTGAGGATCAACTGCTGCGCTGCGAGATCGAACTGGCAACCACCGCATTTGCCAGTCGAATGCGGGAACGAACAACACCACGGCAACATCATTCCAATGTGTGTGCGGAATTCCATCTTTATTTAGAAAGTATCAATTCTCTTTGTGAATGCGTATTAACGTTGTTCACTTGGCACCATTGTTGCGTGTTCAGTCTCCATTCACGGTCGTTGGTGACAAAGAGAACGAAAACGGAAGGGGTGCACACACAATACTAGGATGATCTTGATTTTAAAAAATATGTAAATCAATGGGGCATTACTCTCTGGTTCTTTCGGTAAAGTCGCGTAGGTAGAAACAAAATAATAATAATAGATCACGACGTTTCGATCGCAACACAAGCGGCCGTTCTCAGGCGGAAAAAAACAGCGAGAGAGCTGTTACAACAAGGTGATAAAGGTTATAACCTTGTTGTAACAGCGAGAGAGCTGTTACAACAAGGTGATAAAGGTTATAACCTTGTTGTAACAGCGAGAGAGCTGTTACAACCTTGTTTTAAGAGCTGTTACAACAAGGTTGAAACAGTGGAACTGCTCGTTTAGCAGTTCAACTGCTGGATTATTTTTTTCCTCCTAAGGATGACCGCTTGTGTTGTGATCGAAACGTTGTGATCTATTATTATTTTTATAATAATAGATCACAGACACTCGCCAGTGGAGTGGACAACCTCCCGTTGCCATGGCTACGGGGCGGCCCGTTGGGTTCCAACCGTGGACTGTCGTTACGAACCAGTGGGCCACGTGACCACCCCACGTGGTTGAACACGTGGGCCACAGTCGAGTCTTACGAGGAGGAGCAGTGCAGCCGCTCTCTGCTGTTGTGATCGCGATCGAACGGCAAAGATGGATGTGTCCAGATGCAACCCGTACCAAGTGATGCTCACGATGGCGTCTTTAGTCGGATTTGTCACTTGGCAAGGGGTGATGGAGCCGGCCATCTGGCTGCCACCCTCCATACTAAAGGTGAGCGATCACCTGGGGGTTAATTCCCTGATTGGATATCTCGATAACCTGGGTGGCAATGCTGCTAGTCTTGGAAATCCCGATGATCTTGGTGGCAATGTTGCTCCTCTTGGAAATCCCGATGATCTTGGTGGCAGTGCTGCTCTTCTTGGAAATCCCGATGATCTTGGTGGCAATGTTGCTCCTCTTGGAAATCCCGATGATCTTGGTGGCAGTGCTGCTCTTCTTGGAAATCCCGATGATCTTGGTGGCAATGTTGCTCCTCTTGGAAATCCCGATGATCTTGGTGGCAATGTTGCTCCTCTTGGAAATCCCGATGATCTTGGTGGCAGTGCTGCTCCTCTTGGAAATCCCGATGATCTTGGTGGCAATGCCCCCATGGCATATGCCGACTTTGCTTCGACCGATTTTCCGAGCCAATCGATACCGGACAGCAACGAGAGAGAAGACGTCCCCGCCGAGCAGAGGCCGTGCGACATTCAACCACCGCCGGAGCCGCGAGAGCAGCACCGACATAGCCTCTTGTCGACCGTCATCTCCGCAATCAGCACGGGATTCAGTGCAGTGCAAGTGATCGCGTGGATTTGGGCACGCAAGGTACGTTCATCGCACCGCCGCACTACAACAGTCAAATAACACGTTAGCGTGGGGGTAGCGGTCAACTTTAAAATAAGTTAATATCAAATTTGTATACAGTAGATCGATCCCGGAGGGCATTTTGGTCGATTTGAGGCCGCCTCCCCCGCTATTCCCCTGCGCCCCCGCTACCCCCCCCACTACCCCCTCCGCTACCCCCCCACTACCCCCTCTGCTACCCCCCCACTACCCCTCACTACCCCCCCACTATCCCCACCGCTACCCCCCTCCGCTACCCCTCTCCGCTACCCCCCTCCGCTACCTTCCCTGCACACTCCCCCTCTACAACCACCACCACCCGAACCAACCCAACCCCGTTTTGGAGGCAGGTACGGGGGACCTGAACAGCGTCAGAATCTCTCTTGAGACTGGAGCAGTCCGATAAGCTATGAGGCTGTTTTAGTCTTTCACAGACGTCCAGTATGGGCGGGTCAGCAAGTTGTAGCGGCAAACAGAGCCGCGGGGCCTGCAGGAGAATGTGCGAGGCCTATAACAGGTCTCTATTCGGATGTTGCTGGCACGGCATCGGACAGGCGCATTAGCTAGTGAGCAGATGAGGCGACGTGACACATCGTGACTTAGTCGTTGTGTCCCTCTGGCCGCGGAGGGTGATGTGGGTGCGGACTGGGATGGTGGGGAGTTTTGGCCATACTTCACCTGGCTAGTCATTAGATCCGGTTCAGGGAGAGGGACGGACAGAGCGCATGCCCGGAGCTCCGTTTGTTTAAAATCATGGCCAGACGCGCAGCACGGCGTGATTCAGAAGTGTGCAGGGAAAGTTCGTTGTAAAGTGTTGCTCAGAGCAGTGTTGTGTAATTATTCAAGAAACACCTCTTACGTTTTATAATACGAGCAAATTAGGAATCAACGAGCTAGCATAAATAATGTTCGTACCTGTACGTCGAGTAATGTTTCTGAACTCCATTTGGAAATACGGAGAGTGAAGAGGTTTTTTTTTGCATGCCAGAGATTCCACATCGTTAACGGGAGTGCGTGTGTGTGCCTCTTATTGTGCATCTTGGCTGTTGCTCTGAGAACAGAAGCCGCGTGATGGTGGCCTGAGCCCACAATTGGTGCGGAAGGCGTTTGTCTACAATTCCAAGGCCCGCTATTTCCAAAGGAGGAACCCGCGTGGGGTGAGTCGCAACACTGGGGGCGCACACAGCCGACAACACAACGCTCGTTGCTCGCGATCCACCGATGAGTCCCAGTGAGAAACGATCACGGGGAAACATTTATTATACTTCTTTTGTTCTTTCGGTAAAGTCACGTAGAATGAGAATAAAATAATAAATTGATAAAATAAAATAACACAATAATATTCTCACGACGTTTCGGCCCCGTGGCTCTGTTTCCCGCTATGGCCGAAACGTCGTGAGAATATAATTGTGTTATTTTATTTTATCAATTTATTATTTTATTCTCATTCTACGTGACTTTACCGAAAGAACAAAATAAGTATAATGTTTCCCCGTGAATATATATAATATATTATTGTTTAATATATAAACAATAATATATTTCTATATATTTTATTATTTTATAAAGTCACGTTGAAGGGAAACAATAAAATATATAATATATAAACAATAATATATATTTATATATATTTTATTATTTTATAAAGTCACGTTGAAGGGAAACAATAAAATATATAATATATAAACAATATATTTTTCGATTTAAAGCCTTCGTGACTGCAATGATTCATCTGCTTTGGTTCTTTCGGTAAAGTCACGTAGAATGAGAATACAATAATAAATTGCTAAAGTTGAGGGTAAGAATCCACCCATTTTTTCGCCATATAGCATTGTGATATATAACGACTTATTGTTGGTAGCTTAGCTGATTGGAGAATATAGAGTTTATTGATAACATTAAGGTAATTTATATTTTAGTTTTTATTGGTTCACTATATAGTACTGTGAATAGCTCAGATGTGTAGGCCTTGACTTCAACATAGTCATTTCTGTGACCAGTCACTAGCTAATCACTCAGTTATTTCAATGCTAAATTCGCCTAGTTATTTCAATGCTAAATTCTCCTGTTTGATTTGTACTAAGTGCCTCGGTGAATGTGTATGGTCTGACTTTAACGTAGCTATTTCTGTGAGCAGTTACAAGCTAATCACTCAGCTATTTCAATGCTAAATTCTAAGCTAATTCCATTGTCAAGGAGTGCCTCTGCGGATGTGTATGCTTTAACTTAGCTATTTCAATTGCTAAATTCTATGCTAATTCCATTGTCAAGGGGTGCCTCTGTGGATGTGTATGCTTTAACTTTTAACATAACTATTTCTGTGACCAGTCACAAGCTAATCATTCAGCCATTTCAATGCTAAATTATATGCTAATTCCTTTGTCAAGGCGCTTTGTTCCTCTCACACAGCTTAAAAGCCGTGATCTGAACGTGGCTCTTTCACTCCAGCGCTGTCCTACCAGACAGTCTCGTCCCTTCACCTGATGAAGGCCGCTTGTGTTGTGGCCGAAACGTCGTGAGAATATTATTGTGTTATTTTATTTTATCAATTTATTATTTTATTCTCATTCTACGTGACTTTACCGAAAGAACCAAAGAAGAACAATATATTTATATATATTTTATTATTTTATTGTTTCCCTTCAACGTGACTTTACCGAAACAGCTAAGATATTTATTATACTCTTTGGTTCTTTCGGTAAAGTCACGTAGGTAGAAAAATAATAGATCACGACGTTTCGATCGCAACACAAGCAATCGTCATCAGGTGGGACAACCACAGCAAGACCACCTGATGACGATTGCTTGTGTTGCGATCGAAACTTCGTGATCTATTGTTTTTCTACCTACGTGACTTTTACCGAAAGAACCAAAGAATATGGATTCCTGCAGTCACGAAAGCTTCAAATCAAGATTGAAACAAATATTGTTTGACTGGGTATTGCATTGTACATTCCTGCATCGTACATTATACATCACACATACTTGAAGATACAAGTTCGATTATCGCGATCTGAAACTGAAAAATGCTAATCAGATGCCATGCGTAGAAATTTTGGGTTGGATTGGAAATTGAGCTGTGTACATATCTGTCCATTCCATCCCTGGATTCCTCCCCTATCCATACATGGTTCTGGATTCACGTGAGCCTATTGTTACAGTTGTCATTGTGAAGCTGACGGTGATTCTGATCACAGTTCTGTCGTAGAAATATACACAGGTCTGTGCGTAACTCCGTACGATTGCAGCAGCTGAAATAGAACGCGACTTTGTCCCGCGTGCAAACCCAGGTGATGGTTATCCGCACGCTTCTCGTCAGCAAGGAGGACGCTGGGAGGCCCGGCAAGATGAAAGACTTCGCTGGCAGCGTGATGACCGGAAGAAGACGTGTCCAAGACGGCGGTGGCCCAGCGAAGACAACGAGCCCTTGGAGTCTTCCCAGCCTGCCAAGCTGGATTCGGCGGCAATAGCGAAATCGGGATAGAACTGTTATAAAACTGGGGGGGGAAAAAAAATATAACAAAAACATGTTCATTTATTATCTACTACAATAAATATTTATTTCCGAAGAAAATCACTTGTGATATTTCTTCATGGTTGGTTCACTGCTTTATTTACACACCTGTGTTAAAATCCTATGGTTTACAATGTTTTTAAAAATAAAACTCATAATTAAGGCTATGGGGTTGTCACAGAAGCCGCGGTCATCACGTGAGTTGTGAATTTCAGGTCCGCTATAACCTGGACACGACTGCAGAAATATTCAATCAAGCGCTCTCGAAGTTGGACTATCAGTAAAGAGGAGCCCTGGCAACCACGAGCAATTGGTCTGTGCAGATACACGCAGACACAGAGATACTACCACGTTACAGACACGGAGATACACAGCGATACAGAAGCACAGATACCACACTCTATAGCTCACCACACTCTACAGCTCACCACACTCTATAGCTCACCACACTCTATAGCTCACCACACTCTACAGCTCACCAGACTCCACAGCTCACCACACTCCAGTGGTCGAAGTTCCACATTCCTGTGGCGGAGCCAAAGGCAGTACTTATTTCAGCTTTCCTGAGGGGATAATGGGCTAAGTTAACCACCATCCATGCACGTTAACTAGTAATCTTCCGATTAGCTCAACTGGCACTGGATTAGATTAGATGGGATCCCAGCGTTGGTAATATGCGCCACGGAGGTGAGATTTAACTCTCGCACCTGGCATACAGGATCCCGACCCTGACGCCTGCTGAATATTTGGAGTTTGCATGCCTCTCTCCCTGTGGTCGTGTGGATTTTTATCCTGGTCCCTCCGGTTTTCCCCCTCCACAATTAGAAACACTTCATTTGAGCTATTTTGTGATAGCAGGTCACATCTGAAAACAAATGGCTATATTGCTCAGTTGGCCTTACCTGGTAAAATAAATAGTAGTTCATAGCTTTGGGAGGCCCTCTCTGGCAATTTCAATATCTTGTCTTCATTGTTTTACTACCACCAATGGTCATTACCAACACTGTTGTTATTTACCTTGGATATGTAATTTCTCTTTAACACGTAGGCTTTCGCAACCAATATTATTCATAATAAAGGTTTTTGGGTTAGATCGCGTTTATTTATAAATGTGTCGTAACCCTCCACCACCCGACACGGCCAATCAGCAAAAAAAGTGTCACGTTGACAAAAGACAAATAATTCACTACTTTAGCCCACCGGTGTGTTGAAGAGTGAATCCACATTTACAGTTTGAGTACGACGTTTCGCTGGTAAATACATCCAGCATCATCGGGCAATTCGCCAGAATGGTAAAGCCCTCGCTTGCTCCCGGTTTTATATAGAGCAGCAGGGTGACGTCATCACTTAACTCATATCAGGTGCAGTGATTAGAGGCGGAGGGGGGTATTGTAATTATATAATCGATTAGTAATCAGTCATTGGTTATGATTAGTAATGAGTTGTAGATTAGTAATTCTTTAATCAAAATGTAATGTGTATTATTTAATAATACGCTTCCAGGCCGCACTAAGCCTGTAGCTGTCAGAGCTATTAAAGTTATTCTTGTTCCTCTCAATTTCAATGGATTCTCTAATTAGTCTTTGCCAGTAATAATTAGTTTTACACACCACTGCAACATTGTCAAAATCAATTGAGTGTCCTTGTTGACAAGCATGTTCTGCCACTGCCGACAGTTGTGTTTGAGATAATTTAATATTTCTCTGATGTTCTTTTAGTCTTACACTGATGTTACGTCCCGTCTGCCCAATGTAGCAGCTGCCACATAAACAATTAATCCGATATACACCTTCTGTTGATAATTTAGGTAATGCGCCTTTAGTGCAAGATACTAGTTTTTGAATTTTGTGTACTGTACCAAATCTTAATGTAATGTTTTGCTTTTGCAAAACAAGGGCTAATTTGTCAGTTACTCCTGAGATGTATGGAATTTTTATTGTTTTAACAATCTGGTCGCTTTCAGCAGTATTGCTTTGCGATCGTGATTTGGCATTCAGTGCTCTGTTAATTTGAGCATTATTGTAGCCATTCTGTCGTAGTGCGTCTTTAACGTGCTTAATCTCTCTCACTAGACTCTCACCATCTGACACTGTTTTAGCCCGATGTATGAGCGTCTTGATAAGAGAGGATTTCTGAGCTGGATGATGATGTGATTCTGCATTCAGATAGGCATCAGTGTGCGTTTGCTTTCTGTAAACGCTGTGTGTTATTTTACCGTTTAAGCCATGTCCAAGCAAAATATATAGGAATGGGAGTGTGTTATTCACCTCCATTTCCATGGTGAACTGGATGGCCGGGTTTTGTGCATTGAGATGATTTAGAAAATCATTAAGTGTATTTTTACCATGTGGCCAGACAACCAAAGTGTCATCCACATATCTAAACCAAAAGGATGGTTTTAATGTGCTCGAGGCAAGTGCTCTTATTTCAAAGTTTTCCATGTACAAATTTGCTATAGCAGGGGATAAAGGAGAACCCATTGCTGCTCCTTCCTTTTGTTTAAAGAAATCCCCTCTCCATAAGAAGTAAGTGTTATTTAAACAATGTCCAGCAAGTTTCGGAATATCTTTTGGTAAACCGGTATTCTTTACTAGTGTATCAAGTAATATAAAACCTTGTATATGTTTGGTCATTTTTGTTATCCAGTGCAGGATGAGGGCCTCACCGTGCCACGTGAGCTGCTGGGATTAGCTGCCCATACTTCAACGCACTAGTAGTCAACGTGGGTTAGTCGAGCCGAGAAGTAAAGAGCGATGTCATGAATTTCACTACACTGCCCTCTGCTTCCCCTACACGTAAGCCACTTACAAGAAACTGACATGCACATGGCCACCCATCCAGGCACTATCCAGGTTCAACCCCACTCAGCATTGATGAGATCTGTGCATTTTGGGCCATTTTATCAAAGGCTATACAGTAATGCATTAGAAGAGCTAAATGAAATGTTTTGGCCAATCCCTCGTATAATGTCATATGGCATATTTATCTGTATATTATAGATGCTACTGTATTGCAATATATTTACCTGCACATTTTAGGCACAATTGTACAACACACGATTATGCCAAAAAAATATATATCAGTTTGAAAATGTGGAAAACTATATTGTCTTGTTTGTATAGGTCTGGCAGCACTGAAGAAATTATATAACAAAAAAATCTAAACTGCGTGCATTTCAGGTGAACGGGACACATCTCCGGTTACCGCCGGTGTCAGGGAAAATCTGAAACCACCAGGACCCATTCACATCTGTAAACTAAGAGCATAGGGCATATGACCGTGCATGTATTCAATGCATTATAAGAAAAGCAGGGCTTTTCACAGACGAGCATTTCAGGCTTTAACCTGAACCAAAATAATCCCATTTCAGTGTGTCTGGCGAGACGACACTGTGCAGTTTGACATAACTCGCAAATGTCTTTATGCAGTGCCGTGGCTCATAGTGGGTTTTTTCTTTAAATGCGTTTTCTAAAAGTAAATATAAAGGGCATTTTTGTATTTTAAGACTGACCTTTCATGAATAAAACTTCCATCGATAACAATGTACTTGTATTCTAACAATTGCCAAACAATTTGTACCCTAAAACCGTACAAACATATTACATATGTGGGATATTAAACGGACAGTCGAAATTGTAATTGAGCAATAATACGTATTGTATTCATCCTGTGAAGCCTCGACTGAGCTCGACTGTTTTTTTTAATGACGGTTCGATTCCCAGCCTTGGCAAACCAGTGGTGATCGATAACTGTGCAACCCCGATCCTCACTAACCTTCATCGACCTGTACCGACCAACAAGATAAACTATCGTCAAAAAAACCTCCACGGTCTACATGGCGTGGAGACGAAGCCTCCATCCAGGAGTGGAAGTACAGGGGGTCTGAACGATAAGCGTCATGTCGAACATGCCAAACGTTGACGCACGTGTGATCGTGGCAAGACAGGGCACGTGAGGCGTCTTGGGACACACGCCCAGTTGCCAAGTAAAATCTGTCACACACACACAGGACACTCCCTCAGATGGAGCTGTCCTGCTAAGCTCCGGAAAAAAATATTCACCCCCTGTCAGAGGTAGGGGGCAGTTGTCTGGGGATTTGGGGGGGGGGGGTGGGTCCCAGGAAAATGTCATGAAAGATTAAGCCCTGGAAATGTCCATATAAAACCCAATGTACATGTACGGTTACGTTTTGCTAATCCACTGCTGGATGGTCTCCTCTCCACGCCGTGCGGGTCGTGGTAAGGGGGGGTGTATTTGACCATACTTCACCACACTCTTTGGTTCTATTCGGTAAAGTCACGTAGGTAAAAAATAAAACAACAAAAATCACGACGTTTCGGCCACAACACAAGTGGCCTTCATCAGGTGAAGGGACCGTAGTGTCCACGTTAGTAAGTGCAGACTTGATGTTGTTTGTTATCAGCTACGTCCGGACGGGACTGGAACTCAGGTAGTCCACAAGGCAGTGACCCACTCACGGCTGCATCACCACTCCCCCCAGGCACGTGGCAAGAACACAGAAATAACAATAGTAACGGTGATGGTGGCCATGCCTCGGTTGGCATTAGATGCGAATGAAGTTCAACATTCATACGTAGGGCTGTCCCGTGCTGTCAAACCATACAGTAGTCCCCGCTCGCCCATTTAACCGTGCAGTCATGCATGGCGATGAGTCTATGATGCCAGTA
The DNA here is from genome assembly GCF_048934315.1 of Petromyzon marinus. Taxonomy (NCBI): domain Eukaryota; kingdom Metazoa; phylum Chordata; class Hyperoartia; order Petromyzontiformes; family Petromyzontidae; genus Petromyzon; species Petromyzon marinus. The sequence continues at coordinate 223,426 of NW_027423402.1, read as the reverse complement.
GTATCCAGTCTCAAACCTGCTGAGCTTCCGAGATCAGACGCATTCCGAGTTTATTTTCTCCAAAACCGGAAAACCATTATCACCATCATCTTCCCTTCCCCTCCAAGTTCCTAAACACGGTGTAACCTTTCTCAACTCGGGACGCGTACTGCACGTACAGGTGTGTCACGCAAGCTCGCATCCATTCTACAAAATACGAAGAGAGTGGCGATGTTTGTTGCCGGCCGCTCTGGTGTCGTTTTCGGGCCTCCTTGCGTGTGCCACACCGCGCTTGCCGACACCGCGGTCCTTTTAAATCGTCAACGGCAAGTCGGTGTGTCAAGTCGGTGTGCACGTTGATGAACGTAAATCCGTGCGAATTGTCAACGCTGCTGATACACACACACACAAGACAAAGATCCCCCGTGTAGCCTGTAACAGACTGAAGGGGCAAGTGCTGTTAGCGAGCAGCACCTATTGAAGGCCGGAATGGTACACGAGGGGGGGGGGTGTGGGTGGTCAGCACCACGCCCGGCCGCCTTTGTCTCCCCAGAGATGTTTACGCACCGCACCAGGTACTCATTTGAGGCCGTGAGCGGTAATCGAACTCTGGGTTCGTGGCGCAGCGTAGCGCTAACCGCTGCACCACCGCTCCTCGCACAGCACGCGCCCCGCAAGTCACCAAGAGTCGTCGAGAGGGTGACGATGACGACAGTGGCGGCGTCTTCGTCGCCTCGCCTCGTCACCCACCACCACCATCATCATCAGAGTTACACATCTGGGAAACGTTTTACTCACCAAGGGATTCAGACCGCTCGATCACCATCCTCCTCCTGTTTAACACGTAGGCTTTCGCGACCAATATTATTCATAATAACGGTTTTTGGGTTAGATCGCGTTTATTTATAAATGTGTCGTAACCCTCCACCACCCGACACGGCCAATCAGCAAAAAAAGGTGTCACGTTGACAAAAGACAAATAATTCACTACTCTAGCCCACCGGTGTGTTGAAGATTGAATCCACATTTACACCTCACCTCGCCTCACCGCTCACCTCACCGCTCACCTCACCGCTCACCTCACCTCACCGCTCACCTCACCTCACCGCTCACCTCACCTCACCGCTCACCTCACCTCACCTCACCGCTCACCTCACCTCACCTCACCGCTCACCTCACCTCACCGCTCACCTCACCTCACCTCACCGCTCACCTCACCTCACCTCACCGCTCACCTCACCTCACCGCTCACCTCACCTCACCTCACCGCTCACCTCACCGCTCACCTCACCTCACCTCACCGCTCACCTCACCTCACCGCTCACCTCACCTCACCGCTCACCTCACCTCACCGCTCACCTCACCGCTCACCTCACCTCACCGCTCACCTCACCTCACCGCTCACCTCACCGCTCACCTCACCGCTCACCTCACCTCACCGCTCACCTCACCGCTCACCTCACCGCACCGCTCAGCTCACCTCACCGCTCAGCTCACCTCACCGCTCCGCTCACCTCAGCGCTCAGGTCACCTCACCGCTCAGCTCAGCTCACCGCTCAGCTCAGCTCACCGCTCAGCTCACCACCCAGCTCACCACCCAGCTCACCACCCAGCTCACCACTCAGCTCACCACTCAGCTCGCCACTCAGCTCGCCACTCAGCTCACCACTCAGCTCACCACTCAGCTCACCACACTCCACAGCTCACCACTCACCTCACCGCTCACCTCACCGCCCACCTCACCTCACCGCTCACCTCACCGCCCACCTCACCGCCCACCTCACCTCACCGCTCACCTCACCGCCCACCTCACCTCACCGCTCACCTCACCTCACCGCTCACCTCACCGCCCACCTCACCTCACCGCTCACCTCACCGCCAACCTCACCTCACCGCTCACCTCACCGCCCACCTCACCTCACCGCTCACCTCACCGCCCACCTCACCTCACCGCTCACCTCACCGCCCACCTCACCTCACCGCTCACCTCACCGCCCACCTCACCTCACCGCTCACCTCACCGCCCACCTCACCGCCCACCTCACCTCACCGCTCACCTCACCGCCCACCTCACCTCACCGCTCACCTCACCGCCCACCTCACCGCTCACCTCACCGCCCACCTCACCTCACCGCTCACCTCACCGCCCACCTCACCTCACCGCTCACCTCACCGCCCACCTCACCTCACCGCTCACCTCACCGCCCACCTCACCTCACCGCTCACCTCACCGCCCACCTCACCTCACCGCTCACCTCACCGCCCACCTCACCTCACCGCTCACCTCACCGCCCACCTCACCTCACCGCTCACCTCACCGCCCACCTCACCTCACCGCTCACCTCACCGCTCACCTCTCCTCACCGCTCACCTCACCGCTCACCTCACCGCTCACCTCACCTCACCGCTCACCTCACCGCTCACCTCACCGCTCACCTCACCGCTCACCTCACCTCACCGCTCACCTCACCGCTCACCTCACCTCACCGCTCACCTCACCGCTCACCTCACCGCTCACCTCACCGCTCACCTCACCTCACCTCACCCCTCACCTCACCTCACCGCTCACCTCACCGCTCACCTCTCGCCTCACCGCTCACTTCACCGCTCACCTCACCTCACCGCTCAACTCCCCTCACCGCTCACCTCACCGCTCACCTCACCGCTCACCTCACCGCTCACCTCACCTCACCGCTCACCTCACCGCTCACCTCTCACCTCACCTCTCACCTCACCGCTCACCTCTCACCTTACCGCTCACCTCACCGCTCACCTCTCACCTCACCGCTCACCTCACCGCTCACCTCTCACCTCACCTCACCGCTCACCTCACCGCTCACCTCACCGCTCACCTCACCTCACCGCTCACCTCACCGCTCACCTCACCTCACCGCTCACCTCAACTCATCTCACCGCTCACCTCACCTCACCTCACCGCTCACCTCACCTCACCGCTCACCTCACCTCACCGCTCACCTCACCGCTCACCTCACCGCTCCTCACCTCACCGCTCACCTCACCTCACACCTCACCTCACCTCACCGCTCACCTCAACTCACCTCGCCTCACCGCTCACCTCACCGCTCACCTCACCTCACCGCTCACCTCACCTCACCTCACCTCGCCTCACCGCTCACCTCGCCTCACCGCTCACCTCACCTCACCGCTCACCTCACCTCACCGCTCACCTCACCTCACCTCGCCTCACCGCTCACCTCACCGCTCAACTCCCCTCACCGCTCACCTCACCGCTCACCTCACCTCACCGCTCACCTCACCGCTCACCTCACCGCTCACCTCTCACCTCACCTCTCACCTCACCGCTCACCTCTCACCTCACCTCACCGGTCACCTCTCACTTCACCTCACCGCTCACCTCTCACCTCACCTCACCGCTCACCTCTCACCTCACCTCACCGCTCACCTCACCGCTCACCTCACCGCTCACCTCACCGCTCACCTCACCTCACCGCTCACCTCACCGCTCACCTCACCTCACCGCTCACCTCAACTCATCTCACCGCTCACCTCACCTCACCGCTCACCTCAACTCACCTCACCGCTCACCTCACCTCACCTCACCGCTCACCTCACCTCACCGCTCACCTCACCGCTCCTCACCTCACCGCTCACCTCACCTCACACCTCACCGCTCACCTCACCTCACCTCACCGCTCACCTCACCTCACCTCACCGCTCACCTCACCTCACCTCACCGCTCACCTCACCTCACCTCACCGCTCACCTCACCTCACCGCTCACCTCACCTCACCTCACCGCTCACCTCACCTCACCGCTCACCTCACCTCACCTCACCGCTCACCTCACCGCTCACCTCACCTCACCTCACCGCTCACCTCACCTCACCTCACCGCTCACCTCACCTCACCGCTCACCTCACCTCACCGCTCACCTCACCGCTCACCTCACCTCACCGCTCACCTCACCGCTCACCTCACCTCACCGCTCACCTCACCTCACCTCGCCTCACCGCTCACCTCACCGCTCAACTCCCCTCACCGCTCACCTCACCGCTCAACTCCACTCACCGCTCACCTCTCACCTCACCTCTCACCTCACCGCTCACCTCTCACCTCACCTCACCGCTCACCTCTCACCTCACCTCACCGCTCACCTCTCACCTCTCACCTCACCTCACCGCTCACCTCACCGCTCACCTCACCGCTCACCTCACCTCACCGCTCACCTCAACTCATCTCACCGCTCACCTCACCTCACCTCACCGCTCACCTCACCTCACCTCACCGCTCACCTCACCTCACCTCACCGCTCACCTCACCTCACCGCTCACCTCACCGCTCCTCACCTCACCGCTCACCTCACCTCACACCTCACCGCTCACCTCACCTCACCTCGCCTCACCGCTCACCTCACCGCTCACCTCACCTCACCGCTCACCTCACCTCACCTCACCGCTCACCTCACCTCACCGCTCACCTCACCTCACCTCACCGCTCACCTCACCTCACCTCACCGCTCACCTCACCTCACCGCTCACCTCACCTCACCTCACCGCTCACCTCACCGCTCACCTCACCTCACCTCACCGCTCACCTCACCTCACCGCTCACCTCACCTCACCGCTCACCTCACCGCTCACCTCACCTCACCGCTCACCTCACCTCACCTCACACCTCACCGCTCACCTCACCGCTCACCTCACTGCTCACCTCACCGCTCACCTCACCTCACCGCTCAGCTCACCTCACCGCTCAGCTCACCTCACCGCTCCGCTCACCTCAGCGCTCAGGTCACCTCACCGCTCAGCGCAGCTCACCGCTCAGCTCAGCTCACCGCTCAGCTCAGCTCACCGCTCAGCTCACCACCCAGCTCACCACCCAGCTCACCACCCAGCTCACCACTCAGCTCGCCACTCAGCTCGCCACTCAGCTCGCCACTCAGCTCACCACTCAGCTCACCACACTCCACAGCTCACCACTCACCTCACCGCTCACCTCACCGCCCACCTCACCTCACCGCTCACCTCACCGCCCACCTCACCGCCCACCTCACCACACCGCTCACCTCACCGCCCACCTCACCTCACCGCTCACCTCACCGCCCACCTCACCTCACCGCTCACCTCACCGCCCACCTCACCTCACCGCTCACCTCACCGCCCACCTCACCTCACCGCTCACCTCACCGCCCACCTCACCTCACCGCTCACCTCACCGCCCACCTCACCTCACCGCTCACCTCACCGCCCACCTCACCTCACCGCTCACCTCACCGCCCACCTCACCTCACCGCTCACCTCACCGCCCACCTCACCGCCCACCTCACCTCACCGCTCACCTCACCGCCCACCTCACCTCACCGCTCACCTCACCGCCCACCTCACCGCTCACCTCACCGCCCACCTCACCGCTCACCTCACCGCCCACCTCACCTCACCGCTCACCTCACCGCCCACCTCACCTCACCGCTCACCTCACCGCGCACCTCACCTCACCGCTCACCTCACCGCCCACCTCACCTCACCGCTCACCTCACCGCCCACATCACCTCACCGCTCACCTCACCGCCCACCTCACCTCACCGCCCACCTCACCTCACCGCTCACCTCACCGCCCACCTCACCTCACCGCTCACCTCACCGCCCACCTCACCTCACCACTCACCTCACCGCCCACCTCACCTCACCGCTCACCTCACCGCTCACCTCTCCTCACCGCTCACCTCACCGCTCACCTCACCGCTCACCTCACCTCACCGCTCACCTCACCGCTCACCTCACCTCACCGCTCACCTCACCGCTCACCTCACCTCACCGCTCACCTCACCGCTCACCTCACCTCACCGCTCACCTCACCGCTCACCTCACCGCTCAACTCACCGCTCACCTCACCTCACCCCTCACCTCACCTCACCCCTCACCTCACCTCACCGCTCACCTCACCGCTCACCTCTCGCCTCACCGCTCACTTCACCGCTCACCTCACCTCACCGCTCAACTCCCCTCACCGCTCACCTCACCGCTCACCTCACCGCCCACCTCACCTCACCGCTCACCTCACCGCCCACCTCACCTCACCGCTCACCTCACCGCCCACCTCACCTCACCGCTCACCTCACCGCTCACCTCTCCTCACCGCTCACCTCACCGCTCACCTCACCGCTCACCTCACCTCACCGCTCACCTCACCGCTCACCTCACCTCACCGCTCACCTCACCGCTCACCTCACCTCACCGCTCACCTCACCGCTCACCTCACCTCACCGCTCACCTCACCGCTCACCTCACCGCTCACCTCACCGCTCACCGCTCACCTCACCGCTCACCTCACCGCTCACCTCACCTCACCCCTCACCTCACCTCACCCCTCACCTCACCTCACCGCTCACCTCACCGCTCACCTCTCGCCTCACCGCTCACTTCACCGCTAACCTCACCTCACCGCTCAACTCCCCTCACCGCTCACCTCACCGCTCACCTCACCGCTCACCTCACCGCTCACCTCACCTCACCGCTCACCTCTCACCTCACCTCTCACCTCACCGCTCACCTCTCACCTCACCGCTCACCTCACCGCTCACCTCTCACCTCACCGCTCACCTCACCGCTCACCTCTCACCTCACCTCACCGCTCACCTCACCGCTCACCTCACCTCACCGCTCACCTCACCGCTCACCTCACCTCACCGCTCACCTCAACTCATCTCACCGCTCACCTCACCTCACCTCACCGCTCACCTCACCTCACCGCTCACCTCACCTCACCGCTCACCTCACCGCTCACCTCACCGCTCCTCACCTCACCGCTCACCTCACCTCACACCTCACCTCACCTCACCGCTCACCTCAACTCACCTCGCCTCACCGCTCACCTCACCGCTCACCTCACCTCACCGCTCACCTCACCTCACCTCACCGCTCACCTCGCCTCACCGCTCACCTCACCTCACCGCTCACCTCACCTCACCGCTCACCTCACCGCTCACCTCACCTCACCGCTCACCTCACCTCACCTCGCCTCACCGCTCACCTCACCGCTCAACTCCCATCACCGCTCACCTCACCGCTCACCTCACCTCACCGCTCACCTCACCGCTCACCTCACCGCTCACCTCTCACCTCACCTCTCACCTCACCGCTCACCTCTCACCTCACCTCACCGCTCACCTCTCACCTCACCTCACCGCTCACCTCTCACCTCACCTCACCGCTCACCTCTCACCTCACCTCACCGCTCACCTCACCGCTCACCTCACCGCTCACCTCACCGCTCACCTCACCTCACCGCTCACCTCACCGCTCACCTCACCTCACCGCTCACCTCAACTCATCTCACCGCTCACCTCACCTCACCTCACCGCTCACCTCACCTCACCTCACCGCTCACCTCACCTCACCTCACCTCACCGCTCACCTCACCTCACCGCTCACCTCACCGCTCCTCACCTCACCGCTCACCTCACCTCACACCTCACCTCACCGCTCACCTCACCTCACCTCGCCTCACCGCTCACCTCACCGCTCACCTCACCGCTCACCTCACCTCACCGCTCACCTCACCTCACCTCACCGCTCACCTCACCTCACCTCACCGCTCACCTCACCTCACCTCACCGCTCACCTCACCTCACCTCACCGCTCACCTCACCTCACCGCTCACCTCACCTCACCTCACCGCTCACCTCACCGCTCACCTCACCTCACCTCACCGCTCACCTCACCTCACCTCACCGCTCACCTCACCTCACCGCTCACCTCACCTCACCGCTCACCTCACCGCTCACCTCACCTCACCGCTCACCTCACCTCACCTCACACCTCACCGCTCACCTCACCGCTCACCTCACCGCTCACCTCACCTCACCGCTCAGCTCACCTCACCGCTCAGCTCACCTCACCGCTCCGCTCACCTCAGCGCTCAGGTCACCTCACCGCTCAGCTCAGCTCACCGCTCAGCTCAGCTCACCGCTCAGCTCACCACCCAGCTCACCACCCAGCTCACCACCCAGCTCACCACTCAGCTCGCCACTCAGCTCGCCACTCAGCTCGCCACTCAGCTCACCACTCAGCTCACCACACTCCACAGCTCACCACTCACCTCACCGCTCACCTCACCGCCCACCTCACCGCCCACCTCACCGCCCACCTCACCTCACCGCTCACCTCACCGCCCACCTCACCTCACCGCTCACCTCACCGCCCACCTCACCTCACCGCTCACCTCACCGCCCACCTCACCTCACCGCTCACCTCACCGCCCACCTCACCTCACCGCTCACCTCACCGCCCACCTCACCTCACCGCTCACCTCACCGCCCACCTCACCTCACCGCTCACCTCACCGCCCACCTCACCTCACCGCTCACCTCACCGCCCACCTCACCTCACCGCTCACCTCACCGCCCACCTCACCGCCCACCTCACCTCACCGCTCACCTCACCGCCCACCTCACCTCACCGCTCACCTCACCGCCCACCTCACCGCTCACCTCACCGCCCACCTCACCTCACCGCTCACCTCACCGCCCACCTCACCGCTCACCTCACCGCCCACCTCACCTCACCGCTCACCTCACCGCCCACCTCACCTCACCGCTCACCTCACCGCGCACCTCACCTCACCGCTCACCTCACCGCCCACCTCACCTCACCGCTCACCTCACCGCCCACATCACCTCACCGCTCACCTCACCGCCCACCTCACCTCACCGCCCACCTCACCTCACCGCTCACCTCACCGCCCACCTCACCTCACCGCTCACCTCACCGCCCACCTCACCTCACCGCTCACCTCACCGCCCACCTCACCTCACTGCTCACCTCACCGCTCACCTCTCCTCACCGCTCACCTCACCGCTCACCTCACCGCTCACCTCACCTCACCGCTCACCTCACCGCTCACCTCACCTCACCGCTCACCTCACCTCACCGCTCACCTCACCGCTCACCTCACCTCACCGCTCACCTCACCGCTCACCTCACCTCACCGCTCACCTCACCGCTCACCTCACCGCTCACCTCACCGCTCACCTCACCTCACCTCACCCCTCACCTCACCGCTCACCTCACCGCTCACCTCTCGCCTCACCGCTCACTTCACCGCTCACCTCACCTCACCGCTCAACTCCCCTCACCGCTCACCTCACCGCTCACCTCACCGATCACCTCACCTCACCGCTCACCTCACCGCTCACCTCACCGCTCACCTCTCACCTCACCTCTCACCTCACCGCTCACCTCTCACCTCACCGCTCACCTCATCGCTCACCTCCCACCTCACCGCTCACCTCACCGCTCACCTCTCACCTCACCTCACCGCTCACCTCACCGCTCACCTCACCGCTCATCTCACCGCTCACCTCACCTCACCGCTCACCTCACCGCTCACCTCACCTCACCGCTCACCTCAACTCATCTCACCGCTCACCTCACCTCACCTCACCGCTCACCTCACCTCACCGCTCACCTCACCTCACCGCTCACCTCACCGCTCACCTCACCGCTCCTCACCTCACCGCTCACCTCACCTCACACCTCACCTCACCTCACCGCTCACCTCAACTCACCTCGCCTCACCGCTCACCTCACCGCTCACCTCACCTCACCGCTCACCTCACCTCACCTCACCTCGCCTCACCGCTCACCTCGCCTCACCGCTCACCTCACCTCACCGCTCACCTCACCTCACCGCTCACCTCACCGCTCACCTCACCTCACCGCTCACCTCACCTCACCTCGCCTCACCGCTCACCTCACCGCTCACCTCACCTCACCGCTCACCTCACCTCACCTCGCCTCACCGCTCACCTCGCCTCACCGCTCACCTCACCTCACCTCACCGCTCACCTCACCTCATCGCTCACCTCACCTCACCGCTCACCTCACCTCACCGCTCACCTCACCCCACCTCACCGCTCACCTCATCTCACCGCTCACCTCACCTCACACCTCACCGCTCACCTCACCTCACCGCTCACCTCACCGCTCACCTCACCTCACCGCTCACCTCATCTCACCTCACCGCTCACCTCACCTCACCTCAACGCTCACCTCACCTCACCTCACCGCTCACCTCACCTCACCGCTCACCTCACCGCTCACCTCACCTCACCGCTCACCTCACCTCACCGCTCACCTCACCTCACCGCTCACCTCACCTCACCGCTCACCTCACCTCACCGCTCACCTCACCTCACCTCACCGCTCACCTCACCTCACCGCTCACCTCACCGCTCACCTCACCTCACCGCTCACCTCACCTCACCTCACCGCTCACCTCACCTCACCTCACCGCTCACCTCACCTCACCTCACCGCTCACCTCACCGCTCACCTCACCTCACCGCTCACCTCACCTCACCGCTCACCTCACCTCACCGCTCACCTCACCTCACCGCTCACCTCACCACCCACCTCACCTCACCGCTCACCTCACCGCCCACCTCACCTCACCGCTCACCTCACCGCCCACCTCACCTCACCGCTCACCTCACCGCCCACCTCACCTCACCGCTCACCTCACCGCTCACCTCACCTCACCGCTCACCTCACCGCCCACCTCACCTCACCGCTCACCTCACCGCTCACCTCACCGCCCACCTCACCTCACCGCTCACCTCACCGCCCACCTCACCTCACCGCTCACCTCACCGCCCACCTCACCTCACCGCTCACCTCACCGCCCACCTCACCTCACTGCTCACCTCACCGCCCACCTCACCGCCCACCTCACCTCACCGCTCACCTCACCGCCCACCTCACCTCACCGCTCACCTCACCGCCCACCTCACCGTTCACCTCACCGCCCAACTCACCTCACCGCTCACCTCACCGCCCACCTCACCTCACCGCTCACCTCACCGCCCACCTCACCTCACCGCTCACCTCACCGCCCACCTCACCTCACCGCTCACCTCACCGCCCACCTCACCTCACCGCTCACCTCACCGCCCACCTCACCTCACCGCTCACCTCGCCGCCCACATCACCTCACCGCTCACCTCACCGCCCACCTCACCTCACCGCCCACCTCACCTCACCGCTCACCTCACCGCCCACCTCACCTCACCGCTCACCTCACCGCCCACCTCACCTCACCGCTCACCTCACCGCCCACCTCACCTCACCGCTCACCTCACCGCCCACCTCACCTCACCGCTCACCTCGCCGCCCACATCACCTCACCGCTCACCTCACCGCCCACCTCACCTCACCGCCCACCTCACCTCACCGCTCACCTCTCCTCACCGCTCACCTCACCGCTCACCTCACCGCTCACCTCACCTCACCGCTCACCTCACCGCTCACCTCACCTCACCGCTCACCTCACCTCACCGCTCACCTCACCGCTCACCTCACCTCACCGCTCACCTCACCTCACCGCTCACCTCACCGCTCACCTCACCGCTCACCTCACCGCTCACCTCACCTCACCCCTCACCTCACCTCACCGCTCACCTCACCTCACCGCTCACCTCACCGCTCACCTCTCGCCTCACCGCTCACCGCTCACCTCACCTCACCGCTCAACTCCCCTCACCGCTCACCTCACCGCTCACCTCACCTCACCGCTCACCTCACCGCTCACCTCACCGCTCACCTCACCGCTCACCTCACCGCTCACCTCTCACCTCACCTCTCACCTCACCGCTCACCTCTCACCTCACCTCACCGCTCACCTCTCACCTCACCTCACCTCAACGCTCACCTCTCACCTCACCTCACCGCTCACCTCACCGCTCACCTCACCGCTCACCTCACCGCTCACCTCACCTCACCGCTCACCTCACCGCTCACCTCACCTCACCGCTCACCTCAACTCATCTCACCGCTCACCTCACCTCACCTCACCGCTCACCTCACCTCACCTCACCGCTCACCTCACCTCACCTCACCGCTCACCTCACCTCACCGCTCACCTCACCTCACCGCTCACCTCACCGCTCCTCACCTCACCGCTCACATCACCTCACACCTCACCTCACCTCACCGCTCACCTCACCTCACCTCGCCTCACCGCTCACCTCACCGCTCACCTCACCGCTCACCTCACCTCACCGCTCACCTCACCTCACCTCACCGCTCACCTCACCTCACCGCTCACCTCACCTCACCTCACCGCTCACCTCACCTCACCTCACCGCTCACCTCACCTCACCGCTCACCTCACCTCACCTCACCGCTCACCTCACCGCTCACCTCACCTCACCTCACCGCTCACCTCACCTCACCTCACCGCTCACCTCACCTCACCGCTCACCTCACCTCACCGCTCACCTCACCTCACCGCTCACCTCACCGCTCACCTCACCGCTCACCTCACCGCTCACCTCACCGCTCAGCTCACCTCACCGCTCAGCTCACCTCACCGCTCAGCTCACCTCACCGCTCCGCTCACCTCAGCGCTCAGGTCACCTCACCGCTCAGCTCAGCTCACCGCTCAGCTCAGCTCACCGCTCAGCTCACCACCCAGCTCACCACCCAGCTCACCACCCAGCTCACCACTCAGCTCACCACTCAGCTCGCCACTCAGCTCGCCACTCAGCTCACCACTCAGCTCACCACTCTCCACAGCTCACCACTCACCTCACCGCTCACCTCACCGCCCACCTCACCTCACCGCTCACCTCACCGCCCACCTCACCGCCCACCTCACCTCACCGCTCACCTCACCGCCCACCTCACCTCACCGCTCACCTCACCTCACCGCTCACCTCACCGCCCACCTCACCTCACCGCTCACCTCACCGCCCACCTCACCTCACCGCTCACCTCACCGCCCACCTCACCTCACCGCTCACCTCACCGCCCACCTCACCTCACCGCTCACCTCACCGCCCACCTCACCTCACCGCTCACCTCACCGCCCACCTCACCTCACCGCTCACCTCACCGCCCACCTCACCGCCCACCTCACCTCACCGCTCACCTCACCGCCCACCTCACCTCACCGCTCACCTCACCGCCCACCTCACCGCTCACCTCACCGCCCACCTCACCTCACCGCTCACCTCACCGCCCACCTCACCTCACCGCTCACCTCACCGCCCACCTCACCTCACCGCTCACCTCACCGCCCACCTCACCTCACCGCTCACCTCGCCGCCCACATCACCTCACCGCTCACCTCACCGCCCACCTCACCTCACCGCCCACCTCACCTCACCGCTCACCTCACCGCCCACCTCACCTCACCGCTCACCTCACCGCCCACCTCACCTCACCGCTCACCTCACCGCCCACCTCACCTCACCGCTCACCTCACCGCTCACCTCTCCTCACCGCTCACCTCACCGCTCACCTCACCGCTCACCTCACCTCACCGCTCACCTCACCGCTCACCTCACCTCACCGCTCACCTCACCTCACCGCTCACCTCACCGCTCACCTCACCTCACCGCTCACCTCACCTCACCGCTCACCTCACCGCTCACCTCACCGCTCACCTCACCGCTCACCTCACCGCTCACCTCACCTCACCGCTCACCTCACCTCACCCCTCACCTCACCTCACCGCTCACCTCACCTCACCGCTCACCTCACCGCTCACCTCTCGCCTCACCGCTCACCGCTCACCTCACCTCACCGCTCAACTCCCCTCACCGCTCACCTCACCGCTCACCTCACCTCACCGCTCACCTCACCGCTCACCTCACCGCTCACCTCACCGCTCACCTCTCACCTCACCTCTCACCTCACCGCTCACCTCTCACCTCACCTCACCGCTCACCTCTCACCTCACCTCACCTCAACGCTCACCTCTCACCTCACCTCACCGCTCACCTCACCGCTCACCTCACCGCTCGCCTCACCGCTCACCTCACCTCACCGCTCACCTCACCGCTCACCTCACCTCACCGCTCACCTCAACTCATCTCACCGCTCACCTCACCTCACCTCACCGCTCACCTCACCTCACCTCACCGCTCACCTCACCTCACCTCACCGCTCACCTCACCTCACCGCTCACCTCACCTCACCGCTCACCTCACCGCTCCTCACCTCACCGCTCACCTCACCTCACACCTCACCTCACCTCACCGCTCACCTCACCTCACCTCGCCTCACCGCTCACCTCACCGCTCACCTCACCGCTCACCTCACCTCACCGCTCACCTCACCTCACCTCACCGCTCACCTCACCTCACCGCTCACCTCACCTCACCTCACCGCTCACCTCACCTCACCTCACCGCTCACCTCACCTCACCGCTCACCTCACCTCACCTCACCGCTCACCTCACCGCTCACCTCACCTCACCTCACCGCTCACCTCACCTCACCTCACCGCTCACCTCACCTCACCGCTCACCTCACCTCACCGCTCACCTCACCTCACCGCTCACCTCACCTCACCTCACACCTCACCGCTCACCTCACCGCTCACCTCACCGCTCACCTCACCTCACCGCTCAGCTCACCTCACCGCTCAGCTCACCTCACCGCTCCGCTCACCTCAGCGCTCAGGTCACCTCACCGCTCAGCTCAGCTCACCGCTCAGCTCAGCTCACCGCTCAGCTCACCACCCAGCTCACCACCCAGCTCACCACCCAGCTCACCACTCAGCTCACCACTCAGCTCGCCACTCAGCTCGCCACTCAGCTCACCACTCAGCTCACCACTCTCCACAGCTCACCACTCACCTCACCGCTCACCTCACCGCCCACCTCACCTCACCGCTCACCTCACCGCCCACCTCACCGCCCACCTCACCTCACCGCTCACCTCACCGCCCACCTCACCTCACCGCTCACCTCACCTCACCGCTCATCTCACCGCCCACCTCACCTCACCGCTCACCTCACCGCCCACCTCACCTCACCGCTCACCTCACCGCCCACCTCACCTCACCGCTCACCTCACCGCCCACCTCACCTCACCGCTCACCTCACCGCCCACCTCACCTCACCGCTCACCTCACCGCCCACCTCACCTCACCGCTCACCTCACCGCCCACCTCACCGCCCACCTCACCTCACCGCTCACCTCACCGCCCACCTCACCTCACCGCTCACCTCACCGCCCACCTCACCGCTCACCTCACCGCCCACCTCACCTCACCGCTCACCTCACCGCCCACCTCACCTCACCGCTCACCTCACCGCCCACCTCACCTCACCGCTCACCTCACCGCCCACCTCACCTCACCGCTCACCTCACCGCCCACCTCACCTCACCGCTCACCTCACCGCCCACCTCACCTCACCGCTCACCTCACCGCCCACCTCACCTCACCGCTCACCTCACCGCCCACCTCACCTCACCGCTCACCTCACCGCTCACCTCTCCTCACCGCTCACCTCACCGCTCACCTCACCGCTCACCTCACCTCACCGCTCACCTCACCGCTCACCTCACCGCTCACCTCACCTCACCGCTCACCTCACCGCTCACCTCACCTCACCGCTCACCTCACCGCTCACCTCACCGCTCACCTCACCGCTCACCTCACCGCTCACCTCACCGCTCACCGCTCACCTCACCGCTCACCTCACCGCTCACCTCACCTCACCCCTCACCTCACCTCACCCCTCACCTCACCTCACCGCTCACCTCACCGCTCACCTCTCGCCTCACCGCTCACTTCACCGCTCACCTCACCTCACCGCTCAACTCCCCTCACCGCTCACCTCACCGCTCACCTCACCGCTCACCTCACCTCACCGCTCACCTCACCGCTCACCTCTCACCTCACCTCTCACCTCACCGCTCACCTCTCACCTCACCGCTCACCTCACCGCTCACCTCTCACCTCACCGCTCACCTCACCGCTCACCTCTCACCTCACCTCACCGCTCACCTCACCGCTCACCTCACCGCTCACCTCACCTCACCGCTCACCTCACCGCTCACCTCACCTCACCGCTCACCTCAACTCATCTCACCGCTCACCTCACCTCACCTCACCGCTCACCTCACCTCACCGCTCACCTCACCTCACCGCTCACCTCACCGCTCACCTCACCGCTCCTCACCTCACCGCTCACCTCACCTCACACCTCACCTCACCTCACCGCTCACCTCAACTCACCTCGCCTCACCGCTCACCTCACCGCTCACCTCACCTCACCGCTCACCTCACCTCACCTCACCTCGCCTCACCGCTCACCTCGCCTCACCGCTCACCTCACCTCACCGCTCACCTCACCGCTCACCTCACCTCACCGCTCACCTCACCTCACCTCGCCTCACCGCTCACCTCACCGCTCAACTCCCCTCACCGCTCACCTCACCGCTCACCTCACCTCACCGCTCACCTCACCGCTCACCTCACCGCTCACCTCTCACTTCACCTCTCACCTCACCGCTCACCTCTCACCTCACCTCACCGCTCACCTCTCACCTCACCTCACCGCTCACCTCTCACCTCACCTCACCGCTCACCTCTCACCTCACCTCACCGCTCACCTCACCGCTCACCTCACCGCTCACCTCACCGCTCACCTCACCTCACCGCTCACCTCACCTCACCGCTCACCTCAACTCATCTCACCGCTCACCTCACCTCACCTCACCGCTCACCTCACCTCACCTCACCGCTCACCTCACCTCACCTCACCGCTCACCTCACCTCACCGCTCACCTCACCGCTCCTCACCTCACCGCTCACCTCACCTCACACCTCACCGCTCACCTCACCTCACCTCGCCTCACCGCTCACCTCACCGCTCACCTCACCTCACCGCTCACCTCACCTCACCTCACCGCTCACCTCACCTCACCTCACCGCTCACCTCACCTCACCTCACCGCTCACCTCACCTCACCGCTCAACTAACCTCACCTCACCGCTCACCTCACCGCTCACCTCACCTCACCTCACCGCTCACCTCACCTCACCGCTCACCTCACCTCACCGCTCACCTCACCGCTCACCTCACCGCTCACCTCACCTCACCGCTCACCTCACCTCACCTCACACCTCACCGCTCACCTCACCGCTCACCTCACCGCTCACCTCACCTCACCGCTCAGCTCACCTCACCGCTCAGCTCACCTCACCGCTCCGCTCACCTAAGCGCTCAGGTCACCTCACCGCTCAGCTCAGCTCACCGCTCAGCTCAGCTCACCGCTCAGCTCACCACCCAGCTCACCACCCAGCTCACCACCCAGCTCACCACTCAGCTCGCCACTCAGCTCGCCACTCAGCTCACCACACTCCACAGCTCACCACTCACCTCACCGCTCACCTCACCGCCCACCTCACCTCACCGCTCACCTCACCGCCCACCTCACCGCCCACCTCACCTCACCGCTCACCTCACCGCCCACCTCACCTCACCGCTCACCTCACCGCCCACCTCACCTCACCGCTCACCTCACCGCCCACCTCACCTCACCGCTCACCTCACCGCCCACCTCACCTCACCGCTCACCTCACCGCCCACCTCACCTCACCGCTCACCTCACCGCCCACCTCACCTCACCGCTCACCTCACCGCCCACCTCACCTCACCGCTCACCTCACCGCCCACCTCACCTCACCGCTCACCTCACCGCCCACCTCACCGCCCACCTCAACTCACCGCTCACCTCACCGCCCACCTCACCTCACCGCTCACCTCACCGCCCACCTCACCGCTCACCTCACCGCCCACCTCACCTCACCGCTCACCTCACCGCCCACCTCACCGCTCACCTCACCGCCCACCTCACCTCACCGCTCACCTCACCGCCCACCTCACCTCACCGCTCACCTCACCGCGCACCTCACCTCACCGCTCACCTCACCGCCCACTTCACCTCACCGCTCACCTCACCGCCCACATCACCTCACCGCTCACCTCACCGCCCACCTCACCTCACCGCCCACCTCACCTCACTGCTCACCTCACCGCCCACCTCACCTCACCGCTCACCTCACCGCCCACCTCACCTCACCGCTCACCTCACCGCTCACCTCACCTCACCGCTCACCTCACCGCTCACCTCTCCTCACCGCTCACCTCACCGCTCACCTCACCGCTCACCTCACCTCACCGCTCACCTCACCGCTCACCTCACCTCACCGCTCACCTCACCTCACCGCTCACCTCACCGCTCACCTCACCTCACCGCTCACCTCACCGCTCACCTCACCTCACCGCTCACCTCACCGCTCACCTCACCGCTCACCTCACCGCTCACCTCACCGCTCACCGCTCACCTCACCGCTCACCTCACCGCTCACCTCACCTCACCCCTCACCTCACCTCACCCCTCACCTCACCTCACCGCTCACCTCACCGCTCACCTCTCGCCTCACCGCTCACTTCACCGCTCACCTCACCTCACCGCTCAACTCCCCTCACCGCTCACCTCACCGCTCACCTCACCGCTCACCTCACCTCACCGCTCACCTCACCGCTCACCTCACCGCTCACCTCTCACCTCACCTCTCACCTCACCGCTCACCTCTCACCTCACCGCTCACCTCACCGCTCACCTCACCTCACCGCTCACCTCACCGCTCACCTCACCTCACCGCTCACCTCAACTCATCTCACCGCTCACCTCACCTCACCTCACCGCTCACCTCACCTCACCGCTCACCTCACCTCACCGCTCACCTCACCGCTCACCTCACCGCTCCTCACCTCACCGCTCACCTCACCTCACACCTCACCTCACCTCACCGCTCACCTCAACTCACCTCGCCTCACCGCTCACCTCACCGCTCACCTCACCTCACCGCTCACCTCACCTCACCTCGCCTCACCGCTCACCTCGCCTCACCGCTCACCTCAC
This sequence comes from Petromyzon marinus, assembly GCF_048934315.1. Lineage (NCBI taxonomy): Eukaryota > Metazoa > Chordata > Hyperoartia > Petromyzontiformes > Petromyzontidae > Petromyzon > Petromyzon marinus. The sequence goes on along the minus strand of NW_027423402.1, from coordinate 204,744 downwards.
CTCACCGCTCACCTCACCTCACCGCTCACCTCACCGCTCACCTCACCTCACCGCTCACCTCACCTCACCTCGCCTCACCGCTCACCTCACCGCTCACCTCACCTCACCGCTCACCTCACCTCACCGCTCACCTCACCGCTCACCTCACCTCACCTCGCCTCACCGCTCACCTCACCGCTCAACTCCCCTCACCGCTCACCTCACCGCTCACCTCACCTCACCGCTCACCTCACCGCTCACCTCACCGCTCACCTCTCACCTCACCTCTCACCTCACCGCTCACCTCTCACCTCACCTCACCGCTCACCTCTCACCTCACCTCACCGCTCACCTCTCACCTCACCTCACCGCTCACCTCTCACCTCACCTCACCGCTCACCTCACCGCTCACCTCACCGCTCACCTCACCGCTCACCTCACCTCACCGCTCACCTCACCGCTCACCTCACCTCACCGCTCACCTCAACTCATCTCACCGCTCACCTCACCTTACCGCTCACCTCACCTCACCTCACCGCTCACCTCACCTCACCTCACCGCTCACCTCACCTCACCGCTCACCTCACCGCTCCTCAACTCACCGCTCACCTCACCTCACACCTCACCGCTCACCTCACCTCACCGCTCACCTCACCGCCCACCTCACCGCTCACCTCACCGCCCACCTCACCTCACCGCTCACCTCACCGCCCACCTCACCTCACCGCTCACCTCACCGCGCACCTCACCTCACCGCTCACCTCACCGCCCACTTCACCTCACCGCTCACCTCACCGCCCACATCACCTCACCGCTCACCTCACCGCCCACCTCACCTCACCGCCCACCTCACCTCACTGCTCACCTCACCGCCCACCTCACCTCACCGCTCACCTCACCGCCCACCTCACCTCACCGCTCACCTCACCGCTCACCTCACCTCACCGCTCACCTCACCGCTCACCTCTCCTCACCGCTCACCTCACCGCTCACCTCACCGCTCACCTCACCTCACCGCTCACCTCACCGCTCACCTCACCTCACCGCTCACCTCACCTCACCGCTCACCTCACCGCTCACCTCACCTCACCGCTCACCTCACCGCTCACCTCACCTCACCGCTCACCTCACCGCTCACCTCACCGCTCACCTCACCGCTCACCTCACCGCTCACCGCTCACCTCACCGCTCACCTCACCGCTCACCTCACCTCACCCCTCACCTCACCTCACCCCTCACCTCACCTCACCGCTCACCTCACCGCTCACCTCTCGCCTCACCGCTCACTTCACCGCTCACCTCACCTCACCGCTCAACTCCCCTCACCGCTCACCTCACCGCTCACCTCACCGCTCACCTCACCTCACCGCTCACCTCACCGCTCACCTCACCGCTCACCTCTCACCTCACCTCTCACCTCACCGCTCACCTCTCACCTCACCGCTCACCTCACCGCTCACCTCACCTCACCGCTCACCTCACCGCTCACCTCACCTCACCGCTCACCTCAACTCATCTCACCGCTCACCTCACCTCACCTCACCGCTCACCTCACCTCACCGCTCACCTCACCTCACCGCTCACCTCACCGCTCACCTCACCGCTCCTCACCTCACCGCTCACCTCACCTCACACCTCACCTCACCTCACCGCTCACCTCAACTCACCTCGCCTCACCGCTCACCTCACCGCTCACCTCACCTCACCGCTCACCTCACCTCACCTCGCCTCACCGCTCACCTCGCCTCACCGCTCACCTCACCTCACCGCTCACCTCACCTCACCGCTCACCTCACCGCTCACCTCACCTCACCGCTCACCTCACCTCACCTCGCCTCACCGCTCACCTCACCGCTCACCTCACCTCACCGCTCACCTCACCTCACCGCTCACCTCACCGCTCACCTCACCTCACCTCGCCTCACCGCTCACCTCACCGCTCAACTCCCCTCACCGCTCACCTCACCGCTCACCTCACCTCACCGCTCACCTCACCGCTCACCTCACCGCTCACCTCTCACCTCACCTCTCACCTCACCGCTCACCTCTCACCTCACCTCACCGCTCACCTCTCACCTCACCTCACCGCTCACCTCTCACCTCACCTCACCGCTCACCTCTCACCTCACCTCACCGCTCACCTCACCGCTCACCTCACCGCTCACCTCACCGCTCACCTCACCTCACCGCTCACCTCACCGCTCACCTCACCTCACCGCTCACCTCAACTCATCTCACCGCTCACCTCACCTTACCGCTCACCTCACCTCACCTCACCGCTCACCTCACCTCACCTCACCGCTCACCTCACCTCACCGCTCACCTCACCGCTCCTCAACTCACCGCTCACCTCACCTCACACCTCACCGCTCACCTCACCTCACCTCGCCTCACCGCTCACCTCACCGCTCACCTCACCGCTCACCTCACCTCACCGCTCACCTCACCTCACCTCACCGCTCACCTCACCTCACCTCACCGCTCACCTCACCTCACCTCACCGCTCACCTCACCTCACCTCACCGCTCACCTCACCTCACCGCTCACCTCACCTCACCTCACCGCTCACCTCACCGCTCACCTCACCTCACCTCACCGCTCACCTCACCTCACCGCTCACCTCACCTCACCGCTCACCTCACCTCACCGCTCACCTCACCGCTCACCTCTCACCTCACCTCACCGCTCACCTCACCGCTCACCTCACCGCTCACCTCACCTCACCGCTCACCTCACCGCTCACCTCACCTCACCGCTCACCTCAACTCATCTCACCGCTCACCTCACCTCACCTCACCGCTCACCTCACCTCACCGCTCACCGCACCTCACCGCTCACCTCACCGCTCACCTCACCGCTCCTCACCTCACCGCTCACCTCACCTCACACCTCACCTCACCTCACCGCTCACCTCAACTCACCTCGCCTCACCGCTCACCTCACCGCTCACCTCACCTCACCGCTCACCTCACCTCACCTCACCTCGCCTCACCGCTCACCTCGCCTCACCGCTCACCTCACCTCACCGCTCACCTCACCTCACCGCTCACCTCACCGCTCACCTCACCTCACCGCTCACCTCACCTCACCTCGCCTCACCGCTCACCTCACCGCTCAACTCCCCTCACCGCTCACCTCACCGCTCACCTCACCTCACCGCTCACCTCACCGCTCACCTCACCGCTCACCTCTCACCTCACCTCTCACCTCACCGCTCACCTCTCACCTCACCTCACCGCTCACCTCTCACCTCACCTCACCGCTCACCTCTCACCTCACCTCACCGCTCACCTCACCGCTCACCTCACCGCTCACCTCACCGCTCACCTCACCTCACCGCTCACCACACCGCTCACCTCACCTCACCGCTCACCTCAACTCATCTCACCGCTCACCTCACCTCACCTCACCGCTCACCTCACCTCACCTCACCGCTCACCTCACCTCACCTCACCGCTCGCCTCACCTCACCGCTCACCTCACCGCTCCTCACCTCACCGCTCACCTCACCTCACACCTCACCGCTCACCTCACCTCACCTCGCCTCACCGGTCACCTCACCGCTCACCTCACCGCTCACCTCACCTCACCGCTCACCTCACCTCACCTCACCGCTCACCTCACCTCACCTCACCGCTCACCTCACCTCACCTCACCGCTCACCTCACCTCACCTCACCGCTCACCTCACCTCACCGCTCACCTCACCTCACCTCACCGCTCACCTCACCGCTCACCTCACCTCACCGCTCACCTCACCTCACCGCTCACCTCACCTCACCGCTCACCTCACCTCACCGCTCACCTCACCGCTCACCTCACCTCACCGCTCACCTCACCTCACCTCACACCTCACCGCTCACCTCACCGCTCACCTCACCGCTCACCTCACCGCTCACCTCACCTCACCGCTCAGCTCACCTCACCGCTCAGCTCACCTCACCGCTCCGCTCACCTCAGCGCTCAGGTCACCTCACCGCTCAGCTCAGCTCACCGCTCAGCTCAGCTCACCGCTCAGCTCAGCTCACCGCTCAGCTCACCACCCAGCTCACCACCCAGCTCACCACCCAGCTCACCACTCAGCTCGCCACACAGCTCGCCACTCAGCTCGCCACTCAGCTCACCACTCAGCTCACCACACTCCACAGCTCACCACTCACCTCACCGCTCACCTCACCGCCCACCTCACCTCACCGCTCACCTCACCGCCCACCTCACCGCCCACCTCACCTCACCGCTCACCTCACCGCCCACCTCACCTCACCGCTCACCTCACCGCCCACCTCACCTCACCGCTCACCTCACCGCCCACCTCACCTCACTGCTCACCTCACCGCCCACCTCACCTCACCGCTCACCTCACCGCCCACCTCACCTCACCGCTCACCTCACCGCCCACCTCACCTCACCGCTCACCTCACCGCCCACCTCACCTCACCGCTCACCTCACCGCCCACCTCACCTCACCGCTCACCTCACCGCCCACCTCACCGCCCACCTCACCTCACCGCTCACCTCACCGCCCACCTCACCTCACCGCTCACCTCACCGCCCACCTCACCGCTCACCTCACCGCCCACCTCACCTCACCGCTCACCTCACCGCCCACCTCACCGCTCACCTCACCGCCCACCTCACCTCACCGCTCACCTCACCGCCCACCTCACCTCACCGCTCACCTCACCACGCACCTCACCTCACCGCTCACCTCACCGCCCACCTCACCTCACCGCTCACCTCACCGCCCACATCACCTCACCGCTCACCTCACCGCCCACCTCACCTCACCGCCCACCTCACCTCTCCGCTCACCTCACCGCCCACCTCACCTCACCGCTCACCTCACCGCCCACCTCACCTCACCGCTCACCTCACCGCCCACCTCACCTCACCGCTCACCTCACCGCTCACCTCTCCTCACCGCTCACCTCACCGCTCACCTCACCGCTCACCTCACCTCACCGCTCACCTCACCGCTCACCTCACCTCACCGCTCACCTCACCGCTCACCTCACCTCACCGCTCACCTCACCGCTCACCTCACCTCACCGCTCACCTCACCGCTCACCTCACCGCTCACCTCACCGCTCACCTCACCTCACCCCTCACCTCACCTCACCCCTCACCTCACCTCACCGCTCACCTCACCGCTCACCTCTCGCCTCACCGCTCACTTCACCGCTCACCTCACCTCACCGCTCAACTCCCCTCACCGCTCACCTCACCGCTCACCTCACCGCCCACCTCACCTCACCGCTCACCTCACCGCCCACCTCACCTCACCGCTCACCTCACCGCCCACCTCACCTCACCGCTCACCTCACCGCTCACCTCTCCTCACCGCTCACCTCACCGCTCACCTCACCGCTCACCTCACCTCACCGCTCACCTCACCGCTCACCTCACCGCTCACCTCACCTCACCGCTCACCTCACCGCTCACCTCACCTCACCGCTCACCTCACCGCTCACCTCACCTCACCGCTCACCTCACCGCTCACCTCACCGCTCACCGCTCACCTCACCGCTCACCTCACCGCTCACCTCACCTCACCCCTCACCTCACCTCACCCCTCACCTCACCTCACCGCTCACCTCACCGCTCACCTCTCGCCTCACCGCTCACTTCACCGCTCACCTCACCTCACCGCTCAACTCCCCTCACCGCTCACCTCACCGCTCACCTCACCGCTCACCTCACCTCACCGCTCACCTCACCGCTCACCTCTCACCTCACCTCTCACCTCACCGCTCACCTCTCACCTCACCGCTCACCTCACCGCTCACCTCTCACCTCACCGCTCACCTCACCGCTCACCTCTCACCTCACCTCACCGCTCACCTCACCGCTCACCTCACCGCTCACCTCACCTCACCGCTCACCTCACCGCTCACCTCACCTCACCGCTCACCTCAACTCATCTCACGGCTCACCTCACCTCACCTCACCGCTCACCTCACCTCACCGCTCACCTCACCTCACCGCTCACCTCACCGCTCACCTCACCGCTCCTCACCTCACCGCTCACCTCACCTCACACCTCACCTCACCTCACCGCTCACCTCAACTCACCTCGCCTCACCGCTCACCTCACCGCTCACCTCACCTCACCGCTCACCTCACCTCACCTCACCGCTCACCTCGCCTCACCGCTCACCTCACCTCACCGCTCACCTCACCTCACCGCTCACCTCACCGCTCACCTCACCTCACCGCTCACCTCACCTCACCTCGCCTCACCGCTCACCTCACCGCTCAACTCCCATCACCACTCACCTCACCGCTCACCTCACCTCACCGCTCACCTCACCGCTCACCTCACCGCTCACCTCTCACCTCACCTCTCACCTCACTGCTCACCTCTCACCTCACCTCACCGCTCACCTCTCACCTCACCTCACCGCTCACCTCTCACCTCACCTCACCGCTCACCTCTCACCTCACCTCACCGCTCACCTCACCGCTCACCTCACCGCTCACCTCACCGCTCACCTCACCTCACCGCTCACCTCACCGCTCACCTCACCTCACCGCTCACCTCAACTCATCTCACCGCTCACCTCACCTCACCTCACCGCTCACCTCACCTCACCTCACCGCTCACCTCACCTCACCTCACCGCTCACCTCACCTCACCGCTCACCTCACCGCTCCTCACCTCACCGCTCACCTCACCTCACACCTCACCTCACCGCTCACCTCACCTCGCCTCACCGCTCACCTCACCGCTCACCTCACCGCTCACCTCACCTCACCGCTCACCTCACCTCACCTCACCGCTCACCTCACCTCACCTCACCGCTCACCTCACCTCACCTCACCGCTCACCTCACCTCACCGCTCACCTCACCTCACCTCACCGCTCACCTCACCGCTCACCTCACCTCACCTCACCGCTCACCTCACCTCACCTCACCGCTCACCTCACCTCACCGCTCACCTCACCTCACCGCTCACCTCACCGCTCACCTCACCTCACCGCTCACCTCACCTCACCTCACACCTCACCGCTCACCTCACCGCTCACCTCACCGCTCACCTCACCTCACCGCTCAGCTCACCTCACCGCTCAGCTCACCTCACCGCTCCGCTCACCTCAGCGCTCAGGTCACCTCACCGCTCAGCTCAGCTCACCGCTCAGCTCAGCTCACCGCTCAGCTCAGCTCACCGCTCAGCTCACCACCCAGCTCACCACCCAGCTCACCACTCAGCTCGCCACTCAGCTCGCCACTCAGCTCGCCACTCAGCTCACCACACTCCACAGCTCACCACTCACCTCACCGCTCACCTCACCGCCCACCTCACCGCCCACCTCACCGCCCACCTCACCTCACCGCTCACCTCACCGCCCACCTCACCTCACCGCTCACCTCACCGCCCACCTCACCTCACCGCTCACCTCACCGCCCACCTCACCTCACCGCTCACCTCACCGCCCACCTCACCTCACCGCTCACCTCACCGCCCACCTCACCACACCGCTCACCTCACCGCCCACCTCACCTCACCGCTCACCTCACCGCCCACCTCACCTCACCGCTCACCTCACCGCCCACCTCACCTCACCGCTCACCTCACCGCCCACCTCACCGCCCACCTTACCTCACCGCTCACCTCACCGCCCACCTCACCTCACCGCTCACCTCACCGCCCACCTCACCGCTCACCTCACCGCCCACCTCACCTCACCGCTCACCTCACCGCCCACCTCACCGCTCACCTCACCGCCCACCTCACCTCACCGCTCACCTCACCGCCCACCTCACCTCACCGCTCACCTCACCGCGCACCTCACCTCACCGCTCACCTCACCGCCCACCTCACCTCACCGCTCACCTCACCGCCCACATCACCTCACCGCTCACCTCACCGCCCACCTCACCTCACCGCCCACCTCACCTCACCGCTCACCTCACCGCCCACCTCACCTCACCGCTCACCTCACCGCCCACCTCACCTCACCGCTCACCTCACCGCCCACCTCACCTCACCGCTCACCTCACCGCTCACCTCTCCTCACCGCTCACCTCACCGCTCACCTCACCGCTCACCTCACCTCACCGCTCACCTCACCTCACCGCTCACCTCACCGCCCACCTCACCTCACCGCTCACCTCACCGCCCACCTCACCGCTCACCTCACCGCCCACCTCACCTCACCGCTCACCTCACCGCCCACCTCACCGCTCACCTCACCGCCCACCTCACCTCACCGCTCACCTCACCGCCCACCTCACCTCACCGCTCACCTCACCGCGCACCTCACCTCACCGCTCACCTCACCGCCCACCTCACCTCACCGCTCACCTCACCGCCCACATCACCTCACCGCTCACCTCACCGCCCACCTCACCTCACCGCCCACCTCACCTCACCGCTCACCTCACCGCCCACCTCACCTCACCGCTCACCTCACCGCCCACCTCACCTCACCGCTCACCTCACCGCCCACCTCACCTCACCGCTCACCTCACCGCTCACCTCTCCTCACCGCTCACCTCACCGCTCACCTCACCGCTCACCTCACCTCACCGCTCACCTCACCGCTCACCTCACCGCTCACCTCACCGCTCACCTCACCTCACCGCTCAGCTCACCTCACCGCTCAGCTCACCTCACCGCTCCGCTCACCTCAGCGCTCAGGTCACCTCACCGCTCAGCTCAGCTCACCGCTCAGCTCAGCTCACCGCTCAGCTCAGCTCACCGCTCAGCTCAGCTCACCGCTCAGCTCACCACCCAGCTCACCACCCAGCTCACCACCCAGCTCACCACTCAGCTCGCCACACAGCTCGCCACTCAGCTCGCCACTCAGCTCACCACTCAGCTCACCACACTCCACAGCTCACCACTCACCTCACCGCTCACCTCACCGCCCACCTCACCTCACCGCTCACCTCACCGCCCACCTCACCGCCCACCTCACCTCACCGCTCACCTCACCGCCCACCTCACCTCACCGCTCACCTCACCGCCCACCTCACCTCACCGCTCACCTCACCGCCCACCTCACCTCACTGCTCACCTCACCGCCCACCTCACCTCACCGCTCACCTCACCGCCCACCTCACCTCACCGCTCACCTCACCGCCCACCTCACCTCACCGCTCACCTCACCGCCCACCTCACCTCACCGCTCACCTCACCGCCCACCTCACCTCACCGCTCACCTCACCGCCCACCTCACCGCCCACCTCACCTCACCGCTCACCTCACCGCCCACCTCACCTCACCGCTCACCTCACCGCCCACCTCACCGCTCACCTCACCGCCCACCTCACCTCACCGCTCACCTCACCGCCCACCTCACCGCTCACCTCACCGCCCACCTCACCTCACCGCTCACCTCACCGCCCACCTCACCTCACCGCTCACCTCACCGCGCACCTCACCTCACCGCTCACCTCACCGCCCACCTCACCTCACCGCTCACCTCACCGCCCACATCACCTCACCGCTCACCTCACCGCCCACCTCACCTCACCGCCCACCTCACCTCACCGCTCACCTCACCGCCCACCTCACCTCACCGCTCACCTCACCGCCCACCTCACCTCACCGCTCACCTCACCGCCCACCTCACCTCACCGCTCACCTCACCGCTCACCTCTCCTCACCGCTCACCTCACCGCTCACCTCACCGCTCACCTCACCTCACCGCTCACCTCACCGCTCACCTCACCTCACCGCTCACCTCACCGCTCACCTCACCTCACCGCTCACCTCACCGCTCACCTCACCTCACCGCTCACCTCACCGCTCACCTCACCGCTCACCTCACCGCTCACCTCACCTCACCCCTCACCTCACCTCACCCCTCACCTCACCTCACCGCTCACCTCACCGCTCACCTCTCGCCTCACCGCTCACTTCACCGCTCACCTCACCTCACCGCTCAACTCCCCTCACCGCTCACCTCACCGCTCACCTCACCGCCCACCTCACCTCACCGCTCACCTCACCGCCCACCTCACCTCACCGCTCACCTCACCGCCCACCTCACCTCACCGCTCACCTCACCGCTCACCTCTCCTCACCGCTCACCTCACCGCTCACCTCACCGCTCACCTCACCTCACCGCTCACCTCACCGCTCACCTCACCGCTCACCTCACCTCACCGCTCACCTCACCGCTCACCTCACCTCACCGCTCACCTCACCGCTCACCTCACCTCACCGCTCACCTCACCGCTCACCTCACCGCTCACCTCACCGCTCACCGCTCACCTCACCGCTCACCTCACCGCTCACCTCACCTCACCCCTCACCTCACCTCACCCCTCACCTCACCTCACCGCTCACCTCACCACTCACCTCTCGCCTCACCGCTCACTTCACCGCTCACCTCACCTCACCGCTCAACTCCCCTCACCGCTCACCTCACCGCTCACCTCACCGCTCACCTCACCTCACCGCTCACCTCACCGCTCACCTCTCACCTCACCTCTCACCTCACCGCTCACCTCTCACCTCACCGCTCACCTCACCGCTCACCTCTCACCTCACCGCTCACCTCACCGCTCACCTCTCACCTCACCTCACCGCTCACCTCACCGCTCACCTCACCGCTCACCTCACCTCACCGCTCACCTCTCACCTCACCTCACCGCTCACCTCACCGCTCACCTCACCGCTCACCTCATCTCACCGCTCACCTCACCTCACCTCACCGCTCACCTCACCTCACCGCTCACCTCACCTCACCGCTCACCTCACCGCTCACCTCACCGCTCCTCACCTCACCGCTCACCTCACCTCACACCTCACCTCACCTCACCGCTCACCTCAACTCACCTCGCCTCACCGCTCACCTCACCGCTCACCTCACCTCACCGCTCACCTCACCTCACCGCTCACCTCACCTCACCTCACCGCTCACCTCGCCTCACCGCTCACCTCACCTCACCGCTCACCTCACCTCACCGCTCACCTCACCGCTCACCTCACCTCACCGCTCACCTCACCTCACCTCGCCTCACCGCTCACCTCACCGCTCAACTCCCATCACCGCTCACCTCACCGCTCACCTCACCTCACCGCTCACCTCACCGCTCACCTCACCGCTCACCTCTCACCTCACCGCTCACCTCTCACCTCACCTCACCGCTCACCTCTCACCTCACCTCACCGCTCACCTCTCACCTCACCTCACCGCTCACCTCTCACCTCACCTCACCGCTCACCTCACCGCTCACCTCACCGCTCACCTCACCGCTCACCTCACCTCACCGCTCACCTCACCGCTCACCTCACCTCACCGCTCACCTCAACTCATCTCACCGCTCACCTCACCTCACCTCACCGCTCACCTCACCTCACCTCACCGCTCACCTCACCTCACCTCACCGCTCACCTCACCTCACCGCTCACCTCACCGCTCCTCACCTCACCGCTCACCTCACCTCACACCTCACCTCACCGCTCACCTCACCTCGCCTCACCGCTCACCTCACCGCTCACCTCACCGCTCACCTCACCTCACCGCTCACCTCACCTCACCTCACCGCTCACCTCACCTCACCGCTCACCTCACCTCACCTCACCGCTCACCTCACCTCACCTCACCGCTCACCTCACCTCACCGCTCACCTCACCTCACCTCACCGCTCACCTCACCGCTCACCTCACCTCACCTCACCGCTCACCTCACCTCACCTCACCGCTCACCTCACCTCACCGCTCACCTCACCTCACCGCTCACCTCACCGCTCACCTCACCTCACCGCTCACCTCACCTCACCTCACACCTCACCGCTCACCTCACCGCTCACCTCACCGCTCACCTCACCTCACCGCTCAGCTCACCTCACCGCTCAGCTCACCTCACCGCTCCGCTCACCTCAGCGCTCAGGTCACCTCACCGCTCAGCTCAGCTCACCGCTCAGCTCAGCTCACCGCTCAGCTCAGCTCACCGCTCAGCTCACCACCCAGCTCACCACCCAGCTCACCACTCAGCTCGCCACTCAGCTCGCCACTCAGCTCGCCACTCAGCTCACCACACTCCACAGCTCACCACTCACCTCACCACTCACCTCACCGCCCACCTCACCGCCCACCTCACCGCCCACCTCACCTCACCGCTCACCTCACCGCCCACCTCACCTCACCGCTCACCTCACCGCCCACCTCACCTCACCGCTCACCTCACCGCCCACCTCACCTCACCGCTCACCTCACCGCCCACCTCACCTCACCGCTCACCTCACCGCCCACCTCACCTCACCGCTCACCTCACCGCCCACCTCACCTCACCGCTCACCTCACCGCCCACCTCACCTCACCGCTCACCTCACCGCCCACATCACCTCACCGCTCACCTCACCGCCCACCTCACCGCCCACCTCACCTCACCATTCACCTCACCGCCCACCTCACCTCACCGCTCACCTCACCGCCCACCTCACCGCTCACCTCACCGCCCACCTCACCTCACCGCTCACCTCACCGCCCACCTCACCGCTCACCTCACCGCCCACCTCACCTCACCGCTCACCTCACCGCCCACCTCACCTCACCGCTCACCTCACCGCGCACCTCACCTCACCGCTCACCTCACCGCCCACCTCACCTCACCGCTCACCTCACCGCCCACATCACCTCACCGCTCACCTCACCGCCCACCTCACCTCACCGCCCACCTCACCTCACCGCTCACCTCACCGCCCACCTCACCTCACCGCTCACCTCACCGCCCACCTCACCTCACCGCTCACCTCACCGCCCACCTCACCTCACCGCTCACCTCACCGCTCACCTCTCCTCACCGCTCACCTCACCGCTCACCTCACCGCTCACCTCACCTCACCGCTCACCTCACCGCTCACCTCACCTCACCGCTCACCTCACCCCACCGCTCACCTCACCGCTCACCTCACCTCACCGCTCACCTCACCGCTCACCTCACCTCACCGCTCACCTCACCGCTCACCTCACCGCTCACCTCACCGCTCACCTCACCTCACCTCACCCCTCACCTCACCTCACCCCTCACCTCACCTCACCGCTCACCTCACCGCTCACCTCTCGCCTCACCGCTCACTTCACCGCTCACCTCACCTCACCGCTCAACTCCCCTCACCGCTCACCTCACCGCTCACCTCACCGCTCACCTCACCTCACCGCTCACCTCACCGCTCACCTCACCGCTCACCTCTCACCTCACCTCTCACCTCACCGCTCACCTCTCACCTCACCGCTCACCTCACCGCTCACCTCTCACCTCACCGCTCACCTCACCGCTCACCTCTCACCTCACCTCACCGCTCACCTCACCGCTCACCTCACCGCTCATCTCACCGCTCACTTCACCTCACCGCTCACCTCACCGCTCACCTCACCTCACCGCTCACCTCAACTCATCTCACCGCTCACCTCACCTCACCTCACCGCTCACCTCACCTCACCGCTCACCTCACCTCACCGCTCACCTCACCGCTCACCTCACCGCTCCTCACCTCACCGCTCACCTCACCTCACACCTCACCTCACCTCACCGCTCACCTCAACTCACCTCGCCTCACCGCTCACCTCACCGCTCACCTCACCTCACCGCTCACCTCACCTCACCTCACCTCGCCTCACCGCTCACCTCGCCTCACCGCTCACCTCACCTCACCGCTCACCTCACCGCTCACCTCACCTCACCGCTCACCTCACCTCACCTCGCCTCACCGCTCACCTCACCGCTCACCTCACCTCACCGCTCACCTCACCTCACCTCGCCTCACCGCTCACCTCGCCTCACCGCTCACCTCACCTCACCTCACCGCTCACCTCACCTCATCGCTCACCTCACCTCACCGCTCACCTCACCTCACCGCTCACCTCACCTCACCGCTCACCTCACCCCACCTCACCGCTCACCTCATCTCACCGCTCACCTCACCTCACACCTCACCGCTCATCTCACCTCACCGCTCACCTCACCGCTCACCTCACCTCACCGCTCACCTCATCTCACCTCACCGCTCACCTCACCTCACCTCACCGCTCACCTCACCTCACCTCACCGCTCACCTCACCTCACCGCTCACCTCACCGCTCACCTCACCTCACCGCTCACTTCACCTCACCGCTCACCTCACCTCACCGCTCACCTCACCTCACCGCTCACCTCACCTCACCGCTCACCTCACCTCACCTCACCGCTCACCTCACCTCACCGCTCACCTCACCGCTCACCTCACCTCACCGCTCACCTCACCTCACCTCACCGCTCACCTCACCTCACCTCACCGCTCACCTCACCGCTCACCTCACCTCACCGCTCACCTCACCTCACCGCTCACCTCACCTCACCGCTCACCTCACCTCACCGCTCACCTCACCTCACCTCACCGCTCACCTCACCGCCCACCTCACCTCACCGCTCACCTCACCGCCCACCTCACCTCACCGCTCACCTCACCGCCCACCTCACCTCACCGCTCACCTCACCGCTCACCTCACCGCCCACCTCACCTCACCGCTCACCTCACCGCCCACCTCACCTCACCGCTCACCTCACCGCCCACCTCACCTCACCGCTCACCTCACCGCCCACCTCACCTCACCGCTCACCTCACCGCCCACCTCACCGCCCACCTCACCTCACCGCTCACCTCACCGCCCACCTCACCTCACCGCTCACCTCACCGCCCACCTCACCGCTCACCTCAACGCCCACCTCACCTCACCGCTCACCTCACCGCCCACCTCACCTCACCGCTCACCTCACCGCCCACCTCACCTCACCGCTCACCTCACCGCCCACCTCACCTCACCGCTCACCTCACCGCCCACCTCACCTCACCGCTCACCTCACCGCCCATCTCACCTCACCGCTCACCTCGCCGCCCACATCACCTCACCGCTCACCTCACCGCCCACCTCACCTCACCGCCCACCTCACCTCACCGCCCACCTCACCTCACCGCTCACCTCACCGCCCACCTCACCTCACCGCTCACCTCACCGCCCACCTCACCTCACCGCTCACCTCACCGCCCACCTCACCTCACCGCTCACCTCACCGCTCACCTCTCCTCACCGCTCACCTCACCGCTCACCTCACCGCTCACCTCACCTCACCGCTCACCTCACCGCTCACCTCACCTCACCGCTCACCTCACCTCACCGCTCACCTCACCGCTCACCTCACCTCACCGCTCACCTCACCTCACCGCTCACCTCACCGCTCACCTCACCGCTCACCTCACCGCTCACCTCACCTCACCGCTCACCTCACCTCACCCCTCACCTCACCTCACCGCTCACCTCACCTCACCGCTCACCTCACCGCTCACCTCTCGCCTCACCGCTCACCGCTCACCTCACCTCACCGCTCAACTCCCCTCACCGCTCACCTCACCGCTCACCTCACCTCACCGCTCACCTCACCGCTCACCTCACCGCTCACCTCACCGCTCACCTCACACCTCACCTCTCACCTCACCTCTCACCTCACCTCTCACCTCACCTCTCACCTCACCGCTCACCTCTCACCTCACCTCACCGCTCACCTCTCACCTCACCTCACCTCAACGCTCACCTCTCACCTCACCTCACCGCTCACCTCACCGCTCACCTCACCGCTCACCTCACCGCTCACCTCACCTCACCGCTCACCTCACCGCTCACCTCACCTCACCGCTCACCTCAACTCATCTCACCGCTCACCTCACCTCACCTCACCCACCTCACCTCACCGCTCACCTCACCGCTCACCTCACCTCACCGCTCACCTCAACTCATCTCACCGCTCACCTCACCTCACCTCACCGCTCACCTCACCTCACCTCACCGCTCACCTCACCTCACCTCACCGCTCACCTCACCTCACCGCTCACCTCACCTCACCGCTCACCTCACCGCTCCTCACCTCACCGCTCACCTCACCTCACACCTCACCTCACCTCACCGCTCACCTCACCTCACCTCGCCTCACCGCTCACCTCACCGCTCACCTCACCGCTCACCTCACCTCACCGCTCACCTCACCTCACCTCACCGCTCACCTCACCTCACCGCTCACCTCACCTCACCTCACCGCTCACCTCACCTCACCTCACCGCTCACCTCACCTCACCGCTCACCTCACCTCACCGCTCACCTCACCGCTCACCTCACCTCACCGCTCACCTCACCTCACCTCACACCTCACCGCTCACCTCACCGCTCACCTCACCGCTCACCTCACCGCTCACCTCACCTCACCGCTCAGCTCACCTCACCGCTCAGCTCACCTCACCGCTCCGCTCACCTCAGCGCTCAGGTCACCTCACCGCTCAGCTCAGCTCACCGCTCAGCTCAGCTCACCGCTCAGCTCACCACCCAGCTCACCACCCAGCTCACCACCCAGCTCACCACTCAGCTCACCACTCAGCTCGCCACTCAGCTCGCCACTCAGCTCACCACTCTCCACAGCTCACCACTCACCTCACCGCTCACCTCACCGCCCACCTCACCTCACCGCTCACCTCACCGCCCACCTCACCGCCCACCTCACCTCACCGCTCACCTCACCGCCCACCTCACCTCACCGCTCACCTCACCTCACCGCTCACCTCACCGCCCACCTCACCTCACCGCTCACCTCACCGCCCACCTCACCTCACCGCTCACCTCACCGCCCACCTCACCTCACCGCTCACCTCACCGCCCACCTCACCTCACCGCTCACCTCACCGCCCACCTCACCGCCCACCTCACCTCACCGCTCACCTCACCGCCCACCTCACCTCACCGCTCACCTCACCGCCCACCTCACCGCTCACCTCACCGCCCACCTCACCTCACCGCTCACCTCACCGCCCACCTCACCTCACCGCTCACCTCACCGCCCACCTCACCTCAACGCTCACCTCACCGCCCACCTCACCTCACCGCTCACCTCACCGCCCACCTCACCTCACCGCTCACCTCACCGCCCACCTCACCTCACCGCTCACCTCACCGCCCACCTCACCTCACCGCTCACCTCACCGCCCACCTCACCTCACCGCTCACCTCACCGCTCACCTCTCCTCACCGCTCACCTCACCGCTCACCTCACCGCTCACCTCACCTCACCGCTCACCTCACCGCTCACCTCACCGCTCACCTCACCTCACCGCTCACCTCACCGCTCACCTCACCTCACCGCTCACCTCACCGCTCACCTCACCTCACCGCTCACCTCACCGCTCACCTCACCGCTCACCTCACCGCTCACCGCTCACCTCACCGCTCACCTCACCGCTCACCTCACCTCACCCCTCACCTCACCTCACCGCTCACCTCACCGCTCACCTCTCGCCTCACCGCTCACTTCACCGCTCACCTCACCTCACCGCTCAACTCCCCTCACCGCTCACCTCACCGCTCACCTCACCGCTCACCTCACCGCTCACCTCACCTCACCGCTCACCTCACCGCTCACCTCTCACCTCACCTCTCACCTCACCGCTCACCTCTCACCTCACCGCTCACCTCACCGCTCACCTCTCACCTCACCGCTCACCTCACCGCTCACCTCTCACCTCACCTCACCGCTCACCTCACCGCTCACCTCACCGCTCACCTCACCGCTCACCTCACCTCACCGCTCACCTCACCGCTCACCTCACCTCACCGCTCACCTCAACTCATCTCACCGCTCACCTCACCTCACCTCACCGCTCACCTCACCTCACCGCTCACCTCACCTCACCGCTCACCTCACCGCTCACCTCACCGCTCACCTCACCGCTCCTCACCTCACCGCTCACCTCACCTCACACCTCACCTCACCTCACCGCTCACCTCAACTCACCTCGCCTCACCGCTCACCTCACCGCTCACCTCACCTCACCGCTCACCTCACCTCACCTCACCTCGCCTCACCGCTCACCTCGCCTCACCGCTCACCTCACCTCACCGCTCACCTCACCGCTCACCTCACCTCACCGCTCACCTCACCTCACCTCGCCTCACCGCTCACCTCACCGCTCAACTCCCCTCACCGCTCACCTCACCGCTCACCTCACCTCACCGCTCACCTCACCGCTCACCTCACCGCTCACCTCTCACCTCACCTCTCACCTCACCGCTCACCTCTCACCTCACCTCACCGCTCACCTCTCACCTCACCTCACCGCTCACCTCTCACCTCACCTCACCGCTCACCTCTCACCTCACCTCACCGCTCACCTCACCGCTCACCTCACCGCTCACCTCACCGCTCACCTCACCTCACCGCTCACCTCACCGCTCACCTCACCTCACCGCTCACCTCAACTCATCTCACCGCTCACCTCACCTCACCTCACCGCTCACCTCACCTCACCTCACCGCTCACCTCACCTCACCTCACCGCTCACCTCACCTCACCGCTCACCTCACCGCTCCTCACCTCACCGCTCACCTCACCTCACACCTCACCGCTCACCTCACCTCACCTCGCCTCACCGCTCACCTCACCGCTCACCTCACCTCACCGCTCACCTCACCTCACCTCACCGCTCACCTCACCTCACCTCACCGCTCACCTCACCTCACCTCACCGCTCACCTCACCTCACCTCACCGCTCACCTCACCTCACCGCTAACCTCACCTCACCTCACCGCTCACCTCACCGCTCACCTCACCGCTCACCTCACCTCACCTCACCGCTCACCTCACCTCACCGCTCACCTCACCTCACCGCTCACCTCACCGCTCACCTCACCGCTCACCTCACCTCACCGCTCACCTCACCTCACCTCACACCTCACCGCTCACCTCACCGCTCACCTCACCGCTCACCTCACCTCACCGCTCAGCTCACCTCACCGCTCAGCTCACCTCACCGCTCCGCTCACCTAAGCGCTCAGGTCACCTCACCGCTCAGCTCAGCTCACCGCTCAGCTCAGCTCACCGCTCAGCTCAGCTCACCGCTCAGCTCACCACCCAGCTCACCACCCAGCTCACCACCCAGCTCACCACTCAGCTCGCCACTCAGCTCGCCACTCAGCTCGCCACTCAGCTCACCACACTCCACAGCTCACCACTCACCTCACCGCTCACCTCACCGCCCACCTCACCTCACCGCTCACCTCACCGCCCACCTCACCGCCCACCTCACCTCACCGCTCACCTCACCGCCCACCTCACCTCACCGCTCACCTCACCGCCCACCTCACCTCACCGCTCACCTCACCGCCCACCTCACCTCACCGCTCACCTCACCGCCCACCTCACCTCACCGCTCACCTCACCGCCCACCTCACCTCACCGCTCACCTCACCGCCCACCTCACCTCACCGCTCACCTCACCGCCCACCTCACCTCACCGCTCACCTCACCGCCCACCTCACCTCACCGCTCACCTCACCGCCCACCTCACCGCCCACCTCACCTCACCGCTCACCTCACCGCCCACCTCACCTCACCGCTCACCTCACCGCCCACCTCACCGCTCACCTCACCGCCCACCTCACCTCACCGCTCAAGTCACCGCCCACCTCACCGCTCACCTCACCGCCCACCTCACCTCACCGCTCACCTCACCGCCCACCTCACCTCACCGTTCACCTCACCGCGCACCTCACCTCACCGCTCACCTCACCGCCCACCTCACCTCACCGCTCACCTCACCGCCCACATCACCTCACCGCTCACCTCACCGCCCACCTCACCTCACCGCCCACCTCACCTCACCGCTCACCTCACCGCCCACCTCACCTCACCGCTCACCTCACCGCCCACCTCACCTCACCGCTCACCTCACCGCTCACCTCACCTCACCGCTCACCTCACCGCTCACCTCTCCTCACCGCTCACCTCACCGCTCACCTCACCGCTCACCTCACCTCACCGCTCACCTCACCGCTCACCTCACCGCTCACCTCACCTCACCGCTCACCTCACCTCACCGCTCACCTCACCGCTCACCTCACCTCACCGCTCACCTCACCGCTCACCTCACCTCACCGCTCACCTCACCGCTCACCTCACCGCTCACCTCACCGCTCACCGCTCACCTCACCGCTCACCTCACCGCTCACCTCACCTCACCCCTCACCTCACCTCACCCCTCACCTCACCTCACCGCTCACCTCACCGCTCACCTCTCGCCTCACCGCTCACTTCACCGCTCACCTCACCTCACCGCTCAACTCCCCTCACCGCTCACCTTAACGCTCACCTCACCGCTCACCTCACCTCACCGCTCACCTCACCGCTCACCTCACCGCTCACCTCTCACCTCACCTCTCACCTCACCGCTCACCTCTCACCTCACCGCTCACCTCACCGCTCACCTCTCACCTCACCGCTCACCTCACCGCTCACCTCTCACCTCACCTGACCGCTCACCTCACCGCTCACCTCACCGCTCACCTCACCGCTCACCTCACCTCACCGCTCACCTCACCGCTCACCTCACCTCACCGCTCACCTCAACTCATCTCACCGCTCACCTCACCTCACCTCACCGCTCACCTCACCTCACCGCTCACCTCACCTCACCGCTCACCTCACCGCTCACCTCACCGCTCCTCACCTCACCGCTCACCTCACCTCACACCTCACCTCACCTCACCGCTCACCTCAACTCACCTCGCCTCACCGCTCACCTCACCGCTCACCTCACCTCACCGCTCACCTCACCTCACCTCGCCTCACCGCTCACCTCGCCTCACCGCTCACCTCACCTCACCGCTCACCTCACCTCACCGCTCACCTCACCGCTCACCTCACCTCACCGCTCACCTCACCTCACCTCGCCTCACCGCTCACCTCACCTCACCGCTCACCTCACCTCACCTCGCCTCACCGCTCACCTCGCCTCACCGCTCACCTCACCTCACCTCACCGCTCACCTCACCTCATCGCTCACCTCACCTCACCGCTCACCTCACCTCACCGCTCACCTCACCTCACCGCTCACCTCACCCCACCTCACCGCTCACCTCATCTCACCGCTCACCTCACCTCACACCTCACCGCTCACCTCACCTCACCGCTCACCTCACCGCTCACCTCACCTCACCGCTCACCTCATCTCACCTCACCGCTCACCTCACCTCACCGCTCACCTCACCTCACCTCACCGCTCACCTCACCGCTCACCTCACCTCACCGCTCACCTCACCTCACCGCTCACCTCACCTCACCGCTCACCTCACCTCACCGCTCACCTCACCTCACCGCTCACCTCACCTCACCTCACCGCTCACCTCACCTCACCTCACCGCTCACCTCACCTCACCTCACCGCTCACCTCACCGCTCACCTCACCTCACCGCTCACCTCACCTCACCTCACCGCTCACCTCACCTCACCTCACCGCTCACCTCACCTCACCTCACCGCTCACCTCACCGCTCACCTCACCTCACCGCTCACCTCACCTCACCGCTCACCTCACCTCACCGCTCACCTCACCTCACCGCTCACCTCACCACCCACCTCACCTCACCGCTCACCTCACCGCCCACCTCACCTCACCGCTCACCTCACCGCCCACCTCACCTCACCGCTCACCTCACCGCCCACCTCACCTCACCGCTCACCTCACCGCCCACCTCACCTCACCGCTCACCTCACCGCCCACCTCACCTCACCGCTCACCTCACCGCTCACCTCACCGCCCACCTCACCTCACCGCTCACCTCACCGCCCACCTCACCTCACCGCTCACCTCACCGCCCACCTCACCTCACCGCTCACCTCACCGCCCACCTCACCTCACCGCTCACCTCACCGCCCACCTCACCGCCCACCTCACCTCACCGCTCACCTCACCGCCCACCTCACCGCTCACCTCACCGCCCACCTCACCTCACCGCTCACCTCACCGCCCACCTCACCTCACCGCTCACCTCACCGCCCACCTCACCTCACCGCTCACCTCACCGCCCACCTCACCTCACCGCTCACCTCACCGCCCACCTCACCTCACCGCTCACCTCACCGCCCACCTCACCTCACCGCTCACCTCGCCGCCCACATCACCTCACCGCTCACCTCACCGCCCACCTCACCTCACCGCCCACCTCACCTCACCGCTCACCTCACCGCCCACCTCACCTCACCGCTCACCTCACCGCCCACCTCACCTCACCGCTCACCTCACCGCCCACCTCACCTCACCGCTCACCTCACCGCTCACCTCTCCTCACCGCTCACCTCACCGCTCACCTCACCGCTCACCTCACCTCACCGCTCACCTCACCGCTCACCTCACCTCACCGCTCACCTCACCTCACCGCTCACCTCACCGCTCACCTCACCTCACCGCTCACCTCACCTCACCGCTCACCTCACCGCTCACCTCACCGCTCACCTCACCGCTCACCTCACCTCACCCCTCACCTCACCTCACCGCTCACCTCACCTCACCGCTCACCTCACCTCACCGCTCACCTCACCTCACCGCTCACCTCACCGCTCACCTCTCGCCTCACCGCTCACCGCTCACCTCACCTCACCGCTCAACTCCCCTCACCGCTCACCTCACCGCTCACCTCACCTCACCGCTCACCTCACCGCTCACCTCACCGCTCACCTCTCACCTCACCTCTCACCTCACCGCTCACCTCTCACCTCACCTCACCGCTCACCTCTCACCTCACCTCACCTCACCGCTCACCTCTCACCTCACCTCACCGCTCACCTCACCGCTCACCTCACCGCTCACCTCACCGCTCACCTCACCGCTCACCTCACCTCACCGCTCACCTCACCGCTCACCTCACCGCTCACCTCAACTCATCTCACCGCTCACCTCACCTCACCTCACCGCTCACCTCACCTCACCTCACCGCTCACCTCACCTCACCTCACCGCTCACCTCACCTCACCGCTCACCTCACCGCTCCTCACCTCACCGCTCACCTCACCTCACACCTCACCTCACCTCACCGCTCACCTCACCTCACCTCGCCTCACCGCTCACCTCACCGCTCACCTCACCGCTCACCTCACCTCACCGCTCACCTCACCTCACCTCACCGCTCACCTCACCTCACCGCTCACCTCACCTCACCTCACCGCTCACCTCACCTCACCTCACCGCTCACCTCACCTCACCGCTCACCTCACCTCACCTCACCGCTCACCTCACCGCTCACCTCACCTCACCTCACCGCTCACCTCACCTCACCGCTCACCTCACCTCACCTCACCGCTCACCTCACCTCACCGCTCACCTCACCGCTCACCTCACCTCACCGCTCACCTCACCTCACCTCACACCTCACCGCTCACCTCACCGCTCACCTCACCGCTCACCTCACCTCACCGCTCAGCTCACCTCACCGCTCAGCTCACCTCACCGCTCAGCTCACCTCACCGCTCCGCTCACCTCAGCGCTCAGGTCACCTCACCGCTCAGCTCAGCTCACCGCTCAGCTCAGCTCACCGCTCAGCTCACCACCCAGCTCACCACCCAGCTCACCACCCAGCTCACCACCCAGCTCACCACTCAGCTCACCACTCAGCTCGCCACTCAGCTCGCCACTCAGCTCACCACTCAGCTCACCACTCAGCTCACCACACTCCACAGCTCACCACTCACCTCACCGCTCACCTCACCGCCCACCTCACCTCACCGCTCACCTCACCGCCCACCTCACCGCCCACCTCACCTCACCGCTCACCTCACCGCCCACCTCACCTCACCGCTCACCTCACCTCACCGCTCACCTCACCGCCCACCTCACCTCACCGCTCACCTCACCGCCCACCTCACCTCACCGCTCACCTCACCGCCCACCTCACCTCACCGCTCACCTCACCGCCCACCTCACCTCACCGCTCACCTCACCGCCCACCTCACCTCACCGCTCACCTCACCGCCCACCTCACCTCACCGCTCACCTCACCGCCCACCTCACCGCCCACCTCACCTCACCGCTCACCTCACCGCCCACCTCACCTCACCGCTCACCTCACCGCCCACCTCACCGCTCACCTCACCGCCCACCTCACCTCACCGCTCACCTCACCGCCCACCTCACCTCACCGCTCACCTCACCGCCCACCTCACCTCACCGCTCACCTCACCGCCCACCTCACCTCACCGCTCACCTCACCGCCTACCTCACCTCACCGCTCACCTCACCGCCCACCTCACCTCACCGCTCACCTCACCGCCCACCTCACCTCACCGCTCACCTCACCGCCCACCTCACCTCACCGCTCACCTCACCGCTCACCTCTCCTCACCGCTCAACTCACCGCTCACCTCACCGCTCACCTCACCTCACCGCTCACCTCACCGCTCACCTCACCTCACCGCTCACCTCACCGCTCACCTCACCTCACCGCTCACCTCACCGCTCACCTCACCTCACCGCTCACCTCACCGCTCACCTCACCGCTCACCTCACCGCTCACCTCACCGCTCACCGCTCACCTCACCGCTCACCTCACCGCTCACCTCACCTCACCCCTCACCTCACCTCACCCCTCACCTCACCTCACCGCTCACCTCACCGCTCACCTCTCGCCTCACCGCTCACTTCACCGCTCACCTCACCTCACCGCCCACCTCACCTCACCGCTCACCTCACCGCCCACCTCACCGCTCACCTCACCGCCCACCTCACCTCACCGCTCAAGTCACCGCCCACCTCACCGCTCACCTCACCGCCCACCTCACCTCACCGCTCACCTCACCGCCCACCTCACCTCACCGTTCACCTCACCGCGCACCTCACCTCACCGCTCACCTCACCGCCCACCTCACCTCACCGCTCACCTCACCGCCCACATCACCTCACCGCTCACCTCACCGCCCACCTCACCTCACCGCCCACCTCACCTCACCGCTCACCTCACCGCCCACCTCACCTCACCGCTCACCTCACCGCCCACCTCACCTCACCGCTCACCTCACCGCTCACCTCACCTCACCGCTCACCTCACCGCTCACCTCTCCTCACCGCTCACCTCACCGCTCACCTCACCGCTCACCTCACCTCACCGCTCACCTCACCGCTCACCTCACCGCTCACCTCACCTCACCGCTCACCTCACCTCACCGCTCACCTCACCGCTCACCTCACCTCACCGCTCACCTCACCGCTCACCTCACCTCACCGCTCACCTCACCGCTCACCTCACCGCTCACCTCACCGCTCACCGCTCACCTCACCGCTCACCTCACCGCTCACCTCACCTCACCCCTCACCTCACCTCACCCCTCACCTCACCTCACCGCTCACCTCACCGCTCACCTCTCGCCTCACCGCTCACTTCACCGCTCACCTCACCTCACCGCTCAACTCCCCTCACCGCTCACCTTAACGCTCACCTCACCGCTCACCTCACCTCACCGCTCACCTCACCGCTCACCTCACCGCTCACCTCTCACCTCACCTCTCACCTCACCGCTCACCTCTCACCTCACCGCTCACCTCACCGCTCACCTCTCACCTCACCGCTCACCTCACCGCTCACCTCTCACCTCACCTGACCGCTCACCTCACCGCTCACCTCACCGCTCACCTCACCGCTCACCTCACCTCACCGCTCACCTCACCGCTCACCTCACCTCACCGCTCACCTCAACTCATCTCACCGCTCACCTCACCTCACCTCACCGCTCACCTCACCTCACCGCTCACCTCACCTCACCGCTCACCTCACCGCTCACCTCACCGCTCACCTCACCTCACACCTCACCTCACCTCACCGCTCACCTCAACTCACCTCGCCTCACCGCTCACCTCACCGCTCACCTCACCTCACCGCCCACCTCACCGCTCACCTCACCGCCCACCTCACCTCACCGCTCACCTCACCGCCCACCTCACCTCACCGCTCACCTCACCGCCCACCTCACCTCACCGCTCACCTCACCGCCCACCTCACCTCACCGCTCACCTCACCGCCTACCTCACCTCACCGCTCACCTCACCGCCCACCTCACCTCACCGCTCACCTCACCGCCCAGCTCACCTCACCGCTCACCTCACCGCCCACCTCACCTCACCGCTCACCTCACCGCTCACCTCTCCTCACCGCTCAACTCACCGCTCACCTCACCGCTCACCTCACCTCACCGCTCACCTCACCGCTCACCTCACCTCACCGCTCACCTCACCGCTCACCTCACCTCACCGCTCACCTCACCGCTCACCTCACCTCACCGCTCACCTCACCGCTCACCTCACCGCTCACCTCACCGCTCACCTCACCGCTCACCGCTCACCTCACCGCTCACCTCACCGCTCACCTCACCTCACCCCTCACCTCACCTCACCCCTCACCTCACCTCACCGCTCACCTCACCGCTCACCTCTCGCCTCACCGCTCACTTCACCGCTCACCTCACCTCACCGCCCACCTCACCTCACCGCTCACCTCACCGCCCACCTCACCGCTCACCTCACCGCCCACCTCACCTCACCGCTCAAGTCACCGCCCACCTCACCGCTCACCTCACCGCCCACCTCACCTCACCGCTCACCTCACCGCCCACCTCACCTCACCGTTCACCTCACCGCGCACCTCACCTCACCGCTCACCTCACCGCCCACCTCACCTCACCGCTCACCTCACCGCCCACATCACCTCACCGCTCACCTCACCGCCCACCTCACCTCACCGCCCACCTCACCTCACCGCTCACCTCACCGCCCACCTCACCTCACCGCTCACCTCACCGCCCACCTCACCTCACCGCTCACCTCACCGCTCACCTCACCTCACCGCTCACCTCACCGCTCACCTCTCCTCACCGCTCACCTCACCGCTCACCTCACCGCTCACCTCACCTCACCGCTCACCTCACCGCTCACCTCACCGCTCACCTCACCTCACCGCTCACCTCACCTCACCGCTCACCTCACCGCTCACCTCACCTCACCGCTCACCTCACCGCTCACCTCACCTCACCGCTCACCTCACCGCTCACCTCACCGCTCACCTCACCGCTCACCGCTCACCTCACCGCTCACCTCACCGCTCACCTCACCTCACCCCTCACCTCACCTCACCCCTCACCTCACCTCACCGCTCACCTCACCGCTCACCTCTCGCCTCACCGCTCACTTCACCGCTCACCTCACCTCACCGCTCAACTCCCCTCACCGCTCACCTTAACGCTCACCTCACCGCTCACCTCACCTCACCGCTCACCTCACCGCTCACCTCACCGCTCACCTCTCACCTCACCTCTCACCTCACCGCTCACCTCTCACCTCACCGCTCACCTCACCGCTCACCTCTCACCTCACCGCTCACCTCACCGCTCACCTCTCACCTCACCTGACCGCTCACCTCACCGCTCACCTCACCGCTCACCTCACCGCTCACCTCACCTCACCGCTCACCTCACCGCTCACCTCACCTCACCGCTCACCTCAACTCATCTCACCGCTCACCTCACCTCACCTCACCGCTCACCTCACCTCACCGCTCACCTCACCTCACCGCTCACCTCACCGCTCACCTCACCGCTCCTCACCTCACCGCTCACCTCACCTCACACCTCACCTCACCTCACCGCTCACCTCAACTCACCTCGCCTCACCGCTCACCTCACCGCTCACCTCACCTCACCGCTCACCTCACCTCACCTCGCCTCACCGCTCACCTCGCCTCACCGCTCACCTCACCTCACCGCTCACCTCACCGCTCACCTCACCTCACCGCTCACCTCACCTCACCTCGCCTCACCGCTCACCTCACCTCACCGCTCACCTCACCTCACCTCGCCTCACCGCTCACCTCGCCTCACCGCTCACCTCACCTCACCTCACCGCTCACCTCACCTCATCGCTCACCTCACCTCACCGCTCACCTCACCTCACCGCTCACCTCACCTCACCGCTCACCTCACCCCACCTCACCGCTCACCTCATCTCACCGCTCACCTCACCTCACACCTCACCGCTCACCTCACCTCACCGCTCACCTCACCGCTCACCTCACCTCACCGCTCACCTCATCTCACCTCACCGCTCACCTCACCTCACCGCTCACCTCACCTCACCTCACCGCTCACCTCACCGCTCACCTCACCTCACCGCTCACCTCACCTCACCGCTCACCTCACCTCACCGCTCACCTCACCTCACCGCTCACCTCACCTCACCGCTCACCTCACCTCACCTCACCGCTCACCTCACCTCACCTCACCGCTCACCTCACCTCACCTCACCGCTCACCTCACCGCTCACCTCACCTCACCGCTCACCTCACCTCACCTCACCGCTCACCTCACCTCACCTCACCGCTCACCTCACCTCACCTCACCGCTCACCTCACCGCTCACCTCACCTCACCGCTCACCTCACCTCACCGCTCACCTCACCTCACCGCTCACCTCACCTCACCGCTCACCTCACCACCCACCTCACCTCACCGCTCACCTCACCGCCCACCTCACCTCACCGCTCACCTCACCGCCCACCTCACCTCACCGCTCACCTCACCGCCCACCTCACCTCACCGCTCACCTCACCGCCCACCTCACCTCACCGCTCACCTCACCGCCCACCTCACCTCACCGCTCACCTCACCGCTCACCTCACCGCCCACCTCACCTCACCGCTCACCTCACCGCCCACCTCACCTCACCGCTCACCTCACCGCCCACCTCACCTCACCGCTCACCTCACCGCCCACCTCACCTCACCGCTCACCTCACCGCCCACCTCACCGCCCACCTCACCTCACCGCTCACCTCACCGCCCACCTCACCGCTCACCTCACCGCCCACCTCACCTCACCGCTCACCTCACCGCCCACCTCACCTCACCGCTCACCTCACCGCCCACCTCACCTCACCGCTCACCTCACCGCCCACCTCACCTCACCGCTCACCTCACCGCCCACCTCACCTCACCGCTCACCTCACCGCCCACCTCACCTCACCGCTCACCTCGCCGCCCACATCACCTCACCGCTCACCTCACCGCCCACCTCACCTCACCGCCCACCTCACCTCACCGCTCACCTCACCGCCCACCTCACCTCACCGCTCACCTCACCGCCCACCTCACCTCACCGCTCACCTCACCGCCCACCTCACCTCACCGCTCACCTCACCGCTCACCTCTCCTCACCGCTCACCTCACCGCTCACCTCACCGCTCACCTCACCTCACCGCTCACCTCACCGCTCACCTCACCTCACCGCTCACCTCACCTCACCGCTCACCTCACCGCTCACCTCACCTCACCGCTCACCTCACCTCACCGCTCACCTCACCGCTCACCTCACCGCTCACCTCACCGCTCACCTCACCTCACCCCTCACCTCACCTCACCGCTCACCTCACCTCACCGCTCACCTCACCTCACCGCTCACCTCACCTCACCGCTCACCTCACCGCTCACCTCTCGCCTCACCGCTCACCGCTCACCTCACCTCACCGCTCAACTCCCCTCACCGCTCACCTCACCGCTCACCTCACCTCACCGCTCACCTCACCGCTCACCTCACCGCTCACCTCTCACCTCACCTCTCACCTCACCGCTCACCTCTCACCTCACCTCACCGCTCACCTCTCACCTCACCTCACCTCACCGCTCACCTCTCACCTCACCTCACCGCTCACCTCACCGCTCACCTCACCGCTCACCTCACCGCTCACCTCACCGCTCACCTCACCTCACCGCTCACCTCACCGCTCACCTCACCGCTCACCTCAACTCATCTCACCGCTCACCTCACCTCACCTCACCGCTCACCTCACCTCACCTCACCGCTCACCTCACCTCACCTCACCGCTCACCTCACCTCACCGCTCACCTCACCGCTCCTCACCTCACCGCTCACCTCACCTCACACCTCACCTCACCTCACCGCTCACCTCACCTCACCTCGCCTCACCGCTCACCTCACCGCTCACCTCACCGCTCACCTCACCTCACCGCTCACCTCACCTCACCTCACCGCTCACCTCACCTCACCGCTCACCTCACCTCACCTCACCGCTCACCTCACCTCACCTCACCGCTCACCTCACCTCACCGCTCACCTCACCTCACCTCACCGCTCACCTCACCGCTCACCTCACCTCACCTCACCGCTCACCTCACCTCACCGCTCACCTCACCTCACCTCACCGCTCACCTCACCTCACCGCTCACCTCACCGCTCACCTCACCTCACCGCTCACCTCACCTCACCTCACACCTCACCGCTCACCTCACCGCTCACCTCACCGCTCACCTCACCTCACCGCTCAGCTCACCTCACCGCTCAGCTCACCTCACCGCTCAGCTCACCTCACCGCTCAGCTCACCTCACCGCTCCGCTCACCTCAGCGCTCAGGTCACCTCACCGCTCAGCTCAGCTCACCGCTCAGCTCAGCTCACCGCTCAGCTCACCACCCAGCTCACCACCCAGCTCACCACCCAGCTCACCACCCAGCTCACCACTCAGCTCACCACTCAGCTCGCCACTCAGCTCGCCACTCAGCTCACCACTCAGCTCACCACTCAGCTCACCACACTCCACAGCTCACCACTCACCTCACCGCTCACCTCACCGCCCACCTCACCTCACCGCTCACCTCACCGCCCACCTCACCGCCCACCTCACCTCACCGCTCACCTCACCGCCCACCTCACCTCACCGCTCACCTCACCTCACCGCTCACCTCACCGCCCACCTCACCTCACCGCTCACCTCACCGCCCACCTCACCTCACCGCTCACCTCACCGCCCACCTCACCTCACCGCTCACCTCACCGCCCACCTCACCTCACCGCTCACCTCACCGCCCACCTCACCTCACCGCTCACCTCACCGCCCACCTCACCTCACCGCTCACCTCACCGCCCACCTCACCGCCCACCTCACCTCACCGCTCACCTCACCGCCCACCTCACCTCACCGCTCACCTCACCGCCCACCTCACCGCTCACCTCACCGCCCACCTCACCTCACCGCTCACCTCACCGCCCACCTCACCTCACCGCTCACCTCACCGCCCACCTCACCTCACCGCTCACCTCACCGCCCACCTCACCTCACCGCTCACCTCACCGCCTACCTCACCTCACCGCTCACCTCACCGCCCACCTCACCTCACCGCTCACCTCACCGCCCACCTCACCTCACCGCTCACCTCACCGCCCACCTCACCTCACCGCTCACCTCACCGCTCACCTCTCCTCACCGCTCAACTCACCGCTCACCTCACCGCTCACCTCACCTCACCGCTCACCTCACCGCTCACCTCACCTCACCGCTCACCTCACCGCTCACCTCACCTCACCGCTCACCTCACCGCTCACCTCACCTCACCGCTCACCTCACCGCTCACCTCACCGCTCACCTCACCGCTCACCTCACCGCTCACCGCTCACCTCACCGCTCACCTCACCGCTCACCTCACCTCACCCCTCACCTCACCTCACCCCTCACCTCACCTCACCGCTCACCTCACCGCTCACCTCTCGCCTCACCGCTCACTTCACCGCTCACCTCACCTCACCGCTCAACTCCCCTCACCGCTCACCTCACCGCTTACCTCACCGCTCACCTCACCGCTCACCTCACCTCACCGCTCACCTCACCGCTCACCTCTCACCTCACCTCTCACCTCACCGCTCACCTCTCACCTCACCGCTCACCTCACCGCTCACCTCTCACCTCACCGCTCACCTCACCGCTCACCTTTCACCTCACCTCACCGCTCACCTCACCGCTCACCTCACCGCTCACCTCACCTCACCGCTCACCTCACCGCTCACCTCACCTCACCGCTCACCTCAACTCATCTCACCGCTCACCTCACCTCACCTCACCGCTCACCTCACCTCACCGCTCACCTCACCTCACCGCTCACCTCACCGCTCACCTCACCGCTCCTCACCTCACCGCTCACCTCACCTCACACCTCACCTCACCTCACCGCTCACCTCAACTCACCTCGCCTCACCGCTCACCTCACCGCTCACCTCACCTCACCGCTCACCTCACCTCACCTCACGTCGCCTCACCGCTCACCTCGCCTCACCACTCACCTCACCTCACCGCTCACCTCACCTCACCGCTCACCTCACCGCTCACCTCACCTCACCGCTCACCTCACCTCACCTCGCCTCACCGCTCACCTCTCCGCTCAACTCCCCTCACCGCTCACCTCACCGCTCACCTCACCTCACCGCTCACCTCACCGCTCACCTCTCACCTCACCTCTCACCTCACCGCTCACCTCTCACCTCACCTCACCGCTCACCTCTCACCTCACCTCACCGCTCACCTCTCACCTCACCTCACCGCTCACCTCTCACCTCACCTCACCGCTCACCTCACCGCTCACCTCACCGCTCACCTCACCGCTCACCTCACCTCACCGCTCACCTCAACTCATCTCACCGCTCACCTCACCTCACCTCACCGCTCACCTCACCTCACCTCACCGCTCACCTCACCTCACCGCTCACCTCACCTCACCTCACCGCTCACCTCACCGCTCCTCACCTCACCGCTCACCTCACCTCACACCTCACCGCTCACCTCACCTCACCTCGCCTCACCGCTCACCTCACCGCTCACCTCACCGCTCACCTCACCTCACCACTCACCTCACCTCACCTCACCGCTCACCTCACCTCACCTCACCGCTCACCTCACCTCACCTCACCGCTCACCTCACCTCACCTCACCGCTCACCTCACCTCACCGCTCACCTCACCTCACCTCACCGCTCACCTCACCGCTCACCTCACCTCACCTCACCTCACCGCTGACCTCACCTCACCGCTCACCTCACCTCACCGCTCACCTCACCGCTCACCTCACCTCACCGCTCACCTCACCTCACCTCACACCTCACCGCTCACCTCACCGCTCACCTCTCACCTCACCTCTCACCTCACCGCTCACCTCTCACCTCACCTCACCGCTCACCTCTCACCTCACCTCACCTCACCGCTCACCTCTCACCTCACCTCACCGCTCACCTCACCGCTCACCTCACCGCTCACCTCACCTCACCGCTCACCTCACCGCTCACCTCACCGCTCACCTCAACTCATCTCACCGCTCACCTCACCTCACCTCACCGCTCACCTCACCTCACCTCACCGCTCACCTCACCTCACCTCACCGCTCACCTCACCTCACCGCTCACCTCACCGCTCCTCACCTCACCGCTCACCTCACCTCACACCTCACCTCACCTCACCGCTCACCTCACCTCACCTCGCCTCACCGCTCACCTCACCGCTCACCTCACCGCTCACCTCACCGCTCACCTCACCTCACCGCTCACCTCACCTCACCTCACCGCTCACCTCACCTCTCACCTCACCTCACCTCACCGCTCACCTCACCTCACCTCACCGCTCACCTCACCTCACCGCTCACCTCACCTCACCTCACCGCTCACCTCACCGCTCACCTCACCTCACCTCACCGCTCACCTCACCTCACCGCTCACCTCACCTCACCGCTCACCTCACCTCACCGCTCACCTCACCGCTCACCTCACCTCACCGCTCACCTCACCTCACCTCACACCTCACCGCTCACCTCACCGCTCACCTCACCGCTCACCTCACCTCACCGCTCAGCTCACCTCACCGCTCAGCTCACCTCACCGCTCAGCTCACCTCACCGCTCAGCTCACCTCACCGCTCCGCTCACCTCAGCGCTCAGGTCACCTCACCGCTCAGCTCAGCTCACCGCTCAGCTCAGCTCACCGCTCAGCTCACCACCCAGCTCACCACCCAGCTCACCACCCAGCTCACCACTCAGCTCACCACTCAGCTCGCCACTCAGCTCGCCACTCAGCTCACCACTCAGCTCACCACTCAGCTCACCACACTCCACAGCTCACCACTCACCTCACCGCTCACCTCACCGCCCACCTCACCTCACCGCTCACCTCACCGCCCACCTCACCGCCCACCTCACCTCACCGCTCACCTCACCGCCCACCTCACCTCACCGCTCACCTCACCTCACCGCTCACCTCACCGCCCACCTCACCTCACCGCTCACCTCACCGCCCACCTCACCTCACCGCTCACCTCACCGCCCACCTCACCTCACCGCTCACCTCACCGCCCACCTCACCTCACCGCTCACCTCACCGCCCACCTCACCTCACCGCTCACCTCACCGCCCACCTCACCTCACCGCTCACCTCACCGCCCACCTCACCGCCCACCTCACCTCACCGCTCACCTCACCGCCCACCTCACCTCACCGCTCACCTCACCGCCCACCTCACCGCTCACCTCACCGCCCACCTCACCTCACCGCTCACCTCACCGCCCACCTCACCTCACCGCTCACCTCACCGCCCACCTCACCTCACCGCTCACCTCACCGCCCACCTCACCTCACCGCTCACCTCACCGCCCACCTCACCTCACCGCTCACCTCACCGCCCACCTCACCTCACCGCTCACCTCACCGCCCACCTCACCTCACCGCTCACCTCACCGCCCACCTCACCTCACCGCTCACCTCACCGCTCACCTCTCCTCACCGCTCAACTCACCGCTCACTTCACCGCTCACCTCACCTCACCGCTCACCTCACCGCTCACCTCACCTCACCGCTCACCTCACCGCTCACCTCACCTCACCGCTCACCTCACCGCTCACCTCACCTCACCGCTCACCTCACCGCTCACCTCACCGCTCACCTCACCACTCACCTCACCGCTCACCTCACCGCTCACCGCTCACCTCACCGCTCACCTCACCGCTCACCTCACCTCACCCCTCACCTCACCTCACCCCTCACCTCACCTCACCGCTCACCTCACCGCTCACCTCTCGCCTCACCGCTCACTTCACCGCTCACCTCACCTCACCGCTCAACTCCCCTCACCGCTCACCTCACCGCTCACCTCACCGCTCACCTCACCGCTCACCTCACCTCACCGCTCACCTCACCGCTCACCTCACCTCACCGCTCACCTCACCGCTCACCTCTCACCTCACCTCTCACCTCACCGCTCACCTCTCACCTCACCGCTCACCTCACCGCTCACCTCTCACCTCACCGCTCACCTCACCGCTCACCTTTCACCTCACCTCACCGCTCACCTCACCGCTCACCTCACCGCTCACCTCACCTCACCGCTCACCTCACCGCTCACCTCACCTCACCGCTCACCTCAACTCATCTCACCGCTCACCTCACCTCACCTCACCGCTCACCTCACCTCACCGCTCACCTCACCTCACCGCTCACCTCACCGCTCACCTCACCGCTCCTCACCTCACCGCTCACCTCACCTCACACCTCACCTCACCTCACCGCTCACCTCAACTCACCTCGCCTCACCGCTCACCTCACCGCTCACCTCACCGCTCACCTCACCTCACCTCACGTCGCCTCACCGCTCACCTCGCCTCACCACTCACCTCACCTCACCGCTCACCTCACCTCACCGCTCACCTCACCGCTCACCTCACCTCACCGCTCACCTCACCTCACCTCGCCTCACCGCTCACCTCTCCGCTCAACTCCCCTCACCGCTCACCTCACCGCTCACCTCACCTCACCGCTCACCTCACCGCTCACCTCTCACCTCACCTCTCACCTCACCGCTCACCTCTCACCTCACCTCACCGCTCACCTCTCACCTCACCTCACCGCTCACCTCTCACCTCACCTCACCTCTCACCTCACCTCACCGCTCACCTCACCGCTCACCTCACCGCTCACCTCACCGCTCACCTCACCGCTCACCTCACCTCACCGCTCACCTCAACTCATCTCACCGCTCACCTCACCTCACCTCACCGCTCACCTCACCTCACCTCACCGCTCACCTCACCTCACCTCACCGCTCACCTCACCTCACCGCTCACCTCACCGCTCCTCACCTCACCGCTCACCTCACCTCACACCTCACCGCTCACCTCACCTCACCTCGCCTCACCGCTCACCTCACCGCTCACCTCACCGCTCACCTCACCTCACCGCTCACCTCACCTCACCTCACCGCTCACCTCACCTCACCTCACCGCTCACCTCACCTCACCTCACCGCTCACCTCACCTCACCTCACCGCTCACCTCACCTCACCGCTCACCTCACCTCACCTCACCGCTCACCTCACCGCTCACCTCACCTCACCTCACCTCACCGCTCACCTCACCTCACCGCTCACCTCACCTCACCGCTCACCTCACCGCTCACCTCACCTCACCGCTCACCTCACCTCACCTCACACCTCACCGCTCACCTCACCGCTCACCTCTCACCTCACCTCTCACCTCACCGCTCACCTCTCACCTCACCTCACCGCTCACCTCTCACCTCACCTCACCTCACCGCTCACCTCTCACCTCACCTCACCGCTCACCTCACCGCTCACCTCACCGCTCACCTCACCTCACCGCTCACCTCACCGCTCACCTCACCGCTCACCTCAACTCATCTCACCGCTCACCTCACCTCACCTCACCGCTCACCTCACCTCACCGCTCACCTCACCTCACCTCACCGCTCACCTCACCTCACCGCTCACCTCACCGCTCCTCACCTCACCGCTCACCTCACCTCACACCTCACCTCACCTCACCGCTCACCTCACCTCACCTCGCCTCACCGCTCACCTCACCGCTCACCTCACCGCTCACCTCACCGCTCACCTCACCTCACCGCTCACCTCACCTCACCTCACCGCTCACCTCACCTCTCACCTCACCTCACCTCACCGCTCACCTCACCTCACCTCACCGCTCACCTCACCTCACCGCTCACCTCACCTCACCTCACCGCTCACCTCACCGCTCACCTCACCTCACCTCACCGCTCACCTCACCTCACCGCTCACCTCACCTCACCGCTCACCTCACCTCACCGCTCACCTCACCGCTCACCTCACCTCACCGCTCACCTCACCTCACACCTCACCGCTCACCTCACCTCACCTCACACCTCACCGCTCACCTCACCGCTCACCTCACCGCTCACCTCACCTCACCGCTCAGCTCACCTCACCGCTCAGCTCACCTCACCGCTCAGCTCACCTCACCGCTCCGCTCACCTCAGCGCTCAGGTCACCTCACCGCTCAGCTCAGCTCACCGCTCAGCTCAGCTCACCGCTCAGCTCACCACCCAGCTCACCACCCAGCTCACCACCCAGCTCACCACCCAGCTCACCACTCAGCTCACCACTCAGCTCGCCACTCAGCTCGCCACTCAGCTCACCACTCAGCTCACCACTCAGCTCACCACTCACCTCACCGCTCACCTCACCGCCCACCTCACCTCACCGCTCACCTCACCGCCCACCTCACCGCCCACCTCACCTCACCGCTCACCTCACCGCCCACCTCACCTCACCGCTCACCTCACCTCACCGCTCACCTCACCGCCCACCTCACCTCACCGCTCACCTCACCGCCCACCTCACCTCACCGCTCACCTCACCGCCCACCTCACCTCACCGCTCACCTCACCGCCCACCTCACCTCACCGCTCACCTCACCGCCCACCTCACCTCACCGCTCACCTCACCGCCCACCTCACCTCACCGCTCACCTCACCGCCCACCTCACCGCCCACCTCACCTCACCGCTCACCTCACCGCCCACCTCACCTCACCGCTCACCTCACCGCCCACCTCACCGCTCACCTCACCGCCCACCTCACCTCACCGCTCACCTCACCGCCCACCTCACCTCACCGCTCACCTCACCGCCCACCTCACCTCACCGCTCACCTCACCGCCCACCTCACCTCACCGCTCACCTCACCGCCCACCTCACCTCACCGCTCACCTCACCGCCCACTTCACCTCACCGCTCACCTCACCGCCCACCTCACCTCACCGCTCACCTCACCGCCCACCTCACCTCACCGCTCACCTCACCGCTCACCTCTCCTCACCGCTCAACTCACCGCTCACCTCACCGCTCACCTCACCTCACCGCTCACCTCACCGCTCACCTCACCTCACCGCTCACCTCACCGCTCACCTCACCTCACCGCTCACCTCACCGCTCACCTCACCTCACCGCTCACCTCACCGCTCACCTCACCGCTCACCTCACCGCTCACCTCACCGCTCACCGCTCACCTCACCGCTCACCTCACCGCTCACCTCACCTCACCCCTCACCTCACCTCACCCCTCACCTCACCTCACCGCTCACCTCACCGCTCACCTCTCGCCTCACCGCTCACTTCACCGCTCACCTCACCTCACCGCTCAACTCCCCTCACCGCTCACCTCACCGCTCACCTCACCGCTCACCTCACCGCTCACCTCACCTCACCGCTCACCTCACCGCTCACCTCTCACCTCACCTCTCACCTCACCGCTCACCTCTCACCTCACCGCTCACCTCACCGCTCACCTCTCACCTCACCGCTCACCTCACCGCTCACCTTTCACCTCACCTCACCGCTCACCTCACCGCTCACCTCACCGCTCACCTCACCTCACCGCTCACCTCACCGCTCACCTCACCTCACCGCTCACCTCAACTCATCTCACCGCTCACCTCACCTCACCTCACCGCTCACCTCACCTCACCGCTCACCTCACCTCACCGCTCACCTCACCGCTCACCTCACCGCTCCTCACCTCACCGCTCACCTCACCTCACACCTCACCTCACCTCACCGCTCACCTCAACTCACCTCGCCTCACCGCTCACCTCACCGCTCACCTCACCTCACCGCTCACCTCACCTCACCTCACGTCGCCTCACCGCTCACCTCGCCTCACCACTCACCTCACCTCACCGCTCACCTCACCTCACCGCTCACCTCACCGCTCACCTCACCTCACCGCTCACCTCACCTCACCTCGCCTCACCGCTCACCTCTCCGCTCAACTCCCCTCACCGCTCACCTCACCGCTCACCTCACCTCACCGCCCACCTCACCGCCCACCTCACCTCACCGCTCACCTCACCGCCCACCTCACCTCACCGCTCACCTCACCTCACCGCTCACCTCACCGCCCACCTCACCTCACCGCTCACCTCACCGCCCACCTCACCTCACCGCTCACCTCACCGCCCACCTCACCTCACCGCTCACCTCACCGCCCACCTCACCTCACCGCTCACCTCACCGCCCACCTCACCTCACCGCTCACCTCACCGCCCACCTCACCTCACCGCTCACCTCACCGCCCACCTCACCGCCCACCTCACCTCACCGCTCACCTCACCGCCCACCTCACCTCACCGCTCACCTCACCGCCCACCTCACCGCTCACCTCACCGCCCACCTCACCTCACCGCTCACCTCACCGCCCACCTCACCTCACCGCTCACCTCACCGCCCACCTCACCTCACCGCTCACCTCACCGCCCACCTCACCTCACCGCTCACCTCACCGCCCACCTCACCTCACCGCTCACCTCACCGCCCACCTCACCTCACCGCTCACCTCACCGCCCACCTCACCTCACCGCTCACCTCACCGCCCACCTCACCTCACCGCTCACCTCACCGCTCACCTCTCCTCACCGCTCAACTCACCGCTCACTTCACCGCTCACCTCACCTCACCGCTCACCTCACCGCTCACCTCACCTCACCGCTCACCTCACCGCTCACCTCACCTCACCGCTCACCTCACCGCTCACCTCACCTCACCGCTCACCTCACCGCTCACCTCACCGCTCACCTCACCACTCACCTCACCGCTCACCTCACCGCTCACCGCTCACCTCACCGCTCACCTCACCGCTCACCTCACCTCACCCCTCACCTCACCTCACCCCTCACCTCACCTCACCGCTCACCTCACCGCTCACCTCTCGCCTCACCGCTCACTTCACCGCTCACCTCACCTCACCGCTCAACTCCCCTCACCGCTCACCTCACCGCTCACCTCACCGCTCACCTCACCGCTCACCTCACCTCACCGCTCACCTCACCGCTCACCTCACCTCACCGCTCACCTCACCGCTCACCTCTCACCTCACCTCTCACCTCACCGCTCACCTCTCACCTCACCGCTCACCTCACCGCTCACCTCTCACCTCACCGCTCACCTCACCGCTCACCTTTCACCTCACCTCACCGCTCACCTCACCGCTCACCTCACCGCTCACCTCACCTCACCGCTCACCTCACCGCTCACCTCACCTCACCGCTCACCTCAACTCATCTCACCGCTCACCTCACCTCACCTCACCGCTCACCTCACCTCACCGCTCACCTCACCTCACCGCTCACCTCACCGCTCACCTCACCGCTCCTCACCTCACCGCTCACCTCACCTCACACCTCACCTCACCTCACCGCTCACCTCAACTCACCTCGCCTCACCGCTCACCTCACCGCTCACCTCACCGCTCACCTCACCTCACCTCACGTCGCCTCACCGCTCACCTCGCCTCACCACTCACCTCACCTCACCGCTCACCTCACCTCACCGCTCACCTCACCGCTCACCTCACCTCACCGCTCACCTCACCTCACCTCGCCTCACCGCTCACCTCTCCGCTCAACTCCCCTCACCGCTCACCTCACCGCTCACCTCACCTCACCGCTCACCTCACCGCTCACCTCTCACCTCACCTCTCACCTCACCGCTCACCTCTCACCTCACCTCACCGCTCACCTCTCACCTCACCTCACCGCTCACCTCTCACCTCACCTCACCTCTCACCTCACCTCACCGCTCACCTCACCGCTCACCTCACCGCTCACCTCACCGCTCACCTCACCGCTCACCTCACCTCACCGCTCACCTCAACTCATCTCACCGCTCACCTCACCTCACCTCACCGCTCACCTCACCTCACCTCACCGCTCACCTCACCTCACCTCACCGCTCACCTCACCTCACCGCTCACCTCACCGCTCCTCACCTCACCGCTCACCTCACCTCACACCTCACCGCTCACCTCACCTCACCTCGCCTCACCGCTCACCTCACCGCTCACCTCACCGCTCACCTCACCTCACCGCTCACCTCACCTCACCTCACCGCTCACCTCACCTCACCTCACCGCTCACCTCACCTCACCTCACCGCTCACCTCACCTCACCTCACCGCTCACCTCACCTCACCGCTCACCTCACCTCACCTCACCGCTCACCTCACCGCTCACCTCACCTCACCTCACCTCACCGCTCACCTCACCTCACCGCTCACCTCACCTCACCGCTCACCTCACCGCTCACCTCACCTCACCGCTCACCTCACCTCACCTCACACCTCACCGCTCACCTCACCGCTCACCTCTCACCTCACCTCTCACCTCACCGCTCACCTCTCACCTCACCTCACCGCTCACCTCTCACCTCACCTCACCTCACCGCTCACCTCTCACCTCACCTCACCGCTCACCTCACCGCTCACCTCACCGCTCACCTCACCTCACCGCTCACCTCACCGCTCACCTCACCGCTCACCTCAACTCATCTCACCGCTCACCTCACCTCACCTCACCGCTCACCTCACCTCACCGCTCACCTCACCTCACCTCACCGCTCACCTCACCTCACCGCTCACCTCACCGCTCCTCACCTCACCGCTCACCTCACCTCACACCTCACCTCACCTCACCGCTCACCTCACCTCACCTCGCCTCACCGCTCACCTCACCGCTCACCTCACCGCTCACCTCACCGCTCACCTCACCTCACCGCTCACCTCACCTCACCTCACCGCTCACCTCACCTCTCACCTCACCTCACCTCACCGCTCACCTCACCTCACCTCACCGCTCACCTCACCTCACCGCTCACCTCACCTCACCTCACCGCTCACCTCACCGCTCACCTCACCTCACCTCACCGCTCACCTCACCTCACCGCTCACCTCACCTCACCGCTCACCTCACCTCACCGCTCACCTCACCGCTCACCTCACCTCACCGCTCACCTCACCTCACCTCACACCTCACCGCTCACCTCACCGCTCACCTCACCGCTCACCTCACCTCACCGCTCAGCTCACCTCACCGCTCAGCTCACCTCACCGCTCAGCTCACCTCACCGCTCCGCTCACCTCAGCGCTCAGGTCACCTCACCGCTCAGCTCAGCTCACCGCTCAGCTCAGCTCACCGCTCAGCTCACCACCCAGCTCACCACCCAGCTCACCACCCAGCTCACCACCCAGCTCACCACTCAGCTCACCACTCAGCTCGCCACTCAGCTCGCCACTCAGCTCACCACTCAGCTCACCACTCAGCTCACCACTCACCTCACCGCTCACCTCACCGCCCACCTCACCTCACCGCTCACCTCACCGCCCACCTCACCGCCCACCTCACCTCACCGCTCACCTCACCGCCCACCTCACCTCACCGCTCACCTCACCTCACCGCTCACCTCACCGCCCACCTCACCTCACCGCTCACCTCACCGCCCACCTCACCTCACCGCTCACCTCACCGCCCACCTCACCTCACCGCTCACCTCACCGCCCACCTCACCTCACCGCTCACCTCACCGCCCACCTCACCTCACCGCTCACCTCACCGCCCACCTCACCTCACCGCTCACCTCACCGCCCACCTCACCGCCCACCTCACCTCACCGCTCACCTCACCGCCCACCTCACCTCACCGCTCACCTCACCGCCCACCTCACCGCTCACCTCACCGCCCACCTCACCTCACCGCTCACCTCACCGCCCACCTCACCTCACCGCTCACCTCACCGCCCACCTCACCTCACCGCTCACCTCACCGCCCACCTCACCTCACCGCTCACCTCACCGCCCACCTCACCTCACCGCTCACCTCACCGCCCACTTCACCTCACCGCTCACCTCACCGCCCACCTCACCTCACCGCTCACCTCACCGCCCACCTCACCTCACCGCTCACCTCACCGCTCACCTCTCCTCACCGCTCAACTCACCGCTCACCTCACCGCTCACCTCACCTCACCGCTCACCTCACCGCTCACCTCACCTCACCGCTCACCTCACCGCTCACCTCACCTCACCGCTCACCTCACCGCTCACCTCACCTCACCGCTCACCTCACCGCTCACCTCACCGCTCACCTCACCGCTCACCTCACCGCTCACCGCTCACCTCACCGCTCACCTCACCGCTCACCTCACCTCACCCCTCACCTCACCTCACCCCTCACCTCACCTCACCGCTCACCTCACCGCTCACCTCTCGCCTCACCGCTCACTTCACCGCTCACCTCACCTCACCGCTCAACTCCCCTCACCGCTCACCTCACCGCTCACCTCACCGCTCACCTCACC
Source organism: Petromyzon marinus (assembly GCF_048934315.1). Taxonomy (NCBI): domain Eukaryota; kingdom Metazoa; phylum Chordata; class Hyperoartia; order Petromyzontiformes; family Petromyzontidae; genus Petromyzon; species Petromyzon marinus. The sequence goes on along the minus strand of NW_027423402.1, from coordinate 161,710 downwards.
GCTCACCTCACCTCACCGCTCACCTCACCGCTCACCTCTCACCTCACCTCTCACCTCACCGCTCACCTCTCACCTCACCGCTCACCTCACCGCTCACCTCTCACCTCACCGCTCACCTCACCGCTCACCTTTCACCTCACCTCACCGCTCACCTCACCGCTCACCTCACCGCTCACCTCACCTCACCGCTCACCTCACCGCTCACCTCACCTCACCGCTCACCTCAACTCATCTCACCGCTCACCTCACCTCACCTCACCGCTCACCTCACCTCACCGCTCACCTCACCTCACCGCTCACCTCACCGCTCACCTCACCGCTCCTCACCTCACCGCTCACCTCACCTCACACCTCACCTCACCTCACCGCTCACCTCAACTCACCTCGCCTCACCGCTCACCTCACCGCTCACCTCACCTCACCGCTCACCTCACCTCACCTCACGTCGCCTCACCGCTCACCTCGCCTCACCACTCACCTCACCTCACCGCTCACCTCACCTCACCGCTCACCTCACCGCTCACCTCACCTCACCGCTCACCTCACCTCACCTCGCCTCACCGCTCACCTCTCCGCTCAACTCCCCTCACCGCTCACCTCACCGCTCACCTCACCTCACCGCTCACCTCACCGCCCACCTCACCTCACCGCTCACCTCACCGCCCACCTCACCTCACCGCTCACCTCACCGCTGACCTCACCTCACCGCTCACCTCACCGCTCACCTCACCTCACCTCACCGCTCACCTCACCGCTCACCTCACCTCACCGCTCACCTCACCTCACCTCGCCTCACCGCTCACCTCTCCGCTCAACTCCCCTCACCGCTCACCTCACCGCTCACCTCACCTCACCGCTCACCTCACCGCTCACCTCTCACTCACCTCTCACCTCACCGCTCACCTCTCACCTCACCTCACCGCTCACCTCTCACCTCACCTCACCGCTCACCTCTCACCTCACCTCACCGCTCACCTCTCACCTCACCTCACCGCTCACCTCACCGCTCACCTCACCGCTCACCTCACCGCTCACCTCACCTCACCGCTCACCTCACCGCTCACCTCACCTCACCGCTCACCTCAACTCATCTCACCGCTCACCTCACCTCACCTCACCGCTCACCTCACCTCACCTCACCGCTCACCTCACCTCACCTCACCGCTCACCTCACCTCACCGCTCACCTCACCGCTCCTCACCTCACCGCTCACCTCACCTCACACCTCACCGCTCACCTCACCTCACCTCGCCTCACCGCTCACCTCACCGCTCACCTCACCGCTCACCTCACCTCACCGCTCACCTCACCTCACCTCACCGCTCACCTCACCTCACCTCACCGCTCACCTCACCTCACCTCACCGCTCACCTCACCTCACCTCACCGCTCACCTCACCTCACCGCTCACCTCACCTCACCTCACCGCTCACCTCACCGCTCACCTCACCTCACCTCACCTCACCTCACCGCTCACCTCACCTCACCGCTCACCTCACCTCACCGCTCACCTCACCGCTCACCTCACCTCACCGCTCACCTCACCTCACCTCACACCTCACCGCTCACCTCACCGCTCACCTCACCGCTCACCTCACCTCACCGCTCAGCTCACCTCACCGCTCAGCTCACCTCACCGCTCCGCTCACCTCAGCGCTCAGGTCACCTCACCGCTCAGCTCAGCTCACCGCTCAGCTCAGCTCACCGCTCAGCTCAGCTCACCGCTCAGCTCACCACCCAGCTCACCACCCAGCTCACCACCCAGCTCACTACTCAGCTCGCCACTCAGCTCGCCACTCAGCTCACCACTCAGCTCACCACACTCCACAGCTCACCACTCACCTCACCGCTCACCTCACCGCCCACCTCACCTCACCGCTCACCTCACCGCCCACTTCACCGCCCACCTCACCTCACCGCTCACCTCACCGCCCACCTCACCTCACCGCTCACCTCACCGCCCACCTCACCTCACCGCTCACCTCACCGCCCACCTCACCTCACCGCTCACCTCACCGCCCACCTCACCTCACCGCTCACCTCACCGCCCACCTCACCTCACCGCTCACCTCACCGCCCACCTCACCTCACCGCTCACCTCACCGCCCACCTCACCTCACCGCTCACCTCACCGCCCACCTCACCTCACCGCTCACCTCACCGCCCACCTCACCGCCCACCTCACCTCACCGCTCACCTCACCGCCCACCTCACCTCACCGCTCACCTCACCGCCCACCTCACCGCTCACCTCACCGCCCACCTCACCTCACCGCTCACCTCACCGCCCACCTCACCGCTCACCTCTCCGCCCACCTCACCTCACCGCTCACCTCACCGCCCACCTCACCTCACCGCTCACCTCACCGCGCACCTCACCTCACCGCTCACCTCACCGCCCACCTCACCTCACCGCTCACCTCACCACCCACATCACCTCTCCGCTCACCTCACCGCCCACCTCACCTCACCGCCCACCTCACCTCACCGCTCACCTCACCGCCCACCTCACCTCACCGCTCACCTCACCGCCCACCTCACCTCACCGCTCACCTCACCGCCCACCTCACCTCACCGCTCACCTCACCGCTCACCTCTCCTCACCGCTCACCTCACCGCTCACCTCACCGCTCACCTCACCTCACCGCTCACCTCACCGCTCACCTCACCTCACCGCTCACCTCACCTCATCTCACCGCTCACCTCACCTCACCTCACCGCTCACCTCACCTCACCTCACCGCTCACCTCACCTCACCTCACCGCTCACCTCACCTCACCGCTCACCTCACCGCTCCTCACCTCACCGCTCACCTCACATCACACCTCACCGCTCACCTCACCTCACCTCGCCTCACCGCTCACCTCACCGCTCACCTCACCGCTCACCTCACCTCACCGCTCACCTCACCTCACCTCACCGCTCACCTCACCTCACCTCACCGCTCACCTCACCTCACCTCACCGCTCACCTCACCTCACCTCACCGCTCACCTCACCTCACCGCTCACCTCACCTCACCTCACCGCTCACCTCACCGCTCACCTCACCTCACCTCACCTCACCTCACCGCTCACCTCACCTCACCGCTCACCTCACCTCACCGCTCACCTCACCGCTCACCTCACCTCACCGCTCACCTCACCTCACCTCACCTCACACCTCACCGCTCACCTCACCGCTCACCTCACCGCTCACCTCACCTCACCGCTCAGCTCACCTCACCGCTCAGCTCACCTCACCGCTCCGCTCACCTCAGCGCTCAGGTCACCTCACCGCTCAGCTCAGCTCACCGCTCAGCTCAGCTCACCGCTCAGCTCAGCTCACCGCTCAGCTCACCACCCAGCTCACCACCCAGCTCACCACCCAGCTCACTACTCAGCTCGCCACTCAGCTCGCCACTCAGCTCACCACTCAGCTCACCACACTCCACAGCTCACCACTCACCTCACCGCTCACCTCACCGCCCACCTCACCTCACCGCTCACCTCACCGCCCACCTCACCGCCCACCTCACCTCACCGCTCACCTCACCGCCCACCTCACCTCACCGCTCACCTCACCGCCCACCTCACCTCACCGCTCACCTCACCGCCCACCTCACCTCACCGCTCACCTCACCGCCCACCTCACCTCACCGCTCACCTCACCGCCCACCTCACCTCACCGCTCACCTCACCGCCCACCTCACCTCACCGCTCACCTCACCGCCCACCTCACCTCACCGCTCACCTCACCGCCCACGTCACCTCACCGCTCACCTCACCGCTCACCTCACCGCCCACCTCACCGCCCACCTCACCTCACCGCTCACCTCACCGCCCACCTCACCTCACCGCTCACCTCACCGCCCACCTCACCGCTCACCTCACCGCCCACCTCACCTCACCGCTCACCTCACCGCCCACCTCACCGCTCACCTCACCGCCCACCTCACCTCACCGCTCACCTCACCGCCCACCTCACCTCACCGCTCACCTCACCGCGCACCTCACCTCACCGCTCACCTCACCGCCCACCTCACCTCACCGCTCACCTCACCGCCCACATCACCTCTCCGCTCACCTCACCGCCCACCTCACCTCACCGCCCACCTCACCTCACCGCTCACCTCACCGCCCACCTCACCTCACCGCTCACCTCACCGCCCACCTCACCTCACCGCTCACCTCACCGCCCACCTCACCTCACCGCTCACCTCACCGCCCACCTCACCTCACCGCTCACCTCACCGCCCACCTCACCTCACCGCTCACCTCACCTCTCACCTCTCCTCACCGCTCACCTCAACGCTCACCTCACCGCTCACCTCACCTCACCGCTCACCTCACCGCTCACCTCACCTCACCGCTCACCTCACCTCACCGCTCACCTCACCGCTCACCTCACCTCACCGCTCACCTCACCGCTCACCTCACCGCTCACCTCACCGCTCACCTCACCGCTCACCGCTCACCTCACCGCTCACCTCACCGCTCACCTCACCGCTCACCTCACCTCACCCCTCACCTCACCTCACCCCTCACCTCACCTCACCGCTCACCTCACCGCTCACCTCTCGCCTCACCGCTCACTTCACTGCTCACCTCACCTCACCGCTCAACTCGCCTCACCGCTCACCTCACCGCTCACCTCACCGCTCACCTCACCTCACCGCTCACCTCACCGCTCACCTCAACGCTCACCTCTCACCTCACCTCTCACCTCACCGCTCACCTCTCACCTCACCGCTCACCTCACCGCTCACCTCTCACCTCACCGCTCACCTCACCGCTCACCTTTCACCTCACCTCACCGCTCACCTCACCGCTCACCTCACCGCTCACCTCACCTCACCGCTCACCTCACCGCTCACCTCACCTCACCGCTCACCTCAACTCATCTCACCGCTCACCTCACCTCACCTCACCGCTCACCTCACCTCACCGCTCACCTCACCTCACCGCTCACCTCATCGCTCACCTCACCGCTCACCTCACCTCACACCTCACCTCACCTCACCGCTCACCTCAACTCACCTCGCCTCACCGCTCACCTCACCGCTCACCTCACCTCACCGCTCACCTCACCTCACCTCACCTCACGTCGCCTCACCGCTCACCTCGCCTCACCACTCACCTCACCTCACCGCTCACCTCACCTCACCGCTCACCTCACCGCTCACCTCACCTCACCGCTCACCTCACCTCACCTCGCCTCACCGCTCACCTCTCCGCTCAACTCCCCTCACCGCTCACCTTACCGCTCACCTCACCTCACCGCTCACCTCACCGCTCACCTCTCACCTCACCTCTCACCTCACCGCTCACCTCTCACCTCACCTCACCGCTCACCTCTCACCTCACCTCACCGCTCACCTCTCACCTCACCTCACCGCTCACCTCTCACCTCACCTCACCGCTCACCTCACCGCTCACCTCACCGCTCACCTCACCTCACCGCTCACCTCACCGCTCACCTCACCTCACCGCTCACCTCAACTCATCTCACCGCTCACCTCACCTCACCTCACCGCTCACCTCACCTCACCTCACCGCTCACCTCACCTCACCTCACCGCTCACCTCACCTCACCGCTCACCTCACCGCTCCTCACCTCACCGCTCACCTCACCTCACACCTCACCGCTCACCTCACCTCACCTCGCCTCACCGCTCACCTCACCGCTCACCTCACCGCTCACCTCACCGCTCACCTCACCTCACCTCACCGCTCACCTCACCTCACCTCACCGCTCACCTCACCTCACCTCACCGCTCACCTCACCTCACCTCACCGCTCACCTCACCTCACCGCTCACCTCACCTCACCTCACCGCTCACCTCACCGCTCACCTCACCTCACCTCACCGCTCACCTCACCTCACCGCTCACCTCACCTCACCGCTCACCTCACCGCTCACCTCACCTCACCGCTCACCTCACCTCACCTCACACCTCACCGCTCACCTCACCGCTCACCTCACCGCTCACCTCACCTCACCGCTCAGCTCACCTCACCGCTCAGCTCACCTCACCGCTCCGCTCACCTCAGCGCTCAGGTCACCTCACCGCTCAGCTCAGCTCACCGCTCAGCTCAGCTCACCGCTCAGCTCAGCTCACCGCTCAGCTCACCACCCAGCTCACCACCCAGCTCACCACCCAGCTCACTACTCAGCTCGCCACTCAGCTCGCCACTCAGCTCACCACTCAGCTCACCACACTCCACAGCTCACCACTCACCTCACCGCTCACCTCACCGCCCACCTCACCTCACCGCTCACCTCACCGCCCACCTCACCGCCCACCTCACCTCACCGCTCACCTCACCGCCCACCTCACCTCACCGCTCACCTCACCGCCCACCTCACCTCACCGCTCACCTCACCGCCCACCTCACCTCACCGCTCACCTCACCGCCCACCTCACCTCACCGCTCACCTCACCGCCCACCTCACCTCACCGCTCACCTCACCGCCCACCTCACCTCACCGCTCACCTCACCGCCCACCTCACCGCCCACCTCACCTCACCGCTCACCTCACCGCCCACCTCACCTCACCGCTCACCTCACCGCCCACCTCACCGCTCACCTCACCGCCCACCTCACCTCACCGCTCACCTCACCGCCCACCTCACCGCTCACCTCACCGCCCACCTCACCTCACCGCTCACCTCACCGCCCACCTCACCTCACCGCTCACCTCACCGCGCACCTCACCTCACCGCTCACCTCACCGCCCACCTCACCTCACCGCTCACCTCACCGCCCACATCACCTCTCCGCTCACCTCACCGCCCACCTCACCTCACCGCCCACCTCACCTCACCGCTCACCTCACCGCCCACCTCACCTCACCGCTCACCTCACCGCCCACCTCACCTCACCGCTCACCTCACCGCCCACCTCACCTCACCGCTCACCTCACCGCTCACCTCTCCTCACCGCTCACCTCACCGCTCACCTCACCGCTCACCTCACCTCACCGCTCACCTCACCGCTCACCTCACCTCACCGCTCACCTCACCTCACCGCTCACCTCACCGCTCACCTCACCGCTCACCTCACCTCACCGCTCACCTCACCGCTCACCTCACCGCTCACCTCACCGCTCACCGCTCACCTCACCGCTCACCTCACCGCTCACCTCACCGCTCACCTCACCTCACCCCTCACCTCACCTCACCCCTCACCTCACCTCACCGCTCACCTCACCGCTCACCTCTCGCCTCACCGCTCACTTCACCGCTCACCTCACCTCACCGCTCAACTCGCCTCACCGCTCACCTCACCGCTCACCTCACCGCTCACCTCACCGCTCACCTCACCTCACCGCTCACCTCACCTCACCGCTCACCTCACCGCTCACCTCACCTCACCGCTCACCTCACCTCACCTCACACCTCACCGCTCACCTCACCGCTCACCTCACCGCTCACCTCACCTCACCGCTCAGCTCACCTCACCGCTCAGCTCACCTCACCGCTCCGCTCACCTCAGCGCTCAGGTCACCTCACCGCTCAGCTCAGCTCACCGCTCAGCTCAGCTCACCGCTCAGCTCAGCTCACCGCTCAGCTCACCACCCAGCTCACCACCCAGCTCACCACCCAGCTCACTACTCAGCTCGCTACTCAGCTCGCCACTCAGCTCACCACTCAGCTCACCACACTCCACAGCTCACCACTCACCTCACCGCTCACCTCACCGCCCACCTCACCTCACCGCTCACCTCACCGCCCACCTCACCGCCCACCTCACCTCACCGCTCACCTCACCGCCCACCTCACCTCACCGCTCACCTCACCGCCCACCTCACCTCACCGCTCACCTCACCGCCCACCTCACCTCACCGCTCACCTCACCGCCCACCTCACCTCACCGCTCACCTCACCGCCCACCTCACCTCACCGCTCACCTCACCGCCCACCTCACCTCACCGCTCACCTCACCGCCCACCTCACCTCACCGCTCACCTCACCGCCCACCTCACCTCACCGCTCACCTCACCGCCCACCTCACCTCACCGCTCACCTCACCGCCCACCTCACCTCACCGCTCACCTCACCGCCCACCTCACCGCCCACCTCACCTCACCGCTCACCTCACCGCCCACCTCACCTCACCGCTCACCTCACCGCCCACCTCACCGCTCACCTCACCGCCCACCTCACCTCACCGCTCACCTCACCGCCCACCTCACCGCTCACCTCACCGCCCACCTCACCTCACCGCTCACCTCACCGCCCACCTCACCTCACCGCTCACCTCACCGCGCACCTCACCTCACCGCTCACCTCACCGCCCACCTCACCTCACCGCTCACCTCACCGCCCACATCACCTCTCCGCTCACCTCACCGCCCACCTCACCTCACCGCCCACCTCACCTCACCGCTCACCTCACCGCCCACCTCACCTCACCGCTCACCTCACCGCCCACCTCACCTCACCGCTCACCTCACCGCCCACCTCACCTCACCGCTCACCTCACCGCCCACCTCACCTCACCGCTCACCTCACCGCTCACCTCTCCTCACCGCTCACCTCACCGCTCACCTCACCGCTCACCTCACCTCACCGCTCACCTCACCGCCCACCTCACCGCCCACCTCACCTCACCGCTCACCTCACCGCCACCTCACCTCACCGCTCATCTCACCGCCCACCTCACCTCACCGCTCACCTCACCGCCCACCTCACCTCACCGCTCACCTCACCGCCCACCTCACCTCACCGCTCACCTCACCGCCCACCTCACCTCACCGCTCACCTCACCGCTCACCTCTCCTCACCGCTCACCTCACCGCTCACCTCACCGCTCACCTCACCGCTCACCGCTCACCTCACCGCTCACCTCACCGCTCACCTCACCTCACCCCTCACCTCACCTCACCCCTCACCTCACCGCTCACCTCACCGCTCACCTCTCGCCTCACCGCTCACTTCACCGCTCACCTCACCTCACCGCTCAACTCCCCTCACCGCTCACCTCACCGCTCACCTCACCGCTCACCTCACCGCTCACCTCTCACCTCACCTCTCACCTCACCGCTCACCTCTCACCTCACCGCTCACCTCACCGCTCACCTCTCACCTCACCTCACCGCTCACCTCACCGCTCACCTCACCGCTCACCTCACCGCTCACCTCACCTCACCGCTCACCTCACCGCTCACCTCACCTCACCGCTCACCTCAACTCATCTCACCGCTCACCTCACCTCACCTCACCGCTCACCTCACCTCACCGCTCACCTCACCTCACCGCTCACTTCACCGCTCACCTCACCGCTCCTCACCTCACCGCTCACCTCACCTCACACCTCACCTCACCTCACCGCTCACCTCAACTCACCTCGCCTCACCGCTCATCTCACCGCTCACCTCACCTCACCGCTCACCTCACCTCACCTCACCTCGCCTCACCGCTCACCTCGCCTCACCGCTCACCTCACCTCACCGCTCACCTCACCTCACCGCTCACCTCACCGCTCACCTCACCTCACCGCTCACCTCACCTCACCTCGCCTCACCGCTCACCTCACCGCTCACCTCACCTCACCGCTCACCTCACCTCACTTCGCCTCACCGCTCACCTCACCGCTCACCTCACCTCACCTCACCGCTCACCTCACCTCATCGCTCACCTCACCTCACCGCTCACCTCACCTCACCGCTCACCTCACCTCACCGCTCACCTCACCCCACCTCACCGCTCACCTCATCTCACCGCTCACCTCACCTCACACCTCACCGCTCACTTCACCTCACCGCTCACCTCACCGCTCACCTCACCTCACCTCACTGCTCACCTCACCTCACCTCACAGCTCACCTCACCTCACCTCTCACCTCACCTCACCGCTCACCTCACCTCACCGCTCACCTCACCTCACCGCTCACCTCACCTCACCTCACCTCGCCTCACCGCTCACCTCGCCTCACCGCTCACCTCACCTCACCGCTCACCTCACCTCACCGCTCACCTCACCGCTCACCTCACCTCACCGCTCACCTCACCGCTCACCTCACCTCACCGCTCACCTCACCTCACCTCGCCTTACCGCTCACCTCACCGCTCACCTCACCTCACCGCTCACCTCACCTCACCTCACCTCGCCTCACCGCTCACCTCGCCTCACCGCTCACCTCACCTCACCTCACCGCTCACCTCACCTCATCGCTCACCTCACCTCACCGCTCACCTCACCTCACCGCTCACCTCACCGCTCACCTCACCCCACCTCACCGCTCACCTCATCTCACCGCTCACCTCACCTCACACCTCACCGCTCACTTCACCTCACCGCTCACCTCACCGCTCACCTCACCTCACCTCACCGCTCACCTCACCTCACCTCACAGCTCACCTCACCTCACCTCTCACCTCACCTCACCGCTCACCTGACCTCACCGCTCACCTCACCTCACCGCTCACCTCACCTCACCTCACCGCTCACCTCACCTCACCGCTCACCTCACCTCACCGCTCACCTCACCTCACCTCACCGCTCACCTCACCTCACCGCTCACCTCACCTCACCGCTCACCTCACCTCACCTCACCGCTCACCTCACCTCACCTCACCGCTCACCTCACCTCACCTCACCGCTCACCTCACCGCTCACCTCACCTCACCGCTCACCTCACCTCACCGCTCACCTCACCTCACCGCTCACCTCACCGCTCACCTCACCGCTCCTCACCTCACCGCTCACCTCACCTCACACCTCACCTCACCTCACCGCTCACCTCAACTCACCTCGCCTCACCGCTCACCTCACCGCTCACCTCACCTCACCGCTCACCTCACCTCACCTCGCCTCACCGCTCACCTCGCCTCACCGCTCACCTCACCTCACCGCTCACCTCACCTCACCGCTCACCTCACCGCTCACCTCACCTCACCTCGCCTCACCGCTCACCTCACCGCTCACCTCACCTCACCGCTCACCTCACCTCACCTCGCCTCACCGCTCACCTCGCCTCACCACTCACCTCACCTCACCTCACCGCTCACCTCACCTCATCGCTCACCTCACCTCACCGCTCACCGCACCTCACCGCTCACCTCACCTCACCGCTCACCTCACCGCTCACCTCACCTCACCGCTCACCTCACCGCTCACCTCACCTCACCGCTCACCTCAACTCATCTCACCGCTCACCTCACCTCACCTCACCGCTCACCTCACCTCACCGCTCACCTCACCTCACCGCTCACCTCACCGCTCACCTCACCGCTCACCTCACCGCTCACCTCACCTCACCGCTCACCTCACCGCTCACCTCACCTCACCGCTCACCTCAACTCATCTCACCGCTCACCTCACCTCACCTCACCGCTCACCTCACCTCACCGCTCACCTCACCTCACCGCTCACCTCACCGCTCACCTCACCGCTCCTCACCTCACCGCTCACCTCACCTCACACCTCACCTCACCTCACCGCTCACCTCAACTCACCTCGCCTCACCGCTCACCTCACCGCTCACCTCACCTCACCGCTCACCTCACCTCACCTCACCTCGCCTCACCGCTCACCTCGCCTCACCGCTCACCTCACCTCACCGCTCACCTCACCTCACCGCTCACCTCACCGCTCACCTCACCTCACCGCTCACCTCACCTCACCTCGCCTCACCGCTCACCTCACCGCTCCTCACCTCACCGCTCACCTCACCTCACACCTCACCTCACCGCTCACCTCACCGCTCCTCACCTCACCGCTCACCTCACCTCACACCTCACCTCACCTCACCGCTCACCTCAACTCACCTCGCCTCACCGCTCACCTCACCGCTCACCTCACCTCACCGCTCACCTCACCTCACCTCGCCTCACCGCTCACCTCGCCTCACCGCTCACCTCGCCTCACCGCTCACCTCACCTCACCGCTCACCTCACCTCACCGCTCACCTCACCGCTCACCTCACCTCACCTCGCCTCACCGCTCACCTCACCGCTCACCTCACCTCACCGCTCACCTCACCTCACCTCGCCTCACCGCTCACCTCGCCTCACCGCTCACCTCACCTCACCTCACCGCTCACCTCACCTCATCGCTCACCTCACCTCACCGCTCACCGCACCTCACCGCTCACCTCACCTCACCGCTCACCTCACCGCTCACCTCACCGCTCACCTCACCGCTCACCTCACCTCACCGCTCACCTCACCGCTCACCTCACCTCATCGCTCACCTCAACTCATCTCACCGCTCACCTCACCTCACCTCACCGCTCACCTCACCTCACCGCTCACCTCACCTCACCGCTCACCTCACCGCTCACCTCACCGCTCACCTCACCGCTCACCTCACCTCACCGCTCACCTCACCGCTCACCTCACCTCACCGCTCACCTCAACTCATCTCACCGCTCACCTCACCTCACCTCACCGCTCACCTCACCTCACCGCTCACCTCACCTCACCGCTCACCTCACCGCTCACCTCACCGCTCCTCACCTCACCGCTCACCTCACCTCACACCTCACCTCACCTCACCGCTCACCTCAACTCACCTCGCCTCACCGCTCACCTCACCGCTCACCTCACCTCACCGCTCACCTCACCTCACCTCACCTCGCCTCACCGCTCACCTCGCCTCACCGCTCACCTCACCTCACCGCTCACCTCACCTCACCGCTCACCTCACCGCTCACCTCACCTCACCGCTCACCTCACCTCACCTCGCCTCACCGCTCACCTCACCGCTCACCTCACCTCACCGCTCACCTCACCTCACCTCGCCTCACCGCTCACCTCACCGCTCACCTCACCTCACCTCACCGCTCACCTCACCTCATCGCTCACCTCACCTCACCGCTCACCTCACCTCACCGCTCACCTCACCTCACCGCTCACCTCACCCCACCTCACCGCTCACCTCATCTCACCGCTCACCTCACCTCACACCTCACCGCTCACTTCACCTCACCGCTCACCTCACCGCTCACCTCACCTCACCTCACTGTTCACCTCACCTCACCTCACAGCTCACCTCACCTCACCTCACCGCTCACCTCACCTCACCGCTCACCTCACCTCACCGCTCACCTCACCTCACCTCACCTCGCCTCACCGCTCACCTCGCCTCACCGCTCACCTCACCTCACCGCTCACCTCACCTCACCGCTCACCTCACCGCTCACCTCACCTCACCGCTCACCTCACCGCTCACCTCACCTCACCGCTCACCTCACCTCACCTCGCCTCACCGCTCACCTCACCGCTCACCTCACCTCACCGCTCACCTCACCTCACCTCACCTCGCCTCACCGCTCACCTCGCCTCACCGCTCACCTCACCTCACCTCACCGCTCACCTCACCTCATCGCTCACCTCACCTCACCGCTCACCTCACCTCACCGCTCACCTCACCGCTCACCTCACCCCACCTCACCGCTCACCTCATCTCACCGCTCACCTCACCTCACACCTCACCGCTCACTTCACCTCACCGCTCACCTCACCGCTCACCTCACCTCACCTCACCGCTCACCTCACCTCACCTCACAGCTCACCTCACCTCACCTCTCACCTCACCTCACCGCTCACCTCACCTCACCGCTCACCTCACCTCACCGCTCACCTCACCTCACCGCTCACCTCACCTCACCTCACCGCTCACCTCACCTCACCGCTCACCTCACCTCACCGCTCACCTCACCTCACCTCACCGCTCACCTCACCTCACCGCTCACCTCACCTCACCGCTCACCTCACCTCACCTCACCGCTCACCTCACCTCACCTCACCGCTCACCTCACCTCACCTCACCGCTCACCTCACCGCTCACCTCACCTCACCGCTCACCTCACCTCACCGCTCACCTCACCTCACCGCTCACCTCACCGCTCACCTCACCGCTCCTCACCTCACCGCTCACCTCACCTCACACCTCACCTCACCTCACCGCTCACCTCAACTCACCTCGCCTCACCGCTCACCTCACCGCTCACCTCACCTCACCGCTCACCTCACCTCACCTCGCCTCACCGCTCACCTCGCCTCACCGCTCACCTCACCTCACCGCTCACCTCACCTCACCGCTCACCTCACCGCTCACCTCACCTCACCTCGCCTCACCGCTCACCTCACCGCTCACCTCACCTCACCGCTCACCTCACCTCACCTCACCTCGCCTCACCGCTCACCTCGCCTCACCGCTCACCTCACCTCACCTCACCGCTCACCTCACCTCATCGCTCACCTCACCTCACCGCTCACCGCACCTCACCGCTCACCTCACCTCACCGCTCACTTCACCCCACCTCACCGCTCACCTCATCTCACCGCTCACCTCACCTCACACCTCACCGCTCACTTCACCTCACCGCTCACCTCACCGCTCACCTCACCTCACCTCACCGCTCACCTCACCTCACCTCACAGCTCACCTCACCTCACCTCTCACCTCACCTCACCGCTCACCTCACCTCACCGCTCACCTCACCTCACCGCTCACCTCACCTCACCTCACCTCGCCTCACCGCTCACCTCGCCTCACCGCTCACCTCACCTCACCGCTCACCTCACCTCACCGCTCACCTCACCTCACCGCTCACCTCACCGCTCACCTCACCGCTCACCTCACCTCACCGCTCACCTCACCTCACCTCGCCTCACCGCTCACCTCACCGCTCACCTCACCTCACCGCTCACCTCACCTCACCTCACCTCACCTCGCCTCACCGCTCACCTCGCCTCACCGCTCACCTCACCTCACCTCACCGCTCACCTCACCTCATCGCTCACCTCACCTCACCGCTCACCTCACCTCACCGCTCACCTCACCTCACCGCTCACCTCACCCCACCTCACCGCTCACCTCATCTCACCGCTCACCTCACCTCACACCTCACCGCTCACTTCACCTCACCGCTCACCTCACCGCTCACCTCACCTCACCTCACCGCTCACCTCACCTCACAGCTCACCTCACCTCACCTCTCACCTCACCTCACCGCTCACCTCACCTCACCGCTCACCTCACCTCACCGCTCACCTCACCTCACCTCACCGCTCACCTCACCTCACCGCTCACCTCACCTCACCTCTCACCTCACCTCACCGCTCACCTCACCGCTCACCTCACCGCCCACCTCACCTCACCGCTCACCTCACCGCCCACCTCACCTCACCGCTCACCTCACCGCCCACCTCACCTCACCGCTCACCTCACCGCCCACCTCACCTCACCGCTCACCTCACCGCCCACCTCACCTCACCGCTCACCTCACCGCCCACCTCACCTCACCGCTCACCTCACCGCCCACCTCACCTCACCGCTCACCTCACCGCCCACCTCACCTCACCGCACCGCTCACCTCACCGCCCACCTCACCTCACCGCACCGCTCACCTCACCGCCCACCTCACCTCACCGCTCACCTCACCGCCCACCTCACCTCACCGCTCACCTCACCGCCCACCTCACCTCACCGCTCACCTCACCGCCCACCTCACCTCACCGCTCACCTCACCGCCCACCTCACCTCACCGCTCACCTCACCGCCCACCTCACCTCACCGCTCACCTCACCGCCCACCTCACCTCACCGCTCACCTCACCGCCCACCTCACCTCACCGCTCACCTCACCGCCCACCTCACCTCACCGCTCACCTCACCGCCCACCTCACCTCACCGCTCACCTCACCGCCCACCTCACCTCACCGCTCACCTCACCGCCCACCTCACCGCCCACCTCACCTCACCGCTCACCTCACCGCCCACCTCACCTCACCGCTCACCTCACCGCCCACCTCACCGCTCACCTCACCGCCCACCTCACCTCACCGCTCACCTCACCGCCCACCTCACCTCACCGCTCACCTCACCGCCCACCTCACCTCACCGCTCACCTCACCGCCCACCTCACCTCACCGCTCACCTCACCGCACACCTCACCTCACCGCTCACCTCACCGCCCACCTCACCTCACCGCTCACCTCACCGCCCACATCACCTCACCGCTCACCTCACCGCCCACCTCACCTCACCGCCCACCTCACCTCACCGCTCACCTCACCGCCCACCTCACCTCACCGCTCACCTCACCGCCCACCTCACCTCACCGCTCACCTCACCGCCCACCTCACCTCACCGCTCACCTCACCGCTCACCTCTCCTCACCGCTCACCTCACCGCTCACCTCACCTCACCGCTCACCTCACCGCTCACCTCACCTCACCGCTCACCTCACCTCACCGCTCACCTCACCGCTCACCTCACCTCACCGCTCACCTCACCGCTCACCTCACCGCTCACCTCTCCTCACCGCTCACCTCACCGCTCACCTCACCGCTCACCTCACCGCTCACCGCTCACCTCACCGCTCACCTCACCGCTCACCTCACCTCACCCCTCACCTCACCTCACCGCTCACCTCACCGCTCACCTCACCGCTCACCTCACCGCTCACCTCTCGCCTCACCGCTCACTTCACCGCTCACCTCACCTCACCGCTCAACTCCCCTCACCGCTCACCTCACCGCTCACCTCACCGCTCACCTCACCTCACCGCTCACCTCACCGCTCACCTCACCGCTCACCTCTCACCTCTCACCTCACCGCTCACCTCTCACCTCACCTCACCGCTCACCTCACCGCTCACCTCACCGCTCACCTCACCGCTCACCTCACCTCACCGCTCACCTCACCGCTCACCTCACCTCACCGCTCACCTCAACTCATCTCACCGCTCACCTCACCTCACCTCACCGCTCACCTCACCTCACCGCTCACCTCACCTCACCGCTCACCTCACCGCTCACCTCACCGCTCCTCACCTCACCGCTCACCTCACCTCACACCTCACCTCACCTCACCGCTCACCTCAACTCACCTCGCCTCACCGCTCACCTCACCGCTCACCTCACCTCACCGCTCACCTCACCTCACCGCTCACCTCGCCTCACCGCTCACCTCACCTCACCGCTCACCTCACCGCTCACCTCACCTCACCTCACCGCTCACCTCACCTCACCTCGCCTCACCGCTCACCTCACCGCTCACCTCACCTCACCGCTCACCTCACCTCACCTCGCCTCACCGCTCACCTCACCTCACCTCACCGCTCACCTCACCTCATCACTCACCTCACCTCACCGCTCACCTCACCTCACCGCTCACCTCACCTCACCGCTCACCTCACCCCACCTCACCGCTCACCTCATCTCACCGCTCACCTCACCTCACACCTCACCGCTCACTTCACCTCACCGCTCACCTCACCGCTCACCTCAGCTCACCTCACCGCTCACCTCACCTCACCTCACAGCTCACCTCACCTCACCTCTCACCTCACCTCACCGCTCACCTCACCTCACCTCACCTCGCCTCACCGCTCACCTCGCCTCACCGCTCACCTCACCTCACCGCTCACCTCACCGCTCACCTCACCTCACCGCTCACCTCACCGCTCACCTCACCTCACCGCTCACCTCACCTCACCTCGCCTCACCGCTCACCTCACCGCTCACCTCACCTCACCGCTCACCTCACCTCACCTCGCCTCACCGCTCACCTCGCCTCACCGCTCACCTCACCTCACCTCACCGCTCACCTCACCTCATCGCTCACCTCACCTCACCGCTCACCTCACCTCACCGCTCACCTCACCTCACCGCTCACCTCACCCCACCTCACCGCTCACCTCATCTCACCGCTCACCTCACCTCACACCTCACCGCTCACTTCACCTCACCGCTCACCTCACCGCTCACCTCACCTCACCGCTCACCTCACCGCTCACCTCACCTCACCGCTCACCTCACCGCTCACCTCTCCTCACCGCTCACCTCACCGCTCACCTCACCGCTCACCTCACCGCTCACCGCTCACCTCACCGCTCACCTCACCGCTCACCTCACCGCTCACCTCACCTCACCCCTCACCTCACCTCACCCCTCACCTCACCGCTCACCTCACCGCTCACCTCTCGCCTCACCGCTCACTTCACCGCTCACCTCACCTCACCGCTCAACTCCCCTCACCGCTCACCTCACCGCTCACCTCACCGCTCACCTCACCTCACCGCTCACCTCACCGCTCACCTCACCGCTCACCTCACCGCTCACCTCTCACCTCTCACCTCACCGCTCACCTCTCACCTCACCTCACCGCTCACCTCACCGCTCACCTCACCGCTCACCTCACCGCTCACCTCACCTCACCGCTCACCTCACCGCTCACCTCACCTCACCGCTCACCTCAACTCATCTCACCGCTCACCTCACCTCACCTCACCGCTCACCTCGCCTCACCGCTCACCTCACCTCACCGCTCACCTCACCGCTCACCTCACCTCACCTCACCGCTCACCTCACCTCACCTCGCCTCACCGCTCACCTCACCGCTCACCTCACCTCACCGCTCACCTCACCTCACCTCGCCTCACCGCTCACCTCACCTCACCTCACCGCTCACCTCACCTCATCGCTCACGTCACCTCACCGCTCACCTCACCTCACCGCTCACCTCATCTCACCGCTCACCTCACCTCACACCTCACCGCTCACTTCACCTCACCGCTCACCTCACCGCTCACCTCACCTCACCTCACCGCTCACCTCACCTCACCTCACAGCTCACCTCACCTCACCTCTCACCTCACCTCACCGCTCACCTCACCTCACCTCACCTCACCTCGCCTCACCGCTCACCTCGCCTCACATCTCACCTCACCTCACCGCTCACCTCACCTCACCGCTCACCTCACCGCTCACCTCACCGCTCACCTCACCTCACCGCTCACCTCACCTCACCTCGCCTCACCGCTCACCTCACCGCTCACCTCACCTCACCGCTCACCTCACCTCACCTCGCCTCACCGCTCACCTCGCCTCACCGCTCACCTCACCTCACCTCACCGCTCACCTCACCTCATCGCTCACCTCACCTCACCGCTCACCTCACCTCACCGCTCACCTCACCTCACCGCTCACCTCACCCCACCTCACCGCTCACCTCATCTCACCGCTCACCTCACGTCACACCTCACCGCTCACTTCACCTCACCGCTCACCTCACCGCTCACCTCACCTCACCTCACCGCTCACCTCACCTCACCTCACAGCTCACCTCACCTCACCTCTCACCTCACCTCACCGCTCACCTCACCTCACCGCTCACCTCACCTCACCGCTCACCTCACCTCACCGCTCACCTCACCGCTCACCTCACCTCACCGCTCACCTCACCTCACCGCTCACCTCACCTCACCGCTCACCTCACCTCACCGCTCACCTCACCTCACCGCTCACCTCACCTCACCTCACCGCTCACCTCACCTCACCGCTCACCTCACCTCACCTCACCGCTCACCTCACCTCACCTCACCGCTCACCTCACCGCTCACCTCACCTCACCGCTCACCTCACCTCACCGCTCACCTCACCTCACCGCTCACCTCACCGCTCACCTCACCTCACCGCTCACCTCACCGCTCACCTCACCGCTCCTCACCTCACCGCTCACCTCACCTCACACCTCACCTCACCTCACCGCTCACCTCAACTCACCTCGCCTCACCGCTCACCTCACCGCTCACCTCACCTCACCTCACCTCGCCTCACCGCTCACCTCGCCTCACCGCTCACCTCACCTCACCGCTCACCTCACCTCACCGCTCACCTCACCGCTCACCTCACCTCACCGCTCACCTCACCTCACCTCGCCTCACCGCTCACCTCACCGCTCACCTCACCTCACCGCTCACCTCACCTCACCTCACCTCGCCTCACCGCTCACCTCGCCTCACCGCTCACCTCAACTCACCTCACCGCTCACCTCACCTCATCGCTCACCTCACCTCACCGCTCACCTCACCTCACCGCTCACCTCACCTCACCGCTCACCTCACCCCACCTCACCGCTCACCTCACCGCTCACCTCACCTCACCTCACCGCTCACCTCACCTCACCTCACAGCTCACCTCACCTCACCTCTCACCTCACCTCACCGCTCACCTCACCTCACCGCTCACCTCACCTCACCGCTCACCTCGCCTCACCTCACCTCGCCTCACCGCTCACCTCGCCTCACCGCTCACCTCACCTCACCGCTCACCTCACCTCACCGCTCACCTCACCTCACCGCTCACCTCACCGCTCACCTCACCTCACCGCTCACCTCACCTCCCCTCACCGCTCACCTCACCGCTCACCTCACCTCACCGCTCACCTCACCTCACCTCGCCTCACCGCTCACCTCGCCTCACCGCTCACCTCACCTCACCTCACCGCATCGCTCACCTCACCTCACCGCTCACCTCACCTCACCGCTCACCTCACCTCACCGCTCACCTCACCCCACCTCACCGCTCACCTCATCTCACCGCTCACCTCACCTCACACCTCACCGCTCACTTCACCTCACCGCTCACCTCACCGCTCACCTCACCTCACCGCTCACCTCACCTCACAGCTCACCTCACCTCACCTCTCACCTCACCTCACCGCTCACCTCACCGCTCACCTCACCTCACCGCTCACCTCACCTCACCTCACCGCTCACCTCACCTCACCGCTCACCTCACCTCACCTCTCACCTCACCTCACCGCTCACCTCACCTCACCTCACCGCTCACCTCACCTCACCTCACCGCTCACCTCACCGCTCACCTCACCGCTCACCTCACCTCACCGCTCACCTCACCTCACCGCTCACCTCACCTCACCGCTCACCTCACCTCACCTCACCGCTCACCTCACCTCACCGCTCACCTCACCTCACCGCTCACCTCACCTCACCTCACCGCTCACCTCACCTCACCTCACCGCTCACCTCACCTCACCGCTCACCTCACCGCTCACCTCACCTCACCGCTCACCTCACCTCACCGCTCACCTCACCTCACCGCTCACCTCACCGCTCACCTCACCGCTCCTCACCTCACCGCTCACCTCACCTCACACCTCACCTCACCTCACCGCTCACCTCAACTCACCTCGCCTCACCGCTCACCTCACCGCTCACCTCACCTCACCTCACCTCGCCTCACCGCTCACCTCGCCTCACCGCTCACCTCACCTCACCGCTCACCTCACCTCACCGCTCACCTCACCGCTCACCTCACCTCACCGCTCACCTCACCTCACCTCGCCTCACCGCTCACCTCACCGCTCACCTCACCTCACCTCACCTCACCTCGCCTCACCGCTCACCTCGCCTCACCGCTCACCTCAACTCACCTCACCGCTCACCTCACCTCATCGCTCACCTCACCTCACCGCTCACCTCACCTCACCGCTCACCTCACCTCACCGCTCACCTCACCCCACCTCACCGCTCACCTCACCGCTCACCTCACCTCACCTCACCGCTCACCTCACCTCACCTCACAGCTCACCTCACCTCACCTCTCACCTCACCTCACCGCTCACCTCACCTCACCGCTCACCTCACCTCACCGCTCACCTCGCCTCACCTCACCTCGCCTCACCGCTCACCTCGCCTCACCGCTCACCTCACCTCACCGCTCACCTCACCTCACCGCTCACCTCACCTCACCGCTCACCTCACCGCTCACCTCACCTCACCGCTCACCTCACCTCACCTCCCCTCACCGCTCACCTCACCGCTCACCTCACCTCACCGCTCACCTCACCTCACCTCGCCTCACCGCTCACCTCGCCTCACCGCTCACCTCACCTCACCTCACCGCATCGCTCACCTCACCTCACCGCTCACCTCACCTCACCGCTCACCTCACCTCACCGCTCACCTCACCCCACCTCACCGCTCACCTCATCTCACCGCTCACCTCACCTCACACCTCACCGCTCACTTCACCTCACCGCTCACCTCACCGCTCACCTCACCTCACCGCTCACCTCACCTCACAGCTCACCTCACCTCACCTCTCACCTCACCTCACCGCTCACCTCACCGCTCACCTCACCTCACCGCTCACCTCACCTCACCTCACCGCTCACCTCACCTCACCGCTCACCTCACCTCACCTCTCACCTCACCTCACCGCTCACCTCACCTCACCTCACCGCTCACCTCACCTCACCTCACCGCTCACCTCACCTCACCTCACCGCTCACCTCACCTCACCTCACCGCTCACCTCACCGCTCACCTCACCTCACCGCTCACCTCACCTCACCGCTCACCTCACCTCACCTCACCGCTCACCTCACCTCACCTCACCGCTCACCTCACCTCACCTCACCGCTCACCTCACCTCACCTCACCGCTCACCTCACCGCTCACCTCACCTCACCTCACCGCTCACCTCACCGCTCACCTCACCTCACCGCTCACCTCACCTCACCGCTCACCTCACCGCTCACCTCACCGCTCACCTCACCTCACCGCTCAGCTCACCTCACCGCTCAGCTCACCTCACCGCTCAGCTCACTTCACCGCTCAGCTCACCTCACCGCTCAGCTCACCGCTCAGCTCAGCTCACCGCTCAGCTCAGCTCACCGCTCAGCTCACCACCCAGCTCACCACCCAGCTCACTACCCAGCTCACCACTCAGCTCGCCACTCAGCTCGCCACTCAGCTCACCACTCAGCTCACCACTCAGCTCACCACACTCCACAGCTCACCACTCAGCTCACCACACTCCACAGCTCACCACACTCCACAACTCACCACACAGCTCACCACTCAGCTCACCACTCAGCTCACCACACTCCACAGCTCACCACTCAGCTCACCACACTCAGCTCACCACTCAGCTCACCACACTCCACAGCTCACCACACTAAGCTCACCACACTTCACAGCTCACCACTCAGCTCACCACACTCCACAGCTCACCACAGCTCACCACACTAAGCTCACCACACTCCACAGCTCACCACTTTCCACAACTCACCACTTTCCACAAGTCACCACTCTGCTCACCACACTCCACTGCTCACCACACTCCACAGCTCACCACACTCTACACAGCTCCCAACACAACTCATCACATCAGCTCACCACATTCCAAAGCTCACAACACAACTCACCACACTCAGCTCACCACATTCCACAGCTCACCACATTCCACTGCTCACCACACTCCACAGCTCACCACGCTCAGCAGGTTTAAGCCTGGATACTACTGGCATCATAGACTCAACACAATGCATGACTGCACGGTTAAATAGGCGAGCGGGGACCACTACTTTCGCACCTAATGCCATCCTGATCATGGCCATCATCACCATTGGGTAGACTAATGTCTTTCAGTGTTCTTAACACAATTTATAAACGTGCGTTTAGAGAATTTAGCTGCTACACATGTCCACGTGATCGGCCACTTTCTTGAACTTTCATTCGTGATAGTCAGGTCGCTTCTGAAAAATACCTTTATAGCTCAGTTTGTTTCAATTACCTTTTATTGTTCACTTAATGCTTTCGTGACTGCAGGAATTCATATTCTTTGGGTCTTTCGGTAAAGTCACGGAGATAGGTTAAAAGAAAATAACAACAAATAACAACTACCACGTTTCGATCGCAACACAAGCGTTCGTCATCACGCTTGTGTTGCGATCGAAACGTCGTAGTTTTAATAATGTAATTTTTTGGTTATTTCCTTTGAACCTATCAACGTGACTTTCCCGAAAGACCCAAAGAATATCACCTTTAATTATTTTCACAACTTTATATCATCAAATATCAGAAGCAAAGCAGGCTTGAGCCTCGACCCTGGATCAGTGAGTGGTTTGCGCAGCCGATTGTTGATGTGTAAAGCTGCGTGGCCCTACCCGTTCACGCTGGCGGGACGTGTTGAAGAAGTCTCCTCCACACTGTACCCCAGCAGACATGACCTGCCCGTTCACTCAGTGGCGTTTACCATTCAAACTTTTGGGGCTGACAGAGGCGGGGTGAGGATCAACTGCTGCGCTGCGAGATCGAACTGGCAACCACCGCATTTGCCAGTCGAATGCGGGAACGAACAACACCACGGCAACATCATTCCAATGTGTGTGCGGAATTCCATCTTTATTGAGAAAGTATCAATTCTCTTTGTGAATGCGTATTAACGTTGTTCACTTGGCACCATTGTTGCGTGTTCAGTCTCCATTCACGGTCGTTGGTGACAAAGAGAACGAAAACGGCAGGGGTGCACACACAATACTAGGATGATCTTGATTTTAAAAAATATGTAAATCAATGGGGCATTACTCTCTGGTTCTTTCGGTAAAGTCGCGTACGTAGAAACAAAATAATAATAGATCACGACGTTTCGATCGCAACACAAGCGGCCGTTCTCAGGCGGAAAAAAACAGCGAGAGAGCTGTTACAACAAGGTGATAAAGGTTATAACCTTGTTGTAACAGCGAGAGAGCTGTTACAACAAGGTGATAAAGGTTATAACCTTGTTGTAACAGCGAGAGAGCTGTTACAACCTTGTTTTAAGAGCTGTTACAACAAGGTTGAAACAGTGGAACTGCTCGTTCAGCAGTTCAACTGCTGGATTATTTTTTTCCTCCTAATGATGACCGCTTGTGTTGTGATCGAAACGTTGTGATCTATTATTATTTTTATAATAAATCACAGACACTCGCCAGTGGAGTGGACAACCTCCCGTTGCCATGGCTACGGGGCGGCCCGTTGGGTTCCAACCGTGGACTGTCGTTACGAACCAGTGGGCCACGTGACCACCCCACGTGGTTGAACACGTGGGCCACAGTCGAGTCTTACGAGGAGGAGCAGTGCAGCCGCTCTCTGCTGTTGTGATCGCGATCGAACGGCAAAGATGGATGTGTCCAGATGCAAGCCGTACCAAGTGATGCTCACGATGGCGTCTTTAGTCGGATTTGTCACTTGGCAAGGGGTGATGGAGCCGGCCATCTGGCTGCCACCCTCCATACTAAAGGTGAGCGATCACCTGGGGGTTAATTCCCTGATTGGATATCTCGATAACCTGGGTGGCAATGCTGCTAGTCTTGGAAATCCCGATGATCTTGGTGGCAATGTTGCTCCTCTTGGAAATCCCGATGATCTTGGTGGCAGTGCTGCTCTTCTTGGAAATCCCGATGATCTTGGTGGCAATGTTGCTCCTCTTGGAAATCCCGATGATCTTGGTGGCAGTGCTGCTCTTCTTGGAAATCCCGATGATCTTGGTGGCAATGTTGCTCCTCTTGGAAATCCCGATGATCTTGGTGGCAGTGCTGCTCTTCTTGGAAATCCCGATGATCTTGGTGGCAGTGCTGCT
Source organism: Petromyzon marinus (assembly GCF_048934315.1). Lineage (NCBI taxonomy): Eukaryota > Metazoa > Chordata > Hyperoartia > Petromyzontiformes > Petromyzontidae > Petromyzon > Petromyzon marinus. Next base: position 136,566 of record NW_027423402.1, on the reverse strand, counting down.
CCTCTTGGAAATCCCGATGATCTTGGTGGCAATGCCCCCATGGCATATGCCGACTTTGCTTCGACCGATTTTCCGAGCCAATCGATACCGGACAGCAACGAGAGAGAAGACGTCCCCGCCGAGCAGAGGCCGTGCGACATTCAACCACCGCCGGAGCCGCGAGAGCAGCACCGACATAGCCTCTTGTCGACCGTCATCTCCGCAATCAGCACGGGATTCAGTGCAGTGCAAGTGATCGCGTGGATTTGGGCACGCAAGGTACGTTCATCGCACCGCCGCACTACAACAGTCAAATAACACGTTAGCGTGGGGGTAGCGGTCAACTTTAAAATAAGTTAATATCAAATTTGTATACAGTAGATCGATCCCGGAGGGCATTTTGGTCGATTTGAGGCCGCCTCCCCCGCTACTCCCCTGCGCCCCCGCTACCCCCCCCCCACTACCCCCTCTGCTACCCCCCCACTACCCCTCACTACCCCCCCCCCCCCACTATCCCCACCGCTACCCCCCCCCACTATCCCCTCCGCTACCCCTCTCCGCTACCCCCCTCCGCTACCTCCCCTGCACACTCCCCCTCTACAACCACCACCACCCGAACCAACCCAACCCCGTTTTGGAGGCAGGTACGGGGGACCTGAACAGCGTCAGAATCTCTCTTGAGACTGGAGCAGTCCGATAAGCTATGAGGCTGTTTTAGTCTTTCACAGACGTCCAGTATGGGCGGGTCAGCAAGTTGTAGCGGCAAACAGAGCCGCGGGGCCTGCAGGAGAATGTGCGAGGCCTATAACAGGTCTCTATTCGGATGTTGCTGGCACGGCATCGGACAGGCGCATTAGCTAGTGAGCAGATGAGGCGACGTGACACATCGTGACTTAGTCGTTGTGTCCCTCTGGCCGCGGAGGGTGATGTGGGTGCGGACTGGGATGGTGGGGAGTTTTGGCCATACTTCACCTGGCTAGTCATTAGATCCGGTTCAGGGAGAGGGACGGACAGAGCGCATGCCCGGAGCTCCGTTTGTTTAAAATCATGGCCAGACGCGCAGCACGGCGTGATTCAGAAGTGTGCAGGGAAAGTTCGTTGTAAAGTGTTGCTCAGAGCAGTGTTGTGTAATTATTCAAGAAACACCTCTTACGTTTTATAATACGAGCAAATTAGGAATCAACGAGCTAGCATAAATAATGTTCGTACCTGTACGTCGAGTAATGTTTCTGAACTCCATTTGGAAATACGGAGCGTGAAGAGTTTTTTTTTGCATGCCAGAGATTCCACATCGTTAACGGGAGTGCGTGTGTGTGCCTCTTATTGTGCATCTTGGCTGTTGCTCTGAGAACAGAAGCCGCGTGATGGCGGCCTGAGCCCACAATTGGTGCGGAAGGCGTTTGTCTACAATTCCAAGGCCCGCTATTTCCAAAGGAGGAACCCGCGTGGGGTGAGTCGCAACACTGGGGGCGCACACAGCCGACAACACAACGCTCGTTGCTCGCGATCCACCGATGAGTCCCAGTGAGAAACGATCACGGGGAAACATTTATTATACTTCTTTTGTTCTTTCGGTAAAGTCACGTAGAATGAGAATAAAATAATAAATTGATAAAATAAAATAACACAATAATATTCTCACGACGTTTCGGCCATAGCGGGAAACAGAGCCACGGGGCCGAAACGTCGTGAGAATATTATTGTGTTATTTTATCAATTTATTATTTTATTCTCATTCTACGTGACTTTACCGAAAGAACCAAAGAAGATGAATCATTGCAGTCACGAAAGCTTTAAATCGAAATTTATTATACTTTTGATTTAAAGCTTTCGTGACTGCAGTAATTCATATTCTTAGCTCTTTCGGTAAAGTCACGTTGAAGGGAAACAATAAAATATATAATATATAAATATATATTGTTTCCCTTCAACGTGACTTCATAAAATAATAAAATATATATTATTGTTTATATATTATATATTTTATTGTTTCCCTTCAACGTGACTTTACCGAAAGAGCTAAGCATATGAATTACTGCAGTCACGAAAGCTTTAAATCAAAAGTATAATAAATTTCGATTTAAAGCTTTCGTGACTGCAATGATTCATCTTCTTTGGTTCTTTTGGTAAAGTCACGTAGAATGAGAATAAAATAATAAATTGATAAAATAAAATAACACAATAATATTCTCACGACGTTTCGGCCCCGTGGCTCTGTTTCCCGCTATGGCCGAAACGTCGTGAGAATATTATTGTTATTTTATTTTATCAATTTATTATTTTATTCTCATTCTATGTGACTTTACCGAAAGAACAAAAGAAGTATAATAAATGTTTCCCCGTGAATATATATAATATATTATTGTTTAATATATAAACAATAATATATATTTCTATATATTTTATTATTTTATAAAGTCACGTTGAAGGGAAACAATAACATATATAATATATAAACAATAATATATATTTTATTATTTTATAAAGTCACGTTGAAGGGAAACAATAAAATATATAATATATAAACAACAATATATTTTTCGATTTAACGCTTTCGTGACTGCAATGATTCATCTTCTTTGGTTCTTTCGGTAAAGTCACGTAGAATGAGAATACAATAATAAATTGCTAAAGTTGAGGGTAAGAATCCACCCATTTTTTCGCCATATAGCATTGTGATATATAACGACTTATTGTTGGTAGCTTAGCTGATTGGAGAATATAGAGTTTATTGATAACATTAAGGTAATTTATATTTTAGTTTTTATTGGTTCACTATATAGTACTGTGAATAGCTCAGATGTGTAGGCCTTGACTTCAACATAGTCATTTCTGTGACCAGTCACTAGCTAATCACTCAGTTATTTCAATGCTAAATTCGCCTAGTTATTTCAATGCTAAATTCTCCTGTTTGATTTGTACTAAGTGCCTCGGTGAATGTGTATGGTCTGACTTTAACGTAGCTATTTCTGTGAGCAGTTACAAGCTAATCACTCAGCTATTTCAATGCTAAATTCTATGCTAATTCCATTGTCAAGGGGTGCCTCTGCGGATGTGTATGCTTTAACTTAGCTATTTCAATTGCTAAATTCTATGCTAATTCCATTGTCAAGGGGTGCCTCTGCAGATGTGTATGCTTTAACTTTTAACATAACTATTTCTGTGACCAGTCACAAGCTAATCATTCAGCCATTTCAATGCTAAATTATATGCTAATTCCTTTGTCAAGGCGCTTTGTTCCTCTCACACAGCTTAAAAGTCTTAATCTGAACGTGGCTCTTTCACTCCAGCGCTGTCCTACCAGACAGTCTCGTCCCTTCACCTGATGAAGGCCGCTTGTGTTGTGGCCGAAACGTCGTGAAAATATTATTGTGTTATTTTATCAATTTATTATTTTATTCTCATTCTACGTGACTTTATCGAAAGAACCAAAGAAGAACAATATATTTATATATTTTTTTATTATTTTCTTGTTTCCCTTCAACGTGACTTTACCGAAAGAGCTAAGAATATTTATTATACTCTTTGGTTCTTTCGGTAAAGTCACGTAGGTAGAAAAATAATAGATCACGACGTTTCGATCGCAACACAAGCAATCGTCATCAGGTGGGACAACCACAGCAAGACCACCTGATGACGATTGCTTGTGTTGCGATCGAAACTTCGTGATCTATTGTTTTTCTACCTACGTGACTTTTACCGAAAGAACCAAAGAAAATGGATTCCTGCAGTCACGAAAGCTTCAAATCAAGATTGAAACAAATATTGTTTGACTGGGTATTGCATTGTACATTCCTGCATCATACATTATACATCACACATTCTTGAAGATATGCCATGCGTATAAATTTTGGGTTGGATTGGAAATTGAGCTGTGTACATATCTGTCCATTCCATCCCTGGATTCCTCCCCTATCCATAAATGGTTCTGCATTCACGTGAGCCTATTGTTAGTTGTCATTGTGAAGCTGACGGTGATTCTGATCACAGTTCTGTAGTATAAATATACACAGGTCTGTGCGTAACTCCGTACGATTGCAGCAGCTGAAATAGAACGCGACTTTGTCCCGCGTGCAAACCCAGGTGATGGTTATCCGCACGCTTCTCGTCAGCAAGGAGGACGCTGGGAGGCCCCGCAAGATGAAAGTCTTCGCTGGCAGCGTGATGACCGGAAGAAGACGTGTCCAAGACGGCGGTGGCCCAGCGAAGACAACGAGCCCTTGGAGTCTTCCCAGCCTGCCAAGCTGGATTCGGCGGCAATAGCGAAATCGGGATAGAACTGTTATAAAACTGGGGGAAAAAAAATAATAATAACAAAAACATGTTCATTTATTATCTACTACAATAAATATTTATTTCCGAAGAAAATCACTTGTGATATTTCTTCTTGGTTGGTTCACTGCTTTATTTACACACCTGTGTTAAAATCCTATGGTTTACAATGTTTTTAAAAATAAAACTCATAATTAAGGCTATGGGGTTGTCACAGAAGCCGCGGTCATCACGTGAGTTGTGAATTTCAGGTCCGCTATAACCTGGACACGACTGCAGAAATATTCAATCAAGCGCTCTCGAAGTTGGACTATCAGTAAAGAGGAGCCCTGGCAACCACGAGCAATTGGCCTGTGCAGATACACGCAGACACAGAGATACTACCACGTTACAGACACGGAGATACACAGCGATACAGAAGCACAGATACCACACTCTATAGCTCGCCACACTTTACAGCTCACCACACTCCACAGCTCACCACACTCCAAAGTTCACAACAACTTACCCCACTCAGCTCACCACACTCCACAGCTCACAACACTCCACAACTCACCACACTCCACAGCTCACCACTCTTAGCTCACCACACTCCACAGCTCACCACACAACTCACCACACTTCACAGCTCACCACACCCCACCGCTCACCACACAACTCACCACACTCAACACACCACACTCCACAGCTCACCACACTCCACAGCTCCCCAGACTCCAAAGCTCACCACACTCAACTCACCACACTCCCCACGCTATCGCTATGAGCCCCACATGCCGCTCACCACACTCATGGTATGAGTAAATTAAGTGAAGTTATTTCCTTTAGCTCATCGTCTGCTTGCAGCCCTAAGCCAGTGGTGGAAGTTCCACATTCCTGTGGCGGAGCCAAAGGCAGTACTTATTTCAGCTTTCCTGAGGGGATAATGGGCTAAGTTAACCACCATCCATGGACGTTAACTAGTAATCTTCCGATTAGCTCAACTGGCACTGGATTAGATTAGATGGGATCCCGGGGTTGGTAATATGCGCCACGGAGGCGAGATTTAACTCTCGCACCTGGCATACAGGATCCCGACCCTGACGCCTGCTGGATATTTGGAGTTTGCATGCCTCTCTCCCTGTGGTCGTGTGGATTTTTCTCCTGGTCCCTCCGGCTTTTCCCCCTCCACAATTAGAAACACTTCGTTTGAGCTATTTTGTGATAGCAGGTCACATCTGAAAACAAATGGCTATATTGCTCAGTTGGCCTTACCTGGTAAAATAAATAGTAGTTCATAGCTTTGGGAGGCCCTCTCTGGCAATTTCATTATCTTGTCTTTATTGTTTTACTACCACCAATGGTCATTACCAACACTGTTGTTATTTACCTTGGATATGTAATTTCTTTTTAACACGTAGGCTTTCGCGACCAATATTATTCATAATAAAGGTTTTTGGGTTAGATCGCGTTTATTTATAAATGTGTCGTAACCCTCCACCACCCGACACGGCCAATCAGCAAAAAAAGTGTCACGTTGACAAAAGACAAATAATTCACTACTTTAGCCCACCGGTGTGTTGAAGAGTGAATCCACATTTACAGTTTGAGTACGACGTTTCGCTGGTAAATACATCCAGCATCACCGGGCAATTTGCCAGAATGGTAAAGCCCTCGCTTGCTCCCGGTTTTATATAGAGCAGCAGGGTGACGTCATCACTTAACTCATATCAGGTGCAGTGATTAGAGGCGGAGGGGGGGTATTGTAATTATATAATCGATTAGTAATCAGTCATTGGTTATGATTAGTAATGAGTTCTCTAATTAGTCTTTGCCAGTAATAATTAGTTTTACACACCACTGCAACATTGTCAAAATCAATTGAGTGTCCTTGTTGACAAGCATGTTCTGCCACTGCCGACAGTTGTGTTTGAGATAATTTAATATGTCTCTGATGTTCTTTTAGTCTTACGCTGATGTTACGTCCCGTCTTCCCAATGTAGCAGCTGCCACATAAACAATTAATCCGATATACACCTTCTGTTGATAATTTAGGTAATGCTTCTTTAGTGCAAGATACTAGTTTTTGAATTTTGTGTACTGTACCAAATCTTACTGTAATGTTTTGCTTTTGCAAAACACGGGCTAATTTGTCAGTTACTCCTGAGATGTATGGAATTTTTATTGTTTTAACAATCTGGTCGCTTTCAGCAGTATTGCTTTGCGATCGTGATTTGGCATTCAGTGCTCTGTTAATTTGAGCATTATTGTAGCCATTCTGTCGTAGTGCGTCTTTAACGTGCTTAATCTCTCTCACTAGACTCTCACCATCTGACACTGTTTTAGCCCGATGTATGAGCGTCTTGATAAGAGAGGATTTCTGAGCTGGATGATGATGTGATTCTGCATTCAGATAGGCATCAGTGTGCGTTTGCTTTCTGTAAACGCTGTGTGTTATTTTACCGTTTAAGCCATGTCCAAGCAAAATATCTAGGAATGGGAGTGTGTTATTCACCTCCATTTCCATGGTGAACTGGATGGCCGGATTTTGTGCATTGAGATGATTTAGAAAATCATTAAGTGTATCTTTACCATGTGGCCAGACAACCAAAGTGTCATCCACATATCTAAACCAAAAGGATGGTTTTAATGTGCTCGAGGCAAGTGCTCTTATTTCAAAGTTTTCCATGTACAAATTTGCTATAGCAGGGGATAAAGGAGAACCCATTGCTGCTCCTTCCTTTTGTTTAAAGAAATCCCCTCTCCATAAGAAGTAAGTGTTATTTAAACAATGTCCAGCAAGTTTCGGAATATCTTTTGGTAAACCGGTATTCTTTACTAGTGTATCAAGTAATATAAAACCTTGTATATGTTTGGTCATTTTTGTTATCCAGTGCAGGATGAGGGCCTCACCGTGCCACGTGAGCTGCTGGGATTAGCTGCCCATACTTCAACGCACTAGTAGTCAACGTGGGTTAGTCGAGCCGAGAAGTAAAGAGCGATGTCATGAATTTCACTACACTGCCCTCTGCTTCCCCTACACGTAAGCCACTTACAAGAAACTGACATGCACATGGCCACCCATCCAGGCACTATCCAGATTCAACCCCACTCAGCATTGATGAGATCTGTGCATTTTGGGCCATTTTATCAAAGGCTATACAGTAATGCATTAGAAGAGCTAAATGAAATGTTTTGGCCAATCCCTCATATAATGTCATACGGCATATTTACCTGTATATTATAGATGCTACTGTATTGCAATATATTTACCTGCACATTTTAGGCACAATTGTACAACACACGATTATGCCAAAAAAATATATCAGTTTGAAAATGTGGAAAACTATATTGTCTTGTTTGTATAGGTCTGGCAGCACTGAAGAAATAATATAACAAAAAATCTAAACAGCGTGCATTTCAGGTGAACGGGACACATCTCCGGTTACCGCCGGTGTCAGGGAAAATCTGAAACCACCAGGACCCATTCACATCTGTAAACTAAGAGCATAGGGCATATGACCGTGCATGTATTCAATGTATTATAAGAAAAGCAGGGCTTTTCACAGACGAGCATTTCAGGCTTTAACCTGAACCAAAATAATCCCATTTCAGTGTGTCTGGCGAGACGACACTGCAGTTTGACATAACTCGCAAATGTCTTTATGCAGTGCCGTGGCTCATAGTGGGTTTTTTCTTTAAATGCGTTTTCTAAAAGTAAATATAAAGCGCATTTTTGTATTTTAAGACTGACCTTTCATGAATAAAACTTCCATCGATAACAATGTACGTGTATTCTAACAATTGCCAAACAATTTGTACCCAAAAACCGTACACACATATTACATATGTGGGATATTAAACGGACAGTCGAAATTGTAATTGAGCAATAATACGTATTGTATTCATCCTGTGAAGCCTGGACTGAGCTCGACTGTTTTTTTTTAATGACGGTTCGATTCCCAGCCTTGGCAAACCAGTGGTGTTCGATAACTGTGCAACCCCGATCCTCACTAACCTTCACCGACCTGTACCGACCAACAAGATAAACTATCGTCAAAAAAACCTCCACGGTCTACATGGCGTGGAGACGAAGCCTCCATCCAGGAGTGTAAGTACAGGGGGTCTGAACGATAAGCGTCATGTCGAACATGCCAAACGTTGACGCGCGTGTGGTCGTGGCAAGACAGGGCACGTGAGGCGTCTTGGGACACACGCCCAGTTGCCAAGTAAAATCTGCCACACACACACAGGACACTCCCTCAGATGGAGCTGTCCAGGCTAAGCTCCGGAAAAAAATATTCACCCCCTGTCAGAGGTAGGGGGCAGTTGTCTGGGGATTTGGGGGGGGGGGTCCCAGGAAAATGTCATGAAAGATTAAGCCCTGGAAATGTCCATATAAAACCCAATGTACATGTACGGTTACGTTTTGCTAATCCACTGCTGGATGGTCTCCTCTCCACGCCGTGCGTGTCGTGGTAGGGGGGGGGGTGTATTTGACCATACTTCACCACACTCTTTGGTTCTATTCCGTAAAGTCACGTAGGTAAAAAATAAAACAACAAAAATCACGACGTTTCGGCCACAACACAAGTGGCCTTCATCAGGCGAAGGGACCGTACTGTCCACGTTAGTAAGTGCAGACTTGATGTTGTTTGTTATCAGCTACGTCCGGACGGGACTGGAACTCAGGTAGTCCACAAGGCAGTGGTCCACTCACGGCTGCATCACCACTCCCCCCCAGGCACGTGGCAAGAACACAGAAATAACAATAGTAACGGTGATGATGGCCATGCCTCGGTTGGCATTAGATGCGAATGAAGTTCAACATTCATACGTAGGGCTGTCCCGTGCTGTCAAACCATACAGTAGTCCCCGCTCGCCCATTTAACCGTGCAGTCATGCATGGCGATGCATCTATGATGCCAGTTGCATCCAGTCTCAAACCTGCTGAGCTTCCGAGATCAGACGCATTCCGAGTTTATTTTCTCCAAAACCGGAAAACCATTATCACCATCATCCTCCCTTCCCCTCCAAGTTCCTAAACACGGTGTAACCTTGCTCAACTCGGGACGCGTACTGCACGTACAGGTGTGTCACGCAAGCTCGCATCCATTCTACAAAATACGAAGAGTGGCGATGTTTGTTGCCGGCCGCTCTGGTGTCGTTTTCGGGCCTCCTTGCGTGTGCCACACCGCGCTTGCCGACACCGCGGTCCTTTTAAATCGTCAACGGCAAGTCGGTGTGTCAAGTCGGTGTGCACGTTGATGAACGTAAATCCGTGCGAATTGTCAACGCTGCTGATACACACACACACGACAAAGATCCCCCGTGTAGCCTGTAACAGACTGAAGGGGCAAGTGCTGTTAGCGAGCAGCACCTATTGAAGGCCGGAATGGTACACGAGGGGGGGGGGGGGGGGGTGTGGGTGGTCAGCACCACGCCCGGCCGCCTTTGTCTCCCCAGTGATGATGTTTACGCACCGCACCAGGTACTCATTTGAGGCCGTGAGCGGTAATCGAACTCTGGGTCCGTGGCGCAGCGTAGCGCTAACCGCTGCACCACCGCTCCTCGCACAGCACGCGCCCCGCAAGTCACCAAGAGTCGTCGAGAGGGTGACGATGACGACAGTGGCGGCGTCTTCGTCGCCTCGCCTCGTCACCCACCACCACCATCATCATCAGAGTTACACATCTGGGAAACGTTTTACTCACCAAGGGATTCAGACCGCTCGATCACCATCCTCCTGTTTAACACGTAGGCTTTCGCGACCAATATTATTCATATTAACGGTTTTTGGGTTAGATCGCGTTTATTTATAAATGTGTCGTAACCCTCCACCACCCGACACGGCCAATCAGCAAAAAAAGTGTCACGTTGACAAAAGACAAATAATTCACTACTTTAGCCCACCGGTGTGTTGAAGAGTGAATCCACATTTACAGTTTGAGTACGACGTTTCGCTGGTAAATACTTCCAGCATCATCGGGCAATTCGCCAGAATGGTAAAGCCCTCGCTTGCTCCCGGTTTTATATAGAGCAGCAGGGTGACGTCATCACTTAACTCATATCAGGTGCAGAGATTAGAGGCGGAGGGGGATATTGTAATTATATAATCGATTAGTAATCAGTCATTGGTTATGATTTGTAATGAGTTTTAGATTAGTAATTCTTTAAATCAAAATGTAATGTGTATTATTTAATAATACGCTTCCAGGCCGCACTAAGCCGGTAGCTGTCAGAGCGATTAAAGTTGTTCTTGTTCCTCTCAATTTCAATGGATTCTCTAATTAGTCTTTGCCAGTAATAATTAGTTTTACACACCACTACAACATTGTCAAAATCAATTGAGTGTCCTTGTTGACAAGCATGTTCTGCCACTGCCGACAGTTGTGTTTGAGATAATTTAATATTTCTCTGATGTTCTTTTAGTCTTACACTGATGTTACGTCCCGTCTGCCCAATGTAGCAGCTGCCACATGAACAATTAATCCGATATACACCTTCTGTTGATTATTTAGGTAATGCGTCTTTAGTGCAAGATACTAGTTTTTGAATTTTGTGTACTGTACCAAATCTTACTGTAATGTTTTGCTTTTGCAAAACGCGGGCTAATTTGTCAGTTATTCCTGAGATATATGGAATTTTTATTGTTTTAACAATCTGGTCGCTTTCAGCAGTATTGCTTTGCGATCGTGATTTGGCATTCAGTGCTCTGTTAATTTGAGCATTATTGTAGCCATTCTGTCGTAGTGCGTCTTTAACGTGCTTAATCTCTCTCACTAGACTCTCACCATCTGACACTCAGTGAGAGGATTTCCTTCGATTGATCGATGACGACGACGACGATAATAACAATAATGGTTAATTAAAAACAGCAAGAAGTGAACTTTTTGAGTCTCCGGCTGAGAGTGAGTGGAGGCAGCGGGCGCGTTGTTTGGCTGAGCGCGACAGCGCGGGTTGCCGTGGCGACGAGACGCAGGGCACCCTCCTCCCCTCTCCGCCCTTACAGGGGGCCTCGAGCAGCCCCACCACCACTCAGCTCACCACACAGCTCACCACTCAGCTCACCACTCAGCTCACCACTCAGCGTACCACACTCCACAGCTCACCACTCAGCTCACCACTCAGCTCACCACTCAGCTCACCACTCAGCCCACCACTCAGCTCACCGCTCAGCTCACCACAGCTCACCACACAGGTCACCACTCAGCTCACCACTCAGCTCATCACTCAGCTCACCACACTCCACAGCTCACCACTCAGCTCACCACACTCCACAGCTCACCACTCAGCCCACCACACTCCACAGCTCACCACACTAAGCTCACCACACTTCACAGCTCACCACTCAGCTCACCACATTCCACAGCTCACCACACTCCACAGCTCACCACACTCCACTGCTCACCACACTCCACAGCTCACCACGCTCAGCAGGTTTAAGCCTGGATACTACTGGCATCATAGACTCAACACAATGCATGACTGCACGGTTAAATAGGCGAGCGGGGACCACTACTTTCGCACCTAATGCCATCCTGATCATGGCCATCATCACCATTGGGTAGACTAATGTCTTTCAGTGTTCTTAACACAATTTATAAACGTGCGTTTAGAGAATTTAGCTGCTACACATGTCCACGTGATCGGCCAATTTCTTGAACTATCATTCGTGATAGGTCGCTTCTGAAAAATACCTTTATAGCTCAGTTTGTTTCAATTACCTTTTATTGTTCACTTAATGCTTTCGTGACTGCAGGAATTCATATTCTTTGGGTCTTTCGGTAAAGTCACGGAGATAGGTTAAAAGAAAATAACAACAAATAACAACTACCACGTTTCGATCGCAACACAAGCGTTCGTCATCACGCTTGTGTTGCGATCGAAACGTCGTAGTTTTAATAATGTAATTTTTTGGTTATTTCCTTTGAACCTATCAACGTGACTTTCCCGAAAGACCCAAAGAATATCACCTTTAATTATTTTCACAACTTTATATCATCAAATATCAGAAGCAAAGCAGGCTTGAGCCTCGACCCTGGATCAGTGAGTGGTTTGCGCAGCCGATTGTTGATGTGTAAAGCTGCGTGGCCCTACCCGTTCACGCTGGCGGGACGTGTTGAAGAAGTCTCCTCCACACTGTACCCCAGCAGACATGACCTGCCCGTTCACTCAGTGGCGTTTACCATTCAAACTTTTGGGGCTCACAGAGGCGGGGTGAGGATCAACTGCTGCGCTGCGAGATCGAACTGGCAACCACCGCATTTGCCAGTCGAATGCGGGAACGAACAACACCACGGCAACATCATTCCAATGTGTGTGCGGAATTCCATCTTTATTGAGAAAGTATCAATTCTCTTTGTGAATGCGTATTAACGTTGTTCACTTGGCACCATTGTTGCGTGTTCAGTCTCCATTCACGGTCGTTGGTGACAAAGAGAACGAAAACGGAATGGGTGCACACACAATACTAGGATGATCTTGATTTTAAAAAATATGTAAATCAATGGGGCATTACTCTCTGGTTCTTTCGGTAAAGTCGCGTACGTAGAAACAAAATAATAATAGATCACGACGTTTCGATCGCAACACAAGCGGCCGTTCTCAGGCGGAAAAAAACAGCGAGAGAGCTGTTACAACAAGGTGATAAAGGTTATAACCTTGTTGTAACAGCGAGAGAGCTGTTACAACCTTGTTTTAAGAGCTGTTACAACAAGGTTGAAACAGTGGAACTGCTCGTTCAGCAGTTCAACTGCTGGATTATTTTTTTCCTCCTAAGGATGACCGCTTGTGTTGCGATCGAAACGTTGTGATCTATTATTATTTTTATAATAATAGATCACAGACACTCGCCAGTGGAGTGGACAACCTCCCGTTGCCATGGCTACGGGGCGGCCCGTTGGGTTCCAACCGTGGACTGTCGTTACGAACCAGTGGGCCACGTGACCACCCCACGTGGTTGAACACGTGGGCCACAGTCGAGTCTTACGAGGAGGAGCAGTGCAGCCGCTCTCTGCTGTTGTGATCGCGATCGAACGGCAAAGATGGATGTGTCCAGATGCAACCCGTACCAAGTGATGCTCACGATGGCGTCTTTAGTCGGATTTGTCACTTGGCAAGGGGTGATGGAGCCGGCCATCTGGCTGCCACCCTCCATACTAAAGGTGAGCGATCACCTGGGGGTTAATTCCCTGATTGGATATCTCGATAACCTGGGTGGCAATGCTGCTAGTCTTGGAAATCCCGATGATCTTGGTGGCAATGTTGCTCCTCTTGGAAATCCCGATGATCTTGGTGGCAGTGCTGCTCTTCTTGGAAATCCCGATGATCTTGGTGGCAATGTTGCTCCTCTTGGAAATCCCGATGATCTTGGTGGCAGTGCTGCTCTTCTTGGAAATCCCGATGATCTTGGTGGCAATGTTGCTCCTCTTGGAAATCCCGATGATCTTGGTGGCAATGTTGCTCCTCTTGGAAATCCCGATGATCTTGGTGGCAATGCCCCCATGGCATATGCCGACTTTGCTTCGACCGATTTTCCGAGCCAATCGATACCGGACAGCAACGAGAGAGAAGACGTCCCCGCCGAGCAGAGGCCGTGCGACATTCAACCACCGCCGGAGCCGCGAGAGCAGCACCGACATAGCCTCTTGTCGACCGTCATCTCCGTAATCAGCACGGGATTCAGTGCAGTGCAAGTGATCGCGTGGATTTGGGCACGCAAGGTACGTTCATCGCACCGCCGCACTACAACAGTCAAATAACACGTTAGCGTGGGGGTAGCGGTCAACTTTAAAATAAGTTAATATCAAATTTGTATACAGTAGATCGATCCCGGAGGGCATTTTGGTCGATTTGAGGCCGCCTCCCCCGCTACTCCCCTGCGCCCCCGCTACCCCCCCCCCACTACCCCCTCCGCTACCCCCCCCCCACTACCCCCTCCGCTACCCCCCCACTACCCCTTCGCTACCCCCCCCCCACTATCCCCTCCGCTACCCCCCTCCGCTACCTCCCCTGCACACTCCCCCTCTACAACCACCACCACCCGAACCAACCCAACCCCGTTTTGGAGGCAGGTACGGGGGACCTGAACAGCGTCAGAATCTCTCTTGAGACTGGAGCAGTCCGATAAGCTATGAGGCTGTTTTAGTCTTTCACAGACGTCCAGTATGGGCGGGTCAGCAAGTTGTAGCGGCAAACAGAGCCGCGGGGCCTGCAGGAGAATGTGCGAGGCCTATAACAGGTCTCTATTCGGATGTTGCTGGCACGGCATCGGACAGGCGCATTAGCTAGTGAGCAGATGAGGCGACGTGACACATCGTGACTTAGTCGTTGTGTCCCTCTGGCCGCGGAGGGTGATGTGGGTGCGGACTGGGATGGTGGGGAGTTTTGGCCATACTTCACCTGGCTAGTCATTAGATCCGGTTCAGGGAGAGGGACGGACAGAGCGCATGCCCGGAGCTCCGTTTGTTTAAAATCATGGCCAGACACGCAGCACGGCGTGATTCAGAAGTGTGCAGGGAAAGTTCGTTGTAAAGTGTTGCTCAGAGCAGTGTTGTGTAATTATTCAAGAAACACCTCTTACGTTTTATAATACGAGCAAATTAGGAATCAACGAGCTAGCATAAATAATGTTCGTACCTGTACGTCGAGTAATGTTTCTGAACTCCATTTGGAAATACGGAGCGTGAAGAGTTTGTTTTGCATGCCAGAGATTCCACATCGTTAACGGGAGTGCGTGTGTGTGCCTCTTATTGTGCATCTTGGCTGTTGCTCTGAGAACAGAAGCCGCGTGATGGCGGCCTGAGCCCACAATTGGTGCGGAAGGCGTTTGTCAACAATTCCAAGGCCCGCTATTTCCAAAGGAGGAACCCGCGTGGGGTGAGTCGCAACACTGGGGGCGCACACAGCCGACAACACAACGCTCGTTGCTCGCGATCCACCGATGAGTCCCAGTGAGAAACGATCACGGGGAAACATTTATTATACTTCTTTTGTTCTTTCGGTAAAGTCACGTAGAATGAGAATAAAATAATAAATTGATAAAATAAAATAACACAATAATATTCTCACGACGTTTCGGTCCCGCGGCTCTATTTCCCGCTATGGCCGAAACGTCGTGAGAATATTATTGTGTTATTTTATTTTATCAATTTATTATTTTATTCTTATTCTACGTGACTTACCGAAAGAACAAAAGAAGTATAATAAATGTTTCCCCGTGAATATATATAATATATTATTGTAATATATTATTGTTTAATATATAAACAATAATATATATTTCTATATATTTTATTATTTTATAAAGTCACGTTGAAGGGAAACAATAAAATATATATAATATATAAATATATATTTATATATAATATATATTTATATATATTTATATATTATATATTTTATTGTTTCCCTTCAACGTGACTTTATAAAATAATAAAATATATTATTGTTTATATATTATATATTTTATTGTTTCCCTTCAACGTGACTTTACCGAAAGAGCTAAGCATATGAATTACTGCAGTCACGAAAGCTTTAAATCAAAAGTATAATAAATTTCGATTTAAAGCTTTCGTGACTGCAATGATTCATCTTCTTTGGTTATTTTGGTAAAGTCACGTAGAATGAGAATAAAATAATAAATTGATAAAATAAAATAACACAATAATATTCTCACGACGTTTCGGCCCCGTGGCTCTGTTTCCCGCTATGGCCGAAACGTCGTGAGAATATTATTGTGTTATTTTATTTTATCAATTTATTATTTTATTCTCATTCTATGTGACTTTACCGAAAGAACAAAAGAAGTATAATAAATGTTTCCCCGTGAATATATATAATATATTATTGTTTAATATATAAACAATAATATATATTTCTATATATTTTATTATTTTATAAAGTCACGTTGAAGGGAAACAATAAAATATATAATATATAAACAATAATATATATTTTATTATTTTATAAAGTCACGTTGAAGGGAAACAATAAAATATATAATATATAAACAACAATATATTTTTCGATTTAACGCTTTCGTGACTGCAATGATTCATCTTCTTTGGTTCTTTCGGTAAAGTCACGTAGAATGAGAATACAATAATAAATTGCTAAAGTTGAGGGTAAGAATCCACCCATTTTTTCGCCATATAGCATTGTGATATATAACGACTTATTGTTGGTAGCTTAGCTGATTGGAGAATATAGAGTTTATTGATAACATTAAGGTAATTTATATTTTAGTTTTTATTGGTTCACTATATAGTACTGTGAATAGCTCAGATGTGTAGGCCTTGACTTCAACATAGTCATTTCTGTGACCAGTCACTAGCTAATCACTCAGTTATTTCAATGCTAAATTCGCCTAGTTATTTCAATGCTAAATTCTCCTGTTTGATTTGTACTAAGTGCCTCGGTGAATGTGTATGGTCTGACTTTAACGTAGCTATTTCTGTGAGCAGTTACAAGCTAATCACTCAGCTATTTCAATGCTAAATTCTATGCTAATTCCATTGTCAAGGGGTGCCTCTGCGGATGTGTATGCTTTAACTTAGCTATTTCAATTGCTAAATTCTATGCTAATTCCATTGTCAAGGGGTGCCTCTGCAGATGTGTATGCTTTAACTTTTAACATAACTATTTCTGTGACCAGTCACAAGCTAATCATTCAGCCATTTCAATGCTAAATTATATGCTAATTCCTTTGTCAAGGCGCTTTGTTCCTCTCACACAGCTTAAAAGCCGTAATCTGAACGTGGCTCTTTCACTCCAGCGCTGTCCTACCAGACAGTCTCGTCCCTTCACCTGATGAAGGCCGCTTGTGTTGTGGCCGAAACGTCGTGAAAATATTATTGTGTTATTTTATTTTATCAATTTATTATTTTATTCTCATTCTACGTGACTTTATCGAAAGAACCAAAGAAGAACAATATATTTATATATTTTTTATTATTTTCTTGTTTCCCTTCAACGTGACTTTACCGAAAGAGCTAAGAATATTTATTATACTCTTTGGTTCTTTCGGTAAAGTCACGTAGGTAGAAAAATAATAGATCACGACGTTTCGATCGCAACACAAGCAATCGTCATCAGGTGGGACAACCACAGCAAGACCACCTGATGACGATTGCTTGTGTTGCGATCGAAACTTCGTGATCTATTGTTTTTCTACCTACGTGACTTTTACCGAAAGAACCAAAGAAAATGGATTCCTGCAGTCACGAAAGCTTCAAATCAAGATTGAAACAAATATTGTTTGACTGGGTATTGCATTGTACATTCCTGCATCATACATTATACATCACACATTCTTGAAGATATGCCATGCGTATAAATTTTGGGTTGGATTGGAAATTGAGCTGTGTACATATCTGTCCATTCCATCCCTGGATTCCTCCCCTATCCATAAATGGTTCTGCATTCACGTGAGCCTATTGTTACAGTTGTCATTGTGAAGCTGACGGTGATTCTGATCACAGTTCTGTCGTAGAAATATACACAGGTCTGTGCGTAACTCCGTACGATTGCAGCAGCTGAAATAGAACGCGACTTTGTCCCGCGTGCAAACCCAGGTGATGGTTATCCGCAAGCTTCTCGTCAGCAAGGAGGACGCTGGGAGGCCCCGCAAGATGAAAGACTTCGCTGGCAGCGTGATGACTGGAAGAAGACGTGTCCAAGACGGCGGTGGCCCAGCGAAGACAACGAGCCCTTGGAGTCTTCCCAGCCTGCCAAGCTGGATTCGGCGGCAATAGCGAAATCGGGATAGAACTGTTATAAAACTGGGGGAAAAAAAATAATAATAACAAAAACATGTTCATTTATTATCTACTACAATAAATATTTATTTCCGAAGAAAATCACTTGTGATATTTCTTCTTGGTTGGTTCACTGCTTTATTTACACACCTGTGTTAAAATCCTATGGTTTACAATGTTTTTAAAAATAAAACTCATAATTAAGGCTATGGGGTTGTCACAGAAGCCGCGGTCATCACGTGAGTTGTGAATTTCAGGTCCGCTATAACCTGGACACGACTGCAGAAATATTCAATCAAGCGCTCTCGAAGTTGGACTATCAGTAAAGAGGAGCCCTGGCAACCACGAGCAATTGGTCTGTGCAGATACACGCAGACACAGAGATACTACCACGTTACAGACACGGAGATACACAGCGATACAGAAGCACAGATACCACACTCTATAGCTCGCCACACTTTACAGCTCACCACACTCCACAGCTCACCACACTCCAAAGTTCACAGCAACTTACCCCACTCAGCTCACCACACTCCACAGCTCACAACACTCCACAACTCACCACACTCCACAGCTCACCACTCTTAGCTCACCACACTCCACAGCTCACCACACAACTCACCACACTTCACAGCTCACCACACAACTCACCACACTTCACAACTCAACACTCCACAGCTCACCACACCCCACCGCTCACCACACAACTCACCACACTCAACACACCACACTCCACAGCTCACCACACTCCACAGCTCCCCAGACTCCAAAGCTCACCACACTCAACTCACCACACTCCCCACGCTATCGCTATGAGCCCCACATGCCGCTCACCACACTCATGGTATGAGTAAATTAAGTGAAGTTATTTCCTTTAGCTCATCGTCTGCTTGCAGCCCTAAGCCAGTGGTGGAAGTTCCACATTCCTGTGGCGGAGCCAAAGGCAGTACTTATTTCAGCTTTCCTGAGGGGATAATGGGCTAAGTTAACCACCATCCATGGACGTTAACTAGTAATCTTCCGATTAGCTCAACTGGCACTGGATTAGATTAGATGGGATCCCGGGGTTGGTAATATGCGCCACGGAGGCGAGATTTAACTCTCGCACCTGGCATACAGGATCCCGACCCTGACGCCTGCTGGATATTTGGAGTTTGCATGCCTCTCTCCCTGTGGTCGTGTGGATTTTTCTCCTGGTCCCTCCGGCTTTTCCCCCTCCACAATTAGAAACACTTCGTTTGAGCTATTTTGTGATAGCAGGTCACATCTGAAAACAAATGGCTATATTGCTCAGTTGGCCTTACCTGGTAAAATAAATAGTAGTTCATAGCTTTGGGAGGCCCTCTCTGGCAATTTCAATATCTTGTCTTTATTGTTTTACTACCACCAATGGTCATTACCAACACTGTTGTTATTTACCTTGGATATGTAATTTCTTTTTAACACGTAGGCTTTCGCGACCAATATTATTCATAATAAAGGTTTTTGGGTTAGATCGCGTTTATTTATAAATGTGTCGTAACCCTCCACCACCCGACACGGCCAATCAGCAAAAAAAGTGTCACGTTGACAAAAGACAAATAATTCACTACTTTAGCCCACCGGTGTGTTGAAGAGTGAATCCACATTTACAGTTTGAGTACGACGTTTCGCTGGTAAATACATCCAGCATCATCGGGCAATTTGCCAGAATGGTAAAGCCCTCGCTTGCTCCCGGTTTTATATAGAGCAGCAGGGTGACGTCATCACTTAACTCATATCAGGTGCAGTGATTAGAGGCGGAGGGGGGGTATTGTAATTATATAATCGATTAGTAATCAGTCATTGGTTATGATTAGTAATGAGTTCTCTAATTAGTCTTTGCCAGTAATAATTAGTTTTACACACCACTGCAACATTGTCAAAATCAATTGAGTGTCCTTGTTGACAAGCATATTCTGCCACTGCCGAGAGTTGTGTTTGAGATAATTTAATATTTCTCTGATGTTCTTTTAGTCTTACACTGATGTTACGTCCCGTCTGCCCAATGTAGCAGCTGCCACATGAACAATTAATCCGATATACACCTTCTGTTGATAGTTTAGGTAATGCGTCTTTAGTGCAAGATACTAGTTTTTGAATTTTGTGTACTGTACCAAATCTTACTGTAATGTTTTGCTTTTGCAAAACGCGGGCTAATTTGTCAGTTATTCCTGAGATATATGGAATTTTTATTGTTTTAACAATCTGGTCGCTTTCAGCAGTATTGCTTTGCGATCGTGATTTGGCATTCAGTGCTCTGTTAATTTGAGCATTATTGTAGCTATTCTGTCGTAGTGCGTCTTTAACGTGTTTAATCTCTCTCACTAGACTCTCACCATCTGACACTCAGTGAGTGTCAAACGTCGTACTCAAACTGTAAATGTGGATTCACTCTTCAACACACCGGTGGGCTAAAGTAGTGAATTATTTGTCTTTTGTCAACGTGACACTTTTTTGCTGATTGGCCGTGTCGGGTGGTGGAGGGTTACGACACATTTATAAATAAACGCGATCTAACCCAAAAACCGTTATTATGAACATCCTCCTGCTGCTGCTGCTGTCAAAGACGACTCTTTCGATCGCGATAACGCTGCCTATGATTTCCTTCGATTGATCGATGACGACGTCAACGACGATAATAACAATAATGGTTAATTAAAAACAGCAAGAAGTGAACTTTTTGAGTCTCCGGCTGAGAGTGAGTGGAGGCAGCGGGCGCGTTGTTTGGCTGAGCGCGACAGCGCGGGTTGCCGTGGCGACGAGACGCAGGGCACCCTCCTCCCCTCTCCGCCCTTACAGGGGGCCTCGAGCAGCCCCACCACCACTCAGCTCACCACACAGCTCACCACTCAGCTCACCACTCAGCTCACCACTCCACAGCTCACCACTCAGCTCACCACACAGCTCACCACTCAGCTCACCACTCAGCTCACCACTCAGCTCACCACTCAGCCCACCACTCAGCTCACCACTCAGCTCACCACTCAGCTCACCACTCAGCTCACCACTCAGCTCACCACTCAGCTCACCACACAGCTCACCACTCAGCTCACCACTCAGCTCACCACACTCCACAGCTCACCACTCAGCTCACCACTCAGCTTACCACTCAGCTTACCACACTCCACAGCTCACCACTCAGCTTACCACACTCCACAGCTCACCACTCAGCTCACCACTCAGCTCACCACTCAGCTCACCACTCAGCTCACCACACAGCTCACCACTCAGCTCACCACTCAGCTCACCACTCAGCTTACCACACTCCTCAGCTCACCACTCAGCTCACCACTCAGCCCACCACTCAGCTCACCGCTCAGCTCACCACAGCTCACCACACAGGTCACCACTCAGCTCACCACTCAGCTCATCACTCAGCTCATCACTCAGCTCACCACACTCCACAGCTCACCACTCAGCTCACCACACTCCACAGCTCACCACTCAGCCCACCACACGCCACAGCTCACCACTCAGCTCACCACATTCCACAGCTCACCACACTCCACAGCTCACCACACTCCACTGCTCACCACACTCCACTGCTCACCACGCTCAGCAGGTTTAAGCCTGGATACTACTGGCATCATAGACTCAACACAATGCATGACTGCACGGTTAAATAGGCGAGCGGGGACCACTACTTTCGCACCTAATGCCATCCTGATCATGGCCATCATCACCATTGGGTAGACTAATGTCTTTCAGTGTTCTTAACACAATTTATAAACGTGCGTTTAGAGAATTTAGCTGCTACACATGTCCACGTGATCGGCCAATTTCTTGAACTATCATTCGTGATAGGTCGCTTCTGAAAAATACCTTTATAGCTCAGTTTGCTTCAATTACCTTTTATTGTTCACTTAATGCTTTCGTGACTGCAGGAATTCATATTCTTTGGGTCTTTCGGTAAAGTCACGTAGATAGGTTAAACGAAAATAACAACAAATAACAACTACCACGTTTCGATCGCAACACAAGCGTTCGTCATCACGCTTGTGTTGCGATCGAAACGTCGTAGTTTTAATAATGTAATTTTTAGGTTATTTCCTTTGAACCTATCAACGTGACTTTCCCGAAAGACCCAAAGAATATCACCTTTAATTATTTTCACAACTTTATATCATCAAATATCAGAAGCAAAGCAGGCTTGAGCCTCGACCCTGGATCAGTGAGTGGTTTGCGCAGCCGATTGTTGATGTGTAAAGCTGCGTGGCCCTACCCGTTCACGCTGGCGGGACGTGTTGAAGAAGTCTCCTCCACACTGTACCCCAGCAGACATGACCTGCCCGTTCACTCAGTGGCGTTTACCATTCAAACTTTTGGGGCTGACAGAGGCGGGGTGAGGATCAACTGCTGCGCTGCGAGATCGAACTGGCAACCACCGCATTTGCCAGTCGAATGCGGGAACGAACAACACCACGGCAACATCATTCCAATGTGTGTGCGGAATTCCATCTTTATTGAGAAAGTATCAATTCTCTTTGTGAATGCGTATTAACGTTGTTCACTTGGCACCATTGTTGCGTGTTCAGTCTCCATTCACGGTCGTTGGTGACAAAGAGAACGAAAACGGAATGGGTGCACACACAATACTAGGATGATCTTGATTTAAAAAAATATGTAAATCCATGGGGCATTACTCTCTGGTTCTTTCGGTAAAGTCGCGTAGGTAGAAACAAAATAATAATAATAGATCACGACGTTTCGATCGCAACACAAGCGGCCGTTCTCAGGCGGAAAAAAACAGCGAGAGAGCTGTTACAACAAGGTGATAAAGGTTATAACCTTGTTGTAACAGCGAGAGAGCTGTTACAACAAGGTGATAAAGGTTATAACCTTGTTGTAACAGCGAGAGAGCTGTTACAACCTTGTTTTAAGAGCTGTTACAACAAGGTTGAAACAGTGGAACTGCTCG
This sequence comes from Petromyzon marinus, assembly GCF_048934315.1. Classification (NCBI taxonomy): domain Eukaryota; kingdom Metazoa; phylum Chordata; class Hyperoartia; order Petromyzontiformes; family Petromyzontidae; genus Petromyzon; species Petromyzon marinus. The sequence continues at coordinate 113,637 of NW_027423402.1, read as the reverse complement.
TTCAGCAGTTCAACTGCTGGATTATTTTTTCCTCCTAAGGATGACCGCTTGTGTTGTGATCGAAACGTTGTGATATATTATTTTTATAATAATAGATCACAGACACTCGCCAGTGGAGTGGACAACCTCCCGTTGCCATGGCTACGGGGCGGCCCGTTGGGTTCCAACCGTGGACTGTCGTTACGAACCAGTGGGCCACGTGACCACCCCACGTGGTTGAACACGTGGGCCACAGTCGAGTCTTACGAGGAGGAGCAGTGCAGCCGCTCTCTGCTGTTGTGATCGCGATCGAACGGCAAAGATGGATGTGTCCAGATGCAACCCGTACCAAGTGATGCTCACGATGGCGTCTTTAGTCGGATTTGTCACTTGGCAAGGGGTGATGGAGCCGGCCATCTGGCTGCCACCCTCCATACTAAAGGTGAGCGATCACCTGGGGGTTAATTCCCTGATTGGATATCTCGATAACCTGGGTGGCAATGCTGCTAGTCTTGGAAATCCCGATGATCTTGGTGGCAATGCTGCTCTTCTTGGAAATCCCGATGATCTTGGTGGCAATGCTGCTCCTCTTGGAAATCCCGATGATCTTGGTGGCAATGCCCCCATGGCATATGCCGACTTTGCTTCGACCGATTTTCCGAGCCAATCGATACCGGACAGCAACGAGAGAGAAGACGTCCCCGCCGAGCAGAGGCCGTGCGACATTCAACCACCGCCGGAGCCGCGAGAGCAGCACCGACATAGCCTCTTGTCGACCGTCATCTCCGCAATCAGCACGGGATTCAGTGCAGTGCAAGTGATCGCGTGGATTTGGGCACGCAAGGTACGTTCATCGCACCGCCGCACTACAACAGTCAAATAACACGTTAGCGTGGGGGTAGCGGTCAACTTTAAAATAAGTTAATATCAAATTTGTATACAGTAGATCGATCCCGGAGGGCATTTTGGTCGATTTGAGGCCGCCTCCCCCGCTACTCCCCTGCGCCCCCGCTACCCCACCCCACTACCCCCTCCGCTACCCCCCCACTACCCCTCACTACCCCCCCACTATCCCCACCGCTACCCCCCTCCGCTACCCCTCTCCGCTGCCCCCCTCCGCTACCTCCCCTGCACACTCCCCCTCTACAACCACCACCACCCGAACCAACCCAACCCCGTTTTGGAGGCAGGTACGGGGGACCTGAACAGCGTCAGAATCTCTCTTGAGACTGGAGCAGTCCGATAAGCTATGAGGCTGTTTTAGTCTTTCACAGACGTCCAGTATGGGCGGGTCAGCAAGTTGTAGCGGCAAACAGAGCCGCGGGGCCTGCAGGAGAATGTGCGAGGCCTATAACAGGTCTCTATTCGGATGTTGCTGGCACGGCATCGGACAGGCGCATTAGCTAGTGAGCAGATGAGGCGACGTGACACATCGTGACTTAGTCGTTGTGTCCCTCTGGCCGCGGAGGGTGATGTGGGTGCGGACTGGGATGGTGGGGAGTTTTGGCCATACTTCACCTGGCTAGTCATTAGATCCGGTTCAGGGAGAGGGACGGACAGAGCGCATGCCCGGAGCTCCGTTTGTTTAAAATCATGGCCAGACGCGCAGCACGGCGTGATTCAGAAGTGTGCAGGGAAAGTTCGTTGTAAAGTGTTGCTCAGAGCAGTGTTGTGTAATTATTCAAGAAACACCTCTTACGTTTTATAATACGAGCAAATTAGGAATCAACGAGCTAGTATAAATAATGTTCGTACCTGTACGTCGAGTAATGTTTCTGAACTCCATTTGGAAATACGGAGCGTGAAGAGTTTTTTTTTGCATGCCAGAGATTTCACATCGTTAACGGGAGTGCGTGTGTGTGCCTCTTATTGTGCATCTTGGCTGTTGCTCTGAGAACAGAAGCCGCGTGATGGCGGCCTGAGCCCACAATTGGTGCGGAAGGCGTTTGTCTACAATTCCAAGGCCCGCTATTTCCAAAGGAGGAACCCGCGTGGGGTGAGTCGCAACACAACGCTCGTTGCTCGCGATCCACCGATGAGTCCCAGTGAGAAACGATCACGGGGAAACATTTATTATACTTCTTTTGTTCTTTCGGTAAAGTCACGTAGAATGAGAAAATAATAAATTGATGAAATAAAATAACACAATAATATTCTCACGACGTTTCGGTCCCGCGGCTCTATTTCCCGCTATGGCCGAAACGTGAGAATATTATTGTGTTATTTTATTTTATCAATTTATTATTTTATTCTCATTCTACGTGACTTTACCGAAAGAACCAAAGAAGATGAATCATTGCAGTCACGAAAGCTTTAAATCGAAATTTATTATACTTTTGATTTAAAGCTTTCGTGACTGCAGTAATTCATATTCTTAGCTCTTTTGGTAAAGTCACGTTGAAGGGAAACAATAAAATAATAAAATATATATAATTATATTATTGTTTATATATTATATATTTTATTGTTTCCCTTCAACGTGACTTTATAAAATAATAAAATATATAGAAATATATATTATTGTTTATATATTATATATTTTATTGTTTCCCTTCAACGTGACTTTACCGAAAGAGCTAAGAATATGAATTACTGCAGTCACGAAAGCTTTAAATCAAAAGTATAATAAATTTAGATTTGAAGCTTTCGTGACTGCAATGATTCATCTTCTTTGGTTCTTTCGGTAAAGTCACGTAGAATGAGAATAAAATAATAAATTGATAAAATAAAATAACACAATAATATTCTCACGACGTTTCGGCCCCGTGGCTCTGTTTCCCGCTATGGCCGAAACGTCGTGAGAATATAATTGTGTTATTTTATTTTATCAATTTATTATTTTATTCTCATTCTACGTGACTTTACCGAAAGAACAAAAGAAGTATAATGTTTCCCCGTGAATATATATAATATATTATTGTTTAATATATAAACAATAATATATTTCTATATATTTTATTATTTTATAAAGTCACGTTGAAGGGAAACAATAAAATATATAATATATAAACAATAATATATATATTTATATATATATTTTATTATTTTATAAAGTCACGTTGAAGGGAAACAATAAATATATAATATATAAACAATATATTTTTCGATTTAAAGCTTTCGTGACTGCAATGATTCATCTGCTTTGATTCTTTCGGTAAAGTCACGTAGAATGAGAATACAATAATAAATTGCTAAAGTTGAGGGTAAGAATCCACCCATTTTTTCGCCATATAGCATTGTGATATATAACGACTTATTGTTGGTAGCTTAGCTGATTGGAGAATATAGAGTTTATTGATAACATTAAGGTAATTTATATTTTAGTTTTTATTGGTTCACTATATAGTACTGTGAATAGCTCAGATGTGTAGGCCTTGACTTCAACATAGTCATTTCTGTGACCAGTCACTAGCTAATCACTCAGTTATTTCAATGCTAAATTCGCCTAGTTATTTCAATGCTAAATTCTCCTGTTTGATTTGTACTAAGTGCCTCGGTGAATGTGTATGGTCTGACTTTAACGTAGCTATTTCTGTGAGCAGTTACAAGCTAATCACTCAGCTATTTCAATGCTAAATTCTAAGCTAATTCCATTGTCAAGGAGTGCCTCTGCGGATGTGTATGCTTTAACTTAGCTATTTCAATTGCTAAATTCTATGCTAATTCCATTGTCAAGGGGTGCCTCTGTGGATGTGTATGCTTTAACTTTTAACATAACTATTTCTGTGACCAGTCACAAGCTAATCATTCAGCCATTTCAATGCTAAATTATATGCTAATTCCTTTGTCAAGGCGCTTTGTTCCTCTCACACAGCTTAAAAGCCGTGATCCGAACGTGGCTCTTTCACTCCAGCGCTGTCCTACCAGACAGTCTCGTCCCTTCACCTGATGAAGGCCGCTTGTGTTGTGGCCGAAACGTCGTGAGAATATTATTGTGTTATTTTATTTTATCAATTTATTATTTTATTCTCATTCTACGTGACTTTACCGAAAGAACCAAAGAAGAACAATATATATATATTTTATTATTTTGTTGTTTCCCTTCAACGTGACTTTACCGAAACAGCTAAGATATTTATTATACTCTTTGGTTCTTTCGGTAAAGTCACGTAGGTAGAAAAATAATAGATCACGACGTTTCGATCGCAACACAAGCAATCGTCATCAGGTGGGACAACCACAGCAAGACCACCTGATGACGATTGCTTGTGTTGCGATCGAAACTTCGTGATCTATTGTTTTTCTACCTACGTGACTTTTACCGAAAGAACCAAAGAATATGGATTCCTGCAGTCACGAAAGCTTCAAATCAAGATTGAAACAAATATTGTTTGACTGGGTATTGCATTGTACATTCCTGCATCGTACATTATACATCACACATACTTGAAGATACAAGTTCGATTATCGCGATCTGAAACTGAAAAATGCTAATCAGATGCCATGCGTAGAAATTTTGGGTTGGATTGGAAATTGAGCTGTGTACATATCTGTCCATTCCATCCCTGGATTCCTCCCCTATCCATAAATGGTTCTGCATTCACGTGAGCCTATTGTTACAGTTGTCATTGTGAAGCTGACGGTGATTCTGATCACAGTTCTGTAGTATAAATATACACAGGTCTGTGCGTAACTCCGTACGATTGCAGCAGCTGAAATAGAACGCGACTTTGTCCCGCGTGCAAACCCAGGTGATGGTTATCCGCACGCTTCTCGTCAGCAAGGAGGACGCTGGGAGGCCCCGCAAGATGAAAGACTTCGCTGGCAGCGTGATGACCGGAAGAAGACGTGTCCAAGACGGCGGTGGCCCAGCGAAGACAACGAGCCCTTGGAGTCTTCCCAGCCTGCCAAGCTGGATTCGGCGGCAATAGCGAAATCGGGATAGAACTGTTATAAAACTGGGGGAAAAAAAATAATAATAACAAAAACATGTTCATTTATTATCTACTACAATAAATATTTATTTCCGAAGAAAATCACTTGTGATATTTCTTCTTGGTTGGTTCACTGCTTTATTTACACACCTGTGTTAAAATCCTATGGTTTACAATGTTTTTAAAAATAAAACTCATAATTAAGGCTATGGGGTTGTCACAGAAGCCGCGGTCATCACGTGAGTTGTGAATTTCAGGTCCGCTATAACCTGGACACGACTGCATAAATATTCAATCAAGCGCTCTCGAAGTTGGACTATCAGTAAAGAGGAGCCCTGGCAACCACGAGCAATTGGTCTGTGCAGATACACGCAGACACAGAGATACTACCACGTTACAGACACGGAGATACACAGCGATACAGAAGCACAGATACCACACTCTATAGCTCGCCACACTTTACAGCTCACCACACTCCACAGCTCACCACACTCCACAGCTCACCACACTCCAAAGTTCACAACAACTTACCACACTCAGCTCACCACACTCCACAGCTCACAACACTCCACAACTCACCACACTCCACAGCTCACCACTCTTAGCTCACCACACTCCACAGCTCACCACACAACTCACCACACTTCACAGCTCACCACACAACTCACCACACTTCACAACTCAACACTCCACAGCTCACCACACCCCACCGCTCACAACACAACTCACCACACTCAACACACCACACTCCACAGCTCACCACACTCCACAGCTCCCCAGACTCCAAAGCTCACCACACTCAACTCACCACACTCCCCACGCTATCGCTATGAGCCCCACATGCCGCTCACCTCACCTCACCGCTCACCTCACCGCCCACCTCACCTCACCGCTCACCTCACCGCCCACCTCACCTCACCGCTCACCTCACCGCTGACCTCACCTCACCGCTCACCTCACCGCTCACCTCACCTCACCTCACCGCTCACCTCACCGCTCACCTCACCGCTCACCGCTCACCTCACCACTCACCTCACCTCACCTCACCGCTCACCTCACCTCACCGCTCACCTCACCGCTCACCTCACCTCACCGCTCACCTCACCGCCCACCTCACCTCACCGCTCACCTCACCGCCCACCTCACCGCTCGCCTCACCGCCCACCTCACCTCACCGCTCGCCTCACCGCCCACCTCACCTCACCGCTCGCCTCACCGCCCACCTCACCTCACCGCTCACCTCACCGCCCACCTCACCTCACCGCTCACCTCTCCTCACCGCTCACCTCACCGCTCACCTCACCTCACCGCCCACCTCACCGCTCACCTCACCTCACCGCTCACCTCACCGCTCACCTCACCTCACCGCTCACCTCACCGCTCACCGCTCACCTCACCGCTCACCGCTCACCTCACCGCTCACCTCACCGCTCACCTCACCTCACCGCTCACCTCACCGCTCACCTCACCTCACCGCTCACCTCACCGCTCACCGCTCACCTCACCGCCCACCTCACCTCACCGCTCACCTCACCGCCCACCTCACCTCACCGCTCACCTCACCGCCCACCTCACCTCACCGCTCACCTCACCGCCCACCTCACATCACCGCTCACCTCACCGCCCACCTCACCTCACCGCTCACCTCACCGCCCACCTCACCTCACCGCTCACCTCACCGCCCACCTCACCTCACCGCTCACCTCACCGCCCACCTCACCTCACCGCTCACCTCACCGCCCACCTCACCTCACCGCTCACCTCACCGCCAACCTCACCTCACCGCTCACCTCACCGCCCACCTCACCTCACCGCTCACCTCACCGCCCACCTCACCTCACCGCTCACCTCACCGCCCACCTCACCTCACCGTTCACCTCACCGCCCACCTCACCTCACCGCTCACCTCACCGCCCACCTCACCTCACCGCTCACCTCACCGCCCACCTCACCTCACCGCTCACCTCACCGCCCACCTCACCTCACCGCTCACCTCACCGCCCACCTCACCTCACCGCTCACCTCACCGCCCACCTCACCTCACCGCTCACCTCACCGCCCACCTCACCTCACCGCTCACCTCACCGCCCACCTCACCTCACCGCTCACCTCACCGCCCACCTCACCTCACCGCTCACCTCACCGCCCACCTCACCTCACCGCTCACCTCACCGTCCACCTCACCTCACCGCTCACCTCACCGCCCACCTCACCTCACCGCTCACCTCACCGCCCACCTCACCTCACCGCTCACCTCACCGCCCACCTCACCTCACCGCTCACCTCACCGCCCACCTCACCTCACCGCTCACCTCACCGCCCACCTCACCTCACCGCTCACCTCACCGCTGACCTCACCTCACCGCTCACCTCACCGCTCACCTCACCTCACCTCACCGCTCACCTCACCGCTCACCTCACCGCTCACCGCTCACCTCACAACTCACCTCACCTCACCTCACCGCTCACCTCACCGCTCACCTCACCTCACCGCTCACCTCACCGCTCACCTCACCTCACCGCTCACCTCACCGCCCACCTCACCTCACCGCTCACCTCACCGCCCACCTCACCTCACCGCTCACCTCACCGTCCACCTCACCTCACCGCTCACCTCACCGCCCACCTCACCGCTCACCTCACCGCCCACCTCACCTCACCGCTCACCTCACCGCCCACCTCACCTCACCTCACCTCGCCTCACCGCTCACCTCGCCTCACCGCTCACCTCACCGCTCACCTCACCTCACCGCTCACCTCACCTCACCTCGCCTCACCGCTCACCTCACCGCTCACCTCACCTCACCGCTCACCTCACCTCACCTCACCTCGCCTCACCGCTCACCTCGCCTCACCGCTCACCTCACCTCACCTCACCGCTCACCTCACCTCACCGCTCACCTCACCGCCCACCTCACCTCACCGCTCACCTCACCGCCCACCTCACCTCACCGCTCACCTCACCGCCCACCTCACCTCACCGCTCACCTCACCGCCCACCTCACCTCACCGCTCACCTCACCGCCCACCTCACCTCACCGCTCACCTCACCGTCCACCTCACCTCACCGCTCACCTCACCGCCCACCTCACCTCACCGCTCACCTCACCGCCCACCTCACCTCACCGCTCACCTCACCGCCCACCTCACCTCACCGCTCACCTCACCGCCCACCTCACCTCACCGCTCACCTCACCGCCCACCTCACCTCACCGCTCACCTCACCGCTGACCTCACCTCACCGCTCACCTCACCGCTCACCTCACCTCACCTCACCGCTCACCTCACCGCTCACCTCACCGCTCACCGCTCACCTCACAACTCACCTCACCTCACCGCTCACCTCACCGCTCACCTCACCTCACCGCTCACCTCACCGCTCACCTCACCTCACCGCTCACCTCACCGCCCACCTCACCTCACCGCTCACCTCACCGCCCACCTCACCTCACCGCTCACCTCACCGTCCACCTCACCTCACCGCTCACCTCACCGCCCACCTCACCGCTCACCTCACCGCCCACCTCACCTCACCGCTCACCTCACCGCCCACCTCACCTCACCTCACCTCGCCTCACCGCTCACCTCGCCTCACCGCTCACCTCACCGCTCACCTCACCTCACCGCTCACCTCACCTCACCTCGCCTCACCGCTCACCTCACCGCTCACCTCACCTCACCGCTCACCTCACCTCACCTCACCTCGCCTCACCGCTCACCTCGCCTCACCGCTCACCTCACCTCACCTCACCGCTCACCTCACCTCATCGCTCACCTCACCTCACCGCTCACCTCACCTCACCGCTCACCTCACCTCACCGCTCACCTCAACCCACCTCACCGCTCACCTCATCACACCGCTCACCTCACCTCACACCTCACCGCTCAGCTCACCTCACCGCTCACCTCACCGCTCACCTCACCTCACCGCTCACCTCATCTCACCTCACCGCTCACCTCACCTCACCTCACCGCTCACCTCACCTCACCTCACCGCTCACCTCACCTCACCTCACAGCTCACCTCACCTCACCTCTCACCTCACCTCACCGCTCACCTCACCTCACCGCTCACCTCACCTCACCGCTCACCTCACCTCACCTCACCGCTCACCTCACCGCTCACCTCACCTCACCGCTCACCTCACCTCACCTCACCGCTCACCTCACCTCACCGCTCACCTCACCTCACCGCTCACCTCACCTCACCTCACCGCTCACCTCACCGCTCACCTCACCTCACCGCTCAGCTCACCTCACCGCTCAGCTCACCTCACCGCTCCGCTCACCTCAGCGCTCAGGTCACCTCACCGCTCAGCTCAGCTCACCGCTCAGCTCAGCTCACCGCTCAGCTCAGCTCACCACCCAGCTCACCACCCAGCTCACCACCCAGCTCACCACTCAGCTCACCACTCAGCTCGCCACTCAGCTCGCCACTCAGCTCACCACTCAGCTCACCACTCAGCTCACCACACTCCACAGCTCACCACTCACCTCACCGCTCACCTCACCGCCCACCTCACCTCACCGCTCACCTCACCGCCCACCTCACCTCACCGCTCACCTCACCGCCCACCTCACCTCACCGCTCACCTCACCGCCCACCTCACCTCACCGCGCACCTCACCGCCCACCTCACCTCACCGCTCACCTCACCGCCCACCTCACCTCACCGCTCACCTCACCGCCCACCTCACCTCACCGCTCACCTCACCGCCCACCTCACCTCACCGCTCACCTCACCGCCCACCTCACCTCACCGCTCACCTCACCGCCCACCTCACCGCCCACCTCACCTCACCGCTCACCTCACCGCCCACCTCACCTCACCGCTCACCTCACCGCCCACCTCACCGCTCACCTCACCGCCCACCTCACCTCACCGCTCACCTCACCGCTCACCTCACCTCACCGCTCACCTCACCGCTCACCTCACCTCACCGCTCACCTCACCTCACCGCTCACCTCACCGCTCACCTCACCGCTCACCTCACCTCACCGCTCACCTCACCGCTCACCTCACCGCTCACCGCTCACCTCACCGCTCACCTCACCGCTCACCTCACCTCACCCCTCACCTCACCTCACCCCTCACCTCACCGCTCACCTCTCGCCTCACCGCTCACTTCACCGCTCACCTCACCTCACCGCTCAACTCCCCTCACCGCTCACCTCACCGCTCACCTCACCGCTCACCTCACCTCACCGCTCACCTCACCGCTCACCTCACCGCTCACCTCTCACCTCACCTCTCACCTCACCGCTCACCTCTCACCTCACCGCTCACCTCACCGCTCACCTCTCACCTCACCGCTCACCTCACCGCTCACCTCTCACCTCACCTCACCGCTCACCTCACCGCTCACCTCACCGCTCACCTCACCGCTCACCTCACCTCACCGCTCACCTCAACTCATCTCACCGCTCACCTCACCTCACCTCACCGCTCACCTCACCGCTCACCTCACCTCACCGCTCACCTCACCGCTCAGCTCACCGCTCCTCACCTCACCGCTCACCTCACCTCACACCTCACCTTACCTCACCGCTCACCTCAACTCACCTCGCCTCACCGCTCACCTCACCGCTCACCTCACCTCACCGCTCACCTCACCTCACCTCGCCTCACCGCTCACCTCGCCTCACCGCTCACCTCACCTCACCTCGCCTCACCGCTCACCTCACCGCTCACCTCACCTCACCGCTCACCTCACCTCACCTCACCTCGCCTCACCGCTCACCTCACCTCACCGCTCACCTCACCTCACCTCGCCTCACCGCTCACCTCACCGCTCACCTCACCTCACCGCTCACCTCACCTCACCTCGCCTCACCGCTCACCTCACCTCACCGCTCACCTCACCTCACCTCGCCTCACCGCTCACCTCACCGCTCACCTCACCTCACCGCTCACCTCACCTCACCTCACCTCGCCTCACCGCTCACCTCACCGCTCACCTCACCTCACCGCTCACCTCACCTCACCGCTCACCTCACCTCACCTCGCCTCACCGCTCACCTCACCTCACCGCTCACCTCACCTCACCTCGCCTCACCGCTCACCTCACCGCTCACCTCACCTCACCGCTCACCTCACCTCACCTCACCTCGCCTCACGGCTCACCTCGCCTCACCGCTCACCTCACCTCACCTCACCGCTCACCTCACCTCACCGCTCACCTCACCTCACCGCTCACCTCACCCCACCTCACCGCTCACCTCATCTCACCGCTCACCTCACCTCACACCTCACCGCTCACCTCACCTCACCGCTCACCTCATCTCACCTCACCGCTCACCTCACCTCACCTCACCGCTCACCTCACCTCACCTCACCGCTCACCTCACCTCACCTCACCTCACCGCTCACCTCACCTCACCGCTCACCTCACCTCACCTCACCGCTCACCTCACCTCACCTCACCGCTCACCTCACCTCACCGCTCACCTCACCTCACCGCTCACCTCACCTCACCTCACCTCACCGCTCACCTCACCTCACCTCACCGCTCACCTCACCTCACCTCACCGCTCACCTCACCTCACCTCACCGCTCACCTCACCTCACCGCACCGCTCACCTCACCGCTCACCTCACCTCACCTCACCGCTCACCTCACCTCACCGCTCACCTCACCTCACCGCTCACCTCACCTCACCGCTCACCTCACCTCACCGCTCACCTCACCGCTCACCTCACCTCACCGCTCAGCTCACCTCACCGCTCAGCTCACCTCACCGCTCAGCTCAGCTCACCGCTCAGCTCAGCTCACCGCTCAGCTCAGCTCACCGCTCAGCTCACCACCCAGCTCACCACCCAGCTCACTACCCAGCTCACCACTCAGCTCACCACTCAGCTCGCCACTCAGCTCGCCACTCAGCTCACCACTCAGCTCACCACTCAGCTCACCACACTCCACAGCTCATCACTCAGCTCACCACACTCCACAGCTCACCACACTCCACAACTCACCACACAGCTCACCACTCAGCTCACCACTCAGCTCACCACACTCCACAGCTCACCACTCAGCTCACCACACTCAGCTCACCACTCAGCTCACCACACTCCACAGCTCACCACACTAAGCTCACCACACTTCACAGCTCACCACTCAGCTCACCACACTCCACAGCTCACCACACTAAGCTCACCACACTCCACAGCTCACCACTTTCCACAACTCACCACTCAGCTCACCACACTCCACTGCTCACCACACTCCACTGCTCACCACACTCCACAGCTCACCACACTCTACACAGCTCCCAACACAACTCATCACATCAGCTCACCACATTCCAAAGCTCACAACACAACTCACCACACTCAGCTCACCACATTCCACAGCTCACCACATTCCACTGCTCACCACACTCCACAGCTCACCACGCTCAGCAGGTTTAAGCCTGGATACTACTGGCATCATAGACTCAACACAATGCATGACTGCACGGTTAAATAGGCGAGCGGGGACCACTACTTTCGCACCTAATGCCATCCTGATCATGGCCATCATCACCATTGGGTAGACTAATGTCTTTCAGTGTTCTTAACACAATTTATAAACGTGCGTTTAGAGAATTTAGCTGCTACACATGTCCACGTGATCGGCCACTTTCTTGAACTTTCATTCGTGATAGTCAGGTCGCTTCTGAAAAATACCTTTATAGCTCAGTTTGTTTCAATTACCTTTTATTGTTCACTTAATGCTTTCGTGACTGCAGGAATTCATATTCTTTGGGTCTTTCGGTAAAGTCACGTAGATAGGTTAAAAGAAAATAACAACAAATAACAACTACCACGTTTCGATCGCAACACAAGCGTTCGTCATGACGCTTGTGTTGCGATCGAAACGTCGTAGTTTTAATAATGTAATTTTTTGGTTATTTCCTTTGAACCTATCAACGTGACTTTCCCGAAAGACCCAAAGAATATCACCTTTAATTATTTTCACAACTTTATATCATCAAATATCAGAAGCAAAGCAGGCTTGAGCCTCGACCCTGGATCAGTGAGTGGTTTGCGCAGCCGATTGTTGATGTGTAAAGCTGCGTGGCCCTACCCGTTCACGCTGGCGGGACGTGTTGAAGAAGTCTCCTCCACACTGTACCCCAGCAGACATGACCTGCCCGTTCACTCAGTGGCGTTTACCATTCAAACTTTTGGGGCTGACAGAGGCGGGGTGAGGATCAACTGCTGCGCTGCGAGATCGAACTGGCAACCACCGCATTTGCCAGTCGAATGCGGGAACGAACAACACCACGGCAACATCATTCCAATGTGTGTGCGGAATTCCATCTTTATTTAGAAAGTATCAATTCTCTTTGTGAATGCGTATTAACGTTGTTCACTTGGCACCATTGTTGCGTGTTCAGTCTCCATTCACGGTCGTTGGTGACAAAGAGAACGAAAACGGAAGGGGTGCACACACAATACTAGGATGATCTTGATTTAAAAAAATATGTAAATCAATGGGCCATTACTCTCTGGTTCTTTCGGTACAGTCGCGTAGGTAGAAACAAAATAATAATAATAATAGATCACGACGTTTCGATCGCAACACAAGCGGCCGTTCTCAGGCGGAAAAAAAACAGCGAGAGAGCTGTTACAACAAGGTGATAAAGGTTATAACCTTGTTGTAACAGCGAGAGAGCTGTTACAACAAGGTGATAAAGGTTATAACCTTGTTGTAACAGCGAGAGAGCTGTTACAACCTTGTTTTAAGAGCTGTTACAACAAGGTTGAAACAGTGGAACTGCTCGTTCAGCAGTTCAACTGCTGGATTATTTTTTCCTCCTAAGAATGACCGCTTGTGTTGCGATCGAAACGTTGTGATCTATTATTATTTTTATAATAATAGATCACAGACACTCGCCAGTGGAGTGGACAACCTCCCGTTGCCATGGCTACGGGGCGGCCCGTTGGGTTCCAACCGTGGACTGTCGTTACGAACCAGTGGGCCACGTGACCACCCCACGTGGTTGAACACGTGGGCCACAGTCGAGTCTTACGAGGAGGAGCAGTGCAGCCGCTCTCTGCTGTTGTGATCGCGATCGAACGGCAAAGATGGATGTGTCCAGATGCAACCCGTACCAAGTGATGCTCACGATGGCGTCTTTAGTCGGATTTGTCACTTGGCAAGGGGTGATGGAGCCGGCCATCTGGCTGCCACCCTCCATACTAAAGGTGAGCGATCACCTGGGGGTTAATTCCCTGATTGGATATCTCGATAACCTGGGTGGCAATGCTGCTAGTCTTGGAAATCCCGATGATCTTGGTGGCAATGTTGCTCCTCTTGGAAATCCCGATGATCTTGGTGGCAGTGCTGCTCTTCTTGGAAATCCCGATGATCTTGGTGGCAATGTTGCTCCTCTTGGAAATCCCGATGATCTTGGTGGCAGTGCTGCTCTTCTTGGAAATCCCGATGATCTTGGTGGCAGTGCTGCTCCTCTTGGAAATCCCGATGATCTTGGTGGCAATGCCCCCATGGCATATGCCGACTTTGCTTCGACCGATTTTCCGAGCCAATCGATACCGGACAGCAACGAGAGAGAAGACGTCCCCGCCGAGCAGAGGCCGTGCGACATTCAACCACCGCCGGAGCCGCGAGAGCAGCACCGACATAGCCTCTTGTCGACCGTCATCTCCGCAATCAGCACGGGATTCAGTGCAGTGCAAGTGATCGCGTGGATTTGGGCACGCAAGGTACGTTCATCGCACCGCCGCACTACAACAGTCAAATAACACTTTAGCGTGGGGGTAGCGGTCAACTTTAAAATAAGTTAATATCAAATTTGTATACAGTAGATCGATCCCGGAGGGCATTTTGGTCGATTTGAGGCCGCCTCCCCCGCTACTCCCCTGCGCCCCCGCTACCCCCCACTACCCCCTCCGCTACCCCCCCACTACCCCTCACTACCCCCCCACTACCCCCTCCGCTACCCCCCCCCCCCCCACTATCCCCACCGCTACCCCCCTCCGCTACCCCTCTCCGCTGCCCCCCTCCGCTACCTCCCCTGCACACTCCCCCTCTACAACCACCACCACCCGAACCAACCCAACCCCGTTTTGGAGGCAGGTACGGGGGACCTGAACAGCGTCAGAATCTCTCTTGAGACTGGAGCAGTCCGATAAGCTATGAGGCTGTTTTAGTCTTTCACAGACGTCCAGTATGGGCGGGTCAGCAAGTTGTAGCGGCAAACAGAGCCGCGGGGCCTGCAGGAGAATGTGCGAGGCCTATAACAGGTCTCTATTCGGATGTTGCTGGCACGGCATCGGACAGGCGCATTAGCTAGTGAGCAGATGAGGCGACGTGACACATCGTGACTTAGTCGTTGTGTCCCTCTGGCCGCGGAGGGTGATGTGGGTGCGGACTGGGATGGTGGGGAGTTTTGGCCATACTTCACCTGGCTAGTCATTAGATCCGGTTCAGGGAGAGGGACGGACAGAGCGCATGCCCGGAGCTCCGTTTGTTTAAAATCATGGCCAGACGCGCAGCACGGCGTGATTCAGAAGTGTCCAGGGAAAGTTCGTTGTAAAGTGTTGCTCAGAGCAGTGTTGTGTAATTATTCAAGAAACACCTCTTACGTTTTATAATACGAGCAAATTAGGAATCAACGAGCTAGCATAAATAATGTTCGTACCTGTACGTCGAGTAATGTTTCTGAACTCCATTTGGAAATACGGCGAGTGAAGAGGTTTTTTTTGCATGCCAGAGATTCCACATCGTTAACGGGAGTGCGTGTGTGCGCCTCTTATTGTGCATCTTGGCTGTTGCTCTGAGAACAGAAGCCGCGTGATGGCGGCCTGAGCCCACAATTGGTGCGGAAGGCGTTTGTCTACAATTCCAAGGCCCGCTATTTCCAAAGGAGGAACCCGCGTGGGGTGAGTCGCAACACTGGGGGCGCACACAGCCGACAACACAACGCTCGTTGCTCGCGATCCACCGATGAGTCCCAGTGAGAAACGATCACGGGGAAACATTTATTATACTTCTTTTGTTCTTTCGGTAAAGTCAAGTAGAATGAGAATAAAATAATAAATTGATGAAATAAAATAACACAATAATATTCTCACGACGTTTCGGCCATAGCGGGAAACAGAGCCGTGGGGCCGAAACGTCGTGAGAATATTTTTGTGTTATTTTATTTTATCAATTTATTATTTTATTCTCATTCTACGTGACTTTACCGAAAGAACCAAAGAAGATGAATCATTGCAGTCACGAAAGCTTTAAATCGTAATTTATTATTCTTTTGATTTAAAGCTTTTGTGACTGCAGTAATTCATATACTTAGCTCTTTCAGTAAAGTCACGTTGAAGGGAAACAATAAAATATATAATATATATAAATAATATAAATATATAAAAATATAAATAATATATATAAATATATTATTGTTTATATATTATATATTTTATTGTTTCCCTTCAACGTGACTTTATAAAATAATAAAATATATAGAAATATATATTATTGTTTATATATTATATATTTTATTGTTTTCCTTCAACGTGACTTTACCGAAAGAGCTAAGAACATGAATTACTGCAGTCACGAAAGCTTTAAATCAAAAGTATAATAAATTTCGATTTAGAGCTTTC
Organism: Petromyzon marinus; assembly: GCF_048934315.1. Taxonomy (NCBI): domain Eukaryota; kingdom Metazoa; phylum Chordata; class Hyperoartia; order Petromyzontiformes; family Petromyzontidae; genus Petromyzon; species Petromyzon marinus. The sequence continues at coordinate 97,178 of NW_027423402.1, read as the reverse complement.
GTGACTGCAATGATTCATCTTCTTTGGTTCTTTCGGTAAAGTCACGTAGAATGAGAATAAAATAATAAATTGATAAAATAAAATAACACAATAATATTCTCACGACGTTTCGGTCCCGCGGCTCTATTTCCCGCTATGGCCGAAACGTCGTGAGAATATTATTGTGTTATTTTATTTTATCAATTTATTATTTTATTCTCATTCTACGTGACTTACCGAAAGAACAAAAGAAGTATAATAAATGTTTCCCCGTGAATATATATAATATATTATTGTAATATATTATTGTTTAATATATAAACAATAATATATATTTTATTATTTTATAAAGTCACGTTGAAGGGAAACAATAAAATATATACAATATATAAATATATATTTATATATAATATATTTATATATTTATATATTATATATTTTATTGTTTCCCTTCAACGTGACTTTATAAAATAATAAAATATATATTATTGTTTATATATTATATATTTTATTGTTTCCCTTCAACGTGACTTTACCGAAAGAGCTAAGCATATGAATTACTGCAGTCACGAAAGCTTTAAATCAAAAGTATAATAAATTTCGATTTAAAGCTTTCGTGACTGCAATGATTCATCTTCTTTGGTTCTTTTGGTAAAGTCACGTAGAATGAGAATAAAATAATAAATTGATAAAATAAAATAACACAATAATATTCTCACGACGTTTCGGCCCCGTGGCTCTGTTTCCCGCTATGGCCGAAACGTCGTGAGAATATTATTGTGTTATTTTATTTTATCAATTTATTATTTTATTCTCATTCTATGTGACTTTACCGAAAGAACAAAAGAAGTATAATAAATGTTTCCCCGTGAATATATATAATATATTATTGTTTAATATATAAACAATAATATATATTTCTATATATTTTATTATTTTATAAAGTCACGTTGAAGGGAAACAATAAAATATATAAACAACAATATATTTTTCGATTTAACGCTTTCGTGACTGCAATGATTCATCTTCTTTGGTTCTTTCGGTAAAGTCACGTAGAATGAGAATACAATAATAAATTGCTAAAGTTGAGGGTAAGAATCCACCCATTTTTTCGCCATATAGCATTGTGATATATAACGACTTATTGTTGGTAGCTTAGCTGATTGGAGAATATAGAGTTTATTGATAACATTAAGGTAATTTATATTTTAGTTTTTATTGGTTCACTATATAGTACTGTGAATAGCTCAGATGTGTAGGCCTTGACTTCAACATAGTCATTTCTGTGACCAGTCACTAGCTAATCACTCAGTTATTTCAATGCTAAATTCGCCTAGTTATTTCAATGCTAAATTCTCCTGTTTGATTTGTACTAAGTGCCTCGGTGAATGTGTATGGTCTGACTTTAACGTAGCTATTTCTGTGAGCAGTTACAAGCTAATCACTCAGCTATTTCAATGCTAAATTCTATGCTAATTCCATTGTCAAGGGGTGCCTCTGCGGATGTGTATGCTTTAACTTAGCTATTTCAATTGCTAAATTCTATGCTAATTCCATTGTCAAGGGGTGCCTCTGCAGATGTGTATGCTTTAACTTTTAACATAACTATTTCTGTGACCAGTCACAAGCTAATCATTCAGCCATTTCAATGCTAAATTATATGCTAATTCCTTTGTCAAGGCGCTTTGTTCCTCTCACACAGCTTAAAAGCCGTAATCTGAACGTGGCTCTTTCACTCCAGCGCTGTCCTACCAGACAGTCTCGTCCCTTCACCTGATGAAGGCCGCTTGTGTTGTGGCCGAAACGTCGTGAAAATATTATTGTGTTATTTTATTTTATCAATTTATTATTTTATTCTCATTCTACGTGACTTTATCGAAAGAACCAAAGAAGAACAATATATTTATATATATTTTATTATTTTCTTGTTTCCCTTCAACGTGACTTTACCGAAAGAGCTAAGAATATTTATTATACTCTTTGGTTCTTTCGGTAAAGTCACGTAGGTAGAAAAATAATAGATCACGACGTTTCGATCGCAACACAAGCAATCGTCATCAGGTGGGACAACCACAGCAAGACCACCTGATGACGATTGCTTGTGTTGCGATCGAAACTTCGTGATCTATTGTTTTTCTACCTACGTGACTTTTACCGAAAGAACCAAAGAAAATGGATTCCTGCAGTCACGAAAGCTTCAAATCAAGATTGAAACAAATATTGTTTGACTGGGTATTGCATTGTACATTCCTGCATCATACATTTTACATCACACATTCTTGAAGATATGCCATGCGTATAAATTTTGGGTTGGATTGGAAATTGAGCTGTGTACATATCTGTCCATTCCATCCCTGGATTCCTCCCCTATCCATAAATGGTTCTGCATTCACGTGAGCCTATTGTTACAGTTGTCATTGTGAAGCTGACGGTGATTCTGATCACAGTTCTGTAGTATAAATATACACAGGTCTGTGCGTAACTCCGTACGATTGCAGCAGCTGAAATAGAACGCGACTTTGTCCCGCGTGCAAACCCAGGTGATGGTTATCCGCACGCTTCTCGTCAGCAAGGAGGACGCTGGGAGGCCCCGCAAGATGAAAGACTTCGCTGGCAGCGTGATGACCGGAAGAAGACGTGTCCAAGACGGCGGTGGCCCAGCGAAGACAACGAGCCCTTGGAGTCTTCCCAGCCTGCCAAGCTGGATTCGGCGGCAATAGCGAAATCGGGATAGAACTGTTATAAAACTGGGGGAAAAAAAATAATAATAACAAAAACATGTTCATTTATTATCTACTACAATAAATATTTATTTCCGAAGAAAATCACTTGTGATATTTCTTCTTGGTTGGTTCACTGCTTTATTTACACACCTGTGTTAAAATCCTATGGTTTACAATGTTTTTAAAAATAAAACTCATAATTAAGGCTATGGGGTTGTCACAGAAGCCGCGGTCATCACGTGAGTTGTGAATTTCAGGTCCGCTATAACCTGGACACGACTGCATAAATATTCAATCAAGCGCTCTCGAAGTTGGACTATCAGTAAAGAGGAGCCCTGGCAACCACGAGCAATTGGTCTGTGCAGATACACGCAGACACAGAGATACTACCACGTTACAGACACGGAGATACACAGCGATACAGAAGCACAGATACCACACTCTATAGCTCGCCACACTTTACAGCTCACCACACTCCACAGCTCACCACACTCCACAGCTCACCACACTCCAAAGTTCACAACAACTTACCACACTCAGCTCACCACACTCCACAGCTCACAACACTCCACAACTCACCACACTCCACAGCTCACCACTCTTAGCTCACCACACTCCACAGCTCACCACACAACTCACCACACTTCACAGCTCACCACACAACTCACCACACTTCACAACTCAACACTCCACAGCTCACCACACCCCACCGCTCACCACACAACTCACCACACTCAACACACCACACTCCACAGCTCACCACACTCCACAGCTCCCCAGACTCCAAAGCTCACCACACTCAACTCACCACACTCCCCACGCTATCGGTATGAGCCCCACATGCCGCTCACCTCACCTCACCGCTCACCTCACCGCCCACCTCACCTCACCGCTCACCTCACCGCCCACCTCACCTCACCGCTCACCTCACCGCTGACCTCACCTCACCGCTCACCTCACCGCTCACCTCACCTCACCTCACCGCTCACCTCACCGCTCACCTCACCGCTCACCGCTCACCTCACCACTCACCTCACCTCACCTCACCGCTCACCTCACCGCCCACCTCACCTCACCGCTCACCTCACCGCCCACCTCACCTCACCGCTCACCTCACCGTCCACCTCACCTCACCGCTCACCTCACCGCCCACCACACCGCTCACCTCACCGCCCACCTCACCTCACCGCTCACCTCACCGCCCACCTCACCTCACCGCTCACCTCACCGCCCACCTCACCTCACCGCTCACCTCACCGCCCACCTCACCTCACCGCTCACCTCACCGCCCACCTCACCTCACCGCTCACCTCAACGCTCACCTCACCGCTCACCGCTGACCTCACCGCTCACCTCTCCGCTCACCTTACCGCTCACCTCACCGCTCACCGCTCACCTCACCGCTCACCTCACCGCTCACAGACACCTCACCGCTCACCTCACCTCAACGCTCACCTCACCTCACCGCTCACCTCACCTCACCTCACCCCTCACCTCACCTCACCGCTCACCTCACCGCCCACCTCACCTCACCGCTCACCTCACCGCCCACCTCACCTCACCGCACCTCACCGCTCACCTCACCGCCCACCTAACCTCACCGCTCACCTCACCGCCCACCTCACCTCACCGCTCACCTCACCGCCCACCTCACCTCACCGCTCACCTCACCGCCCACCTCACCTCACCGCTCACCTCACCGCCCACCTCACCTCACCGCTCACCTCACCGCCCACCTCACCTCACCGCTCACCTCACCGCCCACCTCACCTCACCGCTCACCTCACCGCCCACCTCACCTCACCGCTCACCTCACCGCCCACCTCACCTCACCGCTCACCTCACCGCCCACCTCACCTCACCGCTCACCTCACCGCCCACCTCACCTCACCGCACCGCTCACCTCACCGCCCACCTCACCTCACCTATATATAAACAATAATATATATTTCTATATATTTTATTATTTTATAAAGTCACGTTGAAGGGAAACAATAAAATATATAATATATAAACAATAATATATATTTTATTATTTTATAAAGTCACGTTGAAGGGAAACAATAAAATATATAATATATAAACAACAATATATTTTTCGATTTAACGCTTTCGTGACTGCAATGATTCATCTTCTTTGGTTCTTTCGGTAGTCACGTAGAATGAGAATACAATAATAAATTGCTAAAGTTGAGGGTAAGAATCCACCCATTTTTTCGCCATATAGCATTGTGATATATAACGTCTTATTGTTGGTAGCTTAGCTGATTGGAGAATATAGAGTTTATTGATAACATTAAGGTAATTTATATTTTAGTTTTTATTGGTTCACTATATAGTACTGTGAATAGCTCAGATGTGTAGGCCTTGACTTCAACATAGTCATTTCTGTGACCAGTCACTAGCTAATCACTCAGTTATTTCAATGCTAAATTCGCCTAGTTATTTCAATGCTAAATTCTCCTGTTTGATTTGTACTAAGTGCCTCGGTGAATGTGTATGGTCTGACTTTAACGTAGCTATTTCTGTGAGCAGTTACAAGCTAATCACTCAGCTATTTCAATGCTAAATTCTATGCTAATTCCATTGTCAAGGGGTGCCTCTGCGGATGTGTATGCTTTAACTTAGCTATTTCAATTGCTAAATTCTATGCTAATTCCATTGTCAAGGGGTGCCTCTGCAGATGTGTATGCTTTAACTTTTAACATAACTATTTCTGTGACCAGTCACAAGCTAATCATTCAGCCATTTCAATGCTAAATTATATGCTAATTCCTTTGTCAAGGCGCTTTGTTCCTCTCACACAGCTTAAAAGCCGTAATCTGAACGTGGCTCTTTCACTCCAGCGCTGTCCTACCAGACAGTCTCGTCCCTTCACCTGATGAAGGCCGCTTGTGTTGTGGCCGAAACGTCGTGAAAATATTATTGTGTTATTTTATTTTATCAATTTATTATTTTATTCTCATTCTACGTGACTTTATCGAAAGAACCAAAGAAGAACAATATATTTATATATATTTTATTATTTTCTTGTTTCCCTTCAACGTGACTTTACCGAAAGAGCTAAGAATATTTATTATACTCTTTGGTTCTTTCGGTAAAGTCACGTAGGTAGAAAAATAATAGATCACGACGTTTCGATCGCAACACAAGCAATCGTCATCAGGTGGGACAACCACAGCAAGACCACCTGATGACGATTGCTTGTGTTGCGATCGAAACTTCGTGATCTATTGTTTTTCTACCTACGTGACTTTTACCGAAAGAACCAAAGAAAATGGATTCCTGCAGTCACGAAAGCTTCAAATCAAGATTGAAACAAATATTGTTTGACTGGGTATTGCATTGTACATTCCTGCATCATACATTATACATCACACATTCTTGAAGATATGCCATGCGTATAAATTTTGGGTTGGATTGGAAATTGAGCTGTGTACATATCTGTCCATTCCATCCCTGGATTCCTCCCCTATCCATAAATGGTTCTGCATTCACGTGAGCCTATTGTTACAGTTGTCATTGTGAAGCTGACGGTGATTCTGATCACAGTTCTGTAGTATAAATATACACAGGTCTGTGCGTAACTCCGTACGATTGCAGCAGCTGAAATAGAACGCGACTTTGTCCCGCGTGCAAACCCAGGTGATGGTTATCCGCACGCTTCTCGTCAGCAAGGAGGACGCTGGGAGGCCCCGCAAGATGAAAGACTTCGCTGGCAGCGTGATGACCGGAAGAAGACGTGTCCAAGACGGCGGTGGCCCAGCGAAGACAACGAGCCCTTGGAGTCTTCCCAGCCTGCCAAGCTGGATTCGGCGGCAATAGCGAAATCGGGATAGAACTGTTATAAAACTGGGGGAAAAAAAATAATAATAACAAAAACATGTTCATTTATTATCTACTACAATAAATATTTATTTCCGAAGAAAATCACTTGTGATATTTCTTCTTGGTTGGTTCACTGCTTTATTTACACACCTGTGTTAAAATCCTATGGTTTACAATGTTTTTAAAAATAAAACTCATAATTAAGGCTATGGGGTTGTCACAGAAGCCGCGGTCATCACGTGAGTTGTGAATTTCAGGTCCGCTATAACCTGGACACGACTGCATAAATATTCAATCAAGCGCTCTCGAAGTTGGACTATCAGTAAAGAGGAGCCCTGGCAACCACGAGCAATTGGTCTGTGCAGATACACGCAGACACAGAGATACTACCACGTTACAGACACGGAGATACACAGCGATACAGAAGCACAGATACCACACTCTATAGCTCGCCACACTTTACAGCTCACCACACTCCACAGCTCACCACACTCCACAGCTCACCACACTCCAAAGTTCACAACAACTTACCACACTCAGCTCACCACACTCCACAGCTCACAACACTCCACAACTCACCACACTCCACAGCTCACCACTCTTAGCTCACCACACTCCACAGCTCACCACACAACTCACCACACTTCACAGCTCACCACACAACTCACCACACTTCACAACTCAACACTCCACAGCTCACCACACCCCACCGCTCACCACACAACTCACCACACTCAACACACCACACTCCACAGCTCACCACACTCCACAGCTCCCCAGACTCCAAAGCTCACCACACTCAACTCACCACACTCCCCACGCTATCGCTATGAGCCCCACATGCCGCTCACCTCACCTCACCGCTCACCTCACCGCCCACCTCACCTCACCGCTCACCTCACCGCCCACCTCACCTCACCGCTCACCTCACCGCTGACCTCACCTCACCGCTCACCTCACCGCTCACCTCACCTCACCTCACCGCTCACCTCACCGCTCACCTCACCGCTCACCGCTCACCTCACCACTCACCTCACCTCACCTCACCGCTCACCTCACCGCTCACCTCACCTCACCGCTCACCTCACCGCCCACCTCACCTCACCGCCCACCTCACCTCACCGCTCACCTCACCGCTGACCTCACCTCACCGCTCACCTCACCGCTCACCTCACCGCTCACCTCACCGCTCACCTCACCACTCACCTCACCTCACCTCACCGCTCACCTCACCGCCCACCTCACCTCACCGCTCACCTCACCGTCCACCTCACCTCACCGCTCACCTCACCGCCCACCTCACCGCTCACCTCACCGCCCACCTCACCTCACCGCTCACCTCACCGCCCACCTCACCTCACCGCTCACCTCACCGCCCACCTCACCTCACCGCTCACCTCACCGCCCACCTCACCTCACCGCTCACCTCACCGCCCACCTCACCTCACCGCTCACCTCAACGCTCACCTCACCGCTCACCGCTGACCTCACCGCTCACCTCTCCGCTCACCTTACCGCTCACCTCACCGCTCACCGCTCACCTCACCACTCACCTCACCGCTCACAGACACCTCACCGCTCACCTCACCTCAACGCTCACCTCACCTCACCGCTCACCTCACCTCACCTCACCCCTCACCTCACCTCACCTCACCGCTCACCTCACCGCCCACCTCACCTCACCGCTCACCTCACCGCCCACCTCACCTCACCGCACCTCACCGCTCACCTCACCGCCCACCTAACCTCACCGCTCACCTCACCGCCCACCTCACCTCACCGCTCACCTCACCGCCCACCTCACCTCACCGCTCACCTCACCGCCCACCTCACCTCACCGCTCACCTCACCGCCCACCTCACCTCACCGCTCATCTCACCGCCCACCTCACCTCACCGCTCACCTCACCGCCCACCTCACCTCACCGCTCACCTCACCGCCCACCTCACCTCACCGCTCACCTCACCGCCCACCTCACCTCACCGCTCACCTCACCGCCCACCTCACCTCACCGCACCGCTCACCTCACCGCCCACCTCACCTCACCTATATATATAAACAATAATATATATTTCTATATATTTTATTATTTTATAAAGTCACGTTGAAGGGAAACAATAAAATATATAATATATAAACAATAATATATATTTTATTATTTTATAAAGTCACGTTGAAGGGAAACAATAAAATACATAATATATAAACAACAATATATTTTTCGATTTAACGCTTTCGTGACTGCAATGATTCATCTTCTTTGGTTCTTTCGGTAAAGTCACGTAGAATGAGAATACAATAATAAATTGCTAAAGTTGAGGGTAAGAATCCACCCATTTTTTCGCCATATAGCATTGTGATATATAACGACTTATTGTTGGTAGCTTAGCTGATTGGAGAATATAGAGTTTATTGATAACATTAAGGTAATTTATATTTTAGTTTTTATTGGTTCACTATATAGTACTGTGAATAGCTCAGATGTGTAGGCCTTGACTTCAACATAGTCATTTCTGTGACCAGTCACTAGCTAATCACTCAGTTATTTCAATGCTAAATTCGCCTAGTTATTTCAATGCTAAATTCTCCTGTTTGATTTGTACTAAGTGCCTCGGTGAATGTGTATGGTCTGACTTTAACGTAGCTATTTCTGTGAGCAGTTACAAGCTAATCACTCAGCTATTTCAATGCTAAATTCTATGCTAATTCCATTGTCAAGGGGTGCCTCTGCGGATGTGTATGCTTTAACTTAGCTATTTCAATTGCTAAATTCTATGCTAATTCCATTGTCAAGGGGTGCCTCTGCAGATGTGTATGCTTTAACTTTTAACATAACTATTTCTGTGACCAGTCACAAGCTAATCATTCAGCCATTTCAATGCTAAATTATATGCTAATTCCTTTGTCAAGGCGCTTTGTTCCTCTCACACAGCTTAAAAGCCGTAATCTGAACGTGGCTCTTTCACTCCAGCGCTGTCCTACCAGACAGTCTCGTCCCTTCACCTGATGAAGGCCGCTTGTGTTGTGGCCGAAACGTCGTGAAAATATTATTGTGTTATTTTATTTTATCAATTTATTATTTTATTCTCATTCTACGTGACTTTATCGAAAGAACCAAAGAAGAACAATATATTTATATATATTTTATTATTTTCTTGTTTCCCTTCAACGTGACTTTACCGAAAGAGCTAAGAATATTTATTATACTCTTTGGTTCTTTCGGTAAAGTCACGTAGGTAGAAAAATAATAGATCACGACGTTTCGATCGCAACACAAGCAATCGTCATCAGGTGGGACAACCACAGCAATACCACCTGATGACGATTGCTTGTGTTGCGATCGAAACTTCGTGATCTATTGTTTTTCTACCTACGTGACTTTTACCGAAAGAACCAAAGAAAATGGATTCCTGCAGTCACGAAAGCTTCAAATCAAGATTGAAACAAATATTGTTTGACTGGGTATTGCATTGTACATTCCTGCATCATACATTATACATCACACATTCTTGAAGATATGCCATGCGTATAAATTTTGGGTTGGATTGGAAATTGAGCTGTGTACATATCTGTCCATTCCATCCCTGGATTCCTCCCCTATCCATAAATGGTTCTGCATTCACGTGAGCCTATTGTTACAGTTGTCATTGTGAAGCTGACGGTGATTCTGATCACAGTTCTGTAGTATAAATATACACAGGTCTGTGCGTAACTCCGTACGATTGCAGCAGCTGAAATAGAACGCGACTTTGTCCCGCGTGCAAACCCAGGTGATGGTTATCCGCACGCTTCTCGTCAGCAAGGAGGACGCTGGGAGGCCCCGCAAGATGAAAGACTTCGCTGGCAGCGTGATGACCGGAAGAAGACGTGTCCAAGACGGCGGTGGCCCAGCGAAGACAACGAGCCCTTGGAGTCTTCCCAGCCTGCCAAGCTGGATTCGGCGGCAATAGCGAAATCGGGATAGAACTGTTATAAAACTGGGGGAAAAAAAATAATAATAACAAAAACATGTTCATTTATTATCTACTACAATAAATATTTATTTCCGAAGAAAATCACTTGTGATATTTCTTCTTGGTTGGTTCACTGCTTTATTTACACACCTGTGTTAAAATCCTATGGTTTACAATGTTTTTAAAAATAAAACTCATAATTAAGGCTATGGGGTTGTCACAGAAGCCGCGGTCATCACGTGAGTTGTGAATTTCAGGTCCGCTATAACCTGGACATGACTGCATAAATATTCAATCAAGCGCTCTCGAAGTTGGACTATCAGTAAAGAGGAGCCCTGGCAACCACGAGCAATTGGTCTGTGCAGATACACGCAGACACAGAGATACTACCACGTTACAGACACGGAGATACACAGCGATACAGAAGCACAGATACCACACTCTATAGCTCGCCACACTTTACAGCTCACCACACTCCACAGCTCACCACACTCCACAGCTCACCACACTCCAAAGTTCACAACAACTTACCACACTCAGCTCACCACACTCCACAGCTCACAACACTCCACAACTCACCACACTCCACAGCTCACCACTCTTAGCTCACCACACTCCACAGCTCACCACACAACTCACCACACTTCACAGCTCACCACACAACTCACCACACTTCACAACTCAACACTCCACAGCTCACCACACCCCACCGCTCACCACACAACTCACCACACTCAACACACCACACTCCACAGCTCACCACACTCCACAGCTCCCCAGACTCCAAAGCTCACCACACTCAACTCACCACACTCCCCACGCTATCGCTATGAGCCCCACATGCCGCTCACCTCACCTCACCGCTCACCTCACCGCCCACCTCACCGCTCACCTCACCGCCCACCTCACCTCACCGCTCACCTCACCGCTGACCTCACCTCACCGCTCACCTCACCGCTCACCTCACCTCACCGCTCACCTCACCGCTCACCTCACCGCTCACCGCTCACCTCACCACTCACCTCACCTCACCTCACCGCTCACCTCACCGCCCACCTCACCTCACCGCTCACCTCACCGTCCACCTCACCTCACCGCTCACCTCACCGCCCACCTCACCGCTCACCTCACCGCCCACCTCACCTCACCGCTCACCTCACCGCCCACCTCACCTCACCGCTCACCTCACCGCCCACCTCACCTCACCGCTCACCTCACCGCCCACCTCACCTCACCGCTCACCTCACCGCCCACCTCACCTCACCGCTCACCTCAACGCTCACCTCACCGCTCACCGCTGACCTCACCGCTCACCTCTCCGCTCACCTTACCGCTCACCTCACCGCTCACCGCTCACCTCACCGCTCACCTCACCGCTCACAGACACCTCACCGCTCACCTCACCTCAACGCTCACCTCACCTCACCGCTCACCTCACCTCACCTCACCCCTCACCTCACCGCTCACCTCACCGCCCACCTCACCTCACCGCTCACCTCACCGCCCACCTCACCTCACCGCACCTCACCGCTCACCTCACCGCCCACCTAACCTCACCGCTCACCTCACCGCCCACCTCACCTCACCGCTCACCTCACCGCCCACCTCACCTCACCGCTCACCTCACCGCCCACCTCACCTCACCGCTCACCTCACCGCCCACCTCACCTCACCGCTCACCTCACCGCCCACCTCACCTCACCGCTCACCTCACCGCCCACCTCACCTCACCGCTCACCTCACCGCCCACCTCACCTCACCGCTCACCTCACCGCCCACCTCACCTCACCGCTCACCTCACCGCCCACCTCACCTCACCGCACCGCTCACCTCACCGCCCACCTCACCTATATATAAACAATAATATATTTCTATATATTTTATTATTTTATAAAGTCACGTTGAAGGGAAACAATAAAATATATAATATATAAACAATAATATATATTTTATTATTTTATAAAGTCACGTTGAAGGGAAACAATAAAATATATAATATATAAACAACAATATATTTTTCGATTTAACGCTTTCGTGACTGCAATGATTCATCTTCTTTGGTTCTTTCGGTAAAGTCACGTAGAATGAGAATACAATAATAAATTGCTAAAGTTGAGGGTAAGAATCCACCCATTTTTTCGCCATATAGCATTGTGATATATAACGACTTATTGTTGGTAGCTTAGCTGATTGGAGAATATAGAGTTTATTGATAACATTAAGGTAATTTATATTTTAGTTTTTATTGGTTCACTATATAGTACTGTGAATAGCTCAGATGTGTAGGCCTTGACTTCAACATAGTCATTTCTGTGACCAGTCACTAGCTAATCACTCAGTTATTTCAATGCTAAATTCGCCTAGTTATTTCAATGCTAAATTCTCCTGTTTGATTTGTACTAAGTGCCTCGGTGAATGTGTATGGTCTGACTTTAACGTAGCTATTTCTGTGAGCAGTTACAAGCTAATCACTCAGCTATTTCAATGCTAAATTCTATGCTAATTCCATTGTCAAGGGGTGCCTCTGCGGATGTGTATGCTTTAACTTAGCTATTTCAATTGCTAAATTCTATGCTAATTCCATTGTCAAGGGGTGCCTCTGCAGATGTGTATGCTTTAACTTTTAACATAACTATTTCTGTGACCAGTCACAAGCTAATCATTCAGCCATTTCAATGCTAAATTATATGCTAATTCCTTTGTCAAGGCGCTTTGTTCCTCTCACACAGCTTAAAAGCCGTAATCTGAACGTGGCTCTTTCACTCCAGCGCTGTCCTACCAGACAGTCTCGTCCCTTCACCTGATGAAGGCCGCTTGTGTTGTGGCCGAAACGTCGTGAAAATATTATTGTGTTATTTTATTTTATCAATTTATTATTTTATTCTCATTCTACGTGACTTTATCGAAAGAACCAAAGAAGAACAATATATTTATATATATTTTATTATTTTCTTGTTTCCCTTCAACGTGACTTTACCGAAAGAGCTAAGAATATTTATTATACTCTTTGGTTCTTTCGGTAAAGTCACGTAGGTAGAAAAATAATAGATCACGACGTTTCGATCGCAACACAAGCAATCGTCATCAGGTGGGACAACCACAGCAAGACCACCTGATGACGATTGCTTGTGTTGCGATCGAAACTTCGTGATCTATTGTTTTTCTACCTACGTGACTTTTACCGAAAGAACCAAAGAAAATGGATTCCTGCAGTCACGAAAGCTTCAAATCAAGATTGAAACAAATATTGTTTGACTGGGTATTGCATTGTACATTCCTGCATCATACATTATACATCACACATTCTTGAAGATATGCCATGCGTATAAATTTTGGGTTGGATTGGAAATTGAGCTGTGTACATATCTGTCCATTCCATCCCTGGATTCCTCCCCTATCCATAAATGGTTCTGCATTCACGTGAGCCTATTGTTACAGTTGTCATTGTGAAGCTGACGGTGATTCTGATCACAGTTCTGTAGTATAAATATACACAGGTCTGTGCGTAACTCCGTACGATTGCAGCAGCTGAAATAGAACGCGACTTTGTCCCGCGTGCAAACCCAGGTGATGGTTATCCGCACGCTTCTCGTCAGCAAGGAGGACGCTGGGAGGCCCCGCAAGATGAAAGACTTCGCTGGCAGCGTGATGACCGGAAGAAGACGTGTCCAAGACGGCGGTGGCCCAGGAGAAGACAACGAGCCCTTGGAGTCTTCCCAGCCTGCCAAGCTGGATTCGGCGGCAATAGCGAAATCGGGATAGAACTGTTATAAAACTGGGGGAAAAAAAATAATAATAACAAAAACATGTTCATTTATTATCTACTACAATAAATATTTATTTCCGAAGAAAATCACTTGTGATATTTCTTCTTGGTTGGTTCACTGCTTTATTTACACACCTGTGTTAAAATCCTATGGTTTACAATGTTTTTAAAAATAAAACTCATAATTAAGGCTATGGGGTTGTCACAGAAGCCGCGGTCATCACGTGAGTTGTGAATTTCAGGTCCGCTATAACCTGGACACGACTGCATAAATATTCAATCAAGCGCTCTCGAAGTTGGACTATCAGTAAAGAGGAGCCCTGGCAACCACGAGCAATTGGTCTGTGCAGATACACGCAGACACAGAGATACTACCACGTTACAGACACGGAGATACACAGCGATACAGAAGCACAGATACCACACTCTATAGCTCGCCACACTTTACAGCTCACCACACTCCACAGCTCACCACACTCCACAGCTCACCACACTCCAAAGTTCACAACAACTTACCACACTCAGCTCACCACACTCCACAGCTCACAACACTCCACAACTCACCACACTCCACAGCTCACCACTCTTAGCTCACCACACTCCACAGCTCACCACACAACTCACCACACTTCACAGCTCACCACACAACTCACCACACTTCACAACTCAACACTCCATAGCTCACCACACCCCACCGCTCACCACACAACTCACCACACTCAACACACCACACTCCACAGCTCACCACACTCCACAGCTCCCCAGACTCCAAAGCTCACCACACTCAACTCACCACACTCCCCACGCTATCGCTATGAGCCCCACATGCCGCTCACCTCACCTCACCGCTCACCTCACCGCCCACCTCACCTCACCGCTCACCTCACCGCCCACCTCACCTCACCGCTCACCTCACCGCTGACCTCACCTCACCGCTCACCTCACCGCTCACCTCACCTCACCTCACCGCTCACCTCACCGCTCACCTCACCGCTCACCGCTCACCTCACCACTCACCTCACCTCACCTCACCGCTCACCTCACCTCACCGCTCACCTCACCGCTCACCTCACCTCACCGCTCACCTCACCGCCCACCTCACCTCACCGCTCACCTCACCGCCCACCTCACCTCACCGCTCACCCCACCGTCCACCTCACCTCACCGCTCACCTCACCGCCCACCTCACCGCTCGCCTCACCGCCCACCTCACCTCACCGCTCGCCTCACCGCCCACCTCACCTCACCGCTCGCCTCACCGCCCACCTCACCTCACCGCTCGCCTCACCGCCCACCTCACCTCACCGCTCACCTCTCCTCACCGCTCACCTCACCGCTCACCTCACCTCACCGCCCACCTCACCGCTCACCTCACCTCACCGCTCACCTCACCGCTCACCTCACCTCACCGCTCACCTCACCGCTCACCGCTCACCTCACCGCTCACCGCTCACCTCACCGCTCACCTCACCGCTCACCTCACCGCTCACCTCACCTCACCGCTCACCTCACCGCTCACCGCTCACCTCACCGCCCACCTCACCTCACCGCTCACCTCACCGCCCACCTCACCTCACCGCTCACCTCACCGCCCACCTCACCTCACCGCTCACCTCACCGCCCACCTCACCTCACCGCTCACCTCACCGCCCACCTCACCTCACCGCTCACCTCACCGCCCACCTCACCTCACCGCTCACCTCACCGCCCACCTCACCTCACCGCTCACCTCACCGCCCACCTCACCTCACCGCTCACCTCACCGCCCACCTCACCTCACCGCTCACCTCACCGCCCACCTCACCTCACCGCTCACCTCACCGCCCACCTCACCTCACCGCTCACCTCACCGCCCACCTCACCTCACCGCTCACCTCACCGCCCACCTCACCTCACCGCTCACCTCACCGCCCACCTCACCTCACCGCTCACCTCACCGCCCACCTCACCTCACCGCTCACCTCACCGCCCACCTCACCTCACCGCTCACCTCACCGCCCACCTCACCTCACCGCTCACCTCACCGCCCACCTCACCTCACCGCTCACCTCACCGCCCACCTCACCTCACCGCTCACCTCACCGCCCACCTCACCTCACCGCTCACCTCACCGCCCACCTCACCTCACCGCTCACCTCACCGCCCACCTCACCTCACCGCTCACCTCACCGCCCACCTCACCTCACCGCTCACCTCACCGCCCACCTCACCTCACCGCTCACCTCACCGTCCACCTCACCTCACCGCTCACCTCACCGCCCACCTCACCTCACCGCTCACCTCACCGCCCACCTCACCTCACCGCTCACCTCACCGCCCACCTCACCTCACCGCTCACCTCACCGCCCACCTCACCTCACCGCTCACCTCACCGCCCACCTCACCTCACCGCTCACCTCACCGCTGACCTCACCTCACCGCTCACCTCACCGCTCACCTCACCTCACCTCACCGCTCACCTCACCGCTCACCTCACCGCTCACCGCTCACCTCACCGCTCACCTCACCTCACCGCTCACCTCACCGCTCACCTCACCTCACCGCTCACCTCACCGCTCACCTCACCTCACCGCTCACCTCACCGCCCACCTCACCTCACCGCTCACCTCACCGTCCACCTCACCTCACCGCTCACCTCACCGTCCACCTCACCTCACCGCTTACCTCACCGCCCACCTCACCGCTCACCTCACCGCCCACCTCACCTCACCGCTCACCTCACCGCCCACCTCACCTCACCTCACCTCGCCTCACCGCTCACCTCGCCTCACCGCTCACCTCACCTCACCGCTCACCTCACCTCACCGCTCACCTCACCGCTCACCTCACCTCACCGCTCACCTCACCTCACCTCGCCTCACCGCTCACCTCACCGCTCACCTCACCTCACCTCACCTCGCCTCACCGCTCACCTCGCCTCACCGCTCACCTCACCTCACCGCTCACCTCACCTCATCGCTCACCTCACCTCACCGCTCACCTCACCTCACCGCTCACCTCACCTCACCGCTCACCTCACCCCACCTCACCGCTCACCTCATCACACCGCTCACCTCACCTCACACCTCACCGCTCAGCTCACCTCACCGCTCACCTCACCGCTCACCTCACCTCACCGCTCACCTCATCTCACCTCACCGCTCACCTCACCTCACCTCACCGCTCACCTCACCTCACCTCACCGCTCACCTCACCTCACCTCACAGCTCACCTCACCTCACCTCTCACCTCACCTCACCGCTCACCTCACCTCACCGCTCACCTCACCTCACCGCTCACCTCACCTCACCGCTCACCTCACCTCACCTCACCGCTCACCTCACCGCTCACCTCACCTCACCGCTCACCTCACCTCACCGCTCACCTCACCTCACCGCTCATCTCACCTCACCTCACCGCTCACCTCACCGCTCACCTCACCTCACCGCTCAGCTCACCTCACCGCTCAGCTCACCTCACCGCTCCGCTCACCTCAGCGCTCAGGTCACCTCACCGCTCAGCTCAGCTCACCGCTCAGCTCAGCTCACCGCTCAGCTCACCGCTCAGCTCACCACCCAGCTCACCACCCAGCTCACCACCCAGCTCACCACTCAGCTCACCACTCAGCTCGCCACTCAGCTCGCCACTCAGCTCACCACTCAGCTCACCACTCAGCTCACCACACTCCACAGCTCACCACTCACCTCACCGCTCACCTCACCGCCCACCTCACCTCACCGCTCACCTCACCGCCCACCTCACCTCACCGCTCACCTCACCGCCCACCTCACCTCACCGCTCACCTCACCGCCCACCTCACCTCACCGCTCACCTCACCGCCCACCTCACCTCACCGCTCACCTCACCGCCCACCTCACCTCACCGCTCACCTCACCGCCCACCTCACCTCACCGCTCACCTCACCGCCCACCTGACCTCACCGCTCACCTCACCGCCCACCTCACCTCACCGCTCACCTCACCGCCCACCTCACCTCACCGCTCACCTCACCGCCCACCTCACCTCACCGCTCACCTCACCGCCCACCTCACCTCACCGCTCACCTCACCGCCCACCTCACCTCACCGCTCACCTCACCGCCCACCTCACCTCACCGCTCACCTCACCGCCCACCTCACCTCACCGCTCACCTCACCGCCCACCTCACCTCACCGCTCACCTCACCGCCCACCTCACCTCACCGCTCACCTCACCGCCCACCTCACCTCACCGCTCACCTCACCGCCCACCTCACCTCACCGCTCACCTCACCGTCCACCTCACCTCACCGCTCACCTCACCGCCCACCTCACCTCACCGCTCACCTCACCGCCCACCTCACCTCACCGCTCACCTCACCGCCCACCTCACCTCACCGCTCACCTCACCGCCCACCTCACCTCACCGCTCACCTCACCGCCCACCTCACCTCACCGCTCACCTCACCGCTGACCTCACCTCACCGCTCACCTCACCGCTCACCTCACCTCACCTCACCGCTCACCTCACCGCTCACCTCACCGCTCACCGCTCACCTCACCACTCACCTCACCTCACCGCTCACCTCACCGCTCACCTCACCTCACCGCTCACCTCACCGCTCACCTCACCTCACCGCTCACCTCACCGCCCACCTCACCTCACCGCTCACCTCACCGTCCACCTCACCTCACCGCTCACCTCACCGTCCACCTCACCTCACCGCTTACCTCACCGCCCACCTCACCGCTCACCTCACCGCCCACCTCACCTCACCGCTCACCTCACCGCCCACCTCACCTCACCTCACCTCGCCTCACCGCTCACCTCGCCTCACCGCTCACCTCACCTCACCGCTCACCTCACCTCACCGCTCACCTCACCGCTCACCTCACCTCACCGCTCACCTCACCTCACCTCGCCTCACCGCTCACCTCACCGCTCACCTCACCTCACCGCTCACCTCACCTCACCTCACCTCGCCTCACCGCTCACCTCGCCTCACCGCTCACCTCACCTCACCGCTCACCTCACCTCATCGCTCACCTCACCTCACCGCTCACCTCACCTCACCGCTCACCTCACCTCACCGCTCACCTCACCCCACCTCACCGCTCACCTCATCACACCGCTCACCTCACCTCACACCTCACCGCTCAGCTCACCTCACCGCTCACCTCACCGCTCACCTCACCTCACCGCTCACCTCATCTCACCTCACCGCTCACCTCACCTCACCTCACCGCTCACCTCACCTCACCTCACCGCTCACCTCACCTCACCTCACAGCTCACCTCACCTCACCTCTCACCTCACCTCACCGCTCACCTCACCTCACCGCTCACCTCACCTCACCGCTCACCTCACCTCACCGCTCACCTCACCTCACCTCACCGCTCACCTCACCGCTCACCTCACCTCACCGCTCACCTCACCTCACCGCTCACCTCACCTCACCGCTCACCTCACCTCACCTCACCGCTCACCTCACCGCTCACCTCACCTCACCGCTCAGCTCACCTCACCGCTCAGCTCACCTCACCGCTCCGCTCACCTCAGCGCTCAGGTCACCTCACCGCTCAGCTCAGCTCACCGCTCAGCTCAGCTCACCGCTCAGCTCAGCTCACCGCTCAGCTCACCACCCAGCTCACCACCCAGCTCACCACCCAGCTCACCACTCAGCTCACCACTCAGCTCGCCACTCAGCTCGCCACTCAGCTCACCACTCAGCTCACCACTCAGCTCACCACACTCCACAGCTCACCACTCACCTCACCGCTCACCTCACCGCCCACCTCACCTCACCGCTCACCTCACCGCCCACCTCACCTCACCGCTCACCTCACCGCCCACCTCACCTCACCGCTCACCTCACCGCCCACCTCACCTCACCGCTCACCTCACCGCCCACCTCACCTCACCGCTCACCTCACCGCCCACCTCACCTCACCGCTCACCTCACCGCCCACCTCACCTCACCGCTCACCTCACCGCCCACCTGACCTCACCGCTCACCTCACCGCCCACCTCACCTCACCGCTCACCTCACCGCCCACCTCACCGCCCACCTCACCTCACCGCTCACCTCACCGCCCACCTCACCTCACCGCTCACCTCACCGCCCACCTCACCGCTCACCTCACCGCCCACCTCACCTCACCGCTCACCTCACCGCTCACCTCACCTCACCGCTCACCTCACCGCTCACCTCACCTCACCGCTCACCTCACCTCACCGCTCACCTCACCGCTCACCTCACCGCTCACCTCACCGCTCACCTCACCTCACCGCTCACCTCACCGCTCACCTCACCGCTCACCTCACCGCTCACCGCTCACCTCACCGCTCACCTCACCGCTCACCTCACCTCACCCCTCACCTCACCTCACCCCTCACCTCACCGCTCACCTCTCGCCTCACCGCTCACTTCACCGCTCACCTCACCTCACCGCTCAACTCCCCTCACCGCTCACCTCACCGCTCACCTCACCGCTCACCTCACCTCACCGCTCACCTCACCGCTCACCTCACCGCTCACCTCTCACCTCACCTCTCACCTCACCTCTCACCTCACCGCTCACCTCTCACCTCACCGCTCACCTCACCGCTCACCTCTCACCTCACCGCTCACCTCACCGCTCACCTCTCACCTCACCTCACCGCTCACCTCACCGCTCACCTCACCGCTCACCTCACCGCTCACCTCAACTCATCTCACCGCTCACCTCACCTCACCTCACCGCTCACCTCACCGCTCACCTCACCTCACCGCTCACCTCACCACTCAGCTCACCGCTCCTCACCTCACCGCTCACCTCACCTCACACCTCACCTTACCTCACCGCTCACCTCAACTCACCTCGCCTCACCGCTCACCTCACCGCTCACCTCACCTCACCGCTCACCTCACCTCACCTCGCCTCACCGCTCACCTCGCCTCACCGCTCACCTCACCTCGCCTCACCGCTCACCTCACCGCTCACCTCACCTCACCGCTCACCTCACCTCACCTCACCTCGCCTCACCGCTCACCTCACCTCACCGCTCACCTCACCTCACCTCGCCTCACCGCTCACCTCACCGCTCACCTCACCTCACCGCTCACCTCACCTCACCTCACCTCGCCTCACGGCTCACCTCGCCTCACCGCTCACCTCACCTCACCTCACCGCTCACCTCACCTCATCGCTCACCTCACCTCACCGCTCACCTCACCTCACCGCTCACCTCACCTCACCGCTCACCTCACCCCACCTCACCGCTCACCTCATCTCACCGCTCACCTCACCTCACACCTCACCGCTCACCTCACCTCACCGCTCACCACACCGCTCACCTCACCTCACCGCTCACCTCATCTCACCTCACCGCTCACCTCACCTCACCTCACCGCTCACCTCACCTCACCTCACCGCTCACCTCACCTCACCTCACAGCTCACCTCACCTCACCTCTCACCTCACCTCACCGCTCACCTCACCTCACCGCTCACCTCACCTCACCGCTCACCTCACCTCACCGCTCACCTCACCTCACCTCACCGCTCACCTCACCTCACCGCTCACCTCACCTCACCTCACCGCTCACCTCACCTCACCGCTCACCTCACCTCACCGCTCACCTCACCTCACCTCACCGCTCACCTCACCTCACCTCACCGCTCACCTCACCTCACCTCACCGCTCACCTCACCTCACCTCACCGCTCACCTCACCTCACCTCACCGCTCACCTCACCTCACCGCACCGCTCACCTCACCTCACCTCACCGCTCACCTCACCTCACCGCTCACCTCACCTCACCGCTCACCTCACCTCACCGCTCACCTCACCTCACCGCTCACCTCACCGCTCAGCTCACCTCACCGCTCAGCTCACCTCACCGCTCAGCTCAGCTCACCGCTCAGCTCAGCTCACCGCTCAGCTCAGCTCACCGCTCAGCTCACCACCCAGCTCACCACCCAGCTCACTACCCAGCTCACCACTCAGCTCACCACTCAGCTCGCCACTCAGCTCGCCACTCAGCTCACCACTCAGCTCACCACTCAGCTCACCACACTCCACAGCTCATCACTCAGCTCACCACACTCCACAGCTCACCACACTCCACAACTCACCACACAGCTCACCACTCAGCTCACCACTCAGCTCACCACACTCCACAGCTCACCACTCAGCTCACCACACTCAGCTCACCACTCAGCTCACCACACTCCACAGCTCACCACACTAAGCTCACCACACTTCACAGCTCACCACACTCCACAGCTCACCACAGCTCACCACACTAAGCTCACCACACTCCACAGCTCACCACTTTCCACAACTCACCACTCAGCTCACCACACTCCACTGCTCACCACACTCCACAGCTCACCACACTCTACACAGCTCCCAACACAACTCATCACATCAGCTCACCACATTCCAAAGCTCACCACTCAGCTCACCACACTCAGCTCACCACATTCCACAGCTCACCACATTCCACTGCTCACCACACTCCACAGCTCACCACGCTCAGCAGGTTTAAGCCTGGATACTACTGGCATCATAGACTCAACACAATGCATGACTGCACGGTTAAATAGGCGAGCGGGGACCACTACTTTCGCACCTAATGCCATCCTGATCATGGCCATCATCACCATTGGGTAGACTAATGTCTTTCAGTGTTCTTAACACAATTTATAAACGTGCGTTTAGAGAATTTAGCTGCTACACATGTCCACGTGATCGGCCACTTTCTTGAACTTTCATTCGTGATAGTCAGGTCGCTTCTGAAAAATACCTTTATAGCTCAGTTTGTTTCAATTACCTTTTATTGTTCACTTAATGCTTTCGTGACTGCAGAAATTCATATTCTTTGGGTCTTTCGGTAAAGTCACGGAGATAGGTTAAAAGAAAATAACAACAAATAACAACTACCACGTTTCGATCGCAACACAAGCGTTCGTCATGACGCTTGTGTTGCGATCGAAACGTCGTAGTTTTAATAATGTAATTTTTTGGTTATTTCCTTTGAACCTATCAACGTGACTTTCCCGAAAGACTCAAAGAATATCACCTTTAATTATTTTCACAACTTTATATCATCAAATATCAGAAGCAAAGCAGGCTTGAGCCTCGACCCTGGATCAGTGAGTGGTTTGCGCAGCCGATTGTTGATGTGTAAAGCTGCGTGGCCCTACCCGTTCACGCTGGCGGGACGTGTTGAAGAAGTCTCCTCCACACTGTACCCCAGCAGACATGACCTGCCCGTTCACTCAGTGGCGTTTACCATTCAAACTTTTGGGGCTGACAGAGGCGGGGTGAGGATCAACTGCTGCGCTGCGAGATCGAACTGGCAACCACCGCATTTGCCAGTCGAATGCGGGAACGAACAACACCACGGCAACATCATTCCAATGTGTGTGCGGAATTCCATCTTTATTTAGAAAGTATCAATTCTCTTTGTGAATGCGTATTAACGTTGTTCACTTGGCACCATTGTTGCGTGTTCAGTCTCCATTCACGGTCGTTGGTGACAAAGAGAACGAAAACGGAAGGGGTGCACACACAATACTAGGATGATCTTGATTTTAAAAAATATGTAAATCAATGGGCCATTACTCTCTGGTTCTTTCGGTACAGTCGCGTAGGTAGAAACAAAATAATAATAATAGATCACGACGTTTCGATCGCAACACAAGCAGCCGTTCTCAGGCGGAAAAAAACAGCGAGAGAGCTGTTACAAGGTGATAAAGGTTATAACCTTGTTGTAACAGCGAGAGAGCTGTTACAACAAGGTGATCAAGGTTATAACCTTGTAACAGCGAGAGAGCTGTTACAACAAGGTGATAAAGGTTATAACCTTGTTGTAACAGCGAGAGAGCTGTTACAACCTTGTTTTAAGAGCTGTTACAACAAGGTTGAAACAGTGGAACTGCTCGTTCAGCAGTTCAACTGCTGGATTATTTTTTCCTCCTAAGGATGACCGCTTGTGTTGCGATCGAAACGTTGTGATCTATTATTATTTTTATAATAATAGATCACAGACACTCGCCAGTGGAGTGGACAACCTCCCGTTGCCATGGCTACGGGGCGGCCCGTTGGGTTCCAACCGTGGACTGTCGTTACGAACCAGTGGGCCACGTGACCACCCCACGTGGTTGAACACGTGGGCCACAGTCGAGTCTTACGAGGAGGAGCAGTGCAGTCGCTCTCTGCTGTTGTGATCGCGATCGAACGGCAAAGATGGATGTGTCCAGATGCAACCCGTACCAAGTGATGCTCACGATGGCGTCTTTAGTCGGATTTGTCACTTGGCAAGGGGTGATGGAGCCGGCCATCTGGCTGCCACCCTCCATACTAAAGGTGAGCGATCACCTGGGGGTTAATTCCCTGATTGGATATCTCGATAACCTGGGTGGCAATGCTGCTAGTCTTGGAAATCCCGATGATCTTGGTGGCAATGTTGCTCCTCTTGGAAATCCCGATGATCTTGGTGGCAGTGCTGCTCTTCTTGGAAATCCCGATGATCTTGGTGGCAATGTTGCTCCTCTTGGAAATCCCGATGATCTTGGTGGCAATGTTGCTCCTCTTGGAAATCCCGATGATCTTGGTGGCAGTGCTGCTCCTCTTGGAAATCCCGATGATCTTGGTGGCAATGCCCCCATGGCATATGCCGACTTTGCTTCGACCGATTTTCCGAGCCAATCGATACCGGACAGCAACGAGAGAGAAGACGTCCCCGCCGAGCAGAGGCCGTGCGACATTCAACCACCGCCGGAGCCGCGAGAGCAGCACCGACATAGCCTCTTGTCGACCGTCATCTCCGCAATCAGCACGGGATTCAGTGCAGTGCAAGTGATCGCGTGGATTTGGGCACGCAAGGTACGTTCATCGCACCGCCGCACTACAACAGTCAAATAACACTTTAGCGTGGGGGTAGCGGTCAACTTTAAAATAAGTTAATATTAAATTTGTATACAGTAGATCGATCCCGGAGGGCATTTTGGTCGATTTGAGGCCGCCTCCCCCGCTACTCCCCTGCGCCCCCGCTACCCCCCCCACTACCCCCTCTGCTACCCCCCCACTACCCCTCACTACCCCCCCCCCCACTATCCCCACCGCTACCCCCCTCCGCTACCCCCCTCTGCTACCTCCCCTGCACACTCCCCCTCTACAACCACCACCACCCGAACCAACCCAACCCCGTTTTGGAGGCAGGTACGGGGGACCTGAACAGCGTCAGAATCTCTCTTGAGACTGGAGCAGTCCGATAAGCTATGAGGCTGTTTTAGTCTTTCACAGACGTCCAGTATGGGCGGGTCAGCAAGTTGTAGCGGCAAACAGAGCCGCGGGGCCTGCAGGAGAATGTGCGAGGCCTATAACAGGTCTCTATTCGGATGTTGCTGGCACGGCATCGGACAGGCGCATTAGCTAGTGAGCAGATGAGGCGACGTGACACATCGTGACTTAGTCGTTGTGTCCCTCTGGCCGCGGAGGGTGATGTGGGTGCGGACTGGGATGGTGGGGAGTTTTGGCCATACTTCACCTGGCTAGTCATTAGATCCGGTTCAGGGAGAGGGACGGACAGAGCGCATGCCCGGAGCTCCGTTTGTTTAAAATCATGGCCAGACGCGCCGCACGGCGTGATTCAGAAGTGTGCAGGGAAAGTTCGTTGTAAAGTGTTGCTCAGAGCAGTGTTGTGTAATTATTCAAGAAACACCTCTTACGTTTTATAATACGAGCAAATTAGGAATCAACGAGCTAGCATAAATAATGTTCGTACCTGTACGTCGAGTAATGTTTCTGAACTCCATTTGGAAATACGGAGCGTGAAGAGTTTTTTTTTGCATGCCAGAGATTCCACATCGTTAACGGGAGTGCGTGTGTGTGCCTCTTATTGTGCATCTTGGCTGTTGCTCTGAGAACAGAAGCCGCGTGATGGCGGCCTGAGTCCACAATTGGTGCGGAAGGCGTTTGTCAACAATTCCAAGGCCCGCTATTTCCAAAGGAGGAACCCGCGTGGGGTGAGTCGCAACACTGGGGGCGCACACAGCCGACAACACAACGCTCGTTGCTCGCGATCCACCGATGAGTCCCAGTGAGAAACGATCACGGGGAAACATTTATTATACTTCTTTTGTTCTTTCGGTAAAGTCACGTAGAATGAGAATAAAATAATAAATTGATAAAATAAAATAACACAATAATATTCTCACGACGTTTCGGCCATAGCGGGAAACAGAGCCGCGGGGCCGAAACGTCGTGAGAATATTATTGTGTTATTTTATTTTATCAATTTATTATTTTATTCTCATTCTACGTGATTTTACCGAAAGAACCAAAGAAGATGAATCATTGCAGTCACGAAAGCTTTAAATCGATATTTATTATACTTTTGATTTAAAGCTTTCGTGACTGCAGTAATTCATATTCTTAGCTCTTTCGGTAAAGTCACGTTGAAGGGAAACAATAAAATAATAAAAAATATATAAATATATTATTGTTTATATATTATATATTTTATTGTTTCCCTTCAACGTGACTTTATAAAATAATAAAATATATAGAAATATATATTATTGTTTATATATTATATATTTTATTGTTTTCCTTCAACGTGACTTTACCGAAAGAGCTAAGAACATGAATTACTGCAGTCACGAAAGCTTTAAATCAAAAGTATAATAAATTTCGATTTAGAGCTTTCGTGACTGCAATGATTCATCTTCTTTGGTTCTTTCGGTAAAGTCACGTAGAATGAGAATAAAATAATAAATTGATAAAATAAAATAACACAATAATATTCTCACGACGTTTCGGCCCCGCGGCTCTGTTTCCCGCTATGGCCGAAACGTCGTGAGAATATTATTGTGTTATTTTATTTTATCAATTTATTATTTTATTCTCATTCTACGTGACTTACTGAAAGAACAAAAGAAGTATAATAAATGTTTCCCCGTGAATATATATAATATATTATTGTAATATATTATTGTTTAATATATAAACAATAATATATATACTTATATATATTTTATTATTTTATAAAGTCACGTTGAAGGGAAACAATAAAATATGTAATATATAAACAATAATATATATACTTATATATATTTTATTATTTTATTGTTTCCCTTCAACGTGACTTTACCGAAAGAGCTAAGAATATTTATTATACTCTTCGGTTCTTTCGGTAAAGTCACGTAGGTAGAAAAATAATAGATCACGACGTTTCGATCGCAACACAAGCAATCGTCATCAGGTGGGACAACCACAGCAAGACCACCTGATGACGATTGCTTGTGTTGCGATCGAAACTTCGTGATCTATTGTTTTTCTACCTACGTGACTTTTACCGAAAGAACCAAAGAAAATGGATTCCTGCAGTCACGAACGCTTCAAATCAAGATTGAAACAAATATTGTTTGACTGGGTATTGCATTGTACATTCCTGCATCACACATTATACATCACACATTCTTGAAGATACAAGTTCGATTATCGTGATCTGAAACTGAAAAATGCTAATCAGATGCCATGCGTATAAATTTTGGGTTGGATTGGAAATTGAGCTGTGTACATATCTGTCCATTCCATCCCTGGATTCCTCCCCTATCCATAAATGGTTCTGCATTCACGTGAGCCTATTGTTACAGTTGTCATTGTGAAGCTGACGGTGATTCTGATCACAGTTCTGTAGTATAAATATACACAGGTCTGTGCGTAACTCCGAACGATTGCAGCAGCTGAAATAGAATGCGACTTTGTCCCGCGTGCAAACCCAGGTGATGGTTATCCGCACGCTTCTCGTCAGCAAGGAGGACGCTGGGAGGCCCCGCAAGATGAAAGACTTCGCTGGCAGCATGATGACCGGAAGAAGACGTGTCCAAGACGGCGGTGGCCCAGCGAAGACAACGAGCCCTTGGAGTCTTCCCAGCCTGCCAAGCTGGATTCGGCGGCAATAGCGAAATCGGGATAGAACTGTTATAAAACTGGGGGAAAAAAATTTATATAATAATAACAAAAACATGTTCATTTATTAGCTACTACAATAAATATTTATTTCCGAAGAAAATCACTTGTGATATTTCTTCATGGTTGGTTCACTGCTTTATTTACACACCTGTGTTAAAATCCTATGGTTTACAATGTTTTAAAAAATAAAACTCATAATTAAGGCTATGGGGTTGTCACAGAAGCCGCGGTCATCACGTGAGTTGTGAATTTCAGGTCCGCTATAACCTGGACACGACTGCAGAAATATTCAATCAAGTGCTCTCGAAGTTGGACTAGCAGTAAAGAGGAGCCCTGGCAACCACGAGCAATTGGTCTGTGCAGATACACGCAGACACAGAGATACTACCACGTTACAGACACGGAGATGCACAGCGATACAGAAGCACAGATACCACACTCTATAGCTCACCACACTCTACAGCTCACCAGACTCCACAGCTCACCACACTCCACAGCTCACAACACAACTTACCACACTCAGCTCACCACATTCCACAGCTCACAACACTCCACAGGTCACCACACTCAGCTCACCACACTCCAAAGTTCACAACACAACTTACCACACTCCACAGCTCACCACACAACTCACCACACTCCACAGCTCACCACACAACTCACCACACTTCACAACTCAACACTCCACAGCTCACCACACCCCACCGCTCACCACACAACTCACCACACTCAACACACCACACTCCACAGCTCACCACGCTCCCCAGACTCCAAAGCTCACCACACTCAACTCACCACACTCCCCACGCTATCGCTATGAGCCCCACATGCCGCTCACCACACTCATGGTATGAGTAAATTAAGTGAAGTTATTTCCTTTAGCTCATCGTCTGCTTGCAGCCCTAAGCCAGTGATGGAAGTTCCACATTCCTGTGGCGGAGCCAAAGGCAGTACTTATTTCAGCTTTCCTGAGGGGATAATGGGCTAAGTTAACCACCATCCATGGACGTTAACTAGTAATCTTCCGATTAGCTCAACTGGCACTGGATTAGATTAGATGGGATCCCGGGGTTGGTAATATGCACCACGGAGGTGAGATTTAACGCTCGCACCTGGCATACAGGATCCCAACCCTGACGCCTGCTGGATATTTGGAGTTTGCATGCCTCTCTCCCTGTGGTCGTGTGGATTTTTATCCTGGTCCCTCCGGTTTTCCCCCTCCACAATTAGAAACACTTCATTTGAGCTATTTTGTGATAGCTGGTCACATCTGAAAACAAATGGCTATATTGCTCAGTTGGCCTTACCTGGTAAAATAAATAGTAGTTCATAGCTTTGGGAGGCCCTCTCTGGCAATTTCAATATCTTGTCTTTATTGTTTTACTACCACCAATGGTCATTACCAACACTGTTGTTATTTACCTTGGATATGTAATTTCTCTTTAACACGTAGGCTTTCGCGACCAATATTATTCATAATAAAGGTTTTTGGGTTAGATCGCGTTTATTTATAAATGTGTCGTAACCCTCCACCACCCGACACGGCCAATCAGCAAAAAAAGTGTCACGTTGACAAAAGACAAATAATTCACTACTTTAGCCCACCGGTGTGTTGAAGAGTGAATCCACATTTACAGTTTCAGTACGACGTTTCGCTGGTAAATACATCCAGCATCATCGGCAATTCGCCAGAATGGTAAAGCCCTCGCTTGCTCCCGGTTTTATATAGAACAGCAGGGTGACGTCATCACTTAACTCATATCAGGTGCAGTGATTAGAGGCGGAGGGGGGTATTGTAATTATAATCGATTAGTAATCAGTCATTGGTTATGATTAGTAATGAGTTGTAGATTACATTTTGATTAAAGAATTACTAATGTGTATTATTTAATAATACGCTTCCAGGCCGCACTAAACCTTTAGCTGTCAAAGCGATTAAAGTTATTCTTGTTCCTCTCAATTTCAATGGATTCTATAATTAGTCTTTGCCAGTAATAATTAGTTTTACACACCACTGCAACATTGTCAAAATCAATTGAGTGTCCTTGTTGACAAGCATGTTCTGCCACTGCCGGCAGTTGTGTTTGAGATAATTTAATATTTCTCTGATGTTCTTTTAGTCTTACACTGATGTTACGTCCCGTCTGCCCAATGTAGCAGCTGCCACAAACAATTAATCCGATAGACACCTTCTGTTGATAATTTAGGTAATGCGCCTTTAGTGCAAGATACTAGTTTTTGAATGTTGTGTACTGTACCAAATCTTACTGTAATGTTTTGCTTTTGCAAAACAAGGGCTAATTTGTCAGTTACTCCTGAGATGTATGGAATTTTTATTGTTTTAACAATCTGGTCGCTTTCAGCAGTATTGCTTTGCGATCGTGATTTGGCATTCAGTGCTCTGTTAATTTGAGCATTATTGTAGCCATTCTGTCGTAGTGCGTCTTTAACGTGCTTAATCTCTCTCACTAGACTCTCACCATCTGACACTGTTTTAGCCCGATGTATGAGCGTCTTGATAAGAGAGGATTTCTGAGCTGGATGATGATGTGATTCTGCATTCAGATAGGCATCAGTGTGCGTTTGCTTTCTGTAAACGCTGCGTGTTATTTTACCGTTTAAGCCATGTCCAAGCAAAATATTTAGGAATGGGAGTGTGTTATTCACCTCCATTTCCATGGTGAAATGGATAGCCGGGTTTTGTGCATTGAGATTATTTAGAAAATCATTAAGTGTATCTTTACCATGTGGCCAGACAACCAAAGTGTCATCCACATATCTAAACCAAAAGGATGGTTTTAATGTGCTCGAGGCAAGTGCTCTTATTTCAAAGTTTTCCATGTACAAATTTGCTATAGCAGGGGATAAAGGAGAACCCATTGCTGCTCCTTCCTTTTGTTTAAAGAAATCCCCTCTCCATAAGAAGTGTTATTTAAACAATGGCCAGCAAGTTTCGGAATATCTTTTGGTAAACCGGTATTCTTTACTAGTGTATCAAGTAATATAAAACCTTGTATATGTTTGGTCATTTTTGTTATCCAGTGCAGGATGAGGGCCTCACCGTGCCACGTGAGCTGCTGGGATTAGCTGCCCATACTTCAACGCACTAGTAGTCAACGTGGGTTAGTCGAGCCGAGAAGTAAAGAGCGATGTCATGAATTTCACTACACTGCCCTCTGCTTCCCCTACACGTAAGCCACTTACAAGAAACTGACATGCACATGGCCACCCATCCAGGCACTATCCAGGTTCAACCCCACTCAGCATTGATGAGATCTGTGCATTTTGGGCCATTTTATCAAAGGCTATACAGTAATGCATTAGAAGAGTTAAATGAAATGTTTTGGCCAATCCCTCATATAATGTCATACGGCATATTTACCTGTATATTATAGATGCTACTGTATTGCAATATATTTACCTGCACATTTTAGGCACAATTGTACAACACACGATTATGCCAAAAAAATATATCAGTTTGAAAATGTGGAAAACTATATTGTCTTGTTTGTATAGGTCTGGCAGCACTGAAGAAATTATATAACAAAAAAATCTAAACAGCGTGCATTTCAGGTGAACGGGACACATCTCCGGTTACCGCCGGTGTCAGGGAAAATCTGAAACCACCAGGACCCATTCACATCTGTAAACTAAGAGCATAGGGCATATGACCGTGCATGTATTCAATGTATTATAAGAAAAGCAGGGCTTTTCACAGACGAGCATTTCAGGCTTTAACCTGAACCAAAATAATCCCATTTCAGTGTGTCTGGCGAGACGACACTGTGCAGTTTGACATAACTCGCAAATGTCTTTATGCAGTGCCGTGGCTCATAGTGGTTTTTTTCTTTAAATGCGTTTTCTAAAAGTAAATATAAAGGGCATTTTTGTATTTTAAGACTGACCTTTCATGAATAAAACTTCCATCGATAACAATGTACTTGTATTCTAACAATTGCCAAACAATTTGTACCCTAAAACCGTACAAACATATTACATATGTGGGATATTAAACGGACAGTCGAAATTGTAATTGAGCAATAATACGTAATGTATTTATCCTGTGAAGCCTCGACTGAGCTCGACTGTTTTTTTTAATGACGGTTCGATTCCCAGCCTTGGCAAACCAGTGGTGATCGATAACTGTGCAACCCCGATCCTCACTAACCTTCATCGACCTGTACCGACCAACAAGATAAACTATCGTCAAAAAAACCTCCACGGTCTACATGGCGTGGAGACGAAGCCTCCATCCAGGAGTGGAAGTACAGGGGGTCTGAACGATAAGCGTCATGTCGAACATGCCAAACGTTGACGCACGTGTGATCGTGGCAAGACAGGGCACGTGAGGCGTCTTGGGACACACGCCCAGTTGCCAAGTAAAATCTGCCACACACACACAGGACACTCCCTCAGATGGAGCTGTCCTGCTAAGCTCCGGAAAAAAATATTCACCCCCTGTCAGAGGTAGGGGGCAGTTGTCTGGGGATTTGGGGGGGGGGGGTCCCAGGAAAATGTCATGAAAGATTAAGCCCTGGAAATGTCCATATAAAACCCAATGTACATGTACGGTTACGTTTTGCTAATCCACTGCTGGATGGTCTCCTCTCCACGCCGTGCGGGTCGTGGTAAGGGGGGGTGTATTTGACCATACTTCACCACACTCTTTGGTTCTATTCGGTAAAGTCACGTAGGTAAAAAATAAAACAACAAAAATCACGACGTTTCGGCCACAACACAAGTGGCCTTCATCAGGTGAAGGGACCGTAGTGTCCACGTTAGTAAGTGCAGACTTGATGTTGTTTGTTATCAGCTACGTCCGGACGGGACTGGAACTCAGGTAGTCCACAAGGCAGTGACCCACTCACGGCTGCATCACCACTCCCCCCAGGCACGTGGCAAGAACACAGAAATAACAATAGTAACGGTGATGGTGGCCATGCCTCGGTTGGCATTAGATGCGAATGAAGTTCAACATTCATACGTAGGGCTGTCCCGTGCTGTCAAACCATACAGTAGTCCCCGCTCGCCCATTTAACCGTGCAGTCATGCATGGCGATGAGTCTATGATGCCAGTAGTATCCAGGCTCAAACCTGCTGAGCTTCCGAGATTAGACGCATTCCGAGTTTATTTTCTCCAAAACCGGAAAACCATTATCACCATCATCCTCCCTTCCCCTCCAAGTTCCTAAACACGGTGTAACCTTTCTCAACTCGGGACGCGTACTGCACGTACAGGTGTGTGTCACGCAAGCTCGCATCCATTCTACAAAATACGAAGAGAGTGGCGATGTTTGTTGCCGGCCGCTCTGGTGTCGTTTTCGGGCCTCCTTGCGTGTGCCACACCGCGCTTGCCGACACCGCGGTCCTTTTAAATCGTCAACGGCAAGTCGGTGTGTCAAGTCGGTGTGCACGTTGATGAACGTAAATCCGTGCGAATTGTCAACGCTGCTGATACACACACACACGACAAAGATCCCCCGTGTAGCCTGTAACAGACTGAAGGGGCAAGTGCTGTTAGCGAGCAGCACCTATTGAAGGCCGGAATGGTACACGAGGGGGGGGTGTGGGTGGTCAGCACCACGCCCGGCCGCCTTTGTCTCCCCAGTGATGATGTTTACGCACCGCACCAGGTACTCATTTGAGGCCGTGAGCGGTAATCGAACTCTGGGTTCGTGGCGCAGCGTAGCGCTAACCGCTGCACCACCGCTCCTCGCACAGCACGCGCCCCGCAAGTCACCAAGAGTCGTCGAGAGGGTGACGATGACGACAGTGGCGGCGTCTTCGTCGCCTCGCCTCGTCACCCACCACCACCATCATCATCAGAGTTACACATCTGGGAAACGTTTTACTCACCAAGGGATTCAGACCGCTCGATCACCATCCTCCTCCTGTTTAACACGTAGGCTTTCGCGACCAATATTATTCATAATAACGGTTTTTGGGTTAGATCGCGTTTATTTATAAATGTGTCGTAACCCTCCACCACCCGAAACGGCCAATCAGCAAAAAAAGGTGTCACGTTGACAAAAGACAAATAATTCACTACTTTAGCCCACCGGTGTGTTGAAGAGTGAATCCACATTTACAGTTTGAGTACGACGTTTCGCTGGTAAATACTTCCAGCATCATCAGGCAATTCGCCAGAATGGTAAAGCCCTCGCTTGCTCCCGGTTTTATATAGAGCAGCAGGGTGACGTCATCACTTAACTCATATCAGGTGCAGAGATTAGAGGCGGAGGGGGATATTGTAATTATATAATCGATTAGTAATCAGTCATTGGTTATGATTTGTAATGAGTTTTAGATTAGTAATTCTTTAAATCAAAATGTAATGTGTATTATTTAATAATACGCTTCCAGGCCGCACTAAGCCGGTAGCTGTCAGAGCGATTAAAGTTGTTCTTGTTCCTCTCAATTTCAATGGATTCTCTAATTAGTTTTTGCCAGTAATAATTAGTTTTACACACCACTACAACATTGTCAAAATCAATTGAGTGTCCTTGTTGACAAGCATGTTCTGCCACTGCCGACAGTTGTGTTTGAGATAATTTAATATTTCTCTGATGTTCTTTTAGTCTTACACTGATGTTACGTCCCGTCTGCCCAATGTAGCAGCTGCCACATGAACAATTAATCCGATATACACCTTCTGTTGATAATTTAGGTAATGCGTCTTTAGTGCAAGATACTAGTTTTTGAATTTTGTGTACTGTACCAAATCTTACTGTAATGTTTTGCTTTTGCAAAACGCGGGCTAATTTGTCAGTTATTCCTGAGATATATGGAATTTTTATTGTTTTAACAATCTGGTCGCTTTCAGCAGTATTGCTTTGCGATCGTGATTTGGCATTCAGTGCTCTGTTAATTTGAGCATTATCTGACACTCAGTGAGAGGATTTCCTTCGATTGATCGATGACGACGACGACGACGATAATAACAATAATGGTTAATTAAAATCAGCAAGAAGTGAACTTTTTGAGTCTCCGGCTGAGAGTGAGTGGAGGCAGCGGGCGCGTTGTTTGGCTGAGCGCGACAGCGCGGGTTGCCGTGGCGACGAGACGCAGGGCACCCTCCTCCCCTCTCCGCCCTTACAGGGGGCCTCGAGCAGCCCCACCACCATTCAGCTCACCACTCAGCTCACCACACAGCTTACCACTCAGCTCACCACTCAGCCCCACCACACTCCACAGCTCACCACTCAGCTCACCACTCAGCTCACCACTCAGCCCACCACTCAGCTCACCGCTCAGCTCACCACACAGGTCACCACTCAGCTCACCACTCAGCTCATCACTCAGCTCACCACACTCCACAGCTCACCACTCAGCTCACCACACTCCACAGCTCACCACTCAGCCCACCACACTCCACAGCTCACCACTCAGCTCATCACACTCCACAGCTCATCACACTAAGCTCACCACACTTCACAGCTCACCACTCAGCTCACCACATTCCACAGCTCACCACACTCCACAGCTCACCACACTCCACTGCTCACCACACTCCACAGCTCACCACGCTCAGCAGGTTTAAGCCTGGATACTACTGGCATCATAGACTCAACACAATGCATGACTGCACGGTTAAATAGGCGAGCGGGGACCACTACTTTCGCACCTAATGCCATCCTGATCATGGCCATCATCACCATTGGGTAGACTAATGTCTTTCAGTGTTCTTAACACAATTTATAAACGTGCGTTTAGAGACTTTAGCTGCTACACATGTCCACGTGATCGGCCAATTTCTTGAACTATCATTCGTGATAGGTCGCTTCTGAAAAATACCTTTATAGCTCAGTTTGCTTCAATTACCTTTTATTGTTCACTTAATGCTTTCGTGACTGCAGGAATTCATATTCTTTGGGTCTTTCGGTAAAGTCACGTAGATAGGTTAAACGAAAATAACAACAAATAACAACTACCACGTTTCGATCGCAACACAAGCGTTCGTCATCACGCTTGTGTTGCGATCGAAACGTCGTAGTTTTAATAATGTAATTTTTAGGTTATTTCCTTTGAACCTATCAACGTGACTTTCCCGAAAGACCCAAAGAATATCACCTTTAATTATTTTCACAACTTTATATCATCAAATATCAGAAGCAAAGCAGGCTTGAGCCTCGACCCTGGATCAGTGAGTG
Organism: Petromyzon marinus; assembly: GCF_048934315.1. NCBI lineage: Eukaryota > Metazoa > Chordata > Hyperoartia > Petromyzontiformes > Petromyzontidae > Petromyzon > Petromyzon marinus. The sequence goes on along the minus strand of NW_027423402.1, from coordinate 60,854 downwards.
GTTTGCGCAGCCGATTGTTGATGTGTAAAGCTGCGTGGCCCTACCCGTTCACGCTGGCGGGACGTGTTGAAGAAGTCTCCTCCACACTGTACCCCAGCAGACATGACCTGCCCGTTCACTCAGTGGCGTTTACCATTCAAACTTTTGGGGCTGACAGAGGCGGGGTGAGGATCAACTGCTGCGCTGCGAGATCGAACTGGCAACCACCGCATTTGCCAGTCGAATGCGGGAACGAACAACACCACGGCAACATCATTCCAATGTGTGTGCGGAATTCCATCTTTATTTAGAAAGTATCAATTCTCTTTGTGAATGCGTATTAACGTTGTTCACTTGGCACCATTGTTGCGTGTTCAGTCTCCATTCACGGTCGTTGATGACAAAGAGAACGAAAACGGAAGGGGTGCACACACAATACTAGGATGATCTTGATTTAAAAAATATGTAAATCAATGGGGCATTACTCTCTGGTTCTTTCGGTAAAGTCGCGTAGGTAGAAACAAAATAATAATAATAGATCACGACGTTTCGATCGCAACACAAGCGGCCGTTCTCAGGCGGAAAAAAACAGCGAGAGAGCTGTTACAACAAGGTGATAAAGGTTATAACCTTGTTGTAACAGCGAGAGAGCTGTTACAACAAGGTGATAAAGGTTATAACCTTGTTGTAACAGCGAGAGAGCTGTTACAACCTTGTTTTAAGAGCTGTTACAACAAGGTTGAAACAGTGGAACTGCTCGTTCAGCAGTTCAACTGCTGGATTATTTTTTCCTCCTAAGGATGACCGCTTGTGTTGCGATCGAAACGTTGTGATCTATTATTTTTATAATAATAGATCACAGTGGAGTGGACAACCTCCCGTTGCCATGGCTACGGGGCGGCCCGTTGGGTTCCAACCGTGGACTGTCGTTACGAACCAGTGGGCCACGTGACCACCCCACGTGGTTGAACACGTGGGCCACAGTCGAGTCTTACGAGGAGGAGCAGTGCAGCCGCTCTCTGCTGTTGTGATCGCGATCGAACGGCAAAGATGGATGTGTCCAGATGCAACCCGTACCAAGTGATGCTCACGATGGCGTCTTTAGTCGGATTTGTCACTTGGCAAGGGGTGATGGAGCCGGCCATCTGGCTGCCACCCTCCATACTAAAGGTGAGCGATCACCTGGGGGTTAATTCCCTGATTGGATATCTCGATAACCTGGGTGGCAATGCTGCTAGTCTTGGAAATCCCGATGATCTTGGTGGCAATGCTGCTCTTCTTGGAAATCCCGATGATCTTGGTGGCAATGTTGCTCCTCTTGGAAATCCCGATGATCTTGGTGGCAGTGCTGCTCTTCTTGGAAATCCCGATGATCTTGGTGGCAATGTTGCTCCTCTTGGAAATCCCGATGATCTTGGTGGCAGTGCTGCTCTTCTTGGAAATCCCGATGATCTTGGTGGCAATGTTGCTCCTCTTGGAAATCCCGATGATCTTGGTGGCAATGTTGCTCCTCTTGGAAATCCCGATGATCTTGGTGGCAGTGCTGCTCCTCTTGGAAATCCCGATGATCTTGGTGGCAATGCCCCCATGGCATATGCCGACTTTGCTTCGACCGATTTTCCGAGCCAATCGATACCGGACAGCAACGAGAGAGAAGACGTCCCCGCCGAGCAGAGGCCGTGCGACATTCAACCACCGCCGGAGCCGCGAGAGCAGCACCGACATAGCCTCTTGTCGACCGTCATCTCCGCAATCAGCACGGGATTCAGTGCAGTGCAAGTGATCGCGTGGATTTGGGCACGCAAGGTACGTTCATCGCACCGCCGCACTACAACAGTCAAATAACACGTTAGCGTGGGGGTAGCGGTCAACTTTAAAATAAGTTAATATCAAATTTGTATACAGTAGATCGATCCCGGAGGGCATTTTGGTCGATTTGAGGCCGCCTCCCCCGCTATTCCCCTGCGCCCCCGCTACCCCCCCCACTACCCCCTCCGCTACCCCCCCACTACCCCCTCCGCTACCCCCCCACTACCCCTCACTACCCCCCCCCCACTATCCCCACCGCTACCCCCCTCCGCTACCCCCCTCCGCTACCCCCCTCCGCTACCTCCCCTGCACACTCCCCCTCTACAACCACCACCACCCGAACCAACCCAACCCCGTTTTGGAGGCAGGTACGGGGGACCTGAACAGCGTCAGAATCTCTCTTGAGACTGGAGCAGTCCGATAAGCTATGAGGCTGTTTTAGTCTTTCACAGACGTCCAGTATGGGCGGGTCAGCAAGTTGTAGCGGCAAACAGAGCCGCGGGGCCTGCAGGAGAATGTGCGAGGCCTATAACAGGTCTCTATTCGGATGTTGCTGGCACGGCATCGGACAGGCGCATTAGCTAGTGAGCAGATGAGGCGACGTGACACATCGTGACTTAGTCGTTGTGTCCCTCTGGCCGCGGAGGGTGATGTGGGTGCGGACTGGGATGGTGGGGAGTTTTGGCCATACTTCACCTGGCTAGTCATTAGATCCGGTTCAGGGAGAGGGACGGACAGAGCGCATGCCCGGAGCTCCGTTTGTTTAAAATCATGGCCAGACGCGCAGCACGGCGTGATTCAGAAGTGTGCAGGGAAAGTTCGTTGTAAAGTGTTGCTCAGAGCAGTGTTGTGTAATTATTCAAGAAACACCTCTTACGTTTTATAATACGAGCAAATTAGGAATCAACGAGCTAGTATAAATAATGTTCGTACCTGTACGTCGAGTAATGTTTCTGAACTCCATTTGGAAATACGGAGCGTGAAGAGTTTTTTTTTGCATGCCAGAGATTCCACATCGTTAACGGGAGTGCGTGTGTGTGCCTCTTATTGTGCATCTTGGCTGTTGCTCTGAGAACAGAAGCCGCGTGATGGCGGCCTGAGCCCACAATTGGTGCGGAAGGCGTTTGTCTACAATTCCAAGGCCCGCTATTTCCAAAGGAGGAACCCGCGTGGGGTGAGTCGCAACACTGGGGGCGCACACAGCCGACAACACAACGCTCGTTGCTCGCGATCCACCGATGAGTCCCAGTGAGAAACGATCACGGGGAAACATTTATTATACTTCTTTTGTTCTTTCGGTAAAGTCACGTTGAAGGAAAACAATAAAATATATAATATATAAACAATAATATATTTCTATATATTTTATTATTTTATAAAGTCACGTTGAAGGGAAACAATAAAATATATAATATATAAACAATAATATATTTATATATTATATATTTTATTGTTTCCCTTCAACGTGACTTATATATATATTATTGTTTATATATTATATATTTTATTGTTTCCCTTCAACGTGACTTTACCGAAAGAGCTAAGCATATGAATTACTGCAGTCACGAAAGCTTTAAATCAAAAGTATAATAAATTTCGATTTAAAGCTTTCGTGACTGCAATGATTCATCTTCTTTGGTTATTTTGGTAAAGTCACGTAGAATGAGAATAAAATAATAAATTGATAAAATAAAATAACACAATAATATTCTCACGACGTTTCGGCCCCGTGGCTCTGTTTCCCGCTATGGCTGAAACGTCGTGAGAATATTATTGTGTTATTTTATTTTATCAATTTATTATTTTATTCTCATTCTATGTGACTTTACCGAAAGAACAAAAGAAGTATAATAAATGTTTCCCCGTGAATATATATATAATATATTATTGTTTAATATATAAACAATAATATATATTTCTACATATTTTATTATTTTATAAAGTCACGTTGAAGGGAAACAATAAAATATATAATATATAAACAATAATATATATTTCTATATATTTTATTATTTTATAAAGTCACGTTGAAGGGAAACAATAAAATATATAATATATAAAATATATAATATATATTTATATATTATATAATATATATTTATATAATATATATTTATATATTATATAAATATAATATATATTTATATATTATATATTTTATTGTTTCCCTTCAACGTGACTTTATAAAATAATAAAATATATATTATTGTTTATATATTATATATTTTATTGTTTCCCTTCAACGTGACTTTACCGAAAGAGCTAAGCATATGAATTACTGCAGTCACGAAAGCTTTAAATCAAAAGTATAATAAATTTCGATTTAAAGCTTTCGTGACTGCAATGATTCATCTTCTTTGGTTATTTTGGTAAAGTCACGTAGAATGAGAATAAAATAATAAATTGATAAAATAAAATAACACAATAATATTCTCACGACGTTTCGGCCCCGTGGCTCTGTTTCCCGCTATGGCTGAAACGTCGTGAGAATATTATTGTGTTATTTTATTTTATCAATTTATTATTTTATTCTCATTCTATGTGACTTTACCGAAAGAACAAAAGAAGTATAATAAATGTTTCCCCGTGAATATATATAATATATTATTGTTTAATATATAAACAATAATATATATTTCTACATATTTTATTATTTTATAAAGTCACGTTGAAGGGAAACAATAAAATATATAATATATAAACAATAATATATATTTCTATATATTTTATTATTTTATAAAGTCACGTTGAAGGGAAACAATAAAATATATAATATATAAAATATATAATATATATTTATATATTATATAATATATATTTATATAATATATATTTATATATTATATAAATATAATATATATTTATATATTATATATTTTATTGTTTCCCTTAAACGTGACTTTATAAAATAATAAAATATATATTATTGTTTATATATTATATATTTTATTGTTTCCCTTCAACGTGACTTTACCGAAAGAGCTAAGCATATGAATTACTGCAGTCACGAAAGCTTTAAATCAAAAGTATAATAAATTTCGATTTAAAGCTTTCGTGACTGCAATGATTCATCTTCTTTGGTTATTTTGGTAAAGTCACGTAGAATGAGTATAAAATAATAAATTGATAAAATAAAATAACACAATAATATTCTCACGACGTTTCGGCCCCGTGGCTCTGTTTCCCGCTATGGCTGAAACGTCGTGAGAATATTATTGTGTTATTTTATTTTATCAATTTATTATTTTATTCTCATTCTATGTGACTTTACCGAAAGAACAAAAGAAGTATAATAAATGTTTCCCCGTGAATATATATAATATATTATTGTTTAATATATAAACAATAATATATATTTCTACATATTTTATTATTTTATAAAGTCACGTTGAAGGGAAACAATAAAATATATAATATATAAACAATAATATATATTTTATTATTTTATAAAGTCACGTTGAAGGGAAACAATAAAATATATAATATATAAACAACAATATATTTTTCGATTTAACGCTTTCGTGACTGCAATGATTCATCTTCTTTGGTTCTTTCGGTAAAGTCACGTAGAATGAGAATACAATAATAAATTGCTAAAGTTGAGGGTAAGAATCCACCCATTTTTTCGCCATATAGCATTGTGATATATAACGACTTATTGTTGGTAGCTTAGCTGATTGGAGAATATAGAGTTTATTGATAACATTAAGGTAATTTATATTTTAGTTTTTATTGGTTCACTATATAGTACTGTGAATAGCTCAGATGTGTAGGCCTTGACTTCAACATAGTCATTTCTGTGACCAGTCACTAGCTAATCACTCAGTTATTTCAATGCTAAATTCGCCTAGTTATTTCAATGCTAAATTCTCCTGTTTGATTTGTACTAAGTGCCTCGGTGAATGTGTATGGTCTGACTTTAACGTAGCTATTTCTGTGAGCAGTTACAAGCTAATCACTCAGCTATTTCAATGCTAAATTCTATGCTAATTCCATTGTCAAGGGGTGCCTCTGCGGATGTGTATGCTTTAACTTTTAACATAACTATTTCTGTGACCAGTAACAAGCTAATCATTCAGCCATTTCAATGCTAAATTATATGCTAATTCCTTTGTCAAGGCGCTTTGTTCCTCTCACACAGCTTAAAAGCCGTAATCTGAACGTGGCTCTTTCACTCCAGCGCTGTCCTACCAGACAGTCTCGTCCCTTCACCTGATGAAGGCCGCTTGTGTTGTGGCCGAAACGTCGTGAAAATATTATTGTGTTATTTTATTTTATCAATTTATTATTTTATTCTCATTCTACGTGACTTTATCGAAAGAACCAAAGAAGAACAATATATTTATATATATTTTATTATTTTCTTGTTTCCCTTCAACGTGACTTTACCGAAAGAGCTAAGAATATTTATTATACTCTTTGGTTCTTTCGGTAAAGTCACGTAGGTAGAAAAATAATAGATCACGACGTTTCGATCGCAACACAAGCAATCGTCATCAGGTGGGACAACCACAGCAAGACCACCTGATGACGATTGCTTGTGTTGCGATCGAAACTTCGTGATCTATTGTTTTTCTACCTACGTGACTTTTACCGAAAGAACCAAAGAAAATGGATTCCTGCAGTCACGAAAGCTTCAAATCAAGATTGAAACAAATATTGTTTGACTGGGTATTGCATTGTACATTCCTGCATCATACATTATACATCACACATTCTTGAAGATATGCCATGCGTATAAATTTTGGGTTGGATTGGAAATTGAGCTGTGTACATATCTGTCCATTCCATCCCTGGATTCCTCCCCTATCCATAAATGGTTCTGCATTCACGTGAGCCTATTGTTACAGTTGTCATTGTGAAGCTGACGGTGATTCTGATCACAGTTCTGTAGTAGAAATATACACAGGTCTGTGCGTAACTCCGTACGATTGCAGCAGCTGAAATAGAACGCGACTTTGTCCCGCGTGCAAACCCAGGTGATGGTTATCCGCACGCTTCTCGTCAGCAAGGAGGACGCTGGGAGGCCCCGCAAGATGAAAGACTTCGCTGGCAGCGTGATGACCGGAAGAAGACGTGTCCAAGACGGCGGTGGCCCAGCGAAGACAACGAGCCCTTGGAGTCTTCCCAGCCTGCCAAGCTGGATTCGGCGGCAATAGCGAAATCGGGATAGAACTGTTATAAAACTGGGGGAAAAAAAAAAAATAATAACAAAAACATGTTCATTTATTATCTACTACAATAAATATTTATTTCCGAAGAAAATCACTTGTGATATTTCTTCTTGGTTGGTTCACTGCTTTATTTACACACCTGTGTTAAAATCCTATGGTTTACAATGTTTTTAAAAATAAAACTCATAATTAAGGCTATGGGGTTGTCACAGAAGCCGCGGTCATCACGTGAGTTGTGAATTTCAGGTCCGCTATAACCTGGACACGACTGCAGAAATATTCAATCAAGCGCTCTCGAAGTTGGACTATCAGTAAAGAGGAGCCCTGGCAACCACGAGCAATTGGTCTGTGCAGATACACGCAGACACAGAGATACTACCACGTTACAGACACGGAGATACACAGCGATACAGAAGCACAGATACCACACTCTATAGCTCGCCACACTTTACAGCTCACCACACTCCACAGCTCACCACACTCCACAGCTCACCACACTCCAAAGTTCACAACAACTTACCACACTCAGCTCACCACACTCCACAGCTCACAACACTCCACAACTCACCACACTCCACAGCTCACCACTCTTAGCTCACCACACTCCACAGCTCACCACACAACTCACCACACTTCACAGCTCACCACACAACTCACCACACTTCACAACTCAACACTCCACAGCTCACCACACCCCACCGCTCACCACACAACTCACCACACTCAACACACCACACTCCACAGCTCACCACACTCCACAGCTCCCCAGACTCCAAAGCTCACCACACTCAACTCACCACACTCCCCACGCTATCGCTATGAGCCCCACATGCCGCTCACCTCACCTCACCGCTCACCTCACCGCCCACCTCACCTCACCGCTCACCTCACCGCCCACCTCACCTCACCGCTCACCTCACCGCTGACCTCACCTCACCGCTCACCTCACCGCTCACTAAACCTCTCAATTTCAATGGATTCTCTAATTAGTCTTTGCCAGTAATAATTAGTTTTACACACCACTGCAACATTGTCAAAATCAATTGAGTGTCCTTGTTGACAAGCATGTTCTGCCACTGCCAACAGTTGTGTTTGAGATAATTTAATATTTCTCTGATGTTCTTTTAGTCTTACACTGATGTTACGTCCCGTCTGCCCAATGTAGCAGCTGCCACATAAACAATTAATCCGATAGACACCTTCTGTTGATAATTTAGGTAATGCGCCTTTAGTGCAAGATACTAGTTTTTGAATTTTGTGTACTGTACCAAATCTTACTGTAATGTTTTGCTTTTGCAAAACAAGGGCTAATTTGTCAGTTACTCCTGAGATGTATGGAATTTTTATTGTTTTAACAATCTGGTCGCTTTCAGCAGTATTGCTTTGCGATCGTGATTTGGCATTCAGTGCTCTGTTAATTTGAGCATTATTGTAGCCATTCTGTCGTAGTGCGTCTTTAACGTGCTTAATCTCTCTCACTAGACTCTCACCATCTGACACTGTTTTAGCCCGATGTATGAGCGTCTTGATAAGAGAGGATTTCTGAGCTGGATGATGATGTGATTCTGCATTCAGATAGGCATCAGTGTGCGTTTGCTTTCTGTAAACGCTGTGTGTTATTTTACCGTTTAAGCCATGTCCAAGCAAAATATCTAGGAATGGGAGTGTGTTATTCACCTCCATTTCCATGGTGAAATGGATAGCCGGGTTTTGTGCATTGAGATTATTTAGAAAATCATTAAGTGTATCTTTACCATGTGGCCAGACAACCAAAGTGTCATCCACATATCTAAACCAAAAGGATGGTTTTAATGTGCTCGAGGCAAGTGCTCTTATTTCAAAGTTTTCCATGTACAAATTTGCTATAGCAGGGGATAAAGGAGAACCCATTGCTGCTCCTTCCTTTTGTTTAAAGAAATCCCCTCTCCATAAGAAGTAAGTGTTATTTAAACAATGGCCAGCAAGTTTCGGAATATCTTTTGGTAAACCGGTATTCTTTACTAGTGTATCAAGTAATATAAAACCTTGTATATGTTTGGTCATTTTTGTTATCCAGTGCAGGATGAGGGCCTCACCGTGCCACGTGAGCTGCTGGGATTAGCTGCCCATACTTCAACGCACTAGTAGTCAACGTGGGTTAGTCGAGCCGAGAAGTAAAGAGCGATGTCATGAATTTCACTACACTGCCCTCTGCTTCCCCTACACGTAAGCCACTTACAAGAAACTGACATGCACATGGCCACCCATCCAGGCACTATCCAGGTTCAACCCCACTCAGCATTGATGAGATCTGTGCATTTTGGGCCATTTTATCAAAGGCTATACAGTAATGCATTAGAAGAGCTAAATGAAATGTTTTGGCCAATCCCTCATATAATGTCATACGGCATATTTACCTGTATATTATAGATGCTACTGTATTGCAATATATTTACCTGCACATTTTAGGCACAATTGTACAACACACGATTATGCCAAAAAAATATATCAGTTTGAAAATGTGGAAAACTATATTGGCTTGTTTGTATAGGTCTGGCAGCACTGAAGAAATAATATAACAAAAAATCTAAACAGCGTGCATTTCAGGTGAACGGGACACATCTCCGGTTACCGCCGGTGTCAGGGAAAATCTGAAACCACCAGGACCCATTCACATCTGTAAACTAAGAGCATAGGGCATATGACCGTGCATGTATTCAATGTATTATAAGAAAAGCAGGGCTTTTCACAGACGAGCATTTCAGGCTTTAACCTGAACCAAAATAATCCCATTTCAGTGTGTCTGGCGAGACGACACTGTGCAGTTTGACATAACTCGCAAATGTCTTTATGCAGTGCCGTGGCTCATAGTGGTTTTTTTCTTTAAATGCGTTTTCTAAAAGTAAATATAAAGGGCATTTTTGTATTTTAAGACTGACCTTTCATGAATAAAACTTCCATCGATAACAATGTACGTGTATTCTAACAATTGCCAAACAATTTGTACCCTAAAACCGTACAAACATTACATATGTGGGATATTAAACGGACAGTCGAAATTGTAATTGAGCAATAATACGTATTGTATTCATCCTGTGAAGCCTGGACTGAGCTCGACTGTTTTTTTTAATGACGGTTCGATTCCCAGCCTTGGCAAACCAGTGGTGTTCGATAACTGTGCAACCCCGATCCTCACTAACCTTCACCGACCTGTACCGACCAACAAGATAAAGTATCGTCAAAAAAACCTCCACGGTCTACATGGCGTGGAGACGAAGCCTCCATCCAGGAGTGGAAGTACAGGGGGTCTGAACGATAAGCGTCATGTCGAACATGCCAAACGTTGACGCGCGTGTGGTCGTGGCAAGACAGGGCACGTGAGGCGTCTTGGGACACACGCCCAGTTGCCAAGTAAAATCTGCCACACACACACAGAACACTCCCTCAGATGGAGCTGTCCAGGCTAAGCTCCGGAAAAAAATATTCACCCCCTGTCAGAGGTAGGGGGCAGTTGTCTGGGGATTTGGGGGGGGTCCCAGGAAAATGTCATGAAAGATTAAGCCCTGGAAATGTCCATATAAAACCCAATGTACATGTACGGTTACGTTTTGCTAATCCACTGCTGGATGGTCTCCTCTCCACGCCGTGCGGGTCGTGGTAGGGGGGGGGGTGTATTTGACCATACTTCACCACACTCTTTGGTTATATTCCGTAAAGTCACGTAGGTAAAAAATAAAACAACAAAAATCACGACGTTTCGGCCACAACACAAGTGGCCTTCATCAGGCGAAGGGACCGTACTGTCCACGTTAGTAAGTGCAGACTTGATGTTGTTTGTTATCAGCTACGTCCGGACGGGACTGGAACTCAGGTAGTCCACAAGGCAGTGGTCCACTCACGGCTGCATCACCACTCCCCCCCAGGCACGTGGCAAGAACACAGAAATAACAATAGTAACAGTGATGATGGCCATGCCTCGGTTGGCATTAGATGCGAATGAAGTTCAACATTCATACGTAGGGCTGTCCCGTGCTGTCAAACCATACAGTAGTCCCCGCTCGCCCATTTAACCGTGCAGTCATGCATGGCGATGCATCTATGATGCCAGTTGCATCCAGTCTCAAACCTGCTGAGCTTCCGAGATCAGACGCATTCCGAGTTTATTTTCTCCAAAACCGGAAAACCATTATCACCATCATCCTCCCTTCCCCTCCAAGTTCCTAAACACGGTGTAACCTTTCTCAACTCGGGACGCGTACTGCACGTACAGGTGTGTCACGCAAGCTCGCATCCATTCTACAAAATACGAAGAGAGTGGCGATGTTTGTTGCCGGCCGCTCTGGTGTCGTTTTCGGGCCTCCTTGCGTGTGCCACACCGCGCTTGCCGACACCGCGGTCCTTTTAAATCGTCAACGGCAAGTCGGTGTGTCAAGTAGGTGTGCACGTTGATGAACGTAAATCCGTGCGAATTGTCAACGCTGCTGATACACACACACACACGACAAAGATCCCCCGTGTAGCCTGTAACAGACTGAAGGGGCAAGTGCTGTTAGCGAGCAGCACCTATTGAAGGCCGGAATGGTACACGAGGGGGGGGGGGTGTGGGTGGTCAGCACCACGCCCGGCCGCCTTTGTCTCCCCAGTGATGATGTTTACGCACCGCACCAGGTACTCATTTGAGGCCGTGAGCGGTAATCGAACTCTGGGTTCGTGGCGCAGCGTAGCGCTAACCGCTGCACCACCGCTCCTCGCACAGCACGCGCCCCGCAAGTCACCAAGAGTCGTCGAGAGGGTGACGATGACGACAGTGGCGGCGTCTTCGTCGCCTCGCCTCGTCACCCACCACCACCATCATCATCAGAGTTACACATCTGGGAAACGTTTTACTCACCAAGGGATTCAGACCGCTCGATCACCATCCTCCTCCTGTTTAACACGTAGGCTTTCGCGACCAATATTATTCATAATAACGGTATTTGGGTTAGATCGCGTTTATTTATAAATGTGTCGTAACCCTCCACCACCCGACACGGCCAATCAGCAAAAAAAGTATCACGTTGACAAAAGACAAATAATTCACTAATTTAGCCCACCGGTGTGTTGAAGAGTGAATCCACATTTACAGTTTGAGTACGACGTTTCGCTGGTAAATACATCCAGCATCATCGGGCAATTTTCCAGAATGGTAAAGCCCTCGCTTGCTCCCGGTTTTATATAGAGCAGCATGGTGACGTCATCACTTAACTCATATCAGGTGCAGTGATTAGAGGCGGAGGGGGGGTATTGTAATTATATAATCGATTAGTAATCAGTCATTGGTTATGATTAGTAATGAGTTCTCTAATTAGTCTTTGCCAGTAATAATTAGTTTTACACACCACTGCAACATTGTCAAAATCAATTGAGTGTCCTTGTTGACAAGCATGTTCTGCCACTGCCGGCAGTTGTGTTTGAGATAATTTAATATTTCTCTGATGTTCTTTTAGTCTTACACTGATGTTACGTCCCGTCTGCCCAATGTAGCAGCTGCCACATAAACAATTAATCCGATAGACACCTTCTGTTGATAATTTAGGTAATGCGCCTTTAGTGCAAGATACTAGTTTTTGAATTTTGTGTACTGTACCAAATCTTACTGTAATGTTTTGCTTTTGCAAAACAAGGGCTAATTTGTCAGTTACTCCTGAGATGTATGGAATTTTTATTGTTTTAACAATCTGGTCGCTTTCAGCAGTATTGCTTTGCGATCGTGATTTGGCATTCAGTGCTCTGTTAATTTGAGCATTATTGTAGCCATTCTGTCGTAGTGTGTCTTTAACGTGCTTAATCTCTCTCACTAGACTCTCACCATCTGACACTGTTTTAGCCCGATGTATGAGCGTCTTGATAAGAGAGGATTTCTGAGCTGGATGATGATGTGATTCTGCATTCAGATAGGCATCAGTGTGCGTTTGCTTTCTGTAAACGCTGCGTGTTATTTTACCGTTTAAGCCATGTCCAAGCAAAATATCTAGGAATGGGAGTGTGTTATTCACCTCCATTTCCATGGTGAAATGGATAGCCGGGTTTTGTGCATTGAGATTATTTAGAAAATCATTAAGTGTATCTTTACCATGTGGCCAGACAACCAAAGTGTCATCCACATATCTAAACCAAAAGGATGGTTTTAATGTGCTCGAGGCAAGTGCTCTTATTTCAAAGTTTTCCATGTACAAATTTGCTATAGCAGGGGATAAAGGAGAACCCATTGCTGCTCCTTCCTTTTGTTTAAAGAAATCCCCTCTCCATAAGAAGTGTTATTTAAACAATGGCCAGCAAGTTTCGGAATATCTTTTGGTAAACCGGTATTCTTTACTAGTGTATCAAGTAATATAAAACCTTGTATATGTTTGGTCATTTTTGTTATCCAGTGCAGGATGAGGGCCTCACCGTGCCACGTGAGCTGCTGGGATTAGCTGCCCATACTTCAACGCACTAGTAGTCAACGTGGGTTAGTCGAGCCGAGAAGTAAAGAGCGATGTCATGAATTTCACTACACTGCCCTCTGCTTCCCCTACACGTAAGCCACTTACAAGAAACTGACATGCACATGGCCACCCATCCAGGCACTATCCAGGTTCAACCCCACTCAGCATTGATGAGATCTGTGCATTTTGGGCCATTTTATCAAAGGCTATACAGTAATGCATTAGAAGAGCTAAATGAAATGTTTTGGCCAATCCCTCATATAATGTCATACGGCATATTTACCTGTATATTATAGATGCTACTGTATTGCAATATATTTACCTGCACATTTTAGGCACAATTGTACAACACACGATTATGCCAAAAAAATATATCAGTTTGAAAATGTGGAAAACTATATTGGCTTGTTTGTATAGGTCTGGCAGCACTGAAGAAATAATATAACAAAAAATCTAAACAGCGTGCATTTCAGGTGAACGGGACACATCTCCGGTTACCGCCGGTGTCAGGGAAAATCTGAAACCACCAGGACCCATTCACATCTGTAAACTAAGAGCATAGGGCATATGACCGTGCATGTATTCAATGTATTATAAGAAAAGCAGGGCTTTTCACAGACGAGCATTTCAGGCTTTAACCTGAACCAAAATAATCCCATTTCAGTGTGTCTGGCGAGACGACACTGTGCAGTTTGACATAACTCGCAAATGTCTTTATGCAGTGCCGTGGCTCATAGTGGTTTTTTTCTTTAAATGCGTTTTCTAAAAGTAAATATAAAGGGCATTTTTGTATTTTAAGACTGACCTTTCATGAATAAAACTTCCATCGATAACAATGTACGTGTATTCTAACAATTGCCAAACAATTTGTACCCTAAAACCGTACAAACATTACATATGTGGGATATTAAACGGACAGTCGAAATTGTAATTGAGCAATAATACGTATTGTATTCATCCTGTGAAGCCTGGACTGAGCTCGACTGTTTTTTTTAATGACGGTTCGATTCCCAGCCTTGGCAAACCAGTGGTGTTCGATAACTGTGCAACCCCGATCCTCACTAACCTTCACCGACCTGTACCGACCAACAAGATAAAGTATCGTCAAAAAAACCTCCACGGTCTACATGGCGTGGAGACGAAGCCTCCATCCAGGAGTGTAAGTACAGGGGGTCTGAACGATAAGCGTCATGTCGAACATGCCAAACGTTGACGCGCGTGTGGTCGTGGCAAGACAGGGCACGTGAGGCGTCTTGGGACACACGCCCAGTTGCCAAGTAAAATCTGCCACACACACACAGAACACTCCCTCAGATGGAGCTGTCCAGGCTAAGCTCCGGAAAAAAATATCCACCCCCTGTCAGAGGTAGGGGGCAGTTGTCTGGGGATTTGGGGGGGGTCCCAGGAAAATGTCATGAAAGATTAAGCCCTGGAAATGTCCATATAAAACCCAATGTACATGTACGGTTACGTTTTGCTAATCCACTGCTGGATGGTCTCCTCTCCACGCCGTGCGGGTCGTGGTAGGGGGGGGGGGTGTATTTGACCATACTTCACCACACTCTTTGGTTCTATTCCGTAAAGTCACGTAGGTAAAAAATAAAACAACAAAAATCACGACGTTTCGGCCACAACACAAGTGGCCTTCATCAGGCGAAGGGACCGTACTGTCCACGTTAGTAAGTGCAGACTTGATGTTGTTTGTTATCAGCTACGTCCGGACGGGACTGGAACTCAGGTAGTCCACAAGGCAGTGGTCCACTCACGGCTGCATCACCACTCCCCCCCAGGCACGTGGCAAGAACACAGAAATAACAATAGTAACAGTGATGATGGCCATGCCTCGGTTGGCATTAGATGCGAATGAAGTTCAACATTCATACGTAGGGCTGTCCCGTGCTGTCAAACCATACAGTAGTCCCCGCTCGCCCATTTAACCGTGCAGTCATGCATGGCGATGCATCTATGATGCCAGTTGCATCCAGTCTCAAACCTGCTGAGCTTCCGAGATCAGACGCATTCCGAGTTTATTTTCTCCAAAACCGGAAAACCATTATCACCATCATCCTCCCTTCCCCTCCAAGTTCCTAAACACGGTGTAACCTTTCTCAACTCGGGACGCGTACTGCACGTACAGGTGTGTCACGCAAGCTCGCATCCATTCTACAAAATACGAAGAGAGTGGCGATGTTTGTTGCCGGCCGCTCTGGTGTCGTTTTCGGGCCTCCTTGCGTGTGCCACACCGCGCTTGCCGACACCGCGGTCCTTTTAAATCGTCAACGGCAAGTCGGTGTGTCAAGTCGGTGTGCACGTTGATGAACGTAAATCCGTGCGAATTGTCAACGCTGCTGATACACACACACACACGACAAAGATCCCCCGTGTAGCCTGTAACAGACTGAAGGGGCAAGTGCTGTTAGCGAGCAGCACCTATTGAAGGCCGGAATGGTACACGAGTGGGGGGGGTGTGGGTGGTCAGCACCACGCCCGGCCGCCTTTGTCTCCCCAGTGATGATGTTTACGCACCGCACCAGGTACTCATTTGAGGCCGTGAGCGGTAATCGAACTCTGGGTTCGTGGCGCAGCGTAGCGCTAACCGCTGCACCACCGCTCCTCGCACAGCACGCGCCCCGCAAGTCACCAAGAGTCGTCGAGAGGGTGACGATGACGACAGTGGCGGCGTCTTCGTCGCCTCGCCTCGTCACCCACCACCACCATCATCATCAGAGTTACACATCTGGGAAACGTTTTACTCACCAAGGGATTCAGACCGCTCGATCACCATCCTCCTCCTGTTTAACACGTAGGCTTTCGCGACCAATATTATTCATAATAACGGTTTTTGGGTTAGATCGCGTTTATTTATAAATGTGTCGTAACCCTCCACCACCCGACACGGCCAATCAGCAAAAAAGGTGTCACGTTGACAAAAGACAAATAATTCACTACTTTAGCCCACCGGTGTGTTGAAGATTGAATCCACATTTACAGTTTGAGTACGACGTTTCGCTGGTAAATACTTCCAGCATCATCAAGCAATTCGCCAGGATGGTAAAGCCCTCGCTTGCTCCCGGTTTTATATAGAGCAGCAGGGTGACGTCATCACTTAACTCATATCAGGTGCAGAGATTAGAGGCGGAGGGGGATATTGTAATTATATAATCGATTAGTAATCAGTCATTGGTTATGATTTGTAATGAGTTTTAGATTAGTAATTCTTTAAATCAAAATGTAATGTGTATTATTTAATAATACGCTTCCAGGCCGCACTAAGCCGGTAGCTGTCAGAGCGATTAAAGTTGTTCTTGTTCCTCTCAATTTCAATGGATTCTCTAATTAGTTTTTGCCAGTAATAATTAGTTTTACACACCACTACAACATTGTCAAAATCAATTGAGTGTCCTTGTTGACAAGCATGTTCTGCCACTGCCGACAGTTGTGTTTGAGATAATTTAATATTTCTCTGATGTTCTTTTAGTCTTACACTGATGTTACGTCCCGTCTGCCCAATGTAGCAGCTGCCACATGAACAATTAATCCGATATACACCTTCTGTTGATAATTTAGGTAATGCGTCTTTAGTGCAAGATACTAGTTTTTGAATTTTGTGTACTGTACCAAATCTTACTGTAATGTTTTGCTTTTGCAAAACGCGGGCTAATTTGTCAGTTATTCCTGAGATATATGGAATTGTTATTGTTTTAACAATCTGGTCGCTTTCAGCAGTATTGCTTTGCGATCGTGATTTGGCATTCAGTGCTCTGTTAATTTGAGCATTATTGTAGCCATTCTGTCGTAGTGCGTCTTTAACGTGTTTAATCTCTCTCACTAGACTCTCACCATCTGACACTCAGTGAGAGGATTTCCTTCGATTGATCGATGACGACGACGACGACGATAATAACAATAATGGTTAATTAAAAACAGCAAGAAGTGAACTTTTTGAGTCTCCGGCTGAGAGTGAGTGGAGGCAGCGGGCGCGTTGTTTGGATGAGCGCGACAGCGCGGGTTGCCGTGGCGACGAGACGCAGGGCACCCTCCTCCCCTCTCCGCCCTTACAGGGGGCCTCGAGCAGCCCCACCACCACCACTCAGCTCACCACACAGCTCACCACTCAGCTCACCACTCAGCTCACCACACAGCTCACCACTCAGCTCACCACTCAGCTCACCACTCAGCTCACCACTCAGCTCACCACACAGCTCACCACTCAGCTCACCACTCAGCTTACCACTCAGCTCACCACACAGCTCACCACTCAGCTCACCACTCAGCTCACCACTCAGCTCACCACACAGCTCACCACTCAGCTTACCACTCAGCTCACCACTCAGCTTACCACACTCCACAGCTCACCACTCAGCTCACCACTCAGCTCACCACACTCCACAGCTCACCACTCAGCTCACCACACTCCACAGCTCACCACTCAGCTCACCACACTCCACAGCTCACCACTCAGCTCACCACACTCCACAACTCACCACACTCCACAGCTCACCACACTCCACAACTCACCACACTCCACAGCTCACCACTCAGCTCACCACTCAGCGAACCACTCAGCTCACCACACTCCACAGCACACCACTCAGCTCACCCCACTCAGCTCACCACTCAGCTTACCAATCAGCTCACCACACTCCACAGCACACCACTCAGCTCACCCCACTCAGCTCACCACTCAGCTTACCAATCAGCTCACCACACTCCACAGCTCACCACACTAAGCTCACCACACTTCACAGCTCACCACTCAGCTCACCACACTCCACAGCTCACCACAGCTCACCACACTAAGCTCACCACACTCCACAGCTCACCAATTTCCACAACTCACCACTCAGCTCACCACTCAGCTTACCACACTCCACAGCCCACCACTCAGCTCACCGCTCAGCTCACCACTCAGCCCACCACTCAGCTCACCGCTCAGCTCACCACAGCTCACCACACAGGTCACCACTCAGCTCACCACTCAGCTCATCACTCAGCTCACCACACTCCACAGCTCACCACTCAGCTCACCACACTCCACAGCTCACCACTCAGCCCACCACACTCCACAGCTCACCACTCAGCTCATCACACTCCACAGCTCACCACACTAAGCTCACCACACTTCACAGCTCACCACTCAGCTCACCACATTCCACAGCTCACCACACTCCACAGCTCACCACACTCCACTGCTCACCACACTCCACAGCTCACCACGCTCAGCAGGTTTAAGCCTGGATACTACTGGCATCATAGACTCAACACAATGCATGACTGCACGGTTAAATAGGCGAGCAGGGACCACTACTTTCGCACCTAATGGCATCCTGATCATGGCCATCATCACCATTGGGTAGACTAATGTCTTTCAGTGTTCTTAACACAATTTATAAACGTGCGTTTAGAGATTTTATCTGCAACACATGTCCACGTGATCGGCCACTTTCTTGAACAATCATTCGTGATAGTCAGGTCGCTTCTGAAAAATACCTTTATAGCTCAGTTTGTTTCAATTACCTTTTATTGTTCACTTAATGCTTTCGTGACTGCAGGAATTCATATTCTTTGGGTCTTTCGGTAAAGTCACGTAGATAGGTTAAAAGAAAATAACAACAAATAACAACTACCACGTTTCGATCGCAACACAAGCGTTCGTCATGACGCTTGTGTTGCGATCGAAACGTCGTAGTTTTAATAATGTAATTTTTTGGTTATTTCCTTTGAACCTATCAACGTGACTTTCCCGAAAGACCCAAAGAATATCACCTTTAATTATTTTCACAACTTTATATCATCAAATATCAGAAGCAAAGCAGGCTTGAGCCTCGACCCTGGATCAGTGAGTGGTTTGCGCAGCCGATTGTTGATGTGTAAAGCTGCGTGGCCCTACCCGTTCACGCTGGCGGGACGTGTTGAAGAAGTCTCCTCCACACTGTACCCCAGCAGACATGACCTGCCCGTTCACTCAGTGGCGTTTACCATTCAAACTTTTGGGGCTGACAGAGGCGGGGTGAGGATCAACTGCTGCGCTGCGAGATCGAACTGGCAACCACCGCATTTGCCAGTCGAATGCGGGAACGAACAACACCACGGCAACATCATTCCAATGTGTGTGCGGAATTCCATCTTTATTGAGAAAGTATCAATTCTCTTTGTGAATGCGTATTAACGTTGTTCACTTGGCACCATTGTTGCGTGTTCAGTCTCCATTCACGGTCGTTGGTGACAAAGAGAACGAAAACGGAAGGGGTGCACACACAATACTAGGATGATCTTGATTTTTAAAAATATGTAAATCAATGGGCCATTACTCTCTGGTTCTTTCGGTACAGTCGCGTAGGTAGAAACAAAATAATAATAATAGATCACGACGTTTCGATCGCAACACAAGCAGCCGTTCTCAGGCGGAAAAAAACAGCGAGAGAGCTGTTACAACAAGGTGATAAAGGTTATAACCTTGTTGTAACAGCGAGAGAGCTGTTACAACAAGGTGATAAAGGTTATAACCTTGTTGTAACAGCGAGAGAGCTGTTACAACCTTGTTTTAAGAGCTGTTACAACAAGGTTGAAACAGTGGAACTGCTCGTTCAGCAGTTCAACTGCTGGATTATTTTTTCCTCCTAAGGATGACCGCTTGTGTTGCGATCGAAACGTTGTGATCTATTATTATTTTTATAATAATAGATCACAGACACTCGCCAGTGGAGTGGACAACCTCCCGTTGCCATGGCTACGGGGCGGCCCGTTGGGTTCCAACCGTGGACTGTCGTTACGAACCAGTGGGCCACGTGACCACCCCACGTGGTTGAACACGTGGGCCACAGTCGAGTCTTACGAGGAGGAGCAGTGCAGCCGCTCTCTGCTGTTGTGATCGCGATCGAACGGCAAAGATGGATGTGTCCAGATGCAACCCGTACCAAGTGATGCTCACGATGGCGTCTTTAGTCGGATTTGTCACTTGGCAAGGGGTGATGGAGCCGGCCATCTGGCTGCCACCCTCCATACTAAAGGTGAGCGATCACCTGGGGGTTAATTCCCTGATTGGATATCTCGATAACCTGGGTGGCAATGCTGCTAGTCTTGGAAATCCCGATGATCTTGGTGGCAATGCTGCTCTTCTTGGAAATCCCGATGATCTTGGTGGCAATGCTGCTCTTCTTGGAAATCCCGATGATCTTGGTGGCAGTGCTGCTCTTCTTGGAAATCCCGATGATCTTGGTGGCAATGTTGCTCCTCTTGGAAATCCCGATGATCTTGGTGGCAATGCCCCCATGGCATATGCCGACTTTGCTTCGACCGATTTTCCGAGCCAATCGATACCGGACAGCAACGAGAGAGAAGACGTCCCCGCCGAGCAGAGGCCGTGCGACATTCAACCACCGCCGGAGCCGCGAGAGCAGCACCGACATAGCCTCTTGTCGACCGTCATCTCCGCAATCAGCACGGGATTCAGTGCAGTGCAAGTGATCGCGTGGATTTGGGCACGCAAGGTACGTTCATCGCACCGCCGCACTACAACAGTCAAATAACACTTTAGCGTGGGGGTAGCGGTCAACTTTAAAATAAGTTAATATCAAATTTGTATACAGTAGATCGATCCCGGAGGGCATTTTGGTCGATTTGAGGCCGCCTCCCCCGCTACTCCCCTGCGCCCCCGCTACCCCCCACTACCCCCTCCGCTACCCCCCACTACCCCCTCCGCTACCCCCCACTACCCCCTCCGCTACCCCCCCACTACCCCTCACTACCCCCCCACTATCCCCACCGCTACCCCCCTCCGCTACCCCCCTCCGCTACCCCCCTCCGCTACCTCCCCTGCACACTCCCCCTCTACAACCACCACCACCCGAACCAACCCAACCCCGTTTTGGAGGCAGGTACGGGGGACCTGAACAGCGTCAGAATCTCTCTTGAGACTGGAGCAGTCCGATAAGCTATGAGGCTGTTTTAGTCTTTCACAGACGTCCAGTATGGGCGGGTCAGCAAGTTGTAGCGGCAAACAGAGCCGCGGGGCCTGCAGGAGAATGTGCGAGGCCTATAACAGGTCTCTATTCGGATGTTGCTGGCACGGCATCGGACAGGCGCATTAGCTAGTGAGCAGATGAGGCGACGTGACACATCGTGACTTAGTCGTTGTGTCCCTCTGGCCGCGGAGGGTGATGTGGGTGCGGACTGGGATGGTGGGGAGTTTTGGCCATACTTCACCTGGCTAGTCATTAGATCCGGTTCAGGGAGAGGGACGGACAGAGCGCATGCCCGGAGCTCCGTTTGTTTAAAATCATGGCCAGACGCGCAGCACGGCGTGATTCAGAAGTGTGCAGGGAAAGTTCGTTGTAAAGTGTTGCTCAGAGCAGTGTTGTGTAATTATTCAAGAAACACCTCTTACGTTTTATAATACGAGCAAATTAGGAATCAACGAGCTAGCATAAATAATGTTCGTACCTGTACGTCGAGTAATGTTTCTGAACTCCATTTGGAAATACGGAGAGTGAAGAGGTTTTTTTTGCATGCCAGAGATTCCACATCGTTAATGGGAGTGCGTGTGTGTGCCTCTTATTGTGCATCTTGGCTGTTGCTCTGAGAACAGAAGCCGCGTGATGGCGGCCTGAGCCCACAATTGGTGCGGAAGGCGTTTGTCAACAATTCCAAGGCCCGCTATTTCCAAAGGAGGAACCCGCGTGGGGTGAGTCGCAACACTGGGGGCGCACACAGCCGACAACACAACGCTCGTTGCTCGCGATCCACCGATGAGTCCCAGTGAGAAACGATCACGGGGAAACATTTATTATACTTCTTTTGTTCTTTCGGTAAAGTCACGTAGAATGAGAATAAAATAATAAATTGATAAAATAACACAATAATATTCTCACGACGTTTCGGCCATAGCGGGAAACAGAGCCGCGGGGCCGAAACGTCGTGAGAATATTATTGTGTTATTTTATTTTATCAATTTATTATTTTATTCTCATTCTACGTGATTTTACCGAAAGAACCAAAGAAGATGAATCATTGCAGTCACGAAAGCTTTAAATCGTAATTTATTATTCTTTTGATTTAAAGCTTTCGTGACTGCAGTAATTCATATACTTAGCTCTTTCAGTAAAGTCACGTTGAAGGGAAACAATAAAATATATAATATATATAAATAATATAAATATATAAAAAATATAAATAATATATATAAATATATTTTTGTTCATATATTATATATTTTATTGTTTCCCTTCAACGTGACTTTATAAAATAATAAAATATATAGAAATATATATTATTGTTTATATATTATATATTTTATTGTTTTCCTTCAACGTGACTTTACCGAAAGAGCTAAGAACATGAATTACTGCAGTCACGAAAGCTTTAAATCAAAAGTATAATAAATTTCGATTTAGAGCTTTCGTGACTGCAATGATTCATCTTCTTTGGTTCTTTCGGTAAAGTCACGTAGAATGAGAATAAAATAATAAATTGATAAAATAAAATAACACAATAATATTCTCACGACGTTTCGGTCCCGCGGCTCTATTTCCCGCTATGGCCGAAACGTCGTGAGAATATTATTGTGTTATTTTATTTTATCAATTTATTATTTTATTCTCATTCTACGTGACTTACCGAAAGAACAAAAGAAGTATAATAAATGTTTCCCCGTGAATATATATAATATATTATTGTAATATATTATTGTTTAATATATAAACAATAATATATATTTCTATATATTTTATTATTTTATAAAGTCACGTTGAAGGGAAACAATAAAATATATATATAATATATAAATATATATTTATATATAATATATTTATATATTTTTATATATTATATATTTTATTGTTTCCCTTCAACGTGACTTTATAAAATAATAAAATATATATTATTGTTTATATATTATATATTTTATTGTTTCCCTTCAACGTGACTTTACCGAAAGAGCTAAGCATATGAATTACTGCAGTCACGAAAGCTTTAAATCAAAAGTATAATAAATTTCGATTTAAAGCTTTCGTGACTGCAATGATTCATCTTCTTTGGTTCTTTTGGTAAAGTCACGTAGAATGAGAATAAAATAATAAATTGATAAAATAAAATAACACAATAATATTCTCACGACGTTTCGGCCCCGTGGCTCTGTTTCCCGCTATGGCCGAAACGTCGTGAGAATATTATTGTGTTATTTTATTTTATCAATTTATTATTTTATTCTCATTCTATGTGACTTTACCGAAAGAACAAAAGAAGTATAATAAATGTTTCCCCGTGAATATATATAATATATTATTGTTTAATATATAAACAATAATATATATTTCTATATATTTTATTATTTTATAAAGTCACGTTGAAGGGAAACAATAAAATATATAATATATAAACAATAATATATATTTTATTATTTTATAAAGTCACGTTGAAGGGAAACAATAAAATATATAATATATAAACAACAATATATTTTTCGATTTAACGCTTTCGTGACTGCAATGATTCATCTTCTTTGGTTCTTTCGGTAAAGTCACGTAGAATGAGAATACAATAATAAATTGCTAAAGTTGAGGGTAAGAATCCACCCATTTTTTCGCCATATAGCATTGTGATATATAACGACTTATTGTTGGTAGCTTAGCTGATTGGAGAATATAGAGTTTATTGATAACATTAAGGTAATTTATATTTTAGTTTTTATTGGTTCACTATATAGTACTGTGAATAGCTCAGATGTGTAGGCCTTGACTTCAACATAGTCATTTCTGTGACCAGTCACTAGCTAATCACTCAGTTATTTCAATGCTAAATTCGCCTAGTTATTTCAATGCTAAATTCTCCTGTTTGATTTGTACTAAGTGCCTCGGTGAATGTGTATGGTCTGACTTTAACGTAGCTATTTCTGTGAGCAGTTACAAGCTAATCACTCAGCTATTTCAATGCTAAATTCTATGCTAATTCCATTGTCAAGGGGTGCCTCTGCGGATGTGTATGCTTTAACTTAGCTATTTCAATTGCTAAATTCTATGCTAATTCCATTGTCAAGGGGTGCCTCTGCAGATGTGTATGCTTTAACTTTTAACTTAACTATTTCTGTGACCAGTCACAAGCTAATCATTCAGCCATTTCAATGCTAAATTATATGCTAATTCCTTTGTCAAGGCGCTTTGTTCCTCTCACACAGCTTAAAAGCCGTAATCTGAACGTGGCTCTTTCACTCCAGCGCTGTCCTACCAGACAGTCTCGTCCCTTCACCTGATGAAGGCCGCTTGTGTTGTGGCCGAAACGTCGTGAAAATATTATTGTGTTATTTTATTTTATCAATTTATTATTTTATTCTCATTCTACGTGACTTTATCGAAAGAACCAAAGAAGAACAATATATTTATATATATTTTATTATTTTCTTGTTTCCCTTCAACGTGACTTTACCGAAAGAGCTAAGAATATTTATTATACTCTTTGGTTCTTTCGGTAAAGTCACGTAGGTAGAAAAATAATAGATCACGACGTTTCGATCGCAACACAAGCAATCGTCATCAGGTGGGACAACCACAGCAAGACCACCTGATGACGATTGCTTGTGTTGCGATCGAAACTTCGTGATCTATTGTTTTTCTACCTACGTGACTTTTACCGAAAGAACCAAAGAAAATGGATTCCTGCAGTCACGAAAGCTTCAAATCAAGATTGAAACAAATATTGTTTGACTGGGTATTGCATTGTACATTCCTGCATCATACATTATACATCACACATTCTTGAAGATATGCCATGCGTATAAATTTTGGGTTGGATTGGAAATTGAGCTGTGTACATATCTGTCCATTCCATCCCTGGATTCCTCCCCTATCCATAAATGGTTCTGCATTCACGTGAGCCTATTGTTACAGTTGTCATTGTGAAGCTGACGGTGATTCTGATCACAGTTCTGTAGTATAAATATACACAGGTCTGTGCGTAACTCCGTACGATTGCAGCAGCTGAAATAGAACGCGACTTTGTCCCGCGTGCAAACCCAGGTGATGGTTATCCGCACGCTTCTCGTCAGCAAGGAGGACGCTGGGAGGCCCCGCAAGATGAAAGACTTCGCTGGCAGCGTGATGACCGGAAGAAGACGTGTCCAAGACGGCGGTGGCCCAGCGAAGACAACGAGCCCTTGGAGTCTTCCCAGCCTGCCAAGCTGGATTCGGCGGCAATAGCGAAATCGGGATAGAACTGTTATAAAACTGGGGGAAAAAAAATAATAATAACAAAAACATGTTCATTTATTATCTACTACAATAAATATTTATTTCCGAAGAAAATCACTTGTGATATTTCTTCTTGGTTGGTTCACTGCTTTATTTACACACCTGTGTTAAAATCCTATGGTTTACAATGTTTTTAAAAATAAAACTCATAATTAAGGCTATGGGGTTGTCACAGAAGCCGCGGTCATCACGTGAGTTGTGAATTTCAGGTCCGCTATAACCTGGACACGACTGCATAAATATTCAATCAAGCGCTCTCGAAGTTGGACTATCAGTAAAGAGGAGCCCTGGCAACCACGAGCAATTGGTCTGTGCAGATACACGCAGACACAGAGATACTACCACGTTACAGACACGGAGATACACAGCGATACAGAAGCACAGATACCACACTCTATAGCTCGCCACACTTTACAGCTCACCACACTCCACAGCTCACCACACTCCAAAGTTCACAACAACTTACCACACTCAGCTCACCACACTCCACAGCTCACAACACTCCACAACTCACCACACTCCACAGCTCACCACTCTTAGCTCACCACACTCCACAGCTCACCACACAACTCACCACACTTCACAGCTCACCACACAACTCACCACACTTCACAACTCAACACTCCACAGCTCACCACACCCCACCGCTCACCACACAACTCACCACACTCAACACACCACACTCCACAGCTCACCACACTCCACAGCTCCCCAGACTCCAAAGCTCACCACACTCAACTCACCACACTCCCCACGCTATCGCTATGAGCCCCACATGCCGCTCACCTCACCTCACCGCTCACCTCACCGCCCACCTCACCTCACCGCTCACCTCACCGCCCACCTCACCTCACCGCTCACCTCACCGCTGACCTCACCTCACCGCTCACCTCACCGCTCACCTCACCTCACCTCACCGCTCACCTCACCGCTCACCTCACCGCTCACCGCTCACCTCACCACTCACCTCACCTCACCTCACCGCTCACCTCACCGCTCACCTCACCTCACCGCTCACCTCACCGCTCACCTCACCTCACCGCTCACCTCACCGCCCACCTCACCTCACCGCTCACCTCACCGCCCACCTCACCTCACCGCTCACCTCACCGTCCACCTCACCTCACCGCTCACCTCACCGCCCACCTCACCGCTCACCTCACCGCCCACCTCACCTCACCGCTCACCTCACCGCCCACCTCACCTCACCGCTCACCTCACCGCCCACCTCACCTCACCGCTCACCGCACCGCCCACCTCACCTCACCGCTCACCTCACCGCCCACCTCACCTCACCGCTCACCTCAACGCTCACCTCACCGCTCACCGCTGACCTCACCGCTCACCTCTCCGCTCACCTTACCGCTCACCTCACCGCTCACCGCTCACCTCACCGCTCACCTCACCGCTCACAGACACCTCACCGCTCACCTCACCTCACCGCTCACCTCACCTCACCGCTCACCTCACCTCACCGCTCACCTCACCTCACCTCACCGCTCACCTCACCTCACCTCACCGCTCACCTCACCTCACCTCACCTCACCGCTCACCTCACCTCACCTCACCGCTCACCTCACCTCACCTCACCGCTCACCTCACCTCACCTCACCGCTCACCTCACCGCTCACCTCACCTCACCGCTCACCTCACCTCACCGCTCACCTCACCTCACCGCTCACCTCACCTCACCGCTCACCTCACCGCTCACCTCACCTCACCGCTCACCTCACCTCACCGCTCACCTCACCGCTCAGCTCACCTCACCGCTCAGCTCACCTCACCGCTCAGCTCACCTCACCACTCAGGTCACCTCACCGCTCAGCTCAGCTCACCGCTCAGCTCAGCTCACCGCTCAGCTCAGCTCACCGCTCAGCTCAGCTCACCGCTCAGCTCACCACCCAGCTCACCACCCAGCTCACTACCCAGCTCACCACTCAGCTCACCACTCAGCTCGCCACTCAGCTCGCCACTCAGCTCACCACACTCCACAGCTCACCACTCAGCTCACCACACTCCACAACTCACCACACAGCTCACCACTCAGCTCACCACTCAGCTCACCACACTCCACAGCTCACCACTCAGCTCACCACACTCAGCTCACCACTCAGCTCACCACACTCCACAGCTCACCACACTAAGCTCACCACACTTCACAGCTCACCACTCAGCTCACCACACTCCACAGCTCACCACAGCTCACCACACTAAGCTCACCACACTCCACAGCTCACCACTTTCCACAACTCACCACTCAGCTCACCACACTCCACTGCTCACCACACTCCACTGCTCACCACACTCCACAGCTCACCACGCTCAGCAGGTTTAAGCCTGGATACTACTGGCATCATAGACTCAACACAATGCATGACTGCACGGTTAAATAGGCGAGCGGGGACCACTACTTTCGCACCTAATGCCATCCTGATCATGGCCATCATCACCATTGGGTAGACTAATGTCTTTCAGTGTTCTTAACACAATTTATAAACGTGCGTTTAGAGAATTTAGCTGCTACACATGTCCACGTGATCGGCCACTTTCTTGAACTTTCATTCGTGATAGTCAGGTCGCTTCTGAAAAATACCTTTATAGCTCAGTTTGTTTCAATTACCTTTTATTGTTCACTTAATGCTTTCGTGACTGCAGGAATTCATATTCTTTGGGTCTTTCGGTAAAGTCACGGAGATAGGTTAAAAGAAAATAACAACAAATAACAACTACCACGTTTCGATCGCAACACAAGCGTTCGTCATCACGCTTGTGTTGCGATCGAAACGTCGTAGTTTTAATAATGTAAATTTTTGGTTATTTCCTTTGAACCTATCAACGTGACTTTCCCGAAAGACCCAAAGAATATCACTTTTAATTATTTTCACAACTTTATATCATCAAATATCAGAAGCAAAGCAGGCTTGAGCCTCGACCCTGGATCAGTGAGTGGTTTGCGCAGCCGATTGTTGATGTGTAAAGCTGCGTGGCCCTACCCGTTCACGCTGGCGGGACGTGTTGAAGAAGTCTCCTCCACACTGTACCCCAGCAGACATGACCTGCCCGTTCACTCAGTGGCGTTTACCATTCAAACTTTTGGGGCTGACAGAGGCGGGGTGAGGATCAACTGCTGCGCTGCGAGATCGAACTGGCAACCACCGCATTTGCCAGTCGAATGCGGGAACGAACAACACCACGGCAACATCATTCCAATGTGTGTGCGGAATTCCATCTTTATTGAGAAAGTATCAATTCTCTTTGTGAATGCGTATTAACGTTGTTCACTTGGCACCATTGTTGCGTGTTCAGTCTCCATTCACGGTCGTTGGTGACAAAGAGAACGAAAACGGAATGGGTGCACACACAATACTAGGATGATCTTGATTTTAAAAAATATGTAAATCAATGGGGCATTACTCTCTGGTTCTTTCGGTAAAGTCGCGTACGTAGAAACAAAATAATAATAGATCACGACGTTTCGATCGCAACACAAGCGGCCGTTCTCAGGCGGAAAAAAACAGCGAGAGAGCTGTTACAACAAGGTGATAAAGGTTATAACCTTGTTGTAACAGCGAGAGAGCTGTTACAACAAGGTGATAAAGGTTATAACCTTGTTGTAACAGCGAGAGAGCTGTTACAACCTTGTTTTAAGAGCTGTTACAACAAGGTTGAAACAGTGGAACTGCTCGTTCAGCAGTTCAACTGCTGGATTATTTTTTTCCTCCTAAGGATGACCGCTTGTGTTGTGATCGAAACGTTGTGATCTATTATTATTTTTATAATAATAGATCACAGACACTCGCCAGTGGAGTGGACAACCTCCCGTTGCCATGGCTACGGGGCGGCCCGTTGGGTTCCAACCGTGGACTGTCGTTACGAACCAGTGGGCCACGTGACCACCCCACGTGGTTGAACACGTGGGCCACAGTCGAGTCTTACGAGGAGGAGCAGTGCAGCCGCTCTCTGCTGTTGTGATCGCGATCGAACGGCAAAGATGGATGTGTCCAGATGCAACCCGTACCAAGTGATGCTCACGATGGCGTCTTTAGTCGGATTTGTCACTTGGCAAGGGGTGATGGAGCCGGCCATCTGGCTGCCACCCTCCATACTAAAGGTGAGCGATCACCTGGGGGTTAATTCCCTGATTGGATATCTCGATAACCTGGGTGGCAATGCTGCTAGTCTTGGAAATCCCGATGATCTTGGTGGCAATGCTGCTCTTCTTGGAAATCCCGATGATCTTGGTGGCAATGCTGCTCTTCTTGGAAATCCCGATGATCTTGGTGGCAGTGCTGCTCTTCTTGGAAATCCCGATGATCTTGGTGGCAATGCTGCTCTTCTTGGAAATCCCGATGATCTTGGTGGCAGTGCTGCTCTTCTTGGAAATCCCGATGATCTTGGTGGCAATGTTGCTCCTCTTGGAAATCCCGATGATCTTGGTGGCAATGTTGCTCCTCTTGGAAATCCCGATGATCTTGGTGGCAATGCCCCCATGGCATATGCCGACTTTGCTTCGACCGATTTTCCGAGCCAATCGATACCGGACAGCAACGAGAGAGAAGACGTCCCCGCCGAGCAGAGGCCGTGCGACATTCAACCACCGCCGGAGCCGCGAGAGCAGCACCGACATAGCCTCTTGTCGACCGTCATCTCCGTAATCAGCACGGGATTCAGTGCAGTGCAAGTGATCGCGTGGATTTGGGCACGCAAGGTACGTTCATCGCACCGCCGCACTACAACAGTCAAATAACACTTTAGCGTGGGGGTAGTGGTCAACTTTAAAATAAGTTAATATCAAATTTGTATACAGTAGATCGATCCCGGAGGGCATTTTGGTCGATTTGAGGCCGCCTCCCCCGCTACTCCCCTGCGCCCCCGCTACCCCCCACTACCCCCTCCGCTACCCCCCCACTACCCCTCACTACCCCCCCACTATCCCCACCGCTACCCCCCTCCGCTACCCCTCTCCGCTGCCCCCCTCCGCTACCTCCCCTGCACACTCCCCCTCTACAACCACCACCACCCGAACCAACCCAACCCCGTTTTGGAGGCAGGTACGGGGGACCTGAACAGCGTCAGAATCTCTCTTGAGACTGGAGCAGTCCGATAAGCTATGAGGCTGTTTTAGTCTTTCACAGACGTCCAGTATGGGCGGGTCAGCAAGTTGTAGCGGCAAACAGAGCCGCGGGGCCTGCAGGAGAATGTGCGAGGCCTATAACAGGTCTCTATTCGGATGTTGCTGGCACGGCATCGGACAGGCGCATTAGCTAGTGAGCAGATGAGGCGACGTGACACATCGTGACTTAGTCGTTGTGTCCCTCTGGCCGCGGAGGGTGATGTGGGTGCGGACTGGGATGGTGGGGAGTTTTGGCCATACTTCACCTGGCTAGTCATTAGATCCGGTTCAGGGAGAGGGACGGACAGAGCGCATGCCCGGAGCTCCGTTTGTTTAAAATCATGGCCAGACGCGCAGCACGGCGTGATTCAGAAGTGTGCAGGGAAAGTTCGTTGTAAAGTGTTGCTCAGAGCAGTGTTGTGTAATTATTCAAGAAACACCTCTTACGTTTTATAATACGAGCAAATTAGGAATCAACGAGCTAGCATAAATAATGTTCGTACCTGTACGTCGAGTAATGTTTCTGAACTCCATTTGGAAATACGGAGCGTGAAGAGTTTTTTTTTGCATGCCAGAGATTCCACATCGTTAACGGGAGTGCGTGTGTGTGCCTCTTATTGTGCATCTTGGCTGTTGCTCTGAGAACAGAAGCCGCGTGATGGCGGCCTGAGCCCACAATTGGTGCGGAAGGCGTTTGTCTACAATTCCAAGGCCCGCTATTTCCAAAGGAGGAACCCGCGTGGGGTGAGTCGCAACACTGGGGGCGCACACAGCCGACAACACAACGCTCGTTGCTCGCGATCCACCGATGAGTCCCAGTGAGAAACGATCACGGGGAAACATTTATTATACTTCTTTTGTTCTTTCGGTAAAGTCACGTAGAATGAGAATAAAATAATAAATTGATAAAATAACACAATAATATTCTCACGACGTTTCGGCCATAGCGGGAAACAGAGCCGCGGGGCCGAAACGTCGTGAGAATATTATTGTGTTATTTTATTTTATCAATTTATTATTTTATTCTCATTCTACGTGATTTTACCGAAAGAACCAAAGAAGATGAATCATTGCAGTCACGAAAGCTTTAAATCGTAATTTATTATTCTTTTGATTTAAAGCTTTCGTGACTGCAGTAATTCATATACTTAGCTCTTTCAGTAAAGTCACGTTGAAGGGAAACAATAAAATATATAATATATATAAATAATATAAATATATAAAAAATATAAATAATATATATAAATATATTTTTGTTCATATATTATATATTTTATTTTTTCCCTTCAACGTGACTTTATAAAATAATAAAATATATAGAAATATATATTATTGTTTATATATTATATATTTTATTGTTTTCCTTCAACGTGACTTTACCGAAAGAGCTAAGAACATGAATTACTGCAGTCACGAAAGCTTTAAATCAAAAGTATAATAAATTTCGATTTAGAGCTTTCGTGACTGCAATGATTCATCTTCTTTGGTTCTTTCGGTAAAGTCACGTAGAATGAGAATAAAATAATAAATTGATAAAATAAAATAACACAATAATATTCTCACGACGTTTCGGTCCCGCGGCTCTATTTCCCGCTATGGCCGAAACGTCGTGAGAATATTATTGTGTTATTTTATTTTATCAATTTATTATTTTATTCTCATTCTATGTGACTTTACCGAAAGAACAAAAGAAGTATAATAAATGTTTCCCCGTGAATATATATAATATATTATTGTTTAATATATAAACAATAATATATATTTCTATATATTTTATTATTTTATAAAGTCACGTTGAAGGGAAACAATAAAATATATAATATATAAACAATAATATATATTTTATTATTTTATAAAGTCACGTTGAAGGGAAACAATAAAATATATAATATATAAACAACAATATATTTTTCGATTTAACGCTTTCGTGACTGCAATGATTCATCTTCTTTGGTTCTTTCGGTAAAGTCACGTAGAATGAGAATACAATAATAAATTGCTAAAGTTGAGGGTAAGAATCCACCCATTTTTTCGCCATATAGCATTGTGATATATAACGACTTATTGTTGGTAGCTTAGCTGATTGGAGAATATAGAGTTTATTGATAACATTAAGGTAATTTATATTTTAGTTTTTATTGGTTCACTATATAGTACTGTGAATAGCTCAGATGTGTAGGCCTTGACTTCAACATAGTCATTTCTGTGACCAGTCACTAGCTAATCACTCAGTTATTTCAATGCTAAATTCGCCTAGTTATTTCAATGCTAAATTCTCCTGTTTGATTTGTACTAAGTGCCTCGGTGAATGTGTATGGTCTGACTTTAACGTAGCTATTTCTGTGAGCAGTTACAAGCTAATCACTCAGCTATTTCAATGCTAAATTCTATGCTAATTCCATTGTCAAGGGGTGCCTCTGCGGATGTGTATGCTTTAACTTAGCTATTTCAATTGCTAAATTCTATGCTAATTCCATTGTCAAGGGGTGCCTCTGCAGATGTGTATGCTTTAACTTTTAACATAACTATTTCTGTGACCAGTCACAAGCTAATCATTCAGCCATTTCAATGCTAAATTATATGCTAATTCCTTTGTCAAGGCGCTTTGTTCCTCTCACACAGCTTAAAAGCCGTAATCTGAACGTGGCTCTTTCACTCCAGCGCTGTCCTACCAGACAGTCTCGTCCCTTCACCTGATGAAGGCCGCTTGTGTTGTGGCCGAAACGTCGTGAAAATATTATTGTGTTATTTTATTTTATCAATTTATTATTTTATTCTCATTCTACGTGACTTTATCGAAAGAACCAAAGAAGAACAATATATTTATATATATTTTATTATTTTCTTGTTTCCCTTCAACGTGACTTTACCGAAAGAGCTAAGAATATTTATTATACTCTTTGGTTCTTTCGGTAAAGTCACGTAGGTAGAAAAATAATAGATCACGACGTTTCGATCGCAACACAAGCAATCGTCATCAGGTGGGACAACCACAGCAAGACCACCTGATGACGATTGCTTGTGTTGCGATCGAAACTTCGTGATCTATTGTTTTTCTACCTACGTGACTTTTACCGAAAGAACCAAAGAAAATGGATTCCTGCAGTCACGAAAGCTTCAAATCAAGATTGAAACAAATATTGTTTGACTGGGTATTGCATTGTACATTCCTGCATCATACATTATACATCACACATTCTTGAAGATATGCCATGCGTATAAATTTTGGGTTGGATTGGAAATTGAGCTGTGTACATATCTGTCCATTCCATCCCTGGATTCCTCCCCTATCCATAAATGGTTCTGCATTCACGTGAGCCTATTGTTACAGTTGTCATTGTGAAGCTGACGGTGATTCTGATCACAGTTCTGTAGTATAAATATACACAGGTCTGTGCGTAACTCCGTACGATTGCAGCAGCTGAAATAGAACGCGACTTTGTCCCGCGTGCAAACCCAGGTGATGGTTATCCGCACGCTTCTCGTCAGCAAGGAGGACGCTGGGAGGCCCCGCAAGATGAAAGACTTCGCTGGCAGCGTGATGACCGGAAGAAGACGTGTCCAAGACGGCGGTGGCCCAGCGAAGACAACGAGCCCTTGGAGTCTTCCCAGCCTGCCAAGCTGGATTCGGCGGCAATAGCGAAATCGGGATAGAACTGTTATAAAACTGGGGGAAAAAAATAATAATAACAAAAACATGTTCATTTATTATCTACTACAATAAATATTTATTTCCGAAGAAAATCACTTGTGATATTTCTTCTTGGTTGGTTCACTGCTTTATTTACACACCTGTGTTAAAATCCTATGGTTTACAATGTTTTTAAAAATAAAACTCATAATTAAGGCTATGGGGTTGTCACAGAAGCCGCGGTCATCACGTGAGTTGTGAATTTCAGGTCCGCTATAACCTGGACACGACTGCATAAATATTCAATCAAGCGCTCTCGAAGTTGGACTATCAGTAAAGAGGAGCCCTGGCAACCACGAGCAATTGGTCTGTGCAGATACACGCAGACACAGAGATACTACCACGTTACAGACACGGAGATACACAGCGATACAGAAGCACAGATACCACACTCTATAGCTCGCCACACTTTACAGCTCACCACACTCCACAGCTCACCACACTCCACAGCTCACCACACTCCAAAGTTCACAACAACTTACCACACTCAGCTCACCACACTCCACAGCTCACAACACTCCACAACTCACCACACTCCACAGCTCACCACTCTTAGCTCACCACACTCCACAGCTCACCACACAACTCACCACACTTCACAGCTCACCACACAACTCACCACACTTCACAACTCAACACTCCACAGCTCACCACACCCCACCGCTCACCACACAACTCACCACACTCAACACACCACACTCCACAGCTCACCACACTCCACAGCTCCCCAGACTCCAAAGCTCACCACACTCAACTCACCACACTCCCCACGCTATCGCTATGAGCCCCACATGCCGCTCACCTCACCTCACCGCTCACCTCACCGCCCACCTCACCTCACCGCTCACCTCACCGCCCACCTCACCTCACCGCTCACCTCACCGCTGACCTCACCTCACCGCTCACCTCACCGCTCACCTCACCTCACCTCACCGCTCACCTCACCGCTCACCTCACCGCTCACCGCTCACCTCACCACTCACCTCACCTCACCGCTCACCTCACCGCTCACCTCACCTCACCGCTCACCTCACCGCTCACCTCACCTCACCGCTCACCTCACCGCCCACCTCACCTCACCGCTCACCTCACCGCCCACCTCACCTCACCGCTCACCTCACCGTCCACCTCACCTCACCGCTCACCTCACCGCCCACCTCACCGCTCACCTCACCGCCCACCTCACCTCACCGCTCACCTCACCGCCCACCTCACCTCACCGCTCACCTCACCGCCCACCTCACCTCACCGCTCACCTCACCGCCCACCTCACCTCACCGCTCACCTCACCGCCCACCTCACCTCACCGCTCACCTCAACGCTCACCTCACCGCTCACCGCTGACCTCACCGCTCACCTCTCCGCTCACCTTACCGCTCACCTCACCGCTCACCTCACCGCTCACCTCACCGCTCACAGACACCTCACCGCTCACCTCACCTCAACGCTCACCTCACCTCAACGCTCACCTCACCTCACCGCTCACCTCACCTCACTTCACCCCTCACCTCACCTCACCGCTCACCTCACCGCCCACCTCACCTCACCGCTCACCTCACCGCCCACCTCACCTCACCGCACCTCACCGCTCACCTCACCGCCCACCTAACCTCACCGCTCACCTCACCGCCCACCTCACCTCACCGCTCACCTCACCGCCCACCTCACCTCACCGCTCACCTCACCGCCCACCTCACCTCACCGCTCACCTCACCGCCCACCTCACCTCACCGCTCACCTCACCGCCCACCTCACCTCACCGCTCACCTCACCGCCCACCTCACCTCACCGCTCACCTCACCGCCCACCTCACCTCACCGCTCACCTCACCGCCCACCTCACCTCACCGCTCACCTCACCGCCCACCTCACCTCACCGCACCGCTCACCTCACCGCCCACCTCACCTCACCTATATATAAACAATAATATATATTTCTATATATTTTATTATTTTATAAAGTCACGTTGAAGGGAAACAATAAAATATATAATATATAAACAATAATATATATTTTATTATTTTATAAAGTCACGTTGAAGGGAAACAATAAAATATATAATATATAAACAACAATATATTTTTCGATTTAACGCTTTCGTGACTGCAATGATTCATCTTCTTTGGTTCTTTCGGTAAAGTCACGTAGAATGAGAATACAATAATAAATTGCTAAAGTTGAGGGTAAGAATCCACCCATTTTTTCGCCATATAGCATTGTGATATATAACGACTTATTGTTGGTAGCTTAGCTGATTGGAGAATATAGAGTTTATTGATAACATTAAGGTAATTTATATTTTAGTTTTTATTGGTTCACTATATAGTACTGTGAATAGCTCAGATGTGTAGGCCTTGACTTCAACATAGTCATTTCTGTGACCAGTCACTAGCTAATCACTCAGTTATTTCAATGCTAAATTCGCCTAGTTATTTCAATGCTAAATTCTCCTGTTTGATTTGTACTAAGTGCCTCGGTGAATGTGTATGGTCTGACTTTAACGTAGCTATTTCTGTGAGCAGTTACAAGCTAATCACTCAGCTATTTCAATGCTAAATTCTATGCTAATTCCATTGTCAAGGGGTGCCTCTGCGGATGTGTATGCTTTAACTTAGCTATTTCAATTGCTAAATTCTATGCTAATTCCATTGTCAAGGGGTGCCTCTGCAGATGTGTATGCTTTAACTTTTAACATAACTATTTCTGTGACCAGTCACAAGCTAATCATTCAGCCATTTCAATGCTAAATTATATGCTAATTCCTTTGTCAAGGCGCTTTGTTCCTCTCACACAGCTTAAAAGCCGTAATCTGAACGTGGCTCTTTCACTCCAGCGCTGTCCTACCAGACAGTCTCGTCCCTTCACCTGATGAAGGCCGCTTGTGTTGTGGCCGAAACGTCGTGAAAATATTATTGTGTTATTTTATTTTATCAATTTATTATTTTATTCTCATTCTACGTGACTTTATCGAAAGAACCAAAGAAGAACAATATATTTATATATTTTATTATTTTCTTGTTTCCCTTCAACGTGACTTTACCGAAAGAGCTAAGAATATTTATTATACTCTTTGGTTCTTTCGGTAAAGTCACGTAGGTAGAAAAATAATAGATCACGACGTTTCGATCGCAACACAAGCAATCGTCATCAGGTGGGACAACCACAGCAAGACCACCTGATGACGATTGCTTGTGTTGCGATCGAAACTTCGTGATCTATTGTTTTTCTACCTACGTGACTTTTACCGAAAGAACCAAAGAAAATGGATTCCTGCAGTCACGAAAGCTTCAAATCAAGATTGAAACAAATATTGTTTGACTGGGTATTGCATTGTACATTCCTGCATCATACATTATACATCATACATTCTTGAAGATATGCATGCGTATAAATTTTGGGTTGGATTGGAAATTGAGCTGTGTACATATCTGTCCATTCCATCCCTGGATTCCTCCCCTATCCATAAATGGTTCTGCATTCACGTGAGCCTATTGTTACAGTTGTCATTGTGAAGCTGACGGTGATTCTGATCACAGTTCTGTAGTATAAATATACACAGGTCTGTGCGTAACTCCGTACGATTGCAGCAGCTGAAATAGAACGCGACTTTGTCCCGCGTGCAAACCCAGGTGATGGTTATCCGCACGCTTCTCGTCAGCAAGGAGGACGCTGGGAGGCCCCGCAAGATGAAAGACTTCGCTGGCAGCGTGATGACCGGAAGAAGACGTGTCCAAGACGGCGGTGGCCCAGCGAAGACAACGAGCCCTTGGAGTCTTCCCAGCCTGCCAAGCTGGATTCGGCGGCAATAGCGAAATCGGGATAGAACTGTTATAAAACTGGGGGGAAAAAAATAATAATAACAAAAACATGTTCATTTATTATCTACTACAATAAATATTTATTTCCGAAGAAAATCACTTGTGATATTTCTTCTTGGTTGGTTCACTGCTTTATTTACACACCTGTGTTAAAATCCTATGGTTTACAATGTTTTTAAAAATAAAACTCATAATTAAGGCTATGGGGTTGTCACAGAAGCCGCGGTCATCACGTGAGTTGTGAATTTCAGGTCCGCTATAACCTGGACACGACTGCATAAATATTCAATCAAGCGCTCTCGAAGTTGGACTATCAGTAAAGAGGAGCCCTGGCAACCACGAGCAATTGGTCTGTGCAGATACACGCAGACACAGAGATACTACCACGTTACAGACACGGAGATACACAGCGATACAGAAGCACAGATACCACACTCTATAGCTCGCCACACTTTACAGCTCACCACACTCCACAGCTCACCACACTCCAAAGTTCACAACAACTTACCACACTCAGCTCACCACACTCCACAGCTCACAACACTCCACAACTCACCACACTCCACAGCTCACCACTCTTAGCTCACCACACTCCACAGCTCACCACACAACTCACCACACTCCACAGCTCACCACACCCCACCGCTCACCACACAACTCACCACACTCAACACACCACACTCCACAGCTCACCACACTCCACAGCTCCCCAGACTCCAAAGCTCACCACACTCAACTCACCACACTCCCCACGCTATCGCTATGAGCCCCACATGCCGCTCACCTCACCTCACCGCTCACCTCACCGCCCACCTCACCTCACCGCTCACCTCACCGCCCACCTCACCTCACCGCTCACCTCACCGCTGATCTCACCTCACCGCTCACCTCACCGCTCACCTCACCTCACCTCACCGCTCACCTCACCGCTCACCTCACCGCTCACCGCTCACCTCACCACTCACCTCACCTCACCTCACCGCTCACCTCACCGCTCACCTCACCTCACCGCTCACCTCACCGCTCACCTCACCTCACCGCTCACCTCACCGCCCACCTCACCTCACCGCTCACCTCACCGCCCACCTCACCTCACCGCTCACCTCACCGTCCACCTCACCTCACCGCTCACCTCACCGCCCACCTCACCGCTCACCTCACCGCCCACCTCACCTCACCGCTCACCTCACCGCCCACCTCACCTCACCGCTCACCTCACCGCCCACCTCACCTCACCGCTCACCTCACCGCCCACCTCACCTCACCGCTCACCTCACCGCCCACCTCACCTCACCGCTCACCTCAACGCTCACCTCACCGCTCACCGCTGACCTCACCGCTCACCTCTCCGCTCACCTTACCGCTCACCTCACCGCTCACCGCTCACCTCACCGCTCACCTCACCGCTCACAGACACCTCACCGCTCACCTCACCTCAACGCTCACCTCACCTCACCGCTCACCTCACCTCACCTCACCCCTCACCTCACCTCACCGCTCACCTCACCGCCCACCTCACCTCACCGCTCACCTCACCGCCCACCTCACCTCACCACACCTCACCGCTCACCTCACCGCCCACCTAACCTCACCGCTCACCTCACCGCCCACCTCACCTCACCGCTCACCTCACCGCCCACCTCACCTCACCGCTCACCTCACCGCCCACCTCACCTCACCGCTCACCTCACCGCCCACCTCACCTCACCGCTCACCTCACCGCCCACCTCACCTCACCGCTCACCTCACCGCCCACCTCACCTCACCGCTCACCTCACCGCCCACCTCACCTCACCGCTCACCTCACCGCCCACCTCACCTCACCGCTCACCTCACCGCCCACCTCACCTCACCGCACCGCTCACCTCACCGCCCACCTCACCTCACCGCACCGCTCACCTCACCGCCCACCTCACCTCACCGCTCACCTCACCGCCCACCTCACCTCACCGCTCACCTCACCGCCCACCTCACCTCACCGCTCACCTCACCGCCCACCTCACCTCACCGCTCACCTCACCGCCCACCTCACCTCACCGCTCACCTCACCGCCACCTCACCTCACCGCTCATCTCACCGCCCACCTCACCTCACCGCTCACCTCACCGCCCACCTCACCTCACCGCTCACCTCACCGCCCACCTCACCTCACCGCTCACCTCACCGCCCACCTCACCTCACCGCTCACCTCACCGCCCACCTCACCTCACCGCTCACCTCACCGCCCACCTCACCTCACCGCTCACCTCACCGCCCACCTCACCTCACCGCTCACCTCACCGCCCACCTCACCTCACCGCTCACCTCACCGCCCACCTCACCTCACCGCTCACCTCACCGCCCACCTCACCTCACCGCTCACCTCACCGCCCACCTCACCTCACCGCTCACCTCACCGCCCACCTCACCTCACCGCTCACCTCACCGCCCACCTCACCTCACCGCTCGCCTCACCGCCCACCTCACCTCACCGCTCACCTCACCGCCCACCTCACCTCACCGCTCACCTCACCGCCCACCTCACCTCACCGCTCACCTCACCGCCCACATCACCTCACCGCTCACCTCACCGCCCACCTCACCTCACCGCCCACCTCACCTCACCGCTCACCTCACCGCCCACCTCACCTCACCGCTCACCTCACCGCCCACCTCACCTCACCGCTCACCTCACCGCCCACCTCACCTCACCGCTCACCTCACCGCTCACCTCTCCTCACCGCTCACCTCACCGCTCACCTCACCTCACCGCTCACCTCACCTCACCTCACCGCTCACCTCACCGCTCACCTCATCTCACCGCTCACCTCACCTCACCGCTCACCTCACCGCTCACCTCACCTCACCGCTCACCTCACCGCTCACATCACCTCACCGCTCACCTCACCGCTCACCTCACCTCACCGCTCACCTCACCGCTCACCTCACCGCTCACCTCACCGCTCACCACTCACCTCACCGCTCACCTCACTGCTCACCTCACCGCTCACCTCTCACCTCACCTCACCGCTCACCTCTCACCTCACCGCTCACCTCACCGCTCACCTCACCGCTCACCGCTCACCTCACCGCTCACCGCTCACCTCACCGCTCACCTCACCGCTCACCGCTTACCTCACCGCTCACCTCACCGCTCACCGCTCACCTCAACGCTCACCTCACCGCTCACCGCTGACCTCACCGCTCACCTCACCGCTCACCTCACCGCTCACCGCTCACCTCACCGCTCACCTCACCGCTCACCTCACCGCTCACCGCTCACCTCACCGCTCACCTCACCGCTCACCGCTCACCTCACCGCTCACCGCTCACCTCACCGCTCACCTCACCTCACCGCTCACCTCACCGCTCACCTCACCTCACCGCTCACCTCACCACTCACCTCACCTCACCGCTCACCTCACCTCACCGCTCACCTCACCGCTCACCTCACCTCACCTAACCGCTCACCTCACCACTCACCTCACACCTCACCTCACCGCTCACCTCACCGCTCACCTCACCTCACCGCTCACCTCACCGCCCACCTCACCTCACCGCTCACCTCACCGCTCACCTCACCTCACCGCTCACCTCACCGCTCACCTCACCTCACCGCTCACCTCACCGCTCACCTCACCGCTCACCTCACCTCACCGCTCACCTCACCACTCACCTCACCTCACCGCTCACCTCACCGCTCACCTCACCTCACTGCTCACCTCACCGCTCACCTCACCACTCACCTCACCTCAACGCTCACCTCACCTCACCGCTCACCTCACCTCACCTCACCGCTCACCTCACCGCCCATCTCACCTCACCGCTCACCTCACCGCCCACCTCACCTCACCGCTCACCTCACCGCCCACCTCACCTCACCGCTCACCTCACCGCACCGCTCACCTCACCGCCCACCTCACCTCACCGCTCACCTCACCGCCCACCTCACCTCACCGCTCACCTCACCGCCCACCTCACCTCACCGCTCACCTCACCGCCCACCTCACCTCACCTCACCGCTCGCCTCACCGCCTACCTCACCTCACCGCTCGCCTCACCGCCCACCTCACCTCACCGCTCGCCTCACCGCCCACCTCACCTCACCGCTCACCTCACCGCCCACCTCACCTCACCGCTCACCTCTCCTCACCGCTCACCTCACCGCTCACCTCACCTCACCGCCCACCTCACCGCTCACCTCACCTCACCGCTCACCTCACCGCTCACCTCACCTCACCGCTCACCTCACCGCTCACCTCACCGCTCACCGCTCACCTCACCGCTCACCTCACCGCTCACCTCACCTCACCGCTCACCTCACCGCTCACCTCACCTCACCGCTCACCTCACCGCTCACCGCTCACCTCACCGCCCACCTCACCTCACCGCTCACCTCACCGCCCACCTCACCTCACCGCTCACCTCACCGCCCACCTCACCTCACCGCTCACCTCACCGCCCACCTCACCTCACCGCTCACCTCACCGCCCACCTCACCTCACCGCTCACCTCACCGCCCACCTCACCTCACCGCTCACCTCACCGCCCACCTCACCTCACCGCTCACCTCACCGCCCACCTCACCTCACCGCTCACCTCACCGCCCACCTCACCTCACCGCTCACCTCACCGCCCACCTCACCTCACCGCTCACCTCACCGCCCACCTCACCTCACCGCTCACATCACCGCCCACCTCACCTCACCGCTCACCTCACCGCCCACCTCACCTCACCGCTCACCTCACCGCCCACCTCACCTCACCGCTCACCTCACCGCCCACCTCACCTCACCGCTCACCTCACCGCCCACCTCACCTCACCGCTCACCTCACCGCCCACCTCACCTCACCGCTCACCTCACCGCCCACCTCACCTCACCGCTCACCTCACCGCCCACCTCACCTCACCGCTCACCTCACCGCCCACCTCACCTCACCGCTCACCTCACCGCCCACCTCACCTCACCGCTCACCTCACCGCCCACCTCACCTCACCGCTCACCTCACCGTCCACCTCACCTCACCGCTCACCTCACCGCCCACCTCACCTCACCGCTCACCTCACCGCCCACCTCACCTCACCGCTCACCTCACCGCCCACCTCACCTCACCGCTCACCTCACCGCCCACCTCACCTCACCGCTCACCTCACCGCCCACCTCACCTCACCGCTCACCTCACCCCCCACCTCACCTCACCGCTCACCTCAACGCTCACCTCACCGCTCACCGCTGACCTCACCGCTCACCTCTCCGCTCACCTTACCGCTCACCTCACCGCTCACCATTCACCTCACCGCTCACCTCACCGCCCACCTCACCTCACCGCACCTCACCGCTCACCTCACCGCCCACCTAACCTCACCGCTCACCTCACCGCCCACCTCACCTCACCGCTCACCTCACCGCTCACCTCACCTCACCGCTCACCTCACCGCCCACCTCACCTCACCGCTCACCTCACCGCCCACCTCACCTCACCGCTCACCTCACCGCCCACCTCACCTCACCGCTCACCTCACCGCCCACCTCACCTCACCGCTCACCTCACCGCCCACCTCACCTCACCGCTCACCTCACCGCCCACCTCACCTCACCGCACCGCTCACCTCACCGCCCACCTCACCTCACCGCACCGCTCACCTCACCGCCCACCTCACCTCACCGCTCACCTCACCGCCCACCTCACCTCACCGCTCACCTCACCGCCCACCTCACCTCACCGCTCACCTCACCGCCCACCTCACCTCACCGCTCACCTCACCGCCCACCTCACCTCACCGCTCACCTCACCGCCCACCTCACCTCACCGCTCACCTCACCGCTCATCTCACCGCCCACCTCACCTCACCGCTCACCTCACCGCCCACCTCACCTCACCGCTCACCTCACCGCCCACCTCACCTCACCGCTCACCTCACCGCCCACCTCACCTCACCGCTCACCTCACCGCCCACCTCACCTCACCGCTCACCTCACCGCCCACCTCACCTCACCGCTCACCTCACCGCCCACCTCACCTCACCGCTCACCTCACCGCCCACCTCACCTCACCGCTCACCTCACCGCCCACCTCACCTCACCGCTCACCTCACCGCCCACCTCACCTCACCGCTCACCTCACCGCCCACCTCACCTCACCGCTCACCTCACCGCCCACCTCACCTCACCGCTCACCTCACCGCCCACCTCACCTCACCGCTCACCTCACCGCCCACCTCACCTCACCGCTCACCTCACCGCCCACCTCACCTCACCGCTCACCTCACCGCCCACATCACCTCACCGCTCACCTCACCGCCCACCTCACCTCACCGCCCACCTCACCTCACCGCTCAC
Source organism: Petromyzon marinus (assembly GCF_048934315.1). Classification (NCBI taxonomy): domain Eukaryota; kingdom Metazoa; phylum Chordata; class Hyperoartia; order Petromyzontiformes; family Petromyzontidae; genus Petromyzon; species Petromyzon marinus. The sequence continues at coordinate 16,265 of NW_027423402.1, read as the reverse complement.
CTCACCGCCCACCTCACCTCACCGCTCACCTCACCGCCCACCTCACCTCACCGCTCACCTCACCGCCCACCTCACCTCACCGCTCACCTCACCGCTCACCTCTCCTCACCGCTCACCTCACCGCTCACCTCACCGCTCACCTCACCTCACCTCACCGCTCACCTCACCGCTCACCTCATCTCACCGCTCACCTCACCGCTCACCTCACCTCACCGCTCACCTCACCGCTCACCTCACCTCACCGCTCACCTCACCGCTCACATCACCTCACCGCTCACCTCACCGCTCACCTCACCTCACCGCTCACCTCACCGCTCACCTCACCGCTCACCTCTCACCTCACCGCTCACCTCACTGCTCAACTCACCGCTCACCTCTCACCTCACCTCACCGCTCACCTCGCACCTCACCGCTCACCTCACCGCTCACCTCACCGCTCACCTCACCGCTCACCGCTCACCTCACCGCTCACCTCACCGCTCACCGCTCACCTCACCGCTCACCTCACCGCTCGCCGCTCACCTCAACGCTCACCTCACCGCTCACCGCTGACCTCATCGCTCACCTCACCACTCACCTCACCGCTCACCGCTCACCTCACCGCTCACCTCACCGCTCACCTCTCACCTCACCGCTCACCTCACCGCTCACCTCACCGCTCACCGCTCACCTCACCGCTCACCTCACCTCACCGCTCACCTCACCGCTCACCTCACCGCTCACCTCACCTCACCGCTCACCTCACCGCTCACCTCACCTCACCGCTCACCTCACCTCACCACTCACCTCACCGCTCACCTCACCTCACCTAACCGCTCACCTCACCACTCACCTCACACCTCGCCTCACCGCTCACCTCACCGCTCACCTCACCTCACCGCTCACCTCACCGCCCACCTCACCTCACCGCTCACCTCACCGCTCACCTCACCTCACCGCTCACCTCACCGCTCACCTCACCTCACCGCTCACCTCACCGCTGACCTCACCGCTCACCTCACCTCACCGCTCACCTCACCGCTCACCTCACCTCACCGCTCACCTCACCGCTCACCTCACCTCACTGCTCACCTCACCGCTCACCTCACCACTCACCTCACCTCAACGCTCACCTCACCTCACCGCTCACCTCACCTCACCTCACCGCTCACCTCACCGCCCATCTCACCTCACCGCTCACCTCACCGCCCACCTCACCTCACCGCTCACCTCACCGCCCACCTCACCTCACCGCTCACCTCACCGCACCGCTCACCTCACCGCCCACCTCACCTCACCGCTCACCTCACCGCCCACCTCACCTCACCGCTCACCTCACCGCCCACCTCACCTCACCGCTCACCTCACCGCCCACCTCACCTCACCTCACCGCTCGCCTCACCGCCTACCTCACCTCACCGCTCGCCTCACCGCCCACCTCACCTCACCGCTCGCCTCACCGCCCACCTCACCTCACCGCTCACCTCACCGCCCACCTCACCTCACCGCTCACCTCTCCTCACCGCTCACCTCACCGCTCACCTCACCTCACCGCCCACCTCACCGCTCACCTCACCTCACCGCTCACCTCACCGCTCACCTCACCTCACCGCTCACCTCACCGCTCACCTCACCGCTCACCGCTCACCTCACCGCTCACCTCACCGCTCACCTCACCTCACCGCTCACCTCACCGCTCACCTCACCTCACCGCTCACCTCACCGCTCACCGCTCACCTCACCGCCCACCTCACCTCACCGCTCACCTCACCGCCCACCTCACCTCACCGCTCACCTCACCGCCCACCTCACCTCACCGCTCACCTCACCGCCCACCTCACCTCACCGCTCACCTCACCGCCCACCTCACCTCACCGCTCACCTCACCGCCCACCTCACCTCACCGCTCACCTCACCGCCCACCTCACCTCACCGCTCACCTCACCGCCCACCTCACCTCACCGCTCACCTCACCGCCCACCTCACCTCACCGCTCACCTCACCGCCCACCTCACCTCACCGCTCACCTCACCGCCCACCTCACCTCACCGCTCACATCACCGCCCACCTCACCTCACCGCTCACCTCACCGCCCACCTCACCTCACCGCTCACCTCACCGCCCACCTCACCTCACCGCTCACCTCACCGCCCACCTCACCTCACCGCTCACCTCACCGCCCACCTCACCTCACCGCTCACCTCACCGCCCACCTCACCTCACCGCTCACCTCACCGCCCACCTCACCTCACCGCTCACCTCACCGCCCACCTCACCTCACCGCTCACCTCACCGCCCACCTCACCTCACCGCTCACCTCACCGCCCACCTCACCTCACCGCTCACCTCACCGCCCACCTCACCTCACCGCTCACCTCACCGTCCACCTCACCTCACCGCTCACCTCACCGCCCACCTCACCTCACCGCTCACCTCACCGCCCACCTCACCTCACCGCTCACCTCACCGCCCACCTCACCTCACCGCTCACCTCACCGCCCACCTCACCTCACCGCTCACCTCACCGCCCACCTCACCTCACCGCTCACCTCACCCCCCACCTCACCTCACCGCTCACCTCAACGCTCACCTCACCGCTCACCGCTGACCTCACCGCTCACCTCTCCGCTCACCTTACCGCTCACCTCACCGCTCACCATTCACCTCACCGCTCACCTCACCGCCCACCTCACCTCACCGCACCTCACCGCTCACCTCACCGCCCACCTAACCTCACCGCTCACCTCACCGCCCACCTCACCTCACCGCTCACCTCACCGCCCACCTCACCTCACCGCTCACCTCACCGCCCACCTCACCTCACCGCTCACCTCACCGCCCACCTCACCTCACCGCTCACCTCACCGCCCACCTCACCTCACCGCTCACCTCACCGCCCACCTCACCTCACCGCTCACCTCACCGCCCACCTCACCTCACCGCTCACCTCACCGCCCACCTCACCTCACCGCACCGCTCACCTCACCGCCCACCTCACCTCACCGCACCGCTCACCTCACCGCCCACCTCACCTCACCGCTCACCTCACCGCCCACCTCACCTCACCGCTCACCTCACCGCCCACCTCACCTCACCGCTCACCTCACCGCCCACCTCACCTCACCGCTCACCTCACCGCCCACCTCACCTCACCGCTCACCTCACCGCCCACCTCACCTCACCGCTCACCTCACCGCTCATCTCACCGCCCACCTCACCTCACCGCTCACCTCACCGCCCACCTCACCTCACCGCTCACCTCACCGCCCACCTCACCTCACCGCTCACCTCACCGCCCACCTCACCTCACCGCTCACCTCACCGCCCACCTCACCTCACCGCTCACCTCACCGCCCACCTCACCTCACCGCTCACCTCACCGCCCACCTCACCTCACCGCTCACCTCACCGCCCACCTCACCTCACCGCTCACCTCACCGCCCACCTCACCTCACCGCTCACCTCACCGCCCACCTCACCTCACCGCTCACCTCACCGCCCACCTCACCTCACCGCTCACCTCACCGCCCACCTCACCTCACCGCTCACCTCACCGCCCACCTCACCTCACCGCTCACCTCACCGCCCACCTCACCTCACCGCTCACCTCACCGCCCACCTCACCTCACCGCTCACCTCACCGCCCACATCACCTCACCGCTCACCTCACCGCCCACCTCACCTCACCGCCCACCTCACCTCACCGCTCACCTCACCGCCCACCTCACCTCACCGCTCACCTCACCGCCCACCTCACCTCACCGCTCACCTCACCGCCCACCTCACCTCACCGCTCACCTCACCGCTCACCTCTCCTCACCGCTCACCTCACCGCTCACCTCACCGCTCACCTCACCTCACCTCACCGCTCACCTCACCGCTCACCTCATCTCACCGCTCACCTCACCGCTCACCTCACCTCACCGCTCACCTCACCGCTCACCTCACCTCACCGCTCACCTCACCGCTCACATCACCTCACCGCTCACCTCACCGCTCACCTCACCTCACCGCTCACCTCACCGCTCACCTCACCGCTCACCTCTCACCTCACCGCTCACCTCACTGCTCAACTCACCGCTCACCTCTCACCTCACCTCACCGCTCACCTCTCACCTCACCGCTCACCTCACCGCTCACCTCACCGCTCACCTCACCGCTCACCGCTCACCTCAACCGCTCACCTCACCGCTCACCGCTCACCTCACCGCTCACCTCACCGCTCGCCGCTCACCTCAACGCTCACCTCACCGCTCACCGCTGACCTCATCGCTCACCTCACCACTCACCTCACCGCTCACCGCTCACCTCACCGCTCACCTCACCGCTCACCTCTCACCTCACCGCTCACCTCACCGCTCACCTCACCGCTCACCGCTCACCTCACCGCTCACCTCACCTCACCGCTCACCTCACCGCTCACCTCACCGCTCACCTCACCTCACCGCTCACCTCACCGCTCACCTCACCTCACCGCTCACCTCACCTCACCACTCACCTCACCGCTCACCTCACCTCACCTAACCGCTCACCTCACCACTCACCTCACACCTCGCCTCACCGCTCACCTCACCGCTCACCTCACCTCACCGCTCACCTCACCGCCCACCTCACCTCACCGCTCACCTCACCGCTCACCTCACCTCACCGCTCACCTCACCGCTCACCTCACCTCACCGCTCACCTCACCGCTGACCTCACCGCTCACCTCACCTCACCGCTCACCTCACCGCTCACCTCACCTCACCGCTCACCTCACCGCTCACCTCACCTCACTGCTCACCTCACCGCTCACCTCACCACTCACCTCACCTCAACGCTCACCTCACCTCACCGCTCACCTCACCTCACCTCACCGCTCACCTCACCGCCCATCTCACCTCACCGCTCACCTCACCGCCCACCTCACCTCACCGCTCACCTCACCGCCCACCTCACCTCACCGCTCACCTCACCGCACCGCTCACCTCACCGCCCACCTCACCTCACCGCTCACCTCACCGCCCACCTCACCTCACCGCTCACCTCACCGCCCACCTCACCTCACCGCTCACCTCACCGCCCACCTCACCTCACCTCACCGCTCGCCTCACCGCCCACCTCACCTCACCGCTCGCCTCACCGCCCACCTCACCTCACCGCTCGCCTCACCGCCCACCTCACCTCACCGCTCACCTCACCGCCCACCTCACCTCACCGCTCACCTCTCCTCACCGCTCACCTCACCGCTCACCTCACCTCACCGCTCACCTCACCGCTCACCTCACCTCACCGCTCACCTCACCGCTCACCTCACCTCACCGCTCACCTCACCGCTCACCGCTCACCTCACCGCTCACCGCTCACCTCACCGCTCACCTCACCGCTCACCTCACCTCACCGCTCACCTCACCGCTCACCTCACCTCACCGCTCACCTCACCGCTCACCGCTCACCTCACCGCCCACCTCACCTCACCGCTCACCTCACCGCCCACCTCACCTCACCGCTCACCTCACCGCCCACCTCACCTCACCGCTCACCTCACCGCCCACCTCACCTCACCGCTCACCTCACCGCCCACCTCACCTCACCGCTCACCTCACCGCCCACCTCACCTCACCGCTCACCTCACCGCCCACCTCACCTCACCGCTCACCTCACCGCCCACCTCACCTCACCGCTCACCTCACCGCCCACCTCACCTCACCGCTCACCTCACCGCCCACCTCACCTCACCGCTCACCTCACCGCCCACCTCACCTCACCGCTCACCTCACCGCCCACCTCACCTCACCGCTCACCTCACCGCCCACCTCACCTCACCGCTCACCTCACCGCCCACCTCACCTCACCGCTCACCTCACCGCCCACCTCACCTCACCGCTCACCTCACCGCCCACCTCACCTCACCGCTCACCTCACCGCCCACCTCACCTCACCGCTCACCTCACCGCCCACCTCACCTCACCGCTCACCTCACCGCCCACCTCACCTCACCGCTCACCTCACCGCCCACCTCACCTCACCGCTCACCTCACCGCCCACCTCACCTCACCGCTCACCTGACCGCCCACCTCACCTCACCGCTCACCTCACCGCCCACCTCACCTCACCGCTCACCTCACCGCCCACCTCACCTCACCGCTCACCTCACCGCCCACCTCACCTCACCGCTCACCTCACCGCCCACCTCACCTCACCGCTCACCTCACCGCCCACCTCACCTCACCGCTCAGCTCACCGCCCACCTCACCTCACCGCTCACCTCACCGCCCACATCACCTCACCGCTCACCTCACCGCCCACCTCACCTCACCGCCCACCTCACCTCACCGCTCACCTCACCGCCCACCTCACCTCACCGCTCACCTCACCGCCCACCTCACCTCACCGCTCACCTCACCGCCCACCTCACCTCACCGCTCACCTCACCGCCCACCTCACCTCACCGCTCACCTCACCGCTCACCTCTCCTCACCGCTCACCTCACCGCTCACCTCACCTCACCGCTCACCTCACCGCTCACCTCACCTCACCGCTCACCTCACCGCTCACCTCACCTCACCGCTCACCTCACCGCTCACCTCACCGCTCACCTCACCTCACCACTCACCTCACCGCTCACCTCACCTCACCGCTCACCTCACCGCTCACCTCACCGCTCACCTCACCTCACCGCTCACCTCACCTCACCGCTCACCTCACCGCTCTCCTCACCTCACCGCTCACCTCACCTCACCGCTCCCACGCTCACCGCTCACCTCACCGCTCACCTCACCTCACCGCTCACCTCACCGCTCACCTCACCTCACCGCTCACCTCACCTCACCCCTCACCTCACCTCACCCCTCACCTCACCTCACCGCTCACCTCTCGCCTCACCGCTCACTTCACCGCTCACCTCACCGCTCAACTCACCTCACCGCTCACCTCACCGCTCACCTCTCACCACACCGCTCACCTCTCACCTCACCGCCCACCTCACCTCACCGCTCACCTCACCGCTCACCTCTCCTCACCGCTCACCTCACCGCTCACCTCACCTCACCGCTCACCTCACCGCTCACCTCACCTCACCGCTCACCTCACCGCTCACCTCACCGCTCACCTCACCTCACCACTCACCTCACCGCTCACCTCACCTCACCGCTCACCTCACCGCTCACCTCACCGCTCACCTCACCTCACCTCACCGCTCACCTCACCTCACCGCTCACCTCACCGCTCTCCTCACCTCACCGCTCACCTCACCGCTCACCGCTCACCTCACCGCTCACCTCACCTCACCGCTCACCTCACCGCTCACCTCACCTCACCGCTCACCTCACCTCACCCCTCACCTCACCTCACCCCTCACCTCACCTCACCGCTCACCTCTCGCCTCACCGCTCACTTCACCGCTCACCTCACCGCTCAACTCACCTCACCGCTCACCTCACCTCACCGCTCACCTCACCGCTCACCTCACCGCTCACCTCTCACCTCACCGCTCACCTCTCACCTCACCGCCCACCTCACCTCACCGCTCACCTCACCGGTCACCTCTCCTCACCGCTCACCTCACCGCTCACCTCACCTCACCGCTCACCTCACCGCTCACCTCACCTCACCGCTCACCTCACCTCACCGCTCACCTCACCGCTCACCTCACCTCACCACTCACCTCACCGCTCACCTCACCTCACCGCTCACCTCACCGCTCACCTCACCGCTCACCTCACCTCACCTCACCGCTCACCTCACCGCTCACCTCACCGCTCTCCTCACCTCACCGCTCACCTCACCGCTCACCGCTCACCTCACCGCTCACCTCACCTCACCGCTCACCTCACCGCTCACCTCACCTCACCGCTCACCTCACCTCACCCCTCACCTCACCTCACCCCTCACCTCACCTCACCGCTCACCTCACCGCTCACCTCTCGCCTCACCGCTCACTTCACCGCTCACCTCACCGCTCAACTCACCTCACCGCTCACCTCACCTCACCGCTCACCTCACCGCTCACCTCACCGCTCACCTCTCACCTCACCGCTCACCTCTCACCTCACCGCTCACCTCACCGCTCACCTCTCACCTCACCTCACCGCTCACCGCTCACCTCTCACCTCACCTCACCGCTCACCTCACCGCTCACCTCACCGCTCACCTCACCGCTCACCTCACCGCTCACCGCTCACCTCACCGCTCACCTCACCGCTCACCGCTCACCTCACCGCTCACCTCACCGCTCACCTCACCGCTCACCTCACCGCTCACCGCTCACCTCACCGCTCACCTCACCGCTCACCGCTCACCTCACCGCTCACCTCACCGCTCACCGCACCGCTCACCTCACCTCACCGCTCACCTCACCGCTCACCTCACCTCACCGCTCACCTCACCGCTCACCTCACCTCACCGCTCACCTCACCTCACCGCTCACCTCACCTCACCGCTCACCTCACCGCTCACCTCACCTAACCGCTCACCTCACCGCTCACCTCACCTCACCGCTCACCTCACCGCTCACCTCACCTCACCGCTCACCTCACCGCTCACCTCACCTCACCGCTCACCTCACCGCCCACCTCACCTCACCGCTCACCTCACCGCTCACCTCACCTCACCGCTCACCTCACCTCACCGCTCACCTCACCTCACCACTCACCTCACCGCTCACCTCACCTCACCGCTCACCTCACCGCTCACCTCACCTCACTGCTCACCTCACCCTCACCGCTCACCTCACCGCTCACCTCACCTCAACGCTCACCTCACCGCTCACCTCACCTCACCGCTCACCTCACCGCTCACCTCACCTCACCGCTCACCTCACCGCTCACCTCACCTCACCGCTCACCTCACCGCTCACCTCACCATCACCGCTCACCTCACCTCACCGCTCACCTCACCGCTCACCTCACCTCACCGCTCACCTCACCGCTCACCTCACCGTTCACCTCACCGCTCACCTCACCGCTCACCTCACCGCTCACCTCACCCCTCACCTCACCGCTCAACGCTCACCTCACCCCTCACCTCACCGCTCACCTCACCGCTCACCTCACCCCTCACCTCACCGCTCAACGCTCACCTCACCCCTCACCTCACCGCTCCCCGCTCACCTCACCTCACCGCTCACCTCACCGCTCACCTCACCTCACCGCTCACCTCACCGCTCACCTCACCTCACCGCTCACCTCACCGCTCACCTCACCTCACCGCTCACCTCAACTCATCTCACCGCTCACCTCACCGCTCACCTCACCTCACCTCACCGCTCACCTCACCTCACCTCACCGCTCACCTCACCTCACCTCACCGCTCACCTCACCTCACCTCACACCTCACCTCACCGCTCACCTCACCGCTCACCTCACCTCACCTCACCGCTCACCTCACCGCTCACCTCACCTCACCTCGCCTCACCGCTCACCTCACCGCTCACCTCACCTCACCGCTCACCTCACCTCACCTCGCCTCACCGCTCACCTCGCCTCACCGCTCACCTCACCTCACCGCTCACCTCACCTCACCGCTCACCTGACCGCTCACCTCACCTCACCTCGCCTCACCGCTCACCTCACCGCTCACCTCACCTCACCGCTCACCTCACCTCACCTCACCTCGCCTCACCGCTCACCTCGCATCACCGCTCACCTCACCTCACCTCACCGCTCACCTCACCTCATCGCTCACCTCACCTCACCGCTCACCTCACCTCACCGCTCACCCCACCGCTCACCTCACCCCACCTCACCGCTCACCTCATCTCACCGCTCACCTCACCTCACACCTCACCGCTCACCTCACCTCACCGCTCACCGCTCACCTCACCTCACCGCTCACCTCACCTCACCGCTCACCTCACCTCACCTAACCTCACCGCTCACCTCACCTCACCGCTCACCTCACCTCACCTCACCGCTCACCTCACCTCACCTCTCACCTCACCTCACCTCACCGCTCACCTCACCTCACCGCTCACCTCACCTCACCGCTCACCTCACCTCACCGCTCACCTCACCTCACCTCACCGCTCACCTCACTGCTCACCTCACCTCACCGCTCACCTCACCTCACCTCACCGCTCACCTCACCTCACCGCTCACCTCACCGCTCACCTCACCTCACCTCACCGCTCACCTCACCTCACCTCACCGCTCACCTCACCTCACCGCTCACCTCACCTCACCGCTCACCTCACCTCACCGCTCACCTCACCTCACCTCACACCTCACCGCTCACCTCACCGCTCACCTCACCGCTCACCTCACCTCACCGCTCAGCTCACCTCACCGCTCAGCTCACCTCACCGCTCCGCTCACCTCAGCGCTCAGGTCACCTCACCGCTCAGCTCAGCTCACCGCTCAGCTCAGGTCACCACTCTGCTCAGCTCACCGCTCAGCTCAGCTCACCGCTCAGCTCACCACCCAGCTCACCACCCAGCTCACCACCCAGCTCACCACTCAGCTCACCACTTAGCTCGCCACTCAGCTCACCACTCAGCTCACCACTCAGCTCACCACACTCCACAGCTCACCACTCACCTCACCGCTCACCTCACCGCCCACCTCACCTCACCGCTCACCTCACCGCCCACCTCACCTCACCGCTCACCTCACCGCCCACCTCACCTCACCGCTCACCTCACCGCCCACCTCACCTCACCGCTCACCTCACCGCCCACCTCACCTCACCGCTCACCTCACCGCCCACCTCACCTCACCGCTCACCTCACCGCTCACCTCACCTCACCGCTCACCTCACCGCCCACCTCACCTCACCGCTCACCTCACCGCCCACCTCACCTCACCGCTCACCTCACCGCCCACCTCACCTCACCGCTCACCTCACCGCCCACCTCACCGCCCACCTCACCTCACCGCTCACCTCACCGCCCACCTCACCTCACCGCTCACCTCACCGCCCACCTCACCGCTCACCTCACCGCCCACCTCACCTCACCGCTCACCTCACCGCCCACCTCACCTCACCGCTCACCTCACCGCCCACCTCACCTCACCTCACCGCTCACCTCACCGCCCACATCACCTCACCGCTCACCTCACCGCCCACCTCACCTCACCGCCCACCTCACCTCACCGCTCACCTCACCGCCCACCTCACCTCACCGCTCACCTCACCGCCCACCTCACCTCACCGCTCACCTCACCGCCCACCTCACCTCACCGATCACCTCACCTCACCTCACACCTCACCTCACCGCTCACCTCACCGCTCACCTCACCTCACCTCACCGCTCACCTCACCGCTCACCTCACCTCACCTCACCGCTCACCTCACCTCACCTCGCCTCACCGCTCACCTCACCGCTCACCTCACCTCACCGCTCACCTCACCTCACCTCACCTCGCCTCACCGCTCACCTCGCCTCACCGCTCACCTCACCTCACCGCTCACCTCACCTCACCGCTCACCTGACCGCTCACCTCACCTCACCTCGCCTCACCGCTCACCTCACCGCTCACCTCACCTCACCGCTCACCTCACCTCACCTCACCTCGCCTCACCGCTCACCTCGCATCACCGCTCACCTCACCTCACCTCACCGCTCACCTCACCTCATCGCTCACCTCACCTCACCGCTCACCTCACCTCACCGCTCACCTCACCGCTCACCTCACCCCACCTCACCGCTCACCTCATCTCACCGCTCACCTCACCTCACACCTCACCGCTCACCTCACCTCACCGCTCACCGCTCACCTCACCTCACCGCTCACCTCACCTCACCGCTCACCTCACCTCACCTAACCTCACCGCTCACCTCACCTCACCGCTCACCTCACCTCACCTCACCGCTCACCTCACCTCACCTCACCGCTCACCTCACCTCACCTCTCACCTCACCTCACCTCACCGCTCACCTCACCTCACCGCTCACCTCACCTCACCGCTCACCTCACCTCACCTCTCACCTCACCTCACCGCTCACCTCACCGCTCACCTCACCTCACCGCTCACCTCACCTCACCTCACCGCTCACCTCACCTCACCGCTCACCTCACCGCTCACCTCACCTCACCTCACCGCTCACCTCACCTCACCTCACCGCTCACCTCACCTCACCGCTCACCTCACCTTACCGCTCACCTCACCTCACCGCTCACCTCACCTCACCTCACACCTCACCGCTCACCTCACCGCTCACCTCACCGCTCACCTCACCTCACCGCTCAGCTCACCTCACCGCTCAGCTCACCTCACCGCTCCGCTCACCTCAGCGCTCAGGTCACCTCACCGCTCAGCTCAGCTCACCGCTCAGCTCAGGTCACCACTCTGCTCAGCTCACCGCTCAGCTCAGCTCACCGCTCAGCTCACCACCCAGCTCACCACCCAGCTCACCACCCAGCTCACCACTCAGCTCACCACTTAGCTCGCCACTCAGCTCGCCACTCAGCTCACCACTCAGCTCACCACTCAGCTCACCACACTCCACAGCTCACCACTCACCTCACCGCTCACCTCACCGCCCACCTCACCTCACCGCTCACCTCACCGCCCACCTCACCTCACCGCTCACCTCACCGCCCACCTCACCTCACCGCTCACCTCACCGCCCACCTCACCTCACCGCTCACCTCACCGCCCACCTCACCTCACCGCTCACCTCACCGCTCACCTCACCGCCCACCTCACCTCACCGCTCACCTCACCGCCCACCTCACCTCACCGCTCACCTCACCGCCCACCTCACCTCACCGCTCACCTCACCGCCCACCTCACCTCACCGCTCACCTCACCGCCCACCTCACCGCCCACCTCACCGCTCACCTCACCTCACCGCTCACCTCACCTCACCGCTCACCTCACCGCTCTCCTCACCTCACCGCTCACCTCACCGCTCACCGCTCACCTCACCGCTCACCACCTCACCGCTCACCTACAACGCTCACCTCACCTCACCTCACCGCTCACCTCACCTTACCGCTCACCTCACCTCACCGCTCACCTCACCTCACCTCACACCTCACCGCTCACCTCACCGCTCACCTCACCGCTCACCTCACCTCACCGCTCAGCTCACCTCACCGCTCAGCTCACCTCACCGCTCCGCTCACCTCAGCGCTCAGGTCACCTCACCGCTCAGCTCAGCTCACCGCTCAGCTCAGGTCACCACTCTGCTCAGCTCACCGCTCAGCTCAGCTCACCGCTCAGCTCACCACCCAGCTCACCACCCAGCTCACCACCCAGCTCACCACTCAGCTCACCACTTAGCTCGCCACTCAGCTCGCCACTCAGCTCACCACTCAGCTCACCACTCAGCTCACCACACTCCACAGCTCACCACTCACCTCACCGCTCACCTCACCGCCCACCTCACCTCACCGCTCACCTCACCGCCCACCTCACCTCACCGCTCACCTCACCGCCCACCTCACCTCACCGCTCACCTCACCGCCCACCTCACCTCACCGCTCACCTCACCGCCCACCTCACCTCACCGCTCACCTCACCGCTCACCTCACCGCCCACCTCACCTCACCGCTCACCTCACCGCCCACCTCACCTCACCGCTCACCTCACCGCCCACCTCACCTCACCGCTCACCTCACCGCCCACCTCACCTCACCGCTCACCTCACCGCCCACCTCACCGCCCACCTCACCGCTCACCTCACCTCACCGCTCACCTCACCTCACCGCTCACCTCACCGCTCTCCTCACCTCACCGCTCACCTCACCGCTCACCGCTCACCTCACCACTCACCTCACCTCACCGCTCACCTCACCGCTCACCTCACCTCACCTCACCGCTCACCTCACCTCACCGCTCACCTCACCGCTCTCCTCACCTCACCGCTCACCTCACCGCTCACCGCTCACCTCACCGCTCACCTCACCTCACCGCTCACCTCACCGCTCACCTCACCTCACCGCTCACCTCACCTCACCCCTCACCTCACCTCACCCCTCACCTCACCTCACCGCTCACCTCTCGCCTCACCGCTCACTTCACCGCTCACCTCACCGCTCAACTCACCTCACCGCTCACCTCACCTCACCGCTCACCTCACCGCTCACCTCACCGCTCACCTCACACCTCACCGCTCACCTCTCACCTCACCGCCCACCTCACCTCACCGCTCACCTCACCGCTCACCTCTCCTCACCGCTCACCTCACCGCTCACCTCACCTCACCGCTCACCTCACCGCTCACCTCACCTCACCGCTCACCTCACCGCTCACCTCACCTCACCTCACCACTCACCTCACCGCTCACCTCACCTCACCACTCACCTCACCGCTCACCTCACCTCACCGCTCACCTCACCGCTCACCTCACCGCTCACCTCACCTCACCTCACCGCTCACCTCACCGCTCTCCTCACCTCACCGCTCACCTCACCGCTCACCGCTCACCTCACCGCTCACCTCACCTCACCGCTCACCTCACCGCTCACCTCACCTCACCGCTCACCTCACCTCACCCCTCACCTCACCTCACCCCTCACCTCACCTCACCGCTCACCTCACCGCTCACCTCTCGCCTCAACGCTCACTTCACCGCTCACCTCACCGCTCAACTCACCTCACCGCTCACCTCACCTCACCGCTCACCTCACCGCTCACCTCACCGCTCACCTCTCACCTCACCGCTCACCTCTCACCTCACCGCTCACCTCACCGCTCACCTCTCACCTCACCTCACCGCTCACCGCTCACCTCTCACCTCACCTCACCGCTCACCTCACCGCTCACCTCACCGCTCACCTCACCGCTCACCCCACCGCTCACCGCTCACCTCACCGCTCACCTCACCGCTCACCGCTCACCTCACCGCTCACCTCACCGCTCACCTCACCGCTCACCGCTCACCTCACCGCTCACCTCACCGCTCACCGCTCACCTCACCGCTCACCTCACCGCTCACCGCACCGCTCACCTCACCTCACCGCTCACCTCACCGCTCACCTCACCTCACCGCTCACCTCACCGCTCACCTCACCTCACCGCTCACCTCACCTCACCGCTAACCTCACCTCACCGCTCACCTCACCGCTCACCTCACCTAACCGCTCCTACCTCACCGCTCACCTCACCTCACCGCTCACCTCACCGCTCACCTCACCTCACCGCTCACCTCACCGCTCACCTCACCTCACCGCTCACCTCACCGCCCACCTCACCTCACCGCTCACCTCACCGCTCACCTCACCTCACCGCTCACCTCACCTCACCGCTCACCTCACCTCACCGCTCACCTCACCGCTCACCTCACCTCACCGCTCACCTCACCGCTCACCTCACCTCACTGCTCACCTCACCTCACCGCTCACCTCACCGCTCACCTCACCTCAACGCTCACCTCACCGCTCACCTCACCTCACCGCTCACCTCACCGCTCACCTCACCTCACCGCTCACCTCACCGCTCACCTCACCTCACCGCTCACCTCACCGCTCACCTCACCTCACCGCTCACCTCACCTCACCGCTCACCTCACCGCTCACCTCACCTCACCGCTCACCTCACCGCTCACCTCACCGTTCACCTCACCGCTCACCTCACCGCTCACCTCACCGCTCACCTCACCCCTCACATCACCGCTCAACGCTCACCTCACCCCTCACCTCACCGCTCCCCTCACCGCTCACCTCACCCCTCACCTCACCGCTCAACGCTCACCTCACCCCTCACCTCACCGCTCACCGCTCACCTCACCTCACCGCTCACCTCACCGCTCACCTCACCTCACCGCTCACCTCACCGCTCACCTCACCTCACCGCTCACCTCACCTCACCGCTCACCTCACCGCTCACCTCACCTCACCGCTCACCTCAACTCATCTCACCGCTCACCTCACCGCTCACCTCACCTCACCTCACCGCTCACCTCACCTCACCTCACCGCTCACCTCACCTCACCTCACCGCTCACCTCACCTCACCTCACACCTCACCTCACCGCTCACCTCACCGCTCACCTCACCGCTCACCTCACCGCTCACCTCACCTCACCTCACCGCTCACCTCACCTCATCTCGCCTCACCGCTCACCTCACCGCTCACCTCACCTCACCGCTCACCTCACCTCACCTCGCCTCACCGCTCACCTCGCCTCACCGCTCACCTCACCTCACCGCTCACCTGACCGCTCACCTCACCTCACCTCGCCTCACCGCTCACCTCACCGCTCACCTCACCTCACCGCTCACCTCACCTCACCTCACCTCGCCTCACCGCTCACCTCGCATCACCGCTCACCTCACCTCACCTCACCGCTCACCTCACCTCATCGCTCACCCTCACCTCACCGCTCACCTCACCTCACCGCTCACCTCACCGCTCACCTCA